>NC_092875.1:23413620-24013620 GCF_028372415.1 Notamacropus eugenii | reverse complement strand
AGCCATCCTAAGGGTCTGACCATTGCTTTCCAATGAGGCAATGCCCCTTTGGAGGTCAAGGCAATGGTCTTGGCTTTTACCAGAGTTGATGAAAGCAAAACTATCTACAAGTGTGTTTGGGGGGTGGGATCAGGAGGGGAGACTGATTCCATGTTATCCAAC
This sequence comes from Notamacropus eugenii, assembly GCF_028372415.1. Taxonomy (NCBI): domain Eukaryota; kingdom Metazoa; phylum Chordata; class Mammalia; order Diprotodontia; family Macropodidae; genus Notamacropus; species Notamacropus eugenii. Next base: position 24,013,458 of record NC_092875.1, on the reverse strand, counting down.
AACCAAAGAGATATTTGTTTGATTTAAAAAAAATCAATCTAATTCTACCCTTCTCATTTCATGTGGCTCATGGGTACTTCCCTTAGTATAGAGAATGTATAATTCTCATCAATCAATCCACCTAGCAACAGGCACTTATTAACTGCCCGCTGTATTCCAGGCATTGTGCTACACAAAGAAGCAAACAATCTCCACTCTCCAACAGTTTATGTGAGGAGACAATAAGTCAATGGAGAATAATATAAAGAGGACAAAGACAAAGAAATACAAAGTGGCTAAGGAGGGGGGCATGAGCATTGGAAAGAATCAGAAAACATAGAAGTTGATACAGGAGCTAGGCCTTGAAGGCAGACAGGGAGGAGGTGGAGGTGGAGGTGAGGAAGGAAAGCCTTCCAGTCATGGGGGAATGGCCATCGCACAACCAGAGAACATCCTTCTCCCAATGGGAAGATGGAGAGAGAACCAGGAGGAGAGTCCTCCTTCCCAAGGCAAACCTCTAGAGGGTTGCCTGCTGTAGACTTACCTTGATCCAGTCTCTTCCTGGAACTTGGTTCTATACTGAGATAGAACAGCGTTGAACCAAATTGATTCTCCCCTTACAGTAAATGCCAACATTGACCCCAGGGATGGTGGAGTACAGAGCACTGGACCTGGAGTGGGGAAGGTCTAAGTTCAAATCCCGCCCTCAGCACTTAGAGTCAGGAAAGTCAATTAACCTCTCTGGGTCTCAGTTTCCTCACCTGGAAAACAAGGAATTTGGACTAAGGCATTCCCTTCTGGCTCTAAATCTATGATCCTATGATCATACTGAGGTAGTATCCACCAGCCATTAACAGATCCAAGGAGTAAGACCTTCAAATTCAAACAATAGATGAGAGAGTGATCCTTCTGCATCACTTTCTTAAGTCTAAATAATCAACAAAGCAATAAATCCAGCCCCAATTTGCAGCATTTGTGAGTTTCTGAAATATACTCCAAGTTTAGCACATCCCTGGATAAAACTATGCTAAACAATAATAAAGCCGTGCATTTATATAGCACCAACTATGTGCCAGGTGCTAAGTGCTTTACAAAAATTACCTCCTTTGCTTCTCCCAACAACACTGGGAAATAGCTACTATTATTATCGCCATTTTTAGAGTTGAGAAAACTAGGGTAAACAGAGTTTAGGTGACTTGCCCAGGGTCACAGAGCTAGTGAAGTGTCTGAGGCTGGATTTGAAATCAGGTGCTCCTGACTCCAGGCCCCACTCCCTATTCATTACACCACCTAGTTACTTGCAATAAATGCAGTAAGATTTAAGGAGAGAGACAGATAGAGACCATCTGGAATAACCCAGTGTGAACCAGGCAACTGAAGCCTGGAGGGGCATGAATAAGAGTAGCTAACAAACAGGGAAAAGAGCCTTGAACTAAGAAATGAGAGCCCTGGAATACAGTCCCCTGGGATTCTCAGTTACTGACCTGCTGTGGGGATCTTGGACAATTTCTCCTCTTGGGACCATAGTTTTCTTCCCTGTAAAATGAGTAGTCTGTTCTCAGTGATCTCTAAGATCAATTCCAGTTCAGACTTCCATGTTCTAAGGTTCTTTCTAGCTTTGGTGTTCTGGGTTCAAAGATACGTGTTGGTTCTAGCATCCAACCCTTTCTCTTCATTCTCACAGCCACCATCCTAAGTCAGGCACTCCTTGCCATTAGAATGGCCTCCTAATTGGTTTCCCAGCCTCAGGTCTCTCCCCTCCATAATCATTCCTCCCTATGGGTGTTATTCCTCAAACACATGACTGGCCATGGCTCTCCTTGGCTCCATAAATTCCACACCCCTTTGTCTCTAGGATCACATCTGAACTGCGTGTGGCATTCAAAGCCATTCCCAAGCTGGCTCCAGCTGACTGTTTCGGTTTTATGATACCCTGCTTACCTTCAAGCCTTCCAGCCCAGTCATTGTTATTCCTTACATACAACCTTCCATCCTCTGTCTCTGTACCTTTGCGTAGGTTGTTGCCCATGAGATGTCCTCCTTCCTCACTGCCTCCCTTTAGAATCACTAATTTCCCTCAGAGCTCAGCTTAAACATCACTCCCTCCCTAAAACCTCCCCTCATCTCCTCAGCTGCTAATGCCTCCCCTCCAAAATTACCAGGGAATTTGGCAGCTGTCTTGCATGCACTTATTTCATATATGTCAATTAATCACTCAATCTGTAAGCATTTGCTAAGTGACTATGATGTGCTGGGAACCTAGTTTGGGTGCTAGGGAAAGGAAGGAAAAAAGGAAGAAGGGAAGGAGGGAAGGAAGGAAGAAAGGAAGGAAGGAAAGAAGGATGGAAGGAAGGAAGGAAGGAAGGAAGGAAGGAAGGAAGGAAGGAAGGAAGGAAGGGAGGGAGGGAGGGAGGGAGGAAAAATGAAAGGATGGAGGGAAAAAGGAAGGAGGGAGGGAGGGAAGAAGGAAGGGAGGGAAGGAGAGAAGGAGGAAGGAAGGAATCCCTGCACTCAAGCATTTACATCTGACAAGGTAGATAGTCATATATGTCCCTGAATCTCTTACTGGTGCCCCAGGCTAATCTCTAAAAGGAAACTCTTCTTTCATTCTTTGTCTCTGTATCCTGAGAGCCTGGCACAGAACCTGGCACATAGTAAGCACTTAAGAAATGTTGGCTGCTGATCTTCCTTGGTAGAGAGTTGTCCATCCCAGGAGCTACCAATATTGATGAAGTCACTAGTCTGGATCCCTCCTTCAGACTCCCTTCCCGGAACAAAAATGTATAGGGCAGTGTGTGTGCCAGGAGCTACGGATACAAGGACAAAAAAAGAAAAAATAGCAGCTGCCCTCAAGGAGTTTGTCTTCTACATAGGAATACAAGATAACAGACTATGAAGTCAATTACCAAGCATGTAATGAGCACTTACTATTGCTACATGTGCTAAGCTCTGGGGATAGAAAGACGGGCAGAATAAGAATAAAAAACCCCAGTCCCTACCTCAAGGAGCTTATAGTCTAGTGCGGGAGGCAACATGCAACAAGTATGCACAAACAAGCTATAGACAGGATCAATTGGGGGAGAGTCAACCAAGGGAAGGCATTAGAATTAAGGGCCATAGAGAAAAGCTCCCTGGAGAAGGTGAGACTTTCTTTCATCCAAGTCAGTGAATCCAGGATATGGATACAAGGAGAAAGAGTTCTAAGTGTGAGGGACAGCCAGTGAAAATGCCAGAAGTCAAGATGGACTGTCTTGTTTGAGGAACAGAAAGTTCAGTATCACTGAATTGAAGAATACAATTGTGTGTGTGTGTGTGTGTGTGTGTGTGTGTGTGTGTGTGGCAGGGGAAGGCTGTTACTCAACCATGTCTGATTCTTTGTGACCCCATTTGGGGTTTTCTTGGCAAAAATACTGGAATGGTTTGCTGTTTCCTTCTCCAGTTCATTTTCTAGATGGAGAAACTGAGGTAGGCAGGATGAAGTGACTTGCCCAGAGTCATACAACTAGTAAGTGTCTGAGGCTGGACTCAGGAAGATGGGGGTAAGACGTATATAGACTGGAAAGGTGGAAAGGGGCCAGATAACTCAAATAAACAAAAGATGAACATGATGGAGATTTCCATTTCCTCCCTTTCCCTCACTGACTTGTACTAAGAAGAACTCTCTAGAAGTAAGCTTGAAAGGAGGAATTATTTCATTCTTTGTCTTTTTCTCCCTAGGATCTAGTACAGTGCCTGACACATAGTAAGTACTTAATAAATACTGTTGATCAACTGACTGACTGACTGACTGACTAACTAAGGAGTTTCAGTCTGTACTGGGAAGGTCACAACGTTTATAAACCTTCTTCTTCTGCTCTTGTCTGAGACCTTCCATGAAGCCTTCATAGATGATTTGTTCAAGGAGCTGGAGGCTTCCTTCCCGGTCTGTTGATATCTCCTGAATACCCATGACACAAATGGTGGCACAGGATAAAGCGCTGGGCCTAGTGTTGGAAAGACCTGAGTTCAAATCCAGCCTCAGACATTTACTAGCTATGTGACCCTGGGCAAGTCACTTAATCTCTGTTTTTCTCAATTTTCCCCGGGTGTAAAATGAGAATAATGAATAGACCTACCTCTCAAGGTTGTTGTGAGGATAAAATGATAGTATTTGTAAAAATTACTCATTACAGGATCTGGTACATAGTAGGCGCTCTATAAATGCTTATTCTCTTCTCCTCCCATGTGGGCCATCCATTGATTTTCTCTCATTTTACAGTCCTCTGTGTTATAGAACCACATCATCTGAGAGTTGGAAGGGACCTTAGCACCACTGAGCTCAGTCTATAGATGAAAATACACCCAGGTGGTACAGAACATAAAGTCCTGGGCCTGGAGTCATCAAGATTTGAATTCAAATCTGGTCTCATACACTTGATAACTGTATGACCCTGGCCAAGTGATTTAACTCTCCTGTACCTCAGTTTCCTCATATGTAAAGCGGGGATAACAATAGCATTTATCTCCCAGGTTGTTATGAGATTCAAACGAAATGATATTTGTAAAGGATTATGAAGGTTAAGTGACTTGCCCAGGGTCACACAGCTAGTAAATGTCAAGTATCTGAAGCTGACTTTGAACACAGATTCTCCTGACTCCAGGGCTGGTGCTCTATCCACTGCACAACCTAGCTGCCAATGCTATTGACTTCTTCTTCTTCCTCTTCTTCTTCCTCTTCTTCTTCCTCTTCTTCTTCTTCTCCCCCTTCTCCGCCTTCTCCTCTTCCTCCTCCTCCTCCTTCTGCTTCTCTTCCTCCTTCTTCTTTTCCTCCTCCTTCTCCTTCTTCTCTTCCTCCTCCTCTTCCTCCTCTTCTTTCTTCTTCTTCTTCTTCTTCTTCTTCTTCTTCTTCTTCTTCTTCTCCTCATTATCTTCTCCTCTACAACATCCTTGACATGTTTGCCCAGGCTCTGCTTAAAGACCTCCAATGATTAGAATGCTACCACCCCCTAAAGTAATCCATTCAACTTTGGGGCAACTCTTATCATGAAGAAGCTTTGGTGAGCACCAATCTGAAGGAGCCTCTTTGTGACTCTTCCCCATCCCCATAGCTCCTGGTCCTGTCCCCTAGGGCCAAGCTGAACAAAATTAATTCCTCTTTCACATTACAGATCTCCAAACACATGAAGCCAGCTTTCACGTTCCCCCTGAATCTTCTCTTTCCCAGGTTAAACACACCGAATTCCTTCAGTTGATGTCCTTGTAATGTCTTCTGTGTCAATTCTGTCATGGGCATCATCAATCAATCCCTCCCTTTCATCCACAAGCATTTATGATGCACCTACTACATTCCAGGCATTGCAACTGACTGACAAATCCACTGGGCACCTCCATCTTTCTAATGCCCTTGGCTCCCACCCAAGCCCCCCAACAGGATCACATTTCCAAACTTACTGGAAAAGGCAAAAGGAAATGAAAGACCATGTCAGTTTTAGGGCACATTATAAGTATAAGCCAGACTATTTGCCAAACGGAAGAGCTGCAGAATTTGCGGGGAAAGAATTTATTGGCAAGTGGGATAGAAATGGCAGGCATTGTGGACTGGGTGATTTACTCAGAGCCTGGGCATGGAGAACAAACTGGCAAATGGCCATTCAAAGGGAAAGGACCCATTGGAGATGATGATGATCGTAATACTTTGTAGTTATGTATCACCTGCTCAGAGAGGCCTTCAGAACCATTTTCAGAGGCTGGAATGTGATCAGAGGTATTCCTTTGGTATTTTTTTAGTGAATATTTTGGAGGCTGAGTTTGGTTGTTCTGTTGGTTAGCATGTAAGCCAGCCATGGTACAGTTTTATTTGAGGGATTGTGGGTGGGAGGGAATCTGAACCTGTGAGTTCATTTGTGTATGGATCTCCCAGGATGGAATTTATCTCTATGGATGAAGAAGGGCATCTCCCGTGTAACTAAGGATCAGACATAAAGTTTGAACAAACCTGAGAATCATAAAGTCAGAGACCTAGGGTTGGAAGGGATCTCAGAGGTCAGTGAATTCAACCTCCTTATTCTGCAGGTGAGGAAACTGAGGCCAGAGAAATTAAGTGACTTGTCCAAGGTCACTCAGGCTGTAAATATCAGAAGTGATGCCTTTAGCAAGAGAACTGTCCTGTTCTTCCTCACCTCCCCAGTGCCCTCCCCTCCAAGATTACCTTCTGATTACTTTCCATGGACCCTACATAGGTCTTGAATGTGCATATTTGTTTATATGTTATCTTTTCCATTAGACTATGAAGTCTTTGAGGACAAGTATTGTTTTATTTCCCTTTCTTTATATCCACAGTGTGTAACATGTTGCCTAGCACACAGTAGGTACTTTCATCATAATGACAATATGGAATTTGAACCCAGGTCCTCTGACTAGAGTCAACAGTCTTTCCTGTGTCACAATTCGCCATCATTCTAAAGAGAAAGAAAATGAAATAAAAAAACTAACTGATTTGCACAAGGTCAGTCAATCAGTCAGCAAACATTATATTAAGCTCTTACTATGTGCCAGGCACTGTACTAACTGCTAAGAGTACACAGACAGGCAAAAAGATGGTTCCTTACTCTCAAGATGCTCACAGTAATGTAAACAACGATGTGTAGACGAGATCTTTATGGGAGAAAAACCATCTCAAAGGAAAGGTGCTGTCAGTTCTGGAGACTAGGAAAGGTTCCCCTTGGAGAAGGTGAGATTTTATCTGAGACCTGAAAGAAGCCATAGAATACAGGAGGGGGTGAAGATGGAATGAATTCCGAGCATGGGGAACAGCCCACAGAAAAACAAAAAGGCAGGAGACAGAGTGCTTTGTTTGGAGAAGAGCAAGAAGACTGGTGTTGAGGAATTGTAGTATTCAGGAAGGGGAGTGAAATATAAGAAATCTGCACCCAGGAGGTGCTTAATGAATTATTGGAGCTTATATGCAGAGCTGGAAGGACCTCAGAATTTATCTAGTCAAAATTTCTCATTTTACAGATGAGGAAACTGAGGATCATAGAGGTAGAGACTTGCCCAAGGCCACATGGGTAGGGAGCATCTGGCCCAGAGTCAGTGTGTACTTAGCTTCTTCCTTGTGTAACGGGTTCAGAGCTACTGTATGTACAACCTACAGTCACCATAGAGCAGGTAGAGAGGGGAGTTGCTGAATCTTGCACAGTGTGATCCTTCGGTTACAACAGGAGGAGAAAAGCGGTTAATGATCCTCTGAGACTCTTCTGCCGAACCAGACACTTACTGGAAACCACCTCTCATCAATTGGTCAATCTACAAATATTATTGGTCATGCTTAATAAATATATATTGATTGATCAATTAAGTACTTTCTCTGTGCTAGACGCTGTGCGAAGCATGGAATTATAAAGAGAGAAATGCAGTGATTCCTGCTCTCAAAGCACTTACATTCTATTAAAGGACATGACAGGTATGCACACACACACACACGTATATACACATACACAATTATTTATATATAATATAAAGCTCAACTCAAGGACCACCTTCTCTCTTTTCATAATTTCTCCCAGTAACCTCCCATCCCTCTCACATTTATTTATTTTGTGTTCATCTTGTATACACTTATCTATGTGTGTATATTGTCTTCCCTACTAGAATGTAAACATCTTGAGGCCAGGGCCTGCTTCACTATTTTCTTTATATTTCTAGGGTCTAGTACACTGCCTGCTGTTCAGTCATTTTTCAGTCATGTCCAACTCTTCATGACATTTAGGACTTTCTTGGCAAAGACACTGGAATGGCTTGTAATTTCCTTCTCCATCTCATTTTATAGATGAGGAAACTGAGGCAAATAGGGCTAAGTGACCTACCCAGGGTCACATAACTAGTAAGTATCTGAAACTGAATTTGAACTTAGGTCTTTCTGACCTCTGCTCTATCCATCTAGTTGTCCCCCGACACTTAGTAGGTAATTTAAAAATGTTTGTTGATCGATGGATTGAGGTTCATGTTAAGGATTTGCCCAGCATCACAGATGTAGGAGAGAGTGACAAAGTCATAATGCTGTATTGTATTCATTTTACAAGGTAGTTGTGAGTCCAGATGGATTATGGCTTTGTAGCTTTCAGGTGCTATATAAATGCCCGTCATTATCAGCATTACTAGACCACGTGGCCTTCATCAAGCTCCCATGGACCTTTCTCTCCTTCCCCAGAGATTGGGCAGTTACACTACCCTCATTCCTATTTTTTTCCCAGACCGAGAAACTGAGAACTATGGGTCAATTAAGGGAAAACGTGCCCTTCTCCCAAACCTGTCCATTCAAACAAAGTGTGGATGGCAGATTGCTGAGTCTTGAATGCAGGTATCTTTCTTCCCTCATGACCTGCAGCCCTGGAGAGCGTTCACTGTTTTTGAGACTATCCCTCAGTTAGTGTGCACATGTATGGCCTGCTATAAGGGTAATTTCTCAGTCCATTTACTCCTGAGACAGGAAAACAGCCATTCCTTTCTCCCCTACTCCTGTCCCCTCCTTCCCTTCTTCCTCACCCTCTTCCCATGCTCATTCCCCATTTCAGAGGAAAAAATCAAATAGAAGCAGCCTGGCCAATGGCCACTGAAATCCCAATTACCCACAGTCCAACGCATCCATTCATTTTCCCTTTACTGACATTTTTAGTGGCCAGATGCCAGGGCCCAGCTGGCCATTCATTTTAGGGGCAGTTGGTCCTCATTAACCCAACAGAGCCTGGATAGCATCAAGGCACAAGGAGCTTCCAGATGGAGAGACTGTAATTAGCAAAACGGAGACGAGGCTGGGTGTTATTTTTTTCAGCTCTCAACTTAGGAGGCAGTGTGGTCCTGTGGGATATGAACAGAAATTGAAATCACAGGATGTGAGCTCAAATCTTAGCTCTGTTTCAAGCTAGCTATGTGACCTTAGTCAAGTCACTTCGCTCTGGGTCTCAGTTTCCTTCTCTTTAAAAGGAAGGGTTTGGACCAAATGACCTCTGAGGTTTTGACCAACCCCAAATCTAGGAACCTTTGAGGACTCCAAGGAGATTCAATAAATAATTATTAATCACCCAACTATATGCCCGGCACTGTTCTCATTCCTGGAGAGACAAAGAGAAGAATCAAACCAGTCTTTGCCCTCTGAGACCTTTCAGCCCATATTTCCCCACTCTTTCATTCTAATTAAACTCACATGTCCCATTAACAATACTATCGAAAGTTTACAGTTGTACCGCACATTAAAATGGACATCATGCCCCATTCACAGCTGCTCTGTGAGGTTGGGACCACCAATCTATTATAGATTTTTATGAACGAGAAAGCGGAAACCCGCAGAAGTGAAACGTCAGGCCCAGAGGTCAGAGCTGGCTTTCTGATTACAAGTCCATTCTATTTCAATTCAGGATCTTCGTTCATTAGGATAGAGACCTTCCAGTAAGGACAGTCCCTCCACCGGTACAAATTACCACCACCTTCTTTACAACTTAGAACTGCTTGGGGGTACACAAAAGATGGCTCCCCCAGGGGTACACAGCCGGTGGTCCTCTTTAAGGCCTTCCTGATTCCAGGCTAGTTCTCTAGCTATAACACTACACACAACACATATGTTATGCATATTTAACACATAACATACACATATAATCTCTATACACATATAAAATAGAAATATCTCTAAAACATAAATCTACACATGTGTAACACAAATAGTTCTAAACCATACATATATACACATGTAACATAAACAGCTATACATGTAAACATACAGATATACATATATGACATAAATGCCTCTAAACATATATAAGTAACATACACAATCTCTAAAACCTATATGTGTAACATATAAATATCTTTAAAACATACATATATACACATATAACATATAGATATCTTTAAAACAGCACATTTATATAGTCTGAAGCAAACACTTAATCCTCTCTAAGATGAGGGGCTTGGATTGAATGACCTTTGTGATCTCTTTCTGCTCTGAATCTATGATCCCATGACCTCTCTGGACCTCAATTTCCTGCTCTGTAAAATAGGGGCTTTGGACCAGATGATCTTGGAGATCCCTTTTGGCTCTAACTCCAGAATCCCATAAGAAGTGCGATTTCTTTCAGGCCTCCAAGGCTGTTTGGTGTAGTGGAAGGGGCTGTGAACCTGGCATCAGGAGAGACTTGGGTTGCCATCCTACCCTTGATGGTTGGTAGTTGAATGACTGAACAATTTACTCTTGATCTCAGTTTGTATGTCCTTCTCAGAGGGCTGGGCTGAGGAAATTCCCTCTATCCAAAGGAGCTCTACACACCCGTGTGATCTTGGAATAGTCACAACTTCTCTGTTCAGATTTTCATCATTTGCAAAGTGGGGCTAATAACAGTGAATAACAATAACTTCTTCAGTAAAGAGGGCTGCCTCACAAGGGATAACTGATAAATATGTCAAATAAGCTTATATTTGACAAGAGCCTGCGATGAAATAGGGACTGTGATAAGTGCTTAGGCTACAAAGAGAAAGTGAAACAGACCCTGACCTCAAGGAGTTTCCATTTTAATAGAGGAGACACCATGGAAGTAGTTACATACACAATACTTATAAAATGAATATAAGCCATGGGGGCAGGGCATGAGGCATCTAGGTGGTCTAGTAGACAGAGTGCTGGACCTATAGTCAGGAGGACCTGAATTCAAATCCAACCTCAGACACTTTCTAGTTGTCTGACCCTGGGCAAGTCACTTCACCTTGTTTGCCTCAGTTTCCTCTTCTGTAAAATGAGCTGGAGAAGGAAATGTCAAACTGCTATAGTATCTTTGCCAAGAAAACCCTAAATGGGGTCATGAAGAGGCGGACACAAGTGAAACAACTGAATGGCAACAATAAAAAACCTCAGAAGGAGAGGCTAGCAGGCAGAAGACAAGAAAGCATCTCCTTAGAAAGGTGGTATGTGAGATGAGTCTTATAGGAAGTCATGAACATGAAGAGGTGAAGGTAAGAAAGAGCTCCTATTGCCTTTAAGTTCAAACCCTCAATTTCATGTAAAACTCCAGGAACAGTGAAGAGGGAACAGGTACAAGGGACATTGTGGAGATAGAAATGACAAGATTTCCTGTCTGACTGGACAAAGAGATGAGTGGGAGTGGAGGATCACACCCAAGTTCCCAACCTGGGAGACTGGAAGGATGGGGGTACCCTTAACAATAACAGGGAAATTCAGAGGAATGGACAGTTTGGAGGGAGAGAGAATGAATTCTGTTTTGAGGATACTGGGTTTGAGATTAGGGACAGGAGCTCAGGAGAGAGACTAGCTCTGGATATATAGATCTGGGAATCATCTACCTAAAAATTATTATTGAACTCATGGGTATTGATAAATTTATAAAATGAAAGAAATTGAAGATGGGGGGTGGTCAGGTCAGAGCCTTGGGGCATATGTTCAACTAATGATTTTGACATGAATGAAGTTCCAGGAGAAGTTTAAGAAGGAGCAGTCAGACATAGGAGGAGAACCAAGAGAGAGCAGTTATGAAAACCCAGAGATGAGAGGGCATCCAGGAGGAAATAGTGATTGAGTGACCATGTATACAGAGAGATGGAGGATTAGGACGTAAAAGAGTTGGCAATTAAGAGATTATTGATGCTTTAGAGAGATTTTTCAGTTGAATGATGAGGTCAGAAGTCAGATGGCAGAGGGTAAAGAAGAGAATGAAAGGAGAGGAAGTGGATGGATCAAGAGTAGATGGTTTCTTAATGTGTTTGACTTATAAAAGGAAAAGAGCTATGGGGCAATAGGTCCTTGGGATGGTAGAATCTAAGAAGAGTTTGTTTCTAAGAATGTGGAGGAACTTGGGCATTGTTTATAAAGTAGGAAATAGTAGATGAGGAATTGGTAAAAAACAAATAAACAGAAACTGTCTAGAACTGCCATAGAACTGATGATAGATGGGGAGGATCTGTTGGAAAAAATTGATGGGAATATGTGGAATTAATTCTGAAAATCTTGTAGCACAATGTAAATGTCACAATGAACTAAGAGTTTAGTGTCTTATCAAGTTCAAACAGTGAATTAATGATAGAAATGGACCTTCATTTGTTCATTTATCTGTTTATTCATCTATTCAACAGTAAACACCACTGTTCTTGTTCCTAAAGTGTTAGATCTAGAAAGTAGCGTAGAATATAGAACATAGAATGATAATTCTGGCAGAGACTTTGGAACAGAGGGGAGGGGCCTTAGAATGTCAGAGGTGGAAGGGGTCTTAGAATGTGGAATGTCAGACCTGGGAAGGGTCTTAATACCTGGAACATCAGAACTGAGAGGAACTTTAGGACACAAAGTGCTAGACCTGGATAGGCTATATACTACATAGGATATCAGAGCTAGGTGGGACTAGAAAATGGATTATTACAAGTAGAACAAAGCCAGTCCTGTCTACAGAAACACCTCTTTCTTTAGGAATTTGGAGTATGTTTATTTTTGTGTGCTGGTGTTTGTGGCTTTGAAGCAGAGGTGATTAAGGCTGTGGGGCCCAGGGAAGGCAGAGCCCCATCACAGCCTGGTTAGTCTTGAGCCTGGTATAGTGAAACCCTTGACTTTCTGGTTGCAGTGAGTGTGTATCTGTGTGGTGAGGGCTGGAGCTCTTGAGACAAAACCCAGTAGAAACAGAATCGGTTTTAAGGAGCCTCTGACAGATCAGAAGCTGAACTTACAGGTCCCCCGGTTTTCACTACATAGTAGAAAGACGATCCCAGCACTACGGAGCTGGTGAGACGGGAGTCACTAGGAAGGAGGCTAAGTACCAGGGCTGCTCAGGCGCAGCCTGCACTGTCTAGAGGATTCCTTAGGCCTGGCTGGGGTCAACTCCAAGATCTCCAAACCATATGCCAGGGAAGCAACTTTTTATTTTGGTTTGGTTTATCGATACATTTTGGTTTCTCCCCCAAGTTATTCCTTGGTTCATTCTCTCTCTAATCACCCGCATATCATTCCCATTGAGTCCTGAATTACAACAAGGAGAAAAAGAAAGTCAACCAATTGGTCAAAATGCCAATATCTGATGCATATCCTATATTCTGCACCTATTGTCCCCCACTCTTCTACCAAGAGAAGCACCATTCTCTATGATCTGAGGCTATGAAGAATCATGCCTTGCTATGGTTGAGTATATTGGGTTTTTTTTTAAACCTGCTTTCTTTACAAACCAATGGTCCTAGATTTAGGGATATGGCATTTCCAGGTGGCCTTGAGAGAGTCCATTCAAAGCCAGGAGATCAATAAGGGAGCATCATTCAGGACCCTAAGAATGCTGGCCAGCATTTCTCTAATGCTTACTATGAGCCAGGCACTGTGTTAAACATTTTACAAATATTATCTCATTTAATCATCACAACAACCCTAGGAGATGGGTGCTAATTATTGTCCCCATTTGACAGTAGAGGAAACTGAGGTAAGCAGAGTTTAAATGATTTGCCTAAGGTCATACAACTGGTAAGTATCTGAGGCCAGATCTGAACTCACATCTTCCCAATTCCAGGCCCAATGCTCTATCTACTACAGTCTGGGGCTTCTTAAACGTTTTCCACTGGCGACCCCTTTCCTTGTTGGTGTTGCTTGGCCTGGGGGGATGCACAGTATAAAGTGCACATGCTGTGTGTTCTGAGCCAAGGCTGCAAAAAAGTTGCAGAATGCAACCTGGGGAAGCACTGCCAGAAACACCTCGCATTCATTATGTGTTTGATTTTTAATTAATTTTTGGTCATTGTGCATTCAGAAACCTTTTACTGCTGCCAAATTTTTCATGACCTCATATAAGATTGTGACCCATGCTTTAAGAAGCGCTGTCTACAACACCACGTAGCTGCCTGAGTCAGGGCCAGAGACTCCCAGGCCAGCCTGGGTAGCTGTGACCCAAGCCTTCCCAGTTCCCAAGTCATCCTGACTTGTTTTCCCACCTCTGGCTCCATTTACATTTGTCCTGGTTTCCTGAATAAGCTGCCCTTTGTTCTTAAGAACATTTCACTTAATGTTTATGTGACATGATTCTGTATAAGCCACTTAACCATTCAATGTCCTAAGAGCTTTTCTAAGGCTATAATGGGTAGAATAGCAGTGAATCTGCACAGTGGATGGAGTTTCCCACACCATGAGTTTCTTATGCCAATGAAATCACAGGTCCCGATTCCTGCCCCACCATCCCCTTCCCCCAAGACAATAACGTTTTCAGTAGCTAAATTATGGTTGACCTTCATTGGGTCAAACCTCATTATCACCTATTGGACTATAAGATCCATGAGGGGTCAGTGGCTACATCTTATCTAAATGTTCTCTCTACCCTTTGGTCTTGTACGGGTGTCTGCACACGATCATGAGCCTTGATTACATTTGTTTCCTACTCTCACTGGAGCTCTGCATTGTTCACCAACGGAGCAGGGGTGCAGAGAGTGAGCACCCACAGAAGCAGGACAGAAAGCTGACAGGAAGACTTCTCCCCTGTGTATTATCCACACACAGACACACAGACAAAGACACAGACACAGACACACAAAGACACATACACACAGACATGCAGACAAAGATACAGACACAGACACAGACAGACAGACAGACAGACAGACAGACACACACACACACACACACACACACACACACACACACACACACACTGTACATTCCACCAGTTCAGAACTGGTGAGAATTCCAAACCAGAACCCCTTCCCCATCTGGAATTCAGCTCTGCGCCAGGGTCCCCTTATCCACAACAGGTCTGAGAGTCAAGATGGAAAGTAAGTATCTTTTAAAGCATCTGAGTGACCAAGACAGAAGTCCCAAAGCTCAGGCATTTTCCTCGAAGGGTTGCCAACCAATGCTCACATAAAGTCTGGTTAATCTTAATTGACAAACATTTCTAATGAACCTAGTTAGCTGATTTCTCAGTCTACTCAGCAGATTTAGGGATTGATGTAGGGACTCCCAGATGAAGAGGTTCCCTCTACAGTACTTTCTCTGTTTCTTAGGGTCTTAAGAGAGTTGTCTGGGGAGTTCTGTGAAGCTAATGACTTACCCAGGGTCACATAGCTAGTGTGTGTCAAGAGAGAGACTTAAACCCAGGTTTTCATGACTCAGAGCCCAGCTTTTTATCAGCAGATTAAAAATGGCCCATTAGAAGGGGAAAGTCAAGCAGCTCTGAGAAGAAACAGTGATAGTATGGTATCTTTGAGAGAACATTGAACCAGGAACTAGCAAGAGCTGCGAAGGAATCCTGTCTTGGTTGCATAAAAATTGTGTGACTGAGCACATCACTTACTTTTGCTAAGCTTCAGTTTACTCCTTTGTAAAATAGGGATGATAATGCTGCTTACCTCACGGGGCTGTTAGGAGAATCATATGGGACAGTGTATGCTGAGTACTTTGTAAATCTTCAAGTCATTTCTAGATGTCTCTTCCCAGGAGGTGCTGGAGCCCAGGATATGTCCTAGTTCTGGAATTTATGGGGTATTCAAGGAGGTCTAGAACCTATGATGTAAGGACTTGCTGAGCCCTTTTCAGGGCTGCTCATCTACCTTTGGTGTCCCCCTGATTCACCCCACTCTGGCCCCTGGCTCCAAGAAGCTGTAGCCTGTGCTAATATCTACTCTAAGCACATGAAGACTTTCCCCAGAGGAATAGGTGGGTGAGAACAATTTGTTCCAATGACCATGGAGGTGGCTGAAGCCACTCTGGAAGGCTTGGATCTTGGTCAGGCATTGAAAACACCAAAGTCATCCAGGATGTTGCATCCAAGATATCACCAATCGTCATGACTTTTGTCCTGCCATTGGACTTCAATGACTTTGAAAGAAATAATGAGGCTGATGACTTTGTGCAATTCTGCCTCACTTAAATCCAGTTCAAGCTGTCACCCTGTGAGGTCATTGGTCTTCCTCAAAAACAAAGGATGAGCAACAACATGCTCTAGCCCTGGTTCTAGGATGTCTTTGGGCTCTAGATTAGATCAGATGGCATTTGTGGCCTTCCAAGTCTAGATTTATTATCCTATGATATAAGAAAATACAGAATATATGCAATATAAATATTTTGGGTGGAGGTTGATAATAACTGAAGAGATTAGAGAAGCTGTTACTTCTCTCCTAAGCCTTCTCTTCTCTGAGGTAAAAATCCCAGGTCCTTCAACCCAATCGATCTCATGGAATGATTTAACGGCCCTTCATTCTTCCCCCAATGGAGCCTTGATCTCTGGGGGCCATCATGGTCCTTGAAAGCTATGGTGTAAATTGATGATGATAAAAGATGTTCCCTTTTCCCCTGAAATATTAAAATGTTTCAAGACTCAAAGGAAGGAATCCCTGATGGTAAAAGCTTAAGTTGCATAGTCAGTTGATGAGTGATGTCACAGAATTACAAATTTTCAGAAACAGAAGGGCCTTAGTAGCCATATGGTCCAACTCATACATAAGAATAATCTCTGCTCTAACATCCCCAAGAAATAGTCATCCTCTGCTTGAGGACCTCCAAGGAAGAGGAACCTACCACCTCCCAAAGCAATCCATTCCATTTCTATTTATTAGTAAGTTCTCCCTTGACATTCAGTCCAAATTGTCTCTTTGCCTGGTTCTGCCTTCTAAGGAGAGCAAATCTAATCCCTATGACCGTCTTTAAAACCTTAAAGACAAGTATTATATCCTTCATGATTCTTCTTATCTAAGACTACACAACTATAATTCCTTCAACTCATTCTCCTGTGACTTTGATTTAAGGCCCTTCACCATTCTGGATGCCATCTTGTAGACACTCTCCACTGGACTTATCACACCATGGCCAGAGAAGTATTTCCTGGTAACGCTCAAATCAGAGAACCACAGGACCTTAGACCTTGAAAATCTCTTTAAGTAAATTAAGCACAACTTCCTTATTTTATAGAGGAAAAAATGAACAGAAAAATGACATGCTTATGTAACTCACAGGGAGTCAATGGAAGCACCCAAACTCATTTCTCCTGTTTTCCAATCTTCTCTTTTTCTGTCAAACCAGATCCAATAAATGGTCACCTCCAAATAAGTTCAGACACAACAACCTTGCATTAACAATGACATTCCATTTTTAAAAATCTCATTGCTTATTTTAACTTTTTTAAAATTGAATTTCAAATTCTTCCCCTCCCTTATCTCTTGAGAAGGCAAGGAATATGCTATCAATTATATATGTGAGGTCATACAAAACATATTAGCCATGATGACAAAAAAAAGCAAGAAAAATAAAGATGGTGAAAAAAAATTATACTTCAATTTACATTCAGAGCTCATCAGCTCTTTCTCTGGAGGTGGATGGCATTTTTCGTCATGGATCTCTTGGAACTGTCTTAGATCATTGTATTAATCAGAATAGCTAAGTCTTTTACCATTGATCTTTGTTACATGTTACTGTTACTGTGTACAGAGATCTCCTAGTTCACTTCACTTTGCATCAGTTCATATAAGTCATCCCAGGTTCTTCTGAAACCACTCTCCTCATCACTTCCTATAGTACAATAGTATTCCATCACAATCATATATCACAACTTGTTCAGCCATTCCCCAATTGATGGACATCCCCTCAATTTCCAATTCTAAGAGTTGCTATGTATATTTTTGTACATATAAGTCTTCTAGCTTTTGTTTTTTATCTTTTCGGAATATAGATCTAGTAATGGTGGAGCTAGGTTAAAGGGTATACACAGTTTTCTAGCCCTTTGGGCATAGTTGCAAATTGTTCTTGAAAATGGTTGGACTATAACGTTCCATTAAAAATTTTTTAAAGAGGTTTCCCTGAGGGGAAAAAGTCATTTAACCCTAAGTGTCAGTGCCTTGGAAGAGGTAAGCAGGGGCCATCCAACTTTTTGGAGAGAGTAGCTCTCAAACACCACCCTCCTGAAAGATTTTGTAACTGAGTCTTGCCCCAAGAGAACAATACCAAGTTATCAGGCAGCCTAATGGTTTAATTAAGAAAAATTAGGGCAAAATAAGCCCAGTTCCCTGGGGAACTTGTTTTCAGATTCGGACCATGGTATAAAAGTCTCATTTTTCCACAAAGACCTATAGGAAGAAATCTTCATGCAATACCAAATGATAGCTTTGAGTGCTTATGAAATCAGGTAAATGACTCAGAAAGGACCATAGCGAAGGTGGCCTGGGCACTCCTAGGGAAGACACGATTCCCTCAGTTGTGTTTCCTCAACCAGCTTTGATGCAGTCACAGTCATACATCTGCTTCTCTCTATTTATATAACCTGTATACTAATAAAATATAAGCCCCTTAATGCAGAGATTATTTAGTATTTGTCTTTGTATTCTTAATACCTAGTATGGTGCTAGGCACAAAGTTGGTGTTTAATAAATGCTTATTGATTAATTGCTTGCTTGCTTGATGACAGAGACCGTGGTGCTAATGGGTGAAAGAAAGTTTAGGTGCTTTGGTGTCTGACCTCTTGGAGCTCAGTCTAGGTAGTGGACTATTTTATAGTTAATAAAATAGAAAATTACATAATAAGCAAATTGGAACTAATTAAAGGTAACTAGGGCTTTGTCCCAGGGTGCTGAAAACGGAAGGGATACTCTCTATCTTTACTATAATTGCTGTCCCCAAGACTTGCCCATGTTGCTACATGGTGCAATCATCCTCACAGTCAAGCCATCAATAAACCTCTTTCCTTGGTCTCAACTCCTCTATACCCAACAATTATAGGAGTGAAACATTTATTCTGGCAGAAAAACAGTCCCCTTTCCTAGCATAGCTGACCCCATTGCTAGACTGTCCTTTACATTGCAGTGCCTGTCTCTGTCTGCATTTGCTCCCGACACAAGAATTTCTCATTACAATTCTGCTGATGAATGCATAGAATAAGTGTTAATGGAATATACAGGGAGGTCTGAGCAGGGAGGAAGGCTAACTAGAGGAAGAGACATTTGATTTGGGCTTCAAAAAGATGAGTGACAGTTCAGTAAATGAAGGTAGGTAGAGAGGACATTTCAAGCACATAGGTTAACCTGAGCAAAGGAAGGCAGGACCTCTCAGTGTATATCTGAGATAAATAGCATTGCCTAATTGTCTGAAGCATGTGGACTTTGTGGAGGGGGCTAAATACAAAATAAGGATACAAAGACAAGATGGCACCAGGTTGTGGCAGGTCTTCAACACCAAGCAGAGAAGTCCAAGTTCTACTCAAGAGACATTGTGTCCACTGAAATTTTTTTTTAAACTGGAGGAGCAGCATTTCAAGATCTATATCTAAGAAAGGTTAGTCTGGTGGGGTATGTAGGACAGACTAGGACAGGAGGAGAAAACCTATTAGGAGTTTACTCCTGTAGTTTGAGTAAGTGGTAATGGGGGATTAAGTAGGATGGTTACCAAGGAAGGTGCTGTGTTCTATGAATAAAGCAGAATTAATACAGCTCAAAGGAAAGGCAGGATGTGCAAATTTAGAGTATCCACCCCAAAAGTTCACACAGACTATTTGTGCCCGACTTATGGTAGAGCATTCCAAGCTCCTAATTGGTCTGATCAGCCACAGTTGGACATACTGAAGCTTGACTCAAGCACAGTGATGTCATTTTGGTCCTCTTTGAGAAGGAAGGACAACCACTACCAAGAGAATGTAGAGAAGTGGACTTGGAAGTAAAGAAGATGTGAGATATATTGTAGATCTGGGAACAACAGGACTTGCTCCAAATAATTGGTAATGACATGTCACAGGACCATAGTTTTAGAGTTGGAAGAGATCCCAGAGGCCATTTAGTCCAACTCCCTCATTTTAGAAAGAGGAAACTGAGGCACAGAAAGTTTAAGTGACCTCATTCACATAGCTAGTGAGTGTCAGATCTTGTCTCCATCATACCACACTGCCTTTGACTAAATCAGGCCCTGCCACAGCACATGGCTACCTTAATGAGCGAAGCAACTCCAAATCACTTCTAGCCATCCACATGGGAAAAGTCAACTGGATGAGGAATGCATGAGACCCAGATTAGGACATACAGTTGACTTGGAAGCCCATGTGATTAGTTTATCAGTGTGTGAGTGTGTGTCTTGGATAGGTGCCCCAGCACAATGATATTCTGGACCCAAAATTGAAATTGGAGAAAGAAATTGCCTTGGGGAAATTTTGTGCCTTTAATGGTCCCAAGCTGCTACAAGAACACATTGTTTTAATGGCGATATATTCCCAATGGGGTTACATGTCTGCAAACCATGGAACACCACCAACTCCTAAGGATACAAATTAATTTCAGGGAATATTAAGGGTAATGAGAGGATGCCAGGTGGGGTATGGAGACTGGAGCACATAGACAATCATCACTGGTCATTGAGGGATGGTTTAAAGGACATTACGAAGGACATGAATGACCATAAAAGGATATGGTTTGCTCAGATACCAAGAACAATGGACAGGTGGAGAGAGTGACTAGTATGCAGGAGGGAGATCAGAGGAAGACTGGCAACACAGAGTGGCTCTACATCCTGGCTTCTTTCAAGGCTCAGCTCGAATGCTACCTTCAGTAGAAGACATTTCCTGGCCCCCTCTGCCCCCACCCCAAATGCCTTCACTCTCTGATATTACCTTCCCCTACTCTGTAGATATCTTGGTTGAGAATAGTCATCAGTATGTTGTCCACCTCATTAGAATGAAAGCTCCTGGAGGGCAGAGACCATATTTTTGTCTTTCTTTGTATCTCTGGCACTTAACTGTTTGTTGACTGACTGACTGATTCTTCAATAGATCTTTCACGTAGTTACTAAATTGATGTTCCTAACCTGACCAAGTCACGTCCTTGCTCAATGAGTTCTAGGACTCTCTATTGCTTTTAGGATGAATCAAGTCAATAAACATGTATTGAGCACTTTGTTGTTGAGTTGCTGAGTCCTTTCTGACTCTTTGTGACCCCATTTCTTGGCAAAGATACTTGGAGTGGTTTGCCATTTTCTTCGCTAGCTCATTTTACAGATGAGGAAACGGAGGCAAACAAGGTTAATTGATTTGTCCAGGATCACGCAGCTAGTAATTAAGTAACTCAAGTTGCATTAGAATTCAGGTCCTTCTGACTCCTGCCTGGCCCTGCTGCTCTACCTACTGTGCCACCTACCTGCTCATTAAGCACTTATATGCCAGGCACTTTAAGCACCAGGGATACAAATAGAAAGACAGAATCTGCCCTCAAGGGGCTTACATCCTAAGGGTAGGGGAAGCTGAAAAGTGGGGAGGGTGGTTGGAAGTGAGGAGAGAAGTTACTAGAGAGGAACATAGTAGAAAAAGAAGGCTGGAGATCAGGTGTGGAATCTGGAGAGGAAGGAAGGAGTGAATCTGACTGTCTTGGGTACTTCCTTAAATGGATGTTCTGGGAGGAAATGACCAATCACAGGGATGGAGAGGTTTTCCAGGCTAAGATCTGGAACAAGATACTGAGGTCAAAGGCTTAAAAAAATACAAGATCCTCTGCCTAACTTTAAAACACATCACCATCAAACTCCAACTTACGTATCAAGATTTATTACACATTACTCTTCCATGTTCATTCTACATTTTGGTTAAACTGGCTTACTTTCTCTTCCCCAGGCATGATATTGCATCTCCTTTCTTTGTGTTTTAGCACAGGGACATAGGATACTTAGAACACCATTCCACAGAACAGAGATGTTCAGAGCCCAGAGGAGCCTCAGAACATAGAATGTTAGAGCTTGAAGACATCTTAGAACAGGGGATGTCAGAGCTGGTGGGGGGAGTACCGAGAACATTGAACACAGAATATCTGAACTGGAAGGAACCTTAGAGCAAGGAATGACAGCGCTAGGTTAGAACAGAGAATGTCAGAGCTGGGAGGGACTTTAAAATAATAAGAATAATATTAACAATACCTAGTGTTTATATAGCTCCTTATGGTTTGCGAAGCACTCTCTGTATGATATCTGGATTGGTCCTTACAACCACCTTAGGAGGGAGGTATTATTATCATACTCATTTTACAAATGGGGAAACTGAGACTCAGGAAGCTAAGTGACTTATGTGCTAGGAAGGGGCTGAGACAAGATTTGAACCCAGTTCTCCCTGGATCTAAATCCAGTGCTTTATTCTTTATGCTCACTACTTCTTGGTCACCCAGTACAATCTCTTCACTTTATAAATGGGGAGCTGCTACTCACAGAGGACACCCAAGCAGCCAGCAGAAGAACATCTTCCGTGGTGTGCATCTCGGTTCCTGCCTCTTGGACCAGGTTTCTTCCTCCTTTCTCTCCAATACTCTGACCTGCAGAATGTGCCTTGAACATAGTAGGAGCTCAGTCAATCTTATTTGACTGAATGTGTTCCCATAAAGAGTTCCAAACAAATAATTCAGTGTCTGGTGTTGGCAGGAGAGTTTGCAGATGAATCCCAGCTGTTACGGAATCAGATGAATGGGGAAATAGAGTTCTGACTGCCCATCAAAAGATCACCAAAGGACAAGCCCACCTGGGGGAGACAGACAACAGGGCAGAAAGCAAGGTTATGGCATGGCGTCAGGAGCATTGGATTTGAGTCCAGTCTCTGCCAAGTGTTGTGTGACATTAGGCAAGTCATTTAACCTCCACATGCCTTTGTTTCTGATCTGTGAAATGGGGATAATAGTCCCTACCTGCCTCATAAGGGATTTTTTGCAGTGATCAAGTGAGGAAATGCCCGGGAGAGGACTTTGAAAAGTATAAAGCCCAGTACAGACATGAGGTGGCATTGTCGCTGGCAGCAGGGAAGCTCAGGAAGGTACTTTTAGCTGTCAGAGCAGTATCAGGACTTAGAAGTGAAGGGGTCCTTTGGCTGCCCTGACAAGTTCCAGTTCTGAAATTCTCTCCCTTCTACAGCTCAGACTCTGCAGAGGGGGGAGAACACGGAGCTAGCTGGTGGTGGTTCAATGCAGCTCCTGTGACTCTCTCCA
The DNA here is from genome assembly GCF_028372415.1 of Notamacropus eugenii. Lineage (NCBI taxonomy): Eukaryota > Metazoa > Chordata > Mammalia > Diprotodontia > Macropodidae > Notamacropus > Notamacropus eugenii. Next base: position 23,990,559 of record NC_092875.1, on the reverse strand, counting down.
GAACTGGCTCTGAGCATGATGGAGATGCTGCAGATAACACTGGCACTAGCAGTGGGCCCCATTCCCAGAAATCCTTCCCTGTCTCCCTTCTGACCCATGCAGAACCTCTGGGTCTTAAGATGAGCTGAGGAATAACTGAGAATTTGTCCACCTAAGATTGCCTCCCACCCCCGCCATGATCCTGGACCAAGTTACTGAACCTGTCTGAGCCTCAACTTTCTCATCTGTAAAATAGGGATAATAATCCCTAATATATCCACCTTGTAGGGTTCTCCTGAGGATAGAATGAGCTAATGGGTGTAAAGTGCTTTGCAAACCCTAAAGTATTTTAAAAGCGTGACTTGATCCTTCAAAACCCATGTTCCCCTGCAAGCCCAGTAGCATAAAAAGTGTTTACTGAAGAAAAATCAGAGGATTTAGGCTTTAGAGCAGGAAGCAGCCACGTCCTGCAACCTTTTATTTCTAGAGAGGCTCAGAGACAGAAAATGGCTTCATAGGATCATAGATTTAGACTTGGAAGGACCCTTAGAAATGATCTAATCCAACTTCCTAATTATACAGAGAAGGAAACTGAGGTCCAAAGAGATCATAGGATTATACATTTATAACTTGTAGAGATCTTAGAAGCTACAAAGTTCAACTTCCTCATCTCTTGCTAAATTTTATTTGATTTTTAATTAAGAAAAAAATCTATTTTTCTCCCTTTCAGTTCTTCCCCATTGAAAAAAAGGGAAATAAAATAAATATGTAGTAAATACGCATAATCAAACAAAATAAATTCAACATTGACTACGTCCAAAAAATATGCCCCAATCTATGACTTCTGAACGAAATCTAAGTATCCAGTAATGGAATGAGCTGAGATGCTGAGCTCCCCATCACTGGAGGTATTCAAGCAGAGGTTGGATGATTACCATTTGGAGTTTATAAGATCATAGGATGTAAAGGAGTCCTTAAAGATCATTTAGTCCAACCTCCTCATTTTACAGATGAGGAAACTGAGGCCCAGAAAACTTAGATCACTTTTTCAAGATCGCACAGTGACAGAGATGGGAATCAGACCCAAGTCCTCTCATTCCCAACACATCATTCAATCCATTGTGCCCATTTCTATGACGGAAATGTGGAGGTCTTTTCCAAGAACTATAATTTGACAGATACTAGAAAAAGGCATATCAAAGGATAGGAACAGGCAGTCCCTTCCTACCTTTTCTATCTTGCTAGGAATTACTCCCAATTCCCACATCCCATCCCCATTCTTTGCAATACTAACCTCTGGGATATTCCTTACACAGGACGATTCATCTACCAACTCTGACTATTTTCACTGGATGTCCCTCATGCCTGGAATTCTCTCCCTCTTTTCACCTGCCTTTCCTGGTTTCCTTCAAATTCCAGCTAAAATCTCATCTCCTTAATGCTATTGTCTTCTATCTTCTGGTTATTTCCTATTTATCCTTTCTAGGCAACTATGTGGTTCAGTGGACAGAATGCTGAGTCTGGAGTCAGGAAGACCCGAGTTCAAATCCAACCTCACATTTTATAGCTGTATAACTCTGGGCAAGTCACTTAACCTGTTTGCCTCAGTTTCCTCATCTGTAAAATTAACTGGAGAAGGAAATGGAAAACCACTTCAGTATCTTTGCCAAGAAAACCCTAAACAGTGTCACAAAGAGTTGGACAGTACTATGTCACCCTTTCTATAGCTTCTTTGTACCTAGCTGTTTGCATGTTGACTTAGAGTTTGAGCTTCCAGTGTTTTTTGCTTTTCTTTGTATCTCCAGCACTTGGAGCATAGTAGACACTTAATAAATGCTAATTGACTGGCTGCCTATCTGCTTCCCCTTCTTTAAAAATAGTTCCCAACAATATTTTTGAAGAGTTCCTTATGCCGTACTCCTTCCCTGGCTACCTTTCTCTCCCATCTTCCCCCCTCCTCCCATTTTAAGAATCTTGCTTTGCTCAATTCACAAAGAACTAGTTTGAGGAGTCACAATGATTGACATTCTGCTCCAAAACACCATCCATGACCCCCAGAGTTTAATCTCACTTTGCAGGTTGACTAGTTCTGTGTCTTTGTTTCTCTGGGTCTCAGTTTCCCCATATGAACCCAGATCATTATGGTGACTTTTGTAGAGGCAGGCTATAAGAATGTAGCAGCAGGGGGTGGGGAGGTGGGGAGCTCGTTTCGCTTCAGGCACTTTTTAATTACCCAGCCTCTCAGGAGATACCAACTGGGGTGAGCCATAAAAATTGGGGATTTCAACACATAATGACAAACATAAAACCAACTGCAGAAAATCACTCAGAGGATTATCGAGTGGTGGACCCCCAGTGTTGTAACCAGGATGTTTGAAAAGGTCTCCAACATAAAGGTCATCATCTGCAATTTAAATTGATGGCTTGTTGCCTTATTTTTTTTTCAATTCCAGCTACGGTTGGATGCTATTAATTAGTTGAAATGTGTTTTTAAATAGGTTTTCATAGAAAACTTCACAGGAGCCTTCAGAGAAGTTCAGTGAAGGTGGTGTGCTCTAAGCTCACTATAGCTGGCAAGCTCTTGCAGGGGGAAAATAGGGAGAATTCTTTCATAAAGGGACTTTTTTATTTTGGATAGCATTCTGGGCCTGGGATCAGGAAGACCTGAGTTCAAATTCAACCCCAGACACTTAATAGCTGTGTGACCTTGGACAAGTCACTTCACCCTCTTTGACTCAGTTTCCTCATCTGTAAAATGAACTGGAGAAGGAAATGGTCAACCTTTCCCGCGTCTTTGCCAAGAAAGCCCCAAATAAGGTCATGAAGAGTAGGGCATGACTGAATGACAACAAAATGGGGATAATACCAGTTAATAAAATAGATAATAATAGTCGCTAGGCAAGTGACTCTGTGCCTCAATTTTCTTATCTATAAATTGGGGATAGTAACAATATAATAATAATGGGGATAATATAATAATATTTGCAAAGTACTTTGCAGAGCTATATTAATGCATTATTGAATTTTTTACGGAGACCTGTGATTTCACTGGTGTAGGGAGCACCACACAACAGACTGTCCTTACCAACAGAGATATATACCTTCTGCAACTTATAGAAAATTAATAATGTTCATAATAACAATAAAAACTAGCCTTTATATAGAACCTTAAAGTTTGCAAAATTCTCTACATATATTACTTTGTTTAATACTCACAACAACCCTGGGAGGTAGGTGGTAATATCCCCATTTTGCAGGTGAGAAAACTGAGGCATAGAGAGGTTGAGTGACTTTCTTAGGACTTACAACTAATAAGTATCTGAGGCAGGACTTGAATTTGGGTCTTCTTGATTCCAGGTCCAGCACTCTACACAGACATAGATTCAGACACACACACAGACACAGACACAAACACAGACACAGACACACACACACACACACACACACACCCCAAACCACAAACCAGTTTCTTCTGTTACTTAATTGGCTAAAGGACATTCCCATTGTGGAAAATCCCTCTACCTTCTTTGGGTACCTCCGTTGTCACTTATAGTCTCAGAGAGTTGAGTGGGGATCCTGAGAGGCAACTTGTGCAGAGTCACACAATCAGTATGTGGCAAAAACAGGACTCAAGCCTGTGTAGCCAAGTAGCTAGATAGTGCACTAGACAGAGAGAAGAACTCAGGGTCTAGAAGACTTGAGTCTGAATCCTACCTCAGACACTTTCTAGTTGTGTGACCCTGGACAGGCCACTTAACCTCTTTGTGCCTCAGTTTCCTCATGTATAAAATAGGACCTACCTCACAAGGTTGTTGTGAGGATCAAATGAGGTGGTTTGTAAAGTGCTATCTAATGGTAACTATAATTACCCAGGTTTTCTTGACTCCAAGGCCAGGATTCTATCTCCTGTGTCCTGCTGCCTCTCATAAAATAATACATGAACACAAGATAATTTAGGGAAAAGGAAGGTATTAAAGACTGTCTTTTGCCTTTTTTGTATCCCCAGCGCCTGACACGTAGGACCTGCTTAATAAATGTTTCTGGCTAAATTGATTGATAGTAAGAAAGGGCTCCTAAAGGAGTTGGAAACTCTAAGAGACAGAGGAGGAGGTGCATTCCAGGTGCAGGGGTATAGCTTATGCATCGGAGACAAGGTATGCATTTAGCTGCTCAAGGGACCCAGAAACTCTCAATAAACTGGGGAAAAGAAAGACAGGGAGCTTGTGGGAGCCTGAGTCTGCTGAGTTCAAGTGCAGGTAGCCAAAGGAACACTACTCACCCCAGTCCTTCTCTCTGCCATGCCCTGAAGCCTTTCTTATATAAGATTCCAACAGCTGGTGCCTCCAGCTACTGAGATGCTATACTACTCACCCTTTCCAGTCATCAAGATCTGGTTGTACCCAATGCTTCCAGAAACCAAGCCCCCAGTGTTATCCACTCCATCTAGTGAGTGAGATCTAGTTGTACCCTTCCCTTTTTGACCACTGATATCCAGTAGTGGTCTTTGCCCTGATTCTTCCCTTCCCTTGCCCCTGTTCCTTCATATCCCTGTGCACTAAAGCCTTCCGTTGTTTGAGACACACTATAATGAAAGCTAATTGTTTTATGCCTTGTAGGTCTGTCTGGATCTTTTTTAAAAATTATTTTTATTATGAATCACACAATCATTACTAAACACAAACATTTCCAAATACAAAGAACAAAAAAGAGAAATGAATGGGAAGCCGTGCATTTCTATTTTTATAGTTTTTTAAAGTATATGCAAAATTTGACAGACTTTTCTACGTATGCATGTCCCCTTCTGAACATCACTGTTATCTTCAAATCTTTTATTTTGCTTTCTTTTTCTTTTTAAAAACTCTTTTGTTATCTTTTCTTTCTTTTTGCATCTCTTTTGCTCCCCATTAACTAATTCCACCCCCTCCCCATCCTAATCAAACTCCTACCCTAGAAATATAGTCAAACAAAAAAGAATCAGCACATTGGGAGTCTTTGCCTGGTCCTTTGTGAAAATCTCCTAGTCTTTGAAAAAACCGGAGGAGAAAAATGTGGTTGGGGGTTAGTGTGGATTGCAGGCTTGATAGAAGTATATGTGACAGGTGTGAGAGGCAGCCAAAATCAAATCTTAGTGCATACTATCCTTTTAAGAGAAATGGAGCAGTTTAGTAATAAAAGGGACAGAAAAAGTAGATTTGCATAAAGGAAAAAAATGCGTATAAATTGTTAAATGATGTAAAATATTGTCCCTTTGGTAGACGAACATTTTGATAACTGTTAAAAATAGAAAAATAAGTTTGTTTTCATAAACACCACTAATGCACACCTACACAACTTTCAGAAAGATTTAGACAATGTTTGAAGAGAAAATGACCTGTGGCCTAGATGTGACAACTCAGATTCCTTCGTAGGTGATGTGGCATGATGACTCACCTATGAGGGGAAAGTTTAATTTCATAAACAGGCAGAAAAAGAGCTTCTACTTATTAAAAACTAGAGAAATATAAATTTGAAGAAACACACTGTCAAGGGCACCAATGAGATAAAGGGCTTTATTAAATACTACAGCTGCAAAGCATGATGGATACTGCAGATAATTTTCATACACTGTTTTATGATTTGAAAAGGTGGAATTTTTAAAACAAGAAATCACATATACATTTGCACACAGCCATGATTTAAAAGGACTATCAACTTGGTAGGGGGAAATTTGAGGATTTGGGACTTTTAAAGTGAAAGGTGAGTCACCAAGAGACTGGAGACTGGCTTTCAAGTAAGATACAGGAGCCAGAAACCTGAGAAGACACAAGAAGGTGACTGGAGAGATGCTCTGTGGGGGGCTAGAACATTTGGAAACAGTCACAGGGTAGTGGGCTTCAGGAAGTGGTTCCTCATTGGTTGGCATGATTTGGCATCATTAGTCAAGAGGACTAATTACCCTTCAGTGTTGCCAATCATTGAAAAAGGATGAGGCTTTTCATGAGGACTTGTTGCTCGCTGTTGCTCCCTCTGTCTTGAAAAGGAAAAGTACAGTGGACTTCGCAGCTCCTCTGGTGTCCTGGTGAGCTGGCTTAAAAGAATCCACCTGCACAGAACTATTTTGCTGCGAGCTCGATTCTGATTGGACAACACAGCATCCATAGGAATGACTAGCTGCGTCATCCAGAGGCATCTAGTTTAATGAACTTGACGTCTAGTTTAACTAATTGTTTTTTAAATTTAGTTTTTAGTTTCAAATTTTCTCCCTTTTCTTCTCCCCACATTACAAATATTGTCATGGGAAACAAATTGCCACATTATCCATGTTGAGGAAAGAGAGAGAGAGGGAGGGAGAGGGAGAGGGAGAGGGAGAGGGGGAGAGAGAGAGAGAGAGAGAGAGAGAGAGAGAGAGAGAGAGAGAGAGAGAGAGAGAGAGAGAGAGAATAGAAAGACAGAAACAAAGAAAAAAAAGAAAGAGAAGATACTTCAGTCTGCACTCTGAGTCTATCACCTCCCTATCTGAAGGTGGACAGCATTATTTCATCATGAATCCTTTGGAATTGTGGCTGGTCATTCTGTTGATCAGAGTTCCTATGTCTTTCAAAGTTGATTACTTTTATAAAACTGTGCCAATACTTTCTAAACACACTTTCAAAGGTATGGGTTCATGAAAGAGTTTGTAAAGGCTGTGTTCAAGTAGAAAAAATAATTTTCCCAATTGAAAAGTGCTGAGGACCAACTGTCAAGCAGCGAGCTGAGAAGTAACTCTTTTCTGTCACATATACTCCTGAATGCATCAATAACATTGAAGTTGTAGTCAAGTCATGAGTCACCCTGAGTTTTCCTCTCTCATATGCATCTCTTTCAAGTTTGTATTATTATGTACCCACTAATCATTACAGTTATTAAGTGCATAGGTGGAACAGTATTATGGTACATTTTATTAGTTACATATTGCTATAAAACATTGTCATCTAAATATTGTTCTCTTACTTAAATTAATGGTTGTACTGGAGATCTAAGTGTCATTATTATAAACGACTGGTTTGGGCAACACAGTGCACCGTATGACTGTTATTTCATGAGTGGCTTAGCACAGTGTCTAACACATAGTAGGCACTTAATAAATGTTTGTTGATTGATCAGATGTCCAAATAGAAAATACATGTGATGAGGGCTCAAACTAGAGTAGTGAGTAGCCTAGATCTCAGAGATTATGAATAAAGCCATGGAATAATGCTTAGCCCTGCTAATGTAAGAGAAGACTGGATGAAGCAAGTGTCATTCAGAGAGATTCAGGTGAAAGGTGGAAGGCTCCTATACTATATGGGCTGTGGATACCCCACTCTTTCTGTGACCCTTCTGTGACAGATCTTAGCCTTGTTGCATTAAGATTTGTGAACAGAAGTTGTAGAGTGCAGAATGATGGATTCTTGGTATTCTGGTATCCCACGGACTGTTTTGTAGAGTTCTAGGTACCACATTTTAGGGAAGACATGGAGAAAGTGGGAAGTGCCCAGACAAGGATGACTCAAATGGTGAAGGTTGAAACCACGGATGTGGAGCCTGGAGAAAAGAAGACTAGTGATGGGGAATGGAGGCTGGCTTCCTTAAAATGTTTGAAAGGCTATTGTAAGATCTGGGCTCTCAAATATACCCTTAGGGTAATGGGGTTGAAGTATGAGAAAGTAGAATGATTTGCCCAAGTTTGCAGAGATTAAAATAAATAGGTCAAGGACAGTATCAAACCTATCGTCCATTTTCTAGGTAGCATGGTATAGTGTATGGAAGGCTGGCTCTTTATTCAATGGTTCAAATCCTTCCTCTGGCACTCACTAACTGTGACTCTGGGGAAAATGACAACTTCTCTGAGGCAAAATGGGTATAACACTAGTTATAGGTACTTTGCAGGGTTGCTGTGAGTCTAGAGTAAGATTTTTTGGGGGGTTGGGGTGTCCAGACTTATGATTTCATTCATGTAGGGCATTCCCAGGGAGGAAACTCCTTCTATTGATGCATATCAGATGCTGTTCTAAAATGTATTATCTTAGGGAGGTCTTTGGACCACTGAGAAGTATGTCCAGGTTCACATGGCCAGTATGTTCTGACCTTGGTGTCTGCCAAGTCCCCAGTCCTATGAAGCTGCCTGGCTTTGTTCCAGAGCACTTGATAAATAACCGGTGTTGTATAACCCAGAGTGGTGGAAAGGGCACAGAATGGGGACAGTTTAGCACGTTACCTTGAGCATAGTGAGTGCTCAAGAAATATTTGTTGACAGACTGAGTGAGGCCTCGATTCTGACTGGCTCTGCTTCTCACTTATTGTGTGACCTTAGACAAGACCCTCTGACTGTCTGGGCTTCAGTTTCCTTCTCCAAGTTGGACACCGAGTGGGATGGACAGGATAACTTTGAAGGTGCCTTCTGGCGCTAACATTCCATGTCCTTGGAAATGCATCCTTGCATCTGTGATCCTGAAATAGCTGAGATTTCCGGAGGATCACCTGATGGCTCAGAGACATCGAACCATCATTGTCGATGACAACCCCGGGCAGATTTTGCCAGCAAAACAGAAACACCGATCAGGGGATCGGGGGGAAGCCAGACAAAGTCATCTCACCCAGGCTTCCCACAAGTTTGGAGATGAACCAGTGTCTGAAGGTACTTCAGCTTTCCCACCGACATTTTATTCTTTTGCAATTTAACAATAATTAGCGAATCAGGTGTGATGTTTGTGTTATATTGTTTCTGGTGGGGAGGGGGGTTATGTTTAAGTGTCTTGAAAGAGAAGGCTTCTGGCTCAAGCCTGTTAGGCACACAGGCAGCCAATATCCCCCCCGCCCTCCCCGGATGCTCAGATTCGGTGTCAAAGGGATAAACTGGGTCAAAGCCTGAATCCAACCGTAACTCACTGTGTGACACTGGGCAAGTCTATTTACCTCTCCGTAAAATTAGACTTAGAAAAAAATTAAAGACAGATTAAAAGAGTTTCAAGATTCCTTCTGGCTCCAAGGACTAAAGCACTTCCCAGACCTGACATCCCCTGTTCTGAGGAACCTTCTCCCTCTGTCATCCTGTGCAGTCTATGGTTCAATGTCCCTGGGTCTGTGGTATCTTGTGGAACTTGCCTATTTTCTTCTATTCTGAACTCTTCTGAATGTTCTAGTACCTGTTCTACCGCTAACTTCCTCTCTTCCTATGTCATTTTATCAATCTGAGACTGCTTTCTCCTCTCTAAAATGAGGATCTTAAATCAATGAGTGAAAAGCATTTTCTAAGCTCTGTGTTAGGGGCTGGGGATACAAGGAGAAATATAACGCAGTTCTTGCCTTCAAGATCTTACATTCCCATAGATTTTGTAGAGGAAGTCCTTTCTTGGGAGGTCCTTACACTGAATACATCATTTTTCCAAGTCCCCACCTGCTTTCCAGTCGTCTTGTTTTCTTATTTTACTTGAGCATTTCTTAAGCATCTCCTATGCTCCAGGCACTGCACTGGATACAAGGATTAAAAAAAGAAGGAATCAGTTCCTGCCCTCAGGGAACTTCTACTCTTTTAGGAAGCATTTCATAGATGCATAAACACAGAATGTAGACAAAATGCAGCAAGACTTTAGTGAAGGTGTAGGAGATGAGGGATAGTCAGGGAAAGCCTAAGAAATTTTGTACTCTAGAATAATACCAAGGAGATAAATTACCATCCAATATGAGCACTGATGTAACTAATAGGGTGCCTCCAGTATTGGGCCCAAAATGATGTTAGAGGCATCAGTGAGATCAACAGTGATGTATTAATCTGTTGACATCCCCCCCCCCCCCCCATCAGCTCCCTAATCCTTCCCTAAGAAACTCCCTGAAACACACATCTTAGTGTGTTTGTGACTTAACTTTTCAGGACTACAGGACTTCTTTCTGCTTTCTAAGTCTTGCCTTGAGCCCAAAGCAATAAAATTCTGACCTGGAAAGATGACCCATCTGTCAAATGAGCCTCATCTCCGAACGCTGGGGATAGATAGAGCATGACAGGAATGAGTGGAGAAGGGATAGGGCTTTGTTTTACACACACTTAGTGTAGTCTTTCCTTGACTGTGTTTGGAAAAGTTGAGGCAGGATTTAAAGAGGAGGGAAATCGAACTCGTCCCTTCCCCTATTAGTATTGATTAGACTAGCGTTTCTTACAAAAATTAGACATTGGCTCTGTTCTCTATTTCTGCTTTATCACCTATTTGTACCAGGGGCCAACAACCTCATTAGCCTGAGAACCACCAGTTTGGCTGAACAGAGCCCTGTGTGTGCCTTGCACCCGCCCAAGCAGGGCGGGAGTGAGACCAGGAAAAATGGGGAGAGAAGAAACAGTCTGTACTGTATCATCTTGAAGATTTTATTCACCTATGACAGTCTGTGAGAGTGGAGGAGAAGAGGGGAAATATAGAAGGGAAATGGGAAAGAAGGGATGGAGACTGGGAAATAGAGACAATCCATCATTCAATCAATAAACACATATTAAGTTCTTAAAATGCAATAAATAGGTCCTGTGCCATGGGCTGGGAATATATATATATATTCCTGCTCTCAGAATGTTTGCATTTTTTGAGGAAGGCAATATGTAATTCTAAAAGTATATAGAAAATAAGAGGTGGATAGAGCACCAGTCCTGGAGTCAGGAGGGTCTGAGTTCAAATCTGTCCTCAGACACTTGATACTCACTAGCTCTGTGACCTTGGGCAAGTTATGTAACCTTGCTTCTCACCAAAAAAGAAAAAGTATATAGGATATATACAAAAGAAATAGAAGGCAACTTTTTGAGCAGAAGAGCATTCGTTAACAGAAAGGTTTCATTAGAATGTGGTGCTTCATCAGGGTTTTGAAGGAAACAAGGGATTCTTAGTTTCCAATTTTTAAAAATAGATTTTTATTGATCTCTAGTGTTTCACATCACCTGCATTTTCCACTGTTTCCTTCATCCTGCCCTATCCTGGAGAACCACTTGTTATAAGAAAGAAGAAAAGAGAAAAGAAGAAAAAGAAATGTTGGCAAAACGATCATGTCCAAAAAAGTTTGACATTACAGGCAGTATTCAGCACCCAGAGAGCCTCACTTGTGTAAGGGGGAAGGGGTCAGGCCCTGTCTCTTCTCTGGGGCCAAGCTTGTTCCCCACAATTTCCTGATGCTCTGGTGGCTCTTTTCATTTACATTGTTGTGGTCACTGGGGATGTGGTGTCCCCTCACTTCACTTTGTATCAGTTCAGTTAATTCTTTCCAGGCTCCTCTCTATTAGTCAATATCTCTTACACCATAGGAATATTAAGTCACATCCCTGGACCACAACTTGTTTAGGTAATTCAAGGTCAATGAAAAACAAAGAGACAGAGATAGAACCAGAGACAGATAGAAGGAGTATGGGGAGGAGGGGAGAGAGAGAAAGAGACAGACAGACAGAAACAGAGATAGAACCAGAGACAGGCAGAAGGAGTATGGGGAGGAGAGAGAGAGAGAGAGAGAGAGAGAGAGAGAGAGAGAGAGAGAGAGAGAGAGAGAGAGAGAGAGAGAGAGAGAGGGAGGGAGAGAGAGAGAGAGAGAGGGAAAGGAGAGAAAAGGAGAGAAGATGGAGAGAGAGAAGGAAAGAGGGGGAGGGTAGGGAAGACAGAAGAAAGTCAAGAGAGGGTTGTGTTATATGTAGAATAGTAGAGGAACAAATTGGAGCTAAGACTTTGGATGTGAATCTGGGCTCCAACACTTAGTCCATGTGTCCCCATTGCCAAATTATTTGACTTCTCTGGGTCTCTGTTTCTCCTTCTGGAAAAAGCAGATAATAAGACCTGTACTCTCTGAGCTGTTGCAAAGAATATGCTTGATGCACCTTAGAGTAGCATAGAAATGTGAAAGGGGAGAACATAAAAAGGTAGATGGCATGGAGTGATGTTGTATTCTTCCTTTGTTGCCGAAGAAGACCATGCCATCAGAGAAATGATGACATGACTTGCACTTGACTTTGTTTTGAGTGAGGGAGGGCTGTGCAAGTCACCAGCTTCACTTCTCCTCCAGAGCCATCTGAATCCATTCATCAGGATGACTGGAGATAACCCAAGATGCAATGGGAGACCTTGACCGTTTTAGGCCAAGGTCTATTCAGGAACTCACTTAGGGTGAGGTAACACCCATTCAGTGAACAGGCCTCTTTAAGAAGTAGCCAGGAGATGGCTCCTTTAATGAAACATAGGAAAGCATAGGAAAAAAACATCAGGTTGGGAGGCAAACAGCAATCGTTACTATTGATAATCACTCTTAAGCCAGGAGGGTCCAGAAGAGAGCCCTTAGGCAGGGGTCTAGTGTCCTCCAATGTATGAGCTTCAGAGTATAATAGGTTTAAGGTTTTAAGAAAGGAAAGGAAGGAAGAAAGGAAGGAAGGAAGGAAGGAAGGAAGGAAGGAAGGAAGGAAGGAAGGGAGGGAGGGAGGGAAGGAGGGAGGGAGGGAGGGAGGGAGGAAGGGAAGAGAAGGGAAGGGAAGGGAAGGGAAGGGAAGGGAAGGGAAGGGAAGGGAAGGAATCTAGCCAGTAAAACCCAAGTTAACTGGACATCTTTTGGCCATCCAAATTTACCTTCCTTTGGAGAGGAGATGGAAGGGGAAGGGGAGACAGACAGGAGAGGAGGAGCTGAGTTACCCAGCTAGCTGGGTCTTCATTCAGGCAGCTGTGTCTACTCACAGGTTGTTGTGTTCGTCTTTCGTTGCCGAAGGAGACCATGTCATCAGAGAAATGATGACATGATAGATATTAGAAAATTAAAGACTGCTAGAACAGATGAGGACTTTAGAGATCATTTAGTCTAAATGCCTCATTTTACAGAGAATGGATCATGGTCCATGGAGGTGAAATGAATTACCAAAGTCACACAGGGTAAGGACAAGAACCCAGGCCCCTTAGTTCCAGGTCAGGGTTCTTGTTACTACAAAGGGAGCTTAATAATTGTATGGAGTGTTTTATTATATATCCCTCCCAGCCCTGACATCCTCTGTCCTAAATATCCCTTGTTTCCTTCATCGCATATGCTTTAGGATTCTTTGTGACTTGGACACACTATGAATCTTTTTGATGTAAGCGGGAGCCTCCCTGCTGACATGGATGTGCCCACTGTATAGAGGTGAACAGAACACTACCTGTTCTCGTGGCTGTGTTGAGGAAGTTTGAGACAAGAAACAAAGGCACACATGTATTTTGGAGAGCTCAGGGATGACCCGACTGAAGGACATTGGGCATGAGCTGAGATTCTCTCCATTGTGCCTCTCCTCTTTCTACTCTGGGCTGCATTTGGTTACTCCAACAAATAATTCACCAGATTGTAGTCAATACTTACACAGTTCTAGGCACATGAGCTAAGTTAGACATGGTGTCTGCTATCATGTAGTTTACAATCTGGTGGAGGAAAAGAAGTAGGAACACAATACAAATCAATGTGGTGAAGTTAAAGATCAATTGAGCTGGGTCAGGTGAGACCTGGGTTTGAATCTCACCTCCCACGATCCATCCATTAATGTCTCTAAGACTCAGTTTCCCTGTCTACAAAATGGGGATACCAATAATACCCTTTTTCCAGAGCCACTGCTGGGATGAAATGAAATAATGTAGAGTTCTGCAAACCCTAAAACGCTATAGGAACATCAGCCGTTATTTTAAAAATAGAATGTGATAAGTGTAGATGAGAGATCCTAGAATTTAGAGCTGGCTGGGGACCTCGGAGATATTAAGGATAAGTGCCATTTCTATAGGCTGCATGGCATGGTGGATAAAGAGCTGGTTCAGGAGGTAGGATGGCCTAGGAAGTCTGTCCCTCACATGTGCTGGCTGTATGATCCTGGGGACAGTGCCTACACATGAAAAGTTTCAGAGGAGATGCTGAGTTGCATGGGTAGGAGTTTGCAGGATTAGGGATTAGGAGTTGAAAGGAATTTTGGAAGAAGCCAACTGGCCAATTCTCACTTTACAGATGAGTAAACTGAGACCCAGAGAGATTATGTGACTTTCTGAAGAGCATACAGATTGTACGACTCAGAATCAGAGGCTGGATTTAAATTCAGGTCTTCTGACTCCAGCACCAGTGCTTTTTGTTTTGTTTTGTTTTGTTTTACTATACCATTGGGAGTTCTCAACGTTGAAGTCACAGATCTAGTTCATATTCCCATTTCTAGAATGTTTTAATGCTTATAAATTGTCACCAAGACAATCCTATGATCTATGTAGGGAGACAGGTATATGGACTAAAGCTAAGATTCCTTTTGCAGAAGGAATTCCCTGATGAAGAAACTTCCTCCACCAATGCAGATAGGTGTCTTCTCTGCAATTTAGTTACTTAGAGCACTGGGATATTAAGGGATCTGCCCAGGGTCACACAGACAGTGTGTGCCACAAGCAGGGCTTCCACCCAGGTGGTCCTCATTTCAAAGCCATCTCTCTACCCATTAGACCACACTGCCTTTCAAGGTGGTGCCAGTATAATTATCTCCCTTTTACAGAAAAAGAAACTGGGGCATAAGGCAGTGAAGTGACCTATCCAGGATCCCAAAGCACAGGCTTGAAACCAATTCTCCTGTCTCCAAGGCTAGGACTCTTTTCACATTGTCTCCATATCCTTTGGCAGATCACAGGATCCTAAATCTAGAACAAAGTTTCTTAGCCTGGAGTCCAAAATTTGGTTGTTTTGTTTCTTGGTTTGTTTTACATGTTGGTAACTATTTTAAAATAATCTGTTTCCTTTGTAATGCTCTGTCTTTTGTGTATTTAAAAGGGCTCCGTAGGCATTAACAGGCTGTCAAAGGGATCCAGGACACACTCAGAAAGTTTAAGACTTCCTCCTGCTCTAGAATAGTAGAAAGGGCTAGGAAAGTGAAACCATCTGCCCAAGGTCAAACTGGTAGTAACTGTGGGAGGCATGATTTGAATCCAGATCCACAGTGGGGAGAAATCGATGCTCTTTCTATTGTATTACAGCTGTTTCTGGAATGACAGTAGGTCTGCATCAGTTGGTCTAATCAGTCAGTCAAAAGCATTTATTAAGTGTCTACCGTGTGCCAGGCACTGTGACAAATACTGATATTACAAGGAAGAGGAGGAAAGAGCCCCTGCTTCTCAAGAAGCACGATCTAATGTCCCCTCATGGTAATGGATGCTTACTAAACATAGAAAACTCTTCTGTGACATGAGGCATCACGAGCAGCATAAACATATACATATAAATATGTGTAAATATACATGTCCCTATGTATATACATATATGTTGTATGTGTATGTATACACACAGATGTATGCAGCATCATTCTTAGTGGGGAGGCTGAGCTGGGGGAGATTAGAGGAGATCTCTTGGAGGGGGGGCCACTAGAGTTGATTCTTGTAGACTGGCGAAGATTGATGCAGACTTCTCACGTGGGGAGCTCCTGGAGGGGTATGGGGTGGAGGTTGGGGCTGTCCCCTCCCCCAAGGGCCTGCCTGCCCCATACTGGCTATCAGTGCCTTCCCTGGGCATCCCGCCCCCAGTCCCCCTGCCTGACTCGCAGTAGTGGGTAGTTGCCCCCGGGATCCCCTCCGCCTCACCCCGAGCTCCCTGGCAGCCCTGTGCCTTTCCCGACTGGAAGGCCAGCCTTTAAAGAGTTAAGCAGTAGGTAGTGCTGTAGGCCTGCTGAATAGAGTGGCAGCGGAGGGAGCCGCTGCAGCAGCAGCCGAGCAGAGCAGAGCCCAGGCAGCCCGATAGAGATGTTAACTAAGCGAGAGCCCGCGAGCCTCCCGCCAGAGCATCAGTAGCTGGGCTGCAGTCTCCGCGCCTTGGCCGGCTCCCACCGCCCGCGTCCCCCGCACACCTCTCGGGCCCCTGATCGGAGGCGCTGGCTGCATCCCTGCCCCAGCAGGCGGCTGCCCGGGATGGGCACGGGCTCTGCCCCCTGCCCAGCCTCGGCTGCGTGAGTGGGAGGCTGCTGCGGTCACCGCTCTAGCCATCCTGGCTCGGGGGGCGCCAGGGCTGCCGCTGTTGCTGCATTGGGGGGTGCGGGGCCCCCACCCCGCCTTTGCTGTTCTCCACACTTACTTTTCCTCCCCCTGCGGCTTCTCGCCCGGGCAGGAAAAATAACAGCGAGCTCAGAGCTCCGCTGGGGAAGAGCTGGCTTGTCTTTTTTTCTTTTAAACACACACACACACACACACACACGCACGCACACACACGCATACGCACACAAGCGCACACACACACACACACACACACACACACACACACACACGGATCTCCGCGCAAATGCAGCAGTCTTAGACCTGGAAGGAGCTTGGGGCAGCCCCAAGAGCCCAGCTGGGCTCCAGCGCTGAGGGGAGAGCCTGGCCAAGCTCCTGGCAGAGCTCCTGGTGGAGCTAGGACGCTTCTGACGACCCCACAGGTAACAGAGCAAAGGGAGGGGGGAGCGTGTGTGAGCAAAACTGAGAGACAGAGGTGGGGGCGGCCAGGAACCAAAGGGACCAAACTAAGATGGGAAGGACTGAGGGCTTCATCCCAAGAAGCTGGAATTGCATCTCCAGGCAACACCCTCCCCCCACCATGGGGGTGGGGGAGCCGAACCATTGGTTCATTATTAGTCAGGGATGGCTTTGGGAAGGTGACAGACAGACCCGACCAGGTTCAGGGAGAAACTTTCACTTCCCCAGGGGAAAATGAAGTGGCATTTGGAGCACAGCCCGAGCTCTGTCTGTGGGGAGGCAGATAGGGGCTATCTCTGCTGCGTGGAACCCAGTTTTTTTTCCAGGACTAGACAGACAGTTTGGGAGACCTTATTTCTAAGAACGATAAATGGGTTGTTTCAGTTACACTTGCTAACAGCCTTGTAAAGGAGATGATAGGGGTTGCCTGGGAGGCTCAGGGGAGGGGAGTAACTAAGAATTTTTTTCAAGTTTGCGGTTGATAATGGGATGTCTTGGAGATTTCTGGAGACGCGACCCTCCACGATTATGAGCCAGGCAAGATTTGGGGTAGGTTGTGAAAGAGGCTAAAGCATGGTCATTGTTTGCTATCTACAGAAAACCGAATGTAAGAGATTTTAAGATAATATGAAATTGTGAACTGCTAACATGGCGGTGTGTGTGCGTGTGTGTTGGAGGGGGTCGCAGTTCAAGGGGTAAAAGTTAACCAAACCTCTGCTCTTCATTTCTCAAGAAGCCCACTCATTGTTTGTTCAGAGCCCAAACAGCTGAGAGTCTCCAAAGACGCTGCTGGCTCCCTGTATGTACAAAACCTAGCTACTGGGGCAGAGGAAAAGGTGGAAGTTTGACAGTCCTGAGAAGATTCAATAGAAGGGTTCATGGTATTGTCCCATCTCTCACCCTTTAAGAGATTTTTAGAGCTGTAAGAGGACCTTCCCAAACATCTAGCTCAATCCCCTTGTTTGACAGAAAAGGAAATTGAGTCCCCAAGAGCCTTCAGGGTAGATTCCTCATTGGTGCAGGGATGGGAGTTGAAAATTGAGAAGGCCAAACTTTTCTGCAAGTGAAGGACTGGGATGGGCAAGGTAGTTTGAAGGTGGTCAGGCCTCCAGCCAACACACAGCACTTTCATCTTGATAGCCTCATGACAAAGGATCCTAGATCTGAAATAGGAAAGGACCCCAGAAGACATCTAGTTTGATCCATTCATTTTACATATAGGGAAACTGAGAGCCAGATTGATGATCATAGAAGTATATATAGATTGAGTGCTAGAAGGGACCTTGAGGTCATCTAGTCCAAACCCTCTTACATTTTAAAGATGTTAGGATCATAGAGTTAGAGCTAAAAGAGACCTTAAAGGCAATCTTGTTTATCCCTGTCATTTTACAGATAAGGAAATTGAAGCTGGACGGGGTATAATGACTTGCCCGTAGTCACACAGCTAGGAAGTGGGAAAACCAGGATTCGAACCTACATTCTCTGTTTCCCAATCTCTCCTGAGAGCCATCTGCTATCCTTTTGGCTGAACCTGCGCTGGCTCACCCCTGCTTCTTGCTGCACTGTGGTTGGAAGCAATGGGGGCTCAGTGGCCAATGTGTTAGTTTGGCCAGGAGCTAGTTTGGCCAGGAACCTAGCATGATGGAGGCCCTAAGGGGACCATCTGCATGGAAACATCCTTTCTGCCCCATGCTCCCCACTGAAGTGCTCTCTTGTGAGGCCCTTAGCTCATTCCTGGAGTTCTAACTCAGGTAGACTTTGCACTTCCATCCTCCTGAGGGCTAGTCAGTGACAACCTGGGGAGAGGCTCTGACCTAGAGTGGGATTGGCTTTCTGCCAAGCCACTGGAAATGTTAACTGGACCTCCCCCTCCAGTCCCATACTGGCCCTGAATGAAGAGAGGTGATTGTTTCCTGTGGTTTGCCTGAAAGGCAGACATCAGGAAAATGATCCCACTTTGGCCTCTAGACAGGCCAGGGAGGCATTCCTCCAGAGCCAGGAGGGTGGGGGATTGCCACCACCCTGGAACTGACAGGGCTCCCCTAGATGGGGGAAATAACCTCAGAGTTATTTCTAGAGAGTTGCTGAAGCCAGGTGTCGAAGACAGACACCAAAATCAGACAGCGTGGTCAAGTTGTATCAGCTCTGACCTGGGATGCCCATGCAAGAATGCCCAGGCTCTGCCACAATCAAGCTGTACCTTGGGCAAGTTACTGTGTGCCTCAGTTTTCTCATCTGACAGATGAAAAGTTTTGGATGAAGTCTCCAAGGTCCCGATTTGTTAATGCTCTCTTAACACTCACTATCCCCTCTGACATAATGAATTCTAAGGCATTGTCCATCTCTAACATTCAATGCCCTGTTTTTTAAAGTCCTTCCAGGGGCTGAATCATTCTCAGTTCTGACATTCTGTATTCTAAGAGTCCACCTAGCTCTGACACTCTGTGTCCTGAGAGCCCTCTCAGATCTAAAATCCGATGTTCCAAGGGCCCACTCAGCTCTGACATCTTGTGTTCTAAGATTCTTCCAACCTCTCATATTCCCTATTCTAAGATTCTCTGACGTTCTGTGATTCCATTCAGCAGCCATGGCTCAGACAGGGACAAGGGCAGGTTTCCAGATAGCCTTTTCCATGCTTGTGTTCTGGGCACCTGTTGTCCTGCTGGGGTCCCTGTGAGGCTAAGCCAGCTCTGCCTATACCCCAGGTGATGTCATCTGGCAGTCTTTCCTCATCCCTTGCCCAATGGTCTTATCCCTGAATGCTCCACCCACTCCAGCTCCCTATAAATCCCTGAGTGGGGCAGCTGTGTCTGAGTGGGGAGCCCCAGTGGGCAGTGAGGAAGCCAGCTGTGAGAGAGTGGGAGAGCTGGAACCACCCAGCCAGCTGCTGAGTCGCCATGACAACGTGAGGTGGAGGTAGGCTGTCTCCAATGGCTTCAGATTGGGGGGGAGGAGGGCTCCCCGGGAGCTAGGTGGAAAGACTTGGTGGCTTTGTGTTACCAGCATCCCCACTGCTCATTTGGGCAGAAAGACTTTCCCTGACTGTTTTGTCCACTTCCAGTAAATGAAGTTTGTTATTTCCAGGCTAGAGAAGGGATATTGGAGAGAGAAAGAACCTACAATCCAAACAGCAACCTGGGGGTGGGTGGTGAATGATGGGAGCTCCAGTGTTCATCTGGTAAGGAGTAAAACAGTAGGCTCAGTGTGTGATCTTGGGCAAGTCACCTAACCTCTCTGTATCTCAGTTTCCTCATCTGTAAAACGAAAGACTTCACCATCGTAGGAACCTAGGTCATCCTGACCCAGATGCAAACTCTCTGCATTTGCCCAGGATGCTTTTCTCTCCTGTCTGCAAATTTGAATAATACTATTTGTGTTTCCTATCTCCCAGGACTGCTCTGAGAAAAAAAAAAAAACTTCATCAACCCAGTAGTGCTAGAGGAAATGAGATCTGGGATTCTGAGGGGCTAAGGATTTGAGGTCCTTTCCCAAACTATGGACATCAAAGATAGGAACTATGAAACTGGAATAGAGCTGGCCTGTCTTGACTGACTTGGAGCCACTGGGGAAGAGGGGAGAAGCATTGTAGAGATAAGGAAGGTTGGGTCTTACCTTTCCTATTCTGGAAAAATGATTTTCTAGATAGAGTGGAATTTGGGACATTTAGTTGCTGCAGTGGATAGAGTGCTGGATATAGAGTCAGAAAGACTCCTCTTCATGAATTCAAATCTGGCCTCCAACACTTTCTAGTAAGAATACAGTAAGATTGGATTCAGTTTTTATTTTTGTTGTTCAGTTGTTTTACTCATGTCCAACTCTTTGTGACCCTATTTGGGATTTTCTTAGCAAAGATACTGGAGTGGTTCCTCATTTTACAAATGAAGAAACTGAGACAAATAGGATTAAGGGACTTTCCTCTAGATCACACAGCTAATAAATGTCTGAGGCCGGATTTGAATTCATGAACATGAATCTTCCTGACCTCAGACCCAGCATTCTATCTACTGCATGAGCAGTGGAGAGGCAACCAGGCTTAGAGGATAGAGAGCTGATCTTGGAGTTGGGAAAACCTGGGTTCGAGTCTCACCCTTGAGATATACTGCCTGTATGACTATGCACTAAACGTCAGTGCTTTTGTTATTCTAGAAGACTATAAGTTGTTGTTATACTAATCCTAGTCTAAAAGAGGGCAGAGGGTGGGTGGGAAGAGAGCAGATGCTGTTCTAGGTGCTGAAGATAAAGTGACAAAAATGAAATGATCTGTGACCTCAAAGAGGTTATATTCTCATGTCAAGAACATGGAACAAGAAATGTCAGAGCAAGACAAGACCTTTAAATAGAGAATGTTGGAGGTGAGAGGGTCCTTCAAACACACCATGTAACACGGACAGGAGGAACAAAGTAACTCAACGTTGTTTCAAGAGAGGAAATGTCATTGAACTAGGGGCTGGTGTAAGAGGTACTGGACCTCTGCTTGGAAGGCAGCTGGGGCAGTATGCAAGTATATTGAGAGCTATCCTTTTCTCCTAGGAGGTGAGAAATAAGCACTTATATAGCACCTACTATGTTCCACGAATTGTGCTAAGACTTACTTAATGCTGAACCCTTATTAAATCTCAACCTTTGTTGAGATTTCTCTGTGTTTGTCTCTGAATACCATGAAACAATAATAGCTAATATTTACAAGAATTTTAGGCAGAGAAATAGTTAGTTTTAAGGTTTGCAAAATGCTTTACAAATGGAAGGTAGGTACTATTAATGATCTGTATTTTATAGAAGAAGAAACTGAGACAAAACAGAAAAAGTGACTTGTTCAGGGTCACATAGCTATGAAGTGTCTTAAGCAGGATTTGAACTCAGATCTTCATGCCCCTAGACCCAGTGTTTATCTATCTAGTTTGAGGGGAGAGAATTTTGATTTATAGAGACCACTCTGCCTTACTTCAAGTCTCCCCAAGCAGCAATGTTTGTGTATTCATGATTTTATTTTTAATAATGTTTTCTTTTCCCCTGATTATGTTTAAAAAACAATTTTGAACATTTGTTTTTTTTTTAAGTTTTGAATTCCAAATCTATCCCTCTCTTCCTTCCCTCCCCTGTCCCTGAGATAGTAAGCAATGATATAGGTTTACGTGAATACATGTATTCATAAATATATTAATAAATTTATTTCTGACAGAGTTCTGAGATAAAGAACAGTACAGTGGATAGGGAAGTGGACCTGGAATCAGGAACAGGTTCAGATCCTATCTCTGACCTCAAATAGCTGTGTAACTCTGGGCAAATTACCTCCTTGGACCTCAGTTTCCTCATCTGTAACATGAGAAGGTTAAACATCATGGTTCCTAAGGTCTTTCCTAGCTCTCAATCTATTAGTCTAGACTAAACAAAAGGCAGAGAAAGTAATATTTTTTCTTCTACAGGATCCAGTGTGAATATGTGTGTATGTGTATGTTTGTCTATGTGTATAAGAGACCAAGACAGTAGGCAGAAGGGTCATAGTTCTACACCCTTCCAATGAGTCCTCTCTATGCCCTTCCAAGTAGACTGGCTCTCTTGGTCGACTCATTTTCTGAAGAGTTGCGTAAAGCTGGATGGTAATTGATAACTGCACTACAATGGTGGATTGGGTGTGTTTTTTTTGTCCTTTCTTTTTTTTTCAGCCAGTTAATTTTTCCCAAAGAGCTGCTATGTTGCAATCCTACAGTGCCTCCTATATTTCAGAGCTTTCCTCTCTTTCCCTCTCCCAGGCCTTGTTAAAAAAGGACACGGCTCCTTTCCTCCCTCCTTCCCTTTCCCTTCCTCCCCAATCACACAAACCTCTCAACAGAAGCCTCCATTTGCTGGGAGTCACTGAATAAACCTACAGATGTTAAAAGCTCAGGTATAATTTTAGGCAGAACATCTGAAAATAGGCAGCCTGGGAGTCAGTAAAACATCTTGACATTAGTGTTTCTAATTAGGAGAAACTTGTTTTCCTTAAATAAATAAATCAAGGGAAAAAGAAGACAATTGTCTCTTATCGGTGGCTCTCAGGCTCCTAGATGGATGTGGGGGGTCTGGGGAAAGGTAATGGAGATGTTATAGGTCAAGGAGGGAAGGATCCTAAATAGTTTTTATTTAGAGCTCATTAAAGCATTAAGGTATGTTATAATTTCAAGATTTTTTAAAGAGCTGATTAGACAGCTTCTGAAAGTGACAGCTAACCTAAGGAGTAATAAAAATCTTAAAATTTCAGAGCCGGAAAAGGACCCTGAAACAAAGAATGTCCTAGTTAGAAGGACCCTTAGAACAGAGCTGGGAGAACCCTGAGAACAAAGAATGTGCAGAGCTGGGAGGGCTCTTACAGGCAATGTAATGTGAGAGCTTGGAAGTGCCTTACAACATGGAATGCCAGGATAGTAGAAAATAATATAGGATAGTAGCTTTCAAGTGAATCTTTGAATTATAAAAGGTAGAATGTCAAGGAAGGAAGGGAGCCTGGAGAATGTATAGTCTGACCTTGTCATTTGACAAATGAGGAAACTGAGACCAAGAGAGGTAAAATGCTTTGTCTAAGATCATACGGTGAGTTGGTGACAAACTGAGGAGAAGAAAATGGAAATGATGATTTCAATTATATTATGATAAGTTGTTGTTCAATCATTTTTAGTCATATCCAACTCTCCCTGATTCCATTTGGGGTTTTCTTAGCAAAGATATGGGAGTGGTTTACCATGTCCTTTTCCATTCTATAGATGAGGAAACTGACGCAAACAGGATGAGGTGACTTGTCTGGGTCCCCCAGCTAATAAGTGTCTGATACCATATTTGAACTCAGGTCTTCCTGATTCCAAACCTGGTGGTCTATTCACTGCACCACCTAGTTGTCCCTTGTCCTATTGTGAGAAGACCATCTTCCATTTCAATTCAGTTTAACAGCCCGTGGTGTTGACTCTAAGTGTCCACACTGGAAGTTCCCTGAAGTAATGAAATCTTGGGTCCTATCTCACCCTGCCCTCAAAATGTACATACAAGGTTCTGTGGTATGGAAGTTCATTGGCATTTGCCAAACTCTCACTGGAGGTACCCAAGCAAAGGCTGAACTATCCATCCGTTGGTTTGTCATAGTGGAGATTGCTTTGGTGTGTGGATTGGATTCGATAATAATCACTAGCAATTATATAGTATTTTAAAGTTTGCAGAGATTTTATCTCAACCTGAGGTCCAGGATTTTTAAAAAAAATTATTTGGATAACTGCATTTCAATATAATTGGTTTTCTTTGCATCCTATGTATTTTATTTCCTGTAGTCAAAATCAGTCATCTGAGGAGTCCCATAGCTTCTCAAGAATGCCAAAGAGAATCCTGGCACAGAAAGGTTGGAATGCCAGGCCTAGCTGGTTTCTGAGGTCATGCCCAGCTTAAGACCTATGGTTCCATGGTCCCTTTCAGTTCTAAAATTTTATGATTCTGGGGCTGGGAAACATAGGAAGATGAAAAATGACACAGTCCCTGACTTCAGAGAGGGTTTTTATTATGACAATAATGCTAATCCTAATAATGATATTATTATAGCTAATATTTATAATGATTATAGCATGCCAGGCACAGGGCTAAGCACTTTACACATATTATCTCTTTGATACTCGCAACCCCTGGGAGGTAGGTGCTGTTATGATCCCCATTTTACAAAGGAGGAAACAAGCAAACATAGATTAAGGGACATCCCCAGGGTCACACAGCTAGTAAGTGACTGAGTCTGGATTTGAACTCCTGATTCCAGGCTCAGTCCTGTACTAGGGATGGGGAGAGATATAGCATATACACTCATTTGTATGATCTAAGGTGCTGTGCTATAGGGACAAGGGAGAGAGTTGTAGACCAAGTGCTCTGATCAGGTTCACCCTGGTACCAGGAGCTAAGTGGAATGTTGCCACACTTCATGTGAGTATTTTCTGCAGATGGCTCCTTCATGTGATCTTAGGCTCTAAGAGCTGAAAAGGACATCTAGTCTAATCCCTTTGATTTTACAGGGGAGTCAATGGAGGCCCAGAGGTGTTAAGTAACTTGGCCATTGTTATAAGAGTAGTTGGTGGTCAGGCCAGGAATTGAGCTCAGGTCCTTTGACTCCAAATGCAAAGCTCTTTCCACTATACCCCATGCCTTCAATGCTGCCTAATGGGTATCCATAAGACTTCTCTTACTGAGGTCTTTTCCTCTTTGTTTGTAAGTCTCCACTGATGATGCCAGGCACATAGTCCAACTCATGCCCTCTGAGTCAGTCTCTTTCTAGTATTCTATGCTATGACTTGAACCTGGATTAATGATCTTATGAGTTGCAGAGTTTCTCAGCCCCTGATAGAGGCAGCCTGGAACCATGATCCCAAAAGCTTTGGGGTATAGCAGTGCTCCTGGAACCAGCACACCAGATTCCAGCTCAGCTCCAACATCTATCCTTGAGGGGAGAAATTATCATGGAGAGAGAACCCACTTTCCTCATCACAAACTGCAACAATTATGGACCAACTTCCACCAAGATGGGCACAGGAACCCTAGGAGTGGTACCATCTTGCAGATCAGTGGTCCTGCACCAGGGGAAGTAATTCCTGGGGAGAAAGGGCCAGCCATTCCCACGAATTGGCATCCATAAGATAGTCAAGCCAACCTAGTTGAAGCAACAAAGAAGAGAGAGACAGACAGACAGACAAATGGACAGAGACAGACAGAGAGGAGGAGGAGGAGGAGGAGGAGAAGAAGAAGAAGAAGAAGAAGAAGAAGAAGAAGAAGAAGAAGAAGAAGAAGAAGAAGAGGAAGAAGAAGAAGAGGAAGAAGAAGAAGAGGAAGAAGAAGAAGAAGGAAGAGGAGGAGGAGGAGGAGGAGGAGGAGGAGGAAGGGAGGAAGGAAGGAAGGAGGGGAGAAAGGGAGAAAGAAAAATCATCACCATCATCACTTTGACTAGCACTTCCTTTCAGATACTGGTAAAGACTGTCTAGGACTCTGAACCCAAGAGCTTTGGGAAAGGCAACACTTCCATCCTCAAACCTGGGGGAGATGTAGCTTGTCAATTGCTCCAGTTGGTGCTATGGCCACAGCTACTCAAGACACATGAAAGGGGGAAAAGATAATAAGCATTTATATAGTACCTACTGTATGTCAAAGGTGCTGAGTACTTTACAATTTAGTATTTCATTTGATCCACCCAATACCCCAATCCAGCCCACCCCAGGTAGGGACTTGCTGTTATTATCCCCATTTTACAGTTAAGAAAACTCAGGGAAACAGTTTAAGTGATTTTCCCAGGGCCATCCAAATAGTGTCTGTGGCAGGTTTTGAACTTGTGTCTTCTCGACTCCAGATCCAGTGCTCTGTCCATTGTGCCTCCTTACTGCTTCCAGTTCTTGGCACTGAATTCCTTTGTCAAATGTTTCACAAATTAATGAGATTTTGCAAGTGAAAATGACATCAAAGAAGAAGCGTGGAAATCTCCTTTGCTGCTGCACCCTAAGGACCATGGGACTTTTCCATCTGGTTTCCAGTTCAAACTTTCTTTTGGAGTATATCCCCCACTGGAATGTGGGCTCCTTGAGAGCATACATTTTCATACTTTTCTATCTGTACTCCCAGTGTTTAGTACAATACTTTGTACACAGTGAACAATTAATAAATGCTCCACCCATTCTAATAAGAGAGAACCTAGACCCTCCCAAGGAAGTCCATTTTTCTTCTAGCTAAGTATAAGTGCCATAGCACTTCCCCCTCACATCAAGCCAAATGCTGTCTCCACCATGTCTGCACCCTGCCTCTGATACAAATGCAAGGAAAGGAGGCACCTAGGGTTCCTTGGCCTCTGTACCCATTAAGTTATTCCTTGATAGTGAGTCTCTCAGGCAGCTCCCAAAAGGTCTACTTGCCTCTCCTACTGCCTGGTATCCATGCTACCCAACTCAATGAGTGTGTATACACACACACACACACACACACACACACACACACACACCAGCCCCCAGCCTGTATCTAAACTCAGTCTTGCCACTTGGATAGCACAGTGCATAGAGTGCTAGATCTGAAGTCAAGACCACCTGAATTCAAATCCAGCCTCAGAAATTTACTAACTGTGTGACCCTGGGCAAATCACCAAACTTACAATGCTCTAGACGACCATCTAAGCCCATAAAATGCAGATCAAGGGTCAGTCTGTCTTCTTGGTAGAAGGAATTTACTCCTCCTGGAGTTTGGGTCATAAAAGAGATCACAGATTCAATATCTCACTCATCAGTTCTCAGATTTTTTGGTCTTAAGGATCTCTTTGCCCTCTTAAAAATATATGAGAACCCTCTTCCAACAGGGGATTTGTTGAGTTATAGGTATATATTGCAGGTATTATCATTATATGTGTACATACTCTTTAAAAATTATTGAAGACCCCCTCAAAGAGGGAATTTGTATGAATTATAGCTCTCTATACATATATGTTGCATCATTTGGGTATATATATGTACTATATGTACTCTTAAAAATTATTGTGGGGATTTATGTGGGTTATAGACATATATTACAGACATATATTAATTTTTCCTATATACCCT
The DNA here is from genome assembly GCF_028372415.1 of Notamacropus eugenii. Taxonomy (NCBI): domain Eukaryota; kingdom Metazoa; phylum Chordata; class Mammalia; order Diprotodontia; family Macropodidae; genus Notamacropus; species Notamacropus eugenii. The sequence goes on along the minus strand of NC_092875.1, from coordinate 23,963,591 downwards.
CTTCCAAATTACTGAGAATCTCCCTAAAGAGGGGGTTTCTGTGAGTTATAAGCTGACTAGGGCAGGTATTGCAATCCCCCATTTTACAGGGGGAGAAATTGAGTCTCAGAGGGGTCTGTTCACAGAACCTGATAGAAACTCCCCATTTTACAGCTAAGGAAATAGAATCTGAGAGAGATGAAGCCGCTTGCCCGGCACAGCCTGTGAGTGTCAAAGGTAGAGTTTAATTGTAGAACTCCTAACTCCAGGTCTAATATTCTATCTACTGAAGTCTAATCAATCAATTACAAGAATTTCTTAAGTGTCCGTCTGCATCCAGCATAGGGCTGGGCACTAGAGTAGCAGTAGACAGCAGAGGATTAAGGGTCAGCAAAGCTCCAAAGAGACCGCCGGATGTGTGTGGACTGGAAAGGCTTCACTGAGGAGGGGAACTTAAGATGGAATTTGATTGACAGGGAACATTTAGATGGGTAGGAAGAAATGAGGAGGGCATGACAGGCCAGGGGAACAGCCTGAGCAAAGACATGGAGGTGAGACAGAGCATCTTGTGAGCACAAAGCAGTAAGAAGACTGGCCTGGCAGAAGGGGAGGAAACAGGGTGAGAGTTCACATTTCAAACACCTGATACTGATTGTGGAAGAGCTCCAGAATTGGGGAGACCAACTTTACCTTCCATTCTTCGACATAACTTTTTTTCTTAAAGATGAAAGACATCCACAGGAGTCATGGTGAATGGAAAGAGGTCTGGAACACAAACCAGGAGACCAAAGTTCTGATCTGATCTGTGTCACTGACCAGCTGTCAGACTGGACAAGTCACATCCCCTCTCTAGGTCACCATTTCCTTTTCTGTCTACCCAGCCCTGACATCCTTTGTTCTAAGGGTCCTCTCAGCCCTGACATCCCCTGTTCTGATGCCCTTTCTACTTGTCATAGGCTTTGCATGTAGATATGTGTGAGAAATGAAACATACAGGCATACGCACATGCGTGCACACACACACACACACACACACACGCACACACACACACACATACACACACACACACACACAGCCTCCATCTCTTCTGTCTCTAGCCATACTACTGAACTGCAGCTTTGGACACCACTCACTCTATGTCACTGTAGGCACCCATAGGCACCCAAGTGAATTCATTCTCAGAGCTTCGAAATAGTTACTTGATGCCCACCCCCACCCTGTCTGCACATGGAGGATGGAGCCCTTGGGAGCCTCTGTGCACAGAGCTCCTTCCCCCAGAGCCAGCCCATAGGCTTGCCAAGTAGGCACTTCCCTCTCCCTCCCCCCGCCCCCAGCCCCTCGATCTTGGAGCTGGCTCCTAATGAAAGGGAAACCTGCGTGTTCTTTCATAAAAGAGAATTGTAGACAATTAGAGCTGGGCAGAGCGCAGCAGTCTCATTAAGTGTCGGCTGTCAGGATGTCAAGATGATTGATGGGCCCTGTCCTGGAGGCTCACTCCTCACTGAATCTTCTGACTCATCACCCTCATCTCCAGGGTTGGGCTGAGTATGGGGAGAGGATTCTCTGTAAATTCTCCATGAGCTCCAACAAACCTTCTGGCTAACTGTTTGTCCAAATCATGTGATGGGCTCTGAGTATGACTGTTTTAGAGTGGAGACTTAGAACCATAAAATGTTCAAGCTCAGAAAGGCCATAGAACAAACATGGAACGTGAGAGCTGGGAGATGTCTTTGAACGTGGAACGTCAGAGCTAGGAGGGGTCTTAGAACAGAAAATTTCAGAGTTGGGAGGGGCCTTAGAACAGGGAACGTCACAGCTATGAGGGGCCCTACCAGCTCTTAATTCTACTTTTGATTCTTTTAAAGAAACAAACATAAAAACAGAATAATGAGGACAGAAAGACTTGTGTGTCCAGTTCAGCCCTGCATTTTTCATACATTGTAATGGTAGCATGCCCCAAGATTCTCTTCCAAAGCTTTAAATCCTACTTAAATCAGTTGTTCTGGGATTACATGGAAGTGAACACTGCATCTTCTCATCCCGTGTGTTCTTTCCTGTATCTTTGTGTAAACTATGGGATCATGGGGTGCAAGATATGCTGGAGTCAGCTCAAACTAGATTGAGAGCCAATTGTTAAATTTTTAGCATAAGCATTTAGAACCCAGAAATTGATGCTACAAATCAGATCTTGATTTACTGTTTTGTTGATTTTCTTAGACTTGAGAAAGTGATGGAGAAAATGTTAATAATGCAAATTAAAATTTAAAATGTTTCATGTATGCTCTCCCCCCACCCCCACTGAGAGCTGGTTGTTAAACATTTACCAGTATAGAACTGGATTTAGAGATGGAAGGAACCTTAGAGATCTTCTTGTTCAACTTCCACATCTTTACATATGCGGAAACTGAAGCCTGGAGAGGGGAAGTGTTTAAGATTAAGGAGCTGAAAGGGAAATTAAGTCCAACCCCTTCATTTTTCAAAGGAGAAAACTGAAAAACAGAGAAGGAAAGTGAATTACCCCAAATCCAATAGATAATAGGTAGAAAAGATCGAATTTAACTCAGGCCCCCTGACCAAAAATCTCACATTGATTCCACCCTGTTGTGTTGCCTTGTGGCTTCTTTGAGGAAGGAGAGAGTCATAGAAGAATCTAAGGCTTATAAGAGATGGAGTTGAGGAGGGGGGCATTCCTGGCATCCAGAAGTATCAGTATAAGGGTCCATAGACCAGAGATGGAAAGCCACGATTAAAATAAAAGCATCAAGGCATCAAGGTCTGTAGAGCCTTTGAAGAGAAGTAGTGGAAAGCAAACCTGTGACGAGTGTTTAAGGCTTTGCCTGCCAAGCAGAGTGGTTTGTATTTTATCCTAAGAAGTGTAGGGAACCATTGAAGGTATTTGAGCAAGGGAGTGATGATCAGACCTGGGCTTTAGGAAGATGATTTTGATGGTCCAGTGGAGGTCACTCTAAATCATGTGGGTGATCCCATCTTAAAGTTATTTTTAAGAGTTGATCAACTCAGATCCACTAACCTAGCTCATTAGCTACTGGAGATCACCAGGTCATAGAGGTAGGGAGTGTCTGAGGTAACATTTGAACCCTGGTCTTTCTGACTCCAAGTCAAGAACTCTACTTACTGCACCACCCAACTGCTGGTTCAGTATGGCAGCTTTGGGCTTCACATCCAGGCTAGATGGCTCATTCTTCATCCAGATTTCAGGGTGATTCTTCCAGTTCCTTATGCCTCTCTTCCCCAACATTTATTTTATCTTTTCTACATGTTGGAAACATTTCTTTTTCTTCACTGTATCTAAAATAATGTCTTACCCATCAAAAGTACTTGATCTATGCTTTCTGATTTATTGATAGACAAGGAACAGGTTAAAATATAAATAGGCATAAATCTGAAGTTCTGCCCTTAGATTAAAAAAAAATCAACTCTACAGAGTCAGTATGGAAATATGTGACTAGATAGAAACTCATTTGAGAAAGTAGTGCACCACAAGCTCAATGAGGAAGCAGTAGAGGAAGACTATGAGTTAACAGAGTGACAAGGGAACAAGCATTTATATACTATACGCCAGGCACTGTACTAAGTGCTTTTTACACGTATTACCTCATTTGATCCTCATAATAACCCCTAAGCATAGGAGTTATTACTCTCATTTTTTCATGGAGGAAACTGAGGCAGACAGATGAGACCTGGAGAGGAGGTGACAGCTAGAAAGTGTCTGTGGTCACATTCAGACTCCGGTCCTCCTGATCCCAGACCCAGCACTCTATCCACTGTGCCACCACCACCTGCCTCTAACAAGGCAGATAAAAAAGGTAATGTACCTGTGTACCTTTACAGAGGCTGTCCTCTATGCCTAAACTTGTTTTCTTTCTCACCTCCACCTCTTCAAAGTTCAGCTCAAATACTACCTTCTTTGTGAAACCTTGTCTACTCCTCACGCCATGTATCATCCTCAAATTAATTTATATTCACCTTAAATCTAGTTTGTATTTGGATATGTGTATTTCCCTTGATAAAAAACTGAGTTCCTTGAGATAAGGGATTGCTTTGAATTTTCTGTGCCTAGGATAGCGTTTTGCAAATAATGGGTGCTTAATAAATATTTGTTTATTAATTGGCTCATTAAGTAATATTCATAACATTCATAATGAGGTGTGTATATATATGTGTGTGTGTGAGAGAGAGAGAGAGAGAGAGAGAGACAGAGACAGAGAGAGAGAGAAAAAGAAGAAGAAGAAGAAGAAGAAGAAGAAGAAGAAGAAGAAGAAGAAGAAGAAGAAGAAGGGAAGGAAGGAGGGAGAGAGGGAGAAAGAGAATGATAATCCTTTTGGACTTTGCTGTGGTCAGACCACATCCAGAGTACTATGATGACATCTGGGCAACACCATTTAGGGATATTAAGGCTCAGACTGAGCTGAGACTGGTAATGAAAGCTACGGATGACAAAGGTCATCCATAAAGCTATATTGAGAGGAAAAGGGAAGCTTGAAAGGGGGATAGTTTCTTTGCTTGGAATGGATGAGTCAATGATAACTAACAACAGATTGAAGGCAGAGCTGATTTTGTCTTTCTGCCCAAGAAAATTACCTTTATACCAGAAACTCCAGCACCAAAGTAACTAACAGGGGATTGATAACCAAGATAAGCAAGGAGATATAGTAAGAGCACACTCACCTGCCCTTGATGAATATAAGTTGTCTGGCGCAGATGCCTCTGGCCCTGAAAGAATTGATAGATGCAATGGCTGAGCCACTGTTGGTGATATTTGCAAGATAATAAGAAATAAGAGAGGAAGCCCAAGATTAAAGGAGGGTAGATGTTGGCATGATTTTTTTCAAGGGAAGAGAACTGAGTCTGGAAACTATTGGCCCATGAGCTTGACTTCCATTTCTGGGAAAATTATAAAACAGATCATTAAAGAAATAGTCAGTGAACAGTTAAGAAGGGAACTGGTGATTGTAGAGAATTAAGCATGGTTTTATCAATTATTAATGATGTTGGACTGACCTCATTTCTTCTTTCGATGGGACTCTGAAACTAGTTGATGAGAGAAATGCTTTGGTTTATCTAGATTTTAGCAAAGCTTTTGATAAAGTACCACATACTCTTCTTGTGAAGAGAAGTGGAAATGCTATGGAGTAGACAAAAATACAATGGAACTTCAGAATCGGTTGGATGGATGATAGTTCAGTGTCAAGTGGAGTACCTTGGGGATCTCTTTTTGGTATTGTTGTAATCACCACTTTTGTTAATGATTTGGAAAAGGGAAAGTCAGAAGATTTGCAGATGATGCCAAGCTGGGAAGATAGTGGCAGGCTAGAACATTGGGCTGAGCCTAATGAGATTAAATCCCCTGGAGATAAATGTCAAGTCTTGCACTTGGGTACAAAAAAAATCAGCTTCAAATATACAAGGTTGGGAGAGGCATGGTTAGACAGCAGTTGATCTGAAAAAAATATTTGGAGTTTTTGGCAAATCGCAACCTCAAGAGGAGTCAGCAGTGTAATGGGGGAGCCCAAAAAGCTAACGTGACTCTGGGTTGCATTGAGAGGAGCATCACTTCCAGGAAAATGGATCTGATAATCCTACTGTTCTTTGCTCTCATCAGACCTCATCTGGCGTGCCTGATACATAGTAGGCAAATTCATAAATGCTTGTTGACTTGAAACGAGTATTGTATTCAGTTCTAGACAACACAGTTTAAGATGGCATTGATAAGCTGGACTGTTCATGACCTTTTAGTCTATGCCATACAAGGACCTGTTGAAGGGAAGAACATTTAGTTTGGGCAGGAAATGACTGAGAGGCAGTGAGCTGGGACACAAGAGCCATCTTCAAGTATTTGAAGATTGCCATGTAAAAGAGATTCAATTTTGTTTTGGTTATCCCCAGGGGGAAGATCAAGAAGCACTAAGTAAAAGATCCAAAGAGCAACTCCAATTTGATGCCTCCTAACACTTGGAGCTGTCCAGCAGTGGAATGTGCTATATTGAGAGGTGGTGGGCTCTTTCTCCTTGGAGTTCTTCAGGCAGAGAGAGGCTAGACAACCCCTAGACAAGTAAATTGTAATGGGGATGTTTTTTGTGTAGGGTTTGAACCTGGCAGCTGCCATGGAGACCTTTCCAATTCTGTGATTACAAGAAATTGTTTTTAGTCCTTTCCAGGCATTTTTGAGCATGTGTTTGTGAGGGCTTAGAGTTTGTCATTTCTACAGGAAAGACCCTGAGTCCCTTGAGTTATGGTGGCAAATAATAGAGAAAACAGTTTTCTACTGGAACTGTCTTAAAGTGGAGCAAACCCAATTAATTTAATAGTCTTGGTCTATAGCTTAACTCAGTCACCTTAAGCAAGTCATTTCCTCTGTTGAGACCTGGGTTTTCCCATCTGTCAAATGGAGGGGCTTCACTCAGTCCATAAGGCCCTTCCCAGCTTTGACATTCTGTGTTCCAAAGGCACACTCTACACAGACATTTTCTTTCCTAAGGTCCCTTCCCCTAGCTCTGATATTTTGTGGTGACACAAGACTATAGTTCAGCTTTGTCCACAACATCCCTTCCTCCCCCATTCCCTAGCCAGCCTGAACTTCACCTCATCCGTCTTTTCTAGAAAAATTTCTTTCATCCCCATACTGTTTTTCCCACACGCTAAAATTCTCTCCACTCAGATAGTGCTGAAACCCTGACTTCTCGACTCAAATCATGTCCTTGTTTGAAACATTTTCTTTGGTATTTAGCTAATTAAATAGAAGCATTCGGTTTCCGCCTACAGATGATTATGAGCGCATGTGTGTGCCTACCAGCCTGGGCATGGCGCTGGCTGCTGGGGCTGCTAGAACCTCCTAGCCCCGCCCAGTGCCACCAACTTGCTGAGGAAAACAGCTAAAGGTCATGCTTACTTGAATCATAGACCTCTTCTTTGCAAGTTGGAAAAGACTTTGGAGATGATTTCCCCAAACCTCTTTGTTTTACAGATTAGGAGACTGAGGCCCAGAGATGGAGACTCAAGGTCACACAGAGCTAGGACTTAATGGCAGAGCTGGGACATCTTATTCCCGGTGTCCAGTGTGAGAGAGTGGAAAGAGTATTTTTGATTTAAGGCAAATGGACCTGGATTCAAATCCCATTTCTGCTCTTTCCTACCTATGTTACCTCAGTTTCCTCATGTGGAACAGGGTGGAAGGACGAGATGACCTTCATGGTGCCTTTCCTGCTCTAAATCTGAGATCCTACAGTCCAACACTTTGACCAGTACCCCAGGTCACCTTTCTTATCTAGCCTTTTTTTTTTTTTTTTTTTTTGCCTACTGGGCACTGTCTTTCTGAAACATTCTTTTCCTCTGTTCATATGCAGTCATCAAATGTCAGAGCTCTAAGTGATCATAAGCCCACAGCACTTAGAATATGGTCCAGTGTGACTCCCTCATTTTACAGACAAGGAAACCAAGACCCAAAGAAAGGAAGACCCATCCCTGATATCCCACAGCAGAACCAATATGAGGACTCTATTCTCTTGGTTTTTAGATTTTCACTCTTTCTCTACACCCACAAGGGTCATCTTCCCTCCAGCATCCCATTCTAGAGGTGGGCACATGATCCTGTCCTATGGTACTAACTCTTTACACCTGCATCTTGCAGGTGGTCTTTTGCTGGGGGATGCCATCAGCTTGGACTTAATCATTTCACTCCTCTCCTCTTTTTCCTCTTCTTTCTTTTCTTCTCTTTCTCCCCCTTTGTCTCTCTTTCTCTGTGTTTCTCTGTCTCTGTCTGTCTGTCAGTCTGTGTGTCTGTCTGTCTGTCTCTCTCTCTCTCTCTCCCTCTCTCTCTCTCTCTCTGGCAAGGCATCACAATCCACATAGCTCCTTCCCTGGAATGCTAGGAGGATTAATTTGTGACTATTTGCAAAGTGCCTTTTGAAGAAGAAAAGTGCCACGTGTATTATGATAATACTCCTTTTCTCTCACACAATGCCTTTCATTTTCTGCTTCCTTTGCCCATATTAATAAAGTAAGCCTCGCAACATACCTGTGAGACAGGAATTAATTTGTATTAGTCTCTTAGTCATCCCCCAGCTACTGGCCTGCAGCCATTCCCTCTGTGTGCTCAGATCGTGCTGGATGCCACATACTTAAGATGCTACAGCCAGGGACTCGCTGGCTGGCAGTGATGGAGAGAGACTTCTGGGCTTGATAGAAGGGACTCATTCTGGAGGGGGATTCTCTTTAGAACATAGGATCAGAAAGGTGTTTGACTTCCCTGTCCACCCTGATTCTTCCTCTAGACCCTCCCTTAGTGCCAAACCCACCATGACACCCACCTTCCCTCCATAAACGATAATGGCCTCCTATTACTTCTCAGGCAAATTATATACTGTTGTTAGGCACTTACAGACCATCTTCCTAGGCTGACCCTTTCCTGCCTTTCTAGTTTCTGACACCTTTGTTGTTATTGTTGTTCAACCATTTTAGTCATGTCTGACTTTTGTTAGTGTGACCCCATTTGGGGTTTTCTTGGTAAAGATACTGGAGTGGTTTGCCATTTCCTTCTTCAGCCCATTTTACAAATGAGGAAACTGAGGCAAACAAGATGAAGTGATTTGCCCAAGGTCACACAGCTAGTAAGTATCTGAGGCCAGATTTGAACTCTGGAAGATGAGTCTCCCTGATTCCAGGTCCTAGCTGGCCCCTACTGACACCTTACTCCCCTCCGTATACTCTAAGATCCAGCTACTGTGGCCTTCCCACACAAAGTTTCATCTCCACCCCTTTGACTCCCATGCTTGGAATGCTCTCCTTCCTCATCTCCACCTCTTAGAATCCTTGAATTTCTTCTAGACTTGCCTCCAAAGTGTCCCCCCATCTGCTCTGAGTTACCCTCCATCTGTTTGTGGAGATGTTAGAGGCACCAAATTATTGACATTTTCCCCCTCCTTCAGACTGTGAACTTGAGAGCAAGAACGGAATTCACCTTTGCTTGTATTCTCAGAGCTGAGTCTAGCACCTGGAATCTAGTGTCTCATAAAGGACTTTAGAGGCGAATGGTCTGACTCCGTCATTTCCCAGGTGAGAAAACTGAAGCCCAAGTTGGCTAAGTGATTGACTCAGGATCATGCAGGTAATGTCAGAGCCAGAACTAGACCCCCACACCAGTGCTCTTTCCGTGTATATTCTATTACATGTCAAATGAATAGACTCATCATGGCCGTGGTGCAGCTTGGTGCAGATGTGAACTTAAGGTGGGGCAGCTGAGACTTTGTCTCAGAGCACTGGAATATTTGGGGCACTAAGAACATCTACAGCATAAGAATCACTGACCTTCACTGCTAATCAGTAAGATAGCTAAATCTATCAGAAGTTATGAGATGGCAATGAACAGCCTCACTCCCAGGTGAACTCCCTTATACTCCCCCGTCCAACACCCTCTCAGAGGTACTGGGAGGTACATTTCATACTCTGCTTGATGTGCAAATGAGCTGATGAAGCTCTGCAGACTGGACAGTCTCCAAAAATGGACAAGACAGGCCTATGGGAAATGTGAGGGAAAGGAAGCGTGTACAGTGGAACACACACTGGGCACCCAACTCTGACATTCCTTGTTCTAGGTTCTGAGGCCTCTCCCAGTTCTTACATTTCCTATTCTAAGGCCCCATGCAGTTTGGACATTCCTTGTTCTAGGTTTTAAAGTCACCTTCAGCACCAGTGCTCTATGTTCTGTCAATAGCAGTTTACGTATGTATGTAATAGATACACTACGTATATTATATATAATATATATGTACACACACACACACACACACACACACACACACACACACACACACACATATATATATATATATATATATCCTAGGACACAGACTTACCCTGAAATCTCTGCCAGTTCCAACATTCTAGGTCTGAAATATATCACGCTTCCCATTCCTCTGACTGTCCCTTCTCCCCTCCACAAAGACCCAAAGCTGTCAATAAATACCTTTCTCTTGCTCAGAAGCACTTTTCAAATATCAAGTATATTGGAGTGAGAGACAGAAGATCTGTATTCAAATCCAGTCCTGGCTAACATACATAACCTTGAACCAGTGCGTTCTCTTTGGGCTCAGTCATTATTCATTCTAACCCAACCCAAGGCTCCAAGCAGGCCAAGCATTTGGGTCATTTCCAGGGGCTCAGGCCATTCCCTCTACCCAAAATAGAGGGCCTCCCCTCCCCATATCTCTGGGCAGATGACCCACTGGGAGAATCCCATATGGGAGGAGAAATCAGAGTATTTAGAGTTGGAAGAGACCTTAGACATTTTCTAGTTGAACCCTTTCACTTTATAACATTAATCATATTCTGATAGAGTTCAATAAATATTTGGTGATTGTTGATAGGAATACTGCAGCCCCTAGAGGATAAGTGACTTGCTCTAGATCACACAGGGAGGATGTGAACCCAGGTCTTAGCACCAACATATTTAATGACAGACCCTTTGGATTTTCAATGGAGGAGGGAGGGAAAAATAAATGCTTGGTAATTTAAAAATTAACTAAAACAAAAGAAAATTTTAACTACATCTTCAGATAAGATCCAGCTATGGTCAAAGAGTGCCTTGGTGTTGCAGCTGAGGACTCCTGACATCGCACTGATGTTCATTGCTGATCTTCCAATGCGAGTAATTCCATCCCCTTGACGTAAGTCTCCCCAAGCTTCAAGTGGAGCCGGTGAGGGGAAAATTGGCAGGAAAATGAGGCAGGCTGATGTAAGGATGTCCTCTCAGCCTTAAATTCCTTTGATGTCAGACCCTGAAGTCCTGCTTTCCTCAAGACTCGCTCCCACCAAGGTCTGATTCTCTGTGAGCTCTTCTACTTGTCTAAGGACAGCAAATCATCAACATAATTCAACAAGTATTTATTAAGCACCTACTATTTTCAAGCCTGAGGATGCTCAAACAGAACAAGAATTCCCTCCCTGTAGGAGCCCCCTCCATTAATGCAGATTGTCACCCTTCTGTGACTCAGTAGATCAATCCTGTGGAGTTGCCCAAGCCTCAGAAATTGAGTAACTTGCCTTGGGTTCCATACCTAGGAAGAGTGAGAGGTGGGATTTGAACCTGGGACTGTCTGGCTCCAAGCCCAGGAATCTATTGGTTCTGCCAAGCAGACTCTGAATCCTAAAGAAATGCAAAGTCAATAATGAGATAGTTGAGGTCCTCCTGGAGCTTTTACAAGGAGTTCCACATTTATTTAACATGGTGATGCTATACGAGAATGTAAGAGAGAATACTGGACCACTTCTGATGCAGGGTTCTGCCTCAAAAGGGAAACCAAAGGATGCTCTGATAGGTCATAAAAACATGGTTCTGAAACTTTAAGAGACCTCAGAGGCCATCTTGTAGGATCCCCTCATTTTCCAAAGAAGGAAACTGAGTCACAGGGATATTGAGAGATTCGGGGGCAGCTAGGTGGGGCAGTGGATAGAGCTCAGGAAGACCTGAGTTCAAATTCAGCCTCAGAGACTTCCTAGCAGTGTGACCCTAGGCAAGTCACTTTTCTGCTGTCTGCCTCAGTTTCCCCAACTGTAAAATGGAGATAATAGCCACACCTACCTCTCAGGTTGAGGCTTGTGAGGATCAAATGAGGTATTATTTGTAAAGTGTTTTGCACAGTGCCTGGCATATAGAAGATCCTCTAGAAGTATTAGCTGTCATTAACACCCAAGATCATACACATAATGAGCACCAGAGACAGGATTTGAACTCATGTCCTCTGACTCTAAAGTCAAGACTCTTTTCACATGGTCTACGTTTGCTACAGGTAGGGATGAATGGCCCCTGAGGTCCATTCCAGCTCTGAGGTTCTGGGATTCAGTGAATTGAAATCAAGCTCTGAATTCCATTAACCAACAAGGTGACAGAGTAATGAACCAGATTCTCAACAGTTTTTTTGGCATTCAATGTCTCTGACAAAGTAAGGTGGGTGAAAGGGAAAGGGCTCAGCAAGTGAGCCAGAAGCCAAATGCCCACCTGTAACAGCAGGGGATCTGGAGCCCAGAGAGGCCAGCTTTAGCAAGCAGTAAGCCCAGTTGTTAATGCTGAGGCTGTGGGAGGGGGAATATCCAGAAAAAAGTCAACACATTAGTTATTTAATCCACTCTACACTGTTGAAAAGCCCCCCATCTCTCTGCATTGTAGTTTGATGGCCTAAGGGTTATTTTTTAACATTTATTAGAGGATTTTTAAGTTGGTTAATTACAGGAAGATTTTTTTTCCTCCTGTTTTTTAAAAACGAGTTCTGTTTTGATAAGATAAAATTGAAAGCAGCGCTAGGGAAACTACACCGAATACTTTGATTCTCTCCTTATGGCATCTGGACTGATTTAGATAATTAAATGGTCTATTTCCATTCTGCCTTTTCTTTGCAAGGTGTTAGCTGTGCTCGGCAGACATGCTCTGTCTAAGGCAGCCCACGCTGAGCCCAGCTCAGGAGAAAGGCGGAGATCCTCCAGAAATGGACTCCTTCACACGAGGAATCTCAGAGCAGCCCAGCAAGGTGCTGGCACCTGGCTAACGTTACCTAGCAGGTGGCAGACCTATGTGAGAAGATGAAATCTGCTGGGGAAAGACATAAAGCAGGGATTGGGGGTATCCTGCCCCTATTGCCTTACTTCTATGATCATCACGTAACCTCTTGGGCCTCTATTGTCTTTTCTGCAAAAGAGAGGGTTAGACTAGATGGAAGAAAGGTCACAAGTATTTCTTAAGGGCCTATTATGTGCCAGGCACTGTGCTGAGAACTTTACTAATATTGAACTACAGAATGACACTGTGAGGTATGCTGTTATTATCCCCATTTTACAGTTGAGGAAACTGAGGCAAACAGAGGTTCAGTGACTTGCCCAGGGTCACACAGCTAGTAGGTGTCTAAGGCTGGATATGAATTCAGGTCTTCCTGACTCCAAGTCCAGAGCATTATCTATTGTATCCATAGTCAATCACTAATTGACAAAACCTACAGAATTGAGCAGTTCATCTAGGGATAGTCATAGAGGAAGAGTTCAGTCCATTGGTTGTAGGCAGTATTTGTATCAGATGGTAAGGGCCCTAAGGATCTCAGGGTTGGGAGTCTGGGTCTCAGAAGGTCTTCACAGACAGGAGTGACCAGAATTCCTTACCCTAATGGGTATGCTTGGCACCTTGGACATGCAGTACCACAAGGGACCTCAAGCAAACCTTTTGAGAAAAATTCAGTTGAGGGTGGGAGGGGGGGCAGGACAGAGACCTCAGTACTGCATCCCCTACCCCATCCCTGTCCCCCAGGAAAAGGCAAGGCTTTGGGGGAAAGAGCTCACTAAGGGTGGGGCAATGGGAGTGGGAAGTAGAAATCAAAGGAGAGGAAGCATATGGCAGGTTTCTATTTAAGCAAACTATGCTCAGTCAATTAGATGTTGAGCTCTGCTTTTCAAGTCAAGTCAGAAAGTATTTATTAAGTTCCTAGTATGTACCACACACTGAACTAAGAGCTTGAGACACAGAGAAAGATGAAAACAGTCCCTGCTCTCAAGAAACCCCCAACCTGAGAGAAGCAACATGCAGACTACTATATACGTAGGCAATAGATGTGTATATATGCTTGTGTACATGTATTGCAAACAGCTATGTACCTGGATAATATGTGTTTATATACCCACGCACATGTGTACATGTGTGTATACATGTATGTGCATGTAGCTAAGTGTTTGTGTGATTATACATGCATTGTGTGTATGTGTACATATCTACATGCAGGATAAAATGAAGATAGTCTCAGAGGGAGGACCAGAAAAGACTTCTTACAGACAACAAGACTTAGTTTTTCAACACTTCTATTGAAAAGTCCTGTTAATGTTCTCTAAATTTTGATTATAATCCTTGTTTAGTTATTTTCAGTCATAACTAACTCATTGTGACCCCATTTGGGGTTTTCTTGGCAGAGATACAGGAGTGGTTTGCCATTTCCTTCTCCAGCTTGTTTTACAGATGAGGAAACTGAGACAAAACAGTGATGTGACTTGCCCGGGGTCACACAGCTAGGAAGTGTCTGAGGTCAGATTTGAACTTAGGCCTTCCTGACTCCAGGCTCATTTCTCCCTCTGCTGGAGCAAAGTCTTGGTTGTTCCTCCCAGATTCCAACTCTACCAGGAGAGGAGCCATTGTAATTCAACAATAAATCAAGGGGTCAAACAGGATAATATCTCTAAGGTCCTTCTATCTCTAAGATAGTATCTCTAAGGCTCCTGCATTCTGAGCTCTAGGCTCCTTCAAACCTCCATCATTCCAAGTACCTTCTCTTTTAGTGGGTCTCCATTGCCTCTCCTGTAAAAAATATAGGCATTGGATCAGACAAACCTACGGCTTCCTCCATCTTTGACATTCTCCGTGTGTTTCTAGAGTTCTGAGGTCCCTCCCAGCTCTCTGACAGTCTAGGATGTGATTTTCCAAGGAAAGCAATTCTCCAACTCAAACAAACCATTTCCTTCTTCTGTTCCCTCCTAGAAGCTCATTTACATATGGGAGGACTCCCTGGGATCTGGCTTTGTTCTCCTAACACAAAAGACAGTTGCTCAGAGGATACCATTAGCCCCTTTCCTGGCAGGCTGAGGATTATAGTTGATTCACCCAGAAAGCCCTTCCAAGTGCCCCATTAAAGGAAACCCAAAGACCAATAGATAAGATAGGACAGATGGAGAGGGTCAGGTAACAGGGATCCTTGTGTTTGGCTCTGGATTGGTTTAAATTAAGACTGTGAGATGGTGTCACCGAGGGATAAGGGAACAGCGATTGGGTTACGGGTCACGGTGGCAGGATTCCATCTAGTTGAGGGAAGAATTTCTTTGGGCTGATTGTGCTGAGTATGCTTTCAGTGGTCCTGCTTTCTGCCTCCACCGAGGATTGGAGGTGTGCTAATTAGGGATACGGCAGCTTGGTCAGAAACGTTCCGTCTCTGTGAGCAAGGAGCCACAGGGACTGACTTTGGAAGATGGCCAGGAGGAATGGAGGGAACTGGGGGGGAGAAGACACAGGTAAAGTACCTATGTGACCTTGGGGAAGTTGTCTCCCTTTTCTGGGCCTCAGTTTCATCCTCTGTCCGATAAGAAGATGAGACGATGGCTTCAAAGGCTCCTGCAAGCCTCTCCATCCTAGAGACCCTTCTTCAGCTTTCATAGGAGTTAGAACAGGAGGAGACTTTAGAGACCACAGGGTACCAGCCCTGGATTTAGAGCTGAGGAAACAGGTTTAGACAGGGAAAATAGCCCACCTAGGTCACACAGAGCCAGGCCTTGAACTCCGGTTCAGCTCAAATGTTCCCTCTTTTGTCTTCTGAGGCACTTCTAATAGTGTTTTCTATTTTTTTCTGAGACCCCTTCCAGCTCTGACATTCCCTGTTCTAAGATCCCTCCTGGCTCTGACGTCCTCTGTTCTAAAATCCCTCTCAGCTCTGATGCTCCCTGTTCTAAGGCTCTTCTCAGCTCTGACTTTCCCTGTTCTAAGGTCCCTTCTCAGCTCTGACTTTCCCTGTTCTAAGGTCCCTTCTCAGCTCTGACATCTCCTGTTCTAAGGCTCTTCTCAGCTCTGACATTCCCTGTTCTAAGATCCCTTCTCAGCTCTGACATCTCCTGTTCTAAGACCCCTCCCAGCTCTGACATCCCCTGTTCTAAGGCCCTTCTCAGCTCTGACATCTCCTGTTCTAAGGCCCTTCTCAGCTCTGACGTTCCCTGTTCTAAGGCCCTTCTCAGCTCTGACGTTCCCTGTTCTAAGGCCCTTCTCAGCTATGACATTCCCTGTTCTAAGGGTCCCTTCTCAGCTCTGACATCTCCTGTTCTAAGGCTCTTCTCAGCTCTGACGTTCCCTGTTCTAAGGCCCTTCTCAGCTCTGACGTTCCCTGTTCTAAGGCCCTTCTCAGCTATGACATTCCCTGTTCTAAGGGTCCCTTCTCAGCTCTGACATCTCCTGTTCTAAGGCTCTTCTCAGCTCTGACGTTCCCTGTTCTAAGGCTCTTCTCAGCTCTGATGTTGTGTGATTTCTTTGAGAAATGTCCTTGACAACTTCCTTGAGGAAGAAAATCTCTGTGATTTTGAACAGTAGGTAACCATCTAGGCCAAGGCCATCTGTTCAATCCCTATCCGTATTGATTAGCTTTATCTCCAGAGCCCCAGACTGCCACCCCCAAACTCCTCCCCAGTCTACCCCCAGTGCAATCAGCCTTCTTCCAATACAGGGATATAAACCGCTAGGCAAGAGAAGGCAGATATTACCCTGAAACTCATCCCTGCTACTGATCCAGGTCCCCAAGGTGCCCCTAGGCATAATCAATTCAATTCTTGGTGCCTGTGTAGGACCAGACACTGTGCTGGGGACAGGGGGTACAAAAATAAAGGACTAGCCTTGACCTTGATTGTGGGGAGTCATATTCTATTGGAGGGGTGCAGCGTTATTCAGATAGGTACAATGGAGGTAATCTGAGAAGAGAGAGAACATTAACAGTGGGTCAGACAGGGAAGGCTTCATAGAGGAGAAAGCACTGGGCTAAGTCTTGAAGGAACTCGATGATTCTGACTTGAGGAAATGAGGAGAGAGAACATTCTAGGCATCAGTGATGGCCCGGGCAAAGGCACAGAGATGGGACATGGAGTCTGACATCTATGGGACAGTGTATGGGTGTGAAAACAGAGTTTGTGATGGGGAATACTATTTTTAGAAAAACCTGAAAAGTTAGATAGGTGTCCAGTTGTGGAGGGTCTGAAATGCCAGATGAGGGACTCTATAATATATTCCATGGACAGCTAGGTGATGCCATAATGCATAGAGCACTGGACTGAAGTCAGGAATACTTATCTCCCTGAGTTCAAATCTAGCCTTGGACTAGACTATTACTTGGACACCTACTAGCTGAGTGACCCTGGGCAAGTCAGTTCACCTTGTTTGCCTTCTTTTTTTCATCTGTCAAATGATCTGGAGAAGAAAATGGCAAACCGCTTCAGTATCTTTGTAAAGAAAACCCCGAATGGGGTCATGGAGAGTCAGACATGACTGAAAACAGCTGAACAACAAATAATGTATTTCATAAATTGTAGTACTATACAGAGGACAGAAAGTAAGTCTTGGGGGGCAGGAAGACCTGGGGCCAAGTTCCATCTTTGACATGTCCTAGCTGTATGACTTTGTTCAAGCTTCCTAGCTTCTCTGTGTCCCAGGCAACTTCCTGCAGATAAAGTACCAGTCTGCATGGGTAGGAGGATTTTCTTTTTTTTATTGTTTTATTTTTTTTAATGTTCTACAATCATTACCATAAAACTTAGAGGGATTTTCTTCATTAGAAGTTTGTAATACTGATGAAATCACAGGTCCAGTCCCATAGCACATTATGGAGCCATTGAAGGCTCTTGAGCAGGGGAGGAAGAAAGATTATTTCTGGTACCTATGGGCAGTTGGACTAGACAATAGGGGAGAGTGGCATCTGCGAGGCTGCTCCAGGCAAGAGCTGCAGAGGACTTGAACTCGGTGCATTCGTCTTGCAAGTGAAGAGGGGAGTGAAAGAGAGAGGTGACGAGACAAGACAGCTGGCGTGTTCGATGCAGGCAGGTGGTAAGATCATTATCTCCCTTCTAGCTTCTAGCATTCTCCTAACCTCACTCCCTGGCACTGAGAAGTCAGGGAAAGGGGGGACCACCCACTGCAGTGAATTCCATCTTGCTCTTGGATGCCAGCAGAGGGATGATGAAAAGATTCAAAGAAAAGCCCCCACCCAAGGCACTGTGTTAATATACCGGGACACATCTCTCTGGACTTTAATTATTTAGGGCAGTGTTGCTGAGCGGATGAATCTCTCTCCTACAGCATGGAAAATTAATAGAGACCCAGGAATCTGAATCCACCCTGTGGCCTTTTTTACTTTAAATTTCTTGCTAAGAAGTGGGATGAGACCAGTGGGATTTGGGAAGAATTATCAGTCCTGCGGATTAGTTTTGTGAGAATCAATGGAGAGTTGGTTGTTTGCATGCTAGATAAACAATAGGGAACCTTATGGCAAAGGCAATGTTTTCTCTCAAAAGAAAACACAACTCCCCTAAGCTTAATTGAACACCTGAGCTGAAGCTCATTTCTTTTGGTTCCTTCTAAGTTTTCCCCTGCCTCTCCCACCTTGTGAAGGTGACTGCCCCTGGGGCAGAGTGGAGAGAGAGCTGGCTTGGGAGTCAGAAAGCCCAGTGGAAAATCTGCCTCTGCCCCTGCGTCAGTCAATTAACATTTATTAAGAACCTACTATGTACCGTAGTACTATCTGCCTACTATGTGCCATATGTACAAAGAAGCCTTGTGCTAAGCCATGGCGATACACAAAGAAGTAAAAGGTAGTTTCAACCTCAAGAAAAGTTTACAGTCTAATGGGAGAGACAACAGGCAGATGTTACACACACACATATTATGTATATATATACATACATATATGCATATATTATATAGATGCATACATATATATGCATACATAAATTAAGCATATATATGCATATATACACCCATATAAGCAAGTCATTTGCAGCGTCTAAGAAGCTATAAAAACGAGCTTTTGCAGGGTTTGTTTAACCTTTTTTTTCGTATTTGCATTTTGTTCTGTATTGTGTTTCTTTCCTATTTATATTTGTAAGTTTTTGTCATTTTTGTATTTTTCTAACAGTGCCTGGCAGATAGCAGGAGCTTAGTAAAGGGTAGATGGACTCACTCTTCACAGGGGAGCCTCAGGCTGAGGACATTCCATTTGTAACTTTTACTCTTAGAAAGTTACCTGTGACCCAGAGAGGCTGAGTATGTCTAGAGTGTCATACTTGTAAATGTTGGAGGTAGGATTTGAACCAGGATCTTCCTGATTCTAGATCTAGTACTCTAGATCCTGCCCCCCACCCTTCCCACCCCACACAATGCCTGTTAGCTAGGTGGTGCAGTGACTATAACCCTGGGCCTGGAGTCAGGAAGCTCTAATTTAAATCCAGCCTCAGACACTTATTAACTGTGTGATCATGGGCAAGTCACTTAAACTCTGTCAGCCTCAGTTTCCTAAACTAGTGTTGTTGTGAGGCAAAATTTGAAAAATATTTTTAAAGTGCTTTAAATGAGAACTATTCATATACCCTGCCTTATGTCAGCACCCTAGAGCAAAGCGCAGGGGTCCTACCTTAGTTACTGTTCTACTTTGTGGATGAATGTTTTGGCCACAGTAACAGGAGGGGCAAGTAGGAGGTGATTCCCTCACTGAAGGAATCCCATCCCCTTGAAGTCTTGAGGTAGAAACATTACTAGGATTACTCTAGACATGTCACTGAAAGTTTTTCTGCTCTCTCTCTAGCAGGCTGTGGGCTTTGTAGAAGGAATTCAACTCCATGGGATAAAGATGGCCTATTAAGTGCTTCCACTGGAGAGATCATATCTCTCATCTTTCCCCCCTCCCAAGGTCAAAGTCATTCCTTCCAACCTCTCCCTGGAGTCTCTGCCCCCTCCAGCCACCTTGGCCCAGACAGTGAGAGCAAGCCAAGATAAGACTGTCATCAATCCCTTCTCATTGGCACCTGGGTGGATCTGAGGCCATTTTCAATGGAGCCATTTAATAGAACCTGGTCCCCTGAGACCTTCCAAACAAAGCTTCCAGAAGGATAGAAAGTTGGAGGTGGAAAACACATACTCTCACACAGACATACACACACAATTAAAAAGAAAACAACCCACTCTTTTATTGACTGGAGGAGACAGACTGGTTGACGCAAGATGTCTCCTCCATCTCCGATTTCAAGGATTTTGCCGACTACTTTTCTCCAGTTCATTTTCCTTTGCCCTGCTCTGAGACAGCGCCCCAGAGAAAACAAACTGGACCCTCCCTTTTCTCTGTAATGATTGTATTTCCTCAGGTAGGGGGAGAGGGGGTAAGAAGTACAGTGTGTACAATATGGAGCTAGATGGAGCTTTTGTCTTTTGCACAGCAAGACAGGCTTAACAAGACCTCCCACTGTTCTTCTTGCCAATGAATGGAGAATGGGTTGATTCCCACAGGTTCAACCTGTAGATTGACGGCAATCTGATTACAGGGCTCTGAGCCTGAGAAAAATGGCAGTGGGTGTTGGAAAGAGGGAGGGAGGGTAGAGTCACCAAGGAGGGGAGGGAGAGAAGAAAATAAATGATTGATGAAATCTACCAAAGCCAAGATGGCTGAAGCCAATCCCATCTCCTGTTCTAAGGGTCGAAGACTGGATTATGATGGTGGCCAAGCACTGGTGATGATGATGATGATGGTGCCACAGAGGTTATTAGTCATGTTTTGCAAATGAGGAAACGGAGGCACAGAAAGATTTGGGAAGGAATAGACTCCCTCTTATTGGAGAGCTTCATGACAAATAAGGGCACAAATTCGCATTTATTAAGCACCTGTGGCACTGTGCTAGGTTCTGGGGATGCAAAGATAAATGGGAAAGGGTCCCTGCCCTCAAGAAGTATCTATTCTAACCAGGAAGACAAAGTAGACACAAATGTATAGGATAGGAAGAGGGGCTGGACCTGGGATTTCATTTGAATGGGGAGTTCCCAGGTGTGGAAACTCCCTCTATCAATGCAGGTCTCTGCAGTGAAGAGTCTTAGAGAGTTTTCTAGAGCACCAAGAAGTAATTGATTCAGAGCCACAAGGCCAATCTGTGTCAGGGGCAGGATTCGAACTCAGGTCTTCCTGGCTCCGAAGCCAACTTGCTATCTATTTTACAATATGGCCTCTTTGTAGACAGATATATGTTATTTATAAATGTGTATGTGTGGTATAGGTGTGTATGTGTGTGAAATACACACATAAAAAATAAATACCAGCTGATTTGGAGGAGGCACTAGCACCTGGGAATTTCTAGAAAGGCCTCACTTACAAGATGGCCAATTAGCTGGGCTTTGAAAGAAAGGAGAGATCCTAAGAGATGGAGGTGAGGAAGGGAGAGGATTCTAGACAGGGGAACAGCTGGTGCCAAGAAACAGAGAGACAATATTCTGGGCCAACTCTAACCTAGGCCATTCTAGTAATTAGAGGTCAGAATGCAAAGAGGAGCTCACAGACCATAAAACGCAATAAAAATTGCTTTATGGATAATGAGAGACTTAAAAAATTAATTTCTTAAATTAAAAAGAATGCTGACTCAGATAAAATAGGCCTCCTCTTCCCCTCCACAGGAGCCACCTTCTACCCAGGGGCAGAAAGGCCATCCCTCCCTCACAGGGCAGCAGGAGCACTGATAAAATCCATGATGCTGCCTCCGAATGGTGTGCCAGACTCCAGACCCCTTTTCCAGCCAGCAATCCCACAGGCAGGTCCAGTCACAACAAAATATCGCTGCTGTGTTCAGAGTGGCAAGCTCACAACTTTTAACACACCACCTTCCCCAGGCTTTATGCATCTCATATCAACATAAATCGATTATAATATAATCCAACTCACACAAATGGATTATTAATATTATTATTAATTATTAAATAATTATTAATCATGACTAATTAATATTATTAATAATGACAACAGTAGTTGATATTTGTTTTGCAAAGTGCTTTACAAATATGAGCCCGTGTGAGCCTGACCCCAACCCTGTAAGACAGGTACTATGTATATTATTATCCCTATTTTACAAATGAGGAAACAGACTTAGAAGCAGAGTGGCTTGCTCACTGACCCAGCGCTAGCAAGTTCCAGAGGTGGGATTCAAACCCAGGTCTTTCTGACTCAAGCACACTTTGTGACCAGAACACACCGCTTCTCTTCAGGGCTAAAGTTAGTTGTGGCTGGTTTCATTTACAGAGAAAGATAGATAGCTACTGGCATTTCCTTTCTGGGAACCACTAGGGAGGCCCTGTGTGTGGGCTCGAGATGGAATGAGAAACAAATGAGGTTATTGTAGGACGACTCACTGAGCCACTGGGGTGCCCAGATTACTGCTATGATGTTGCCTGGGGTCAGATGTTGCCTAAAGAATAAGCTACTTTCAGTGCATTCTTTTTCCACACTGTGAAGCCCCCTCCTCACCCTCTTCCACCACCCAACGTACAGAAGAGTAAACTGAGGCCTGAGCAGGCCCTAGGACCCAACAGCAGGGACTTTCTCAAGCCATGCATTTCAAATCCCCTCCTGGGGGATTTAGCCTGGGAAGGTCAAATTCACTGTAGAAGGTTATCCCTCCTCTGGACATTTAAGGAATTTAGTTTGGATAAAAAGCTCAGAATTTCAGTCACAGTTGGGACTCTCGGCAGAGGCGGAGGTCCCTTCATCTCTCTCTTGTTAGCCCTGACCCATGATCTCTGTTTTGGAGGCAAGACTCATTTCCTAGAATAATATGAATAAAAAAACATAGGATTCTATGTTGGTGCCTGAGGACTGACCCTAACTGACTCCACCCCCTCCCATGACAACAGTAAGGGTTTATTAGCAGGCTGCTACTGAGTCCATTGGACTCACCAAGAAGGAATCCCCAAGGAGATGGCTCCTTTTGGGGTCAAAGGGACCCCAAATTTTGCAACTGCTAGGTAACACTGGGCAGTTTGGTCCCCCTCAAATAAGGGAGCTGAACTCGATGGGTCCTTTCCAATTCTGGTTCATGATCCTATACCACCACATCTGATGATTCTGCACATAGTTTAGCTTAAACTTAAAAACAGAGGATCAGTCTATTTTTTTCACCCATCCAGGGAGATGTCAATATGATCCCCGATTCCCATATGAAGAAACTAGAGCACTTGATGTATCAATAACACAAATTAAACAGCTCATTCCTGGAAAAGCTTGGACTTTTGAGTTGGTGACCCACTTATCTGTTTCAATATTACATTCAAAGATGTGTCCTAAATGACCCACATGCTGGTTACCAGCCAAGACATAAAAGATGGCGCCAGCTGCTGCGTATTTCCCTGTTACGCCCTTCCACAACATTGGTGACACCAACTTCCATTCATTCAGCTAAATATCATAATATTTCACATTGTCCAGACCACCTTTGAAAAACAGAAAACAAGAAATTACTCTATCTGCCCTGAATGAATAATTCCAACTTTGTAAATATTTCTTCTAAGGCCTCTAAACACCAAACACATTTATAAAGACATTTCAATCTGTGTAACTTTTCTTGAGTAATAATAATAAAAATAAATTAAATAAATAAATAATGATAAAAAACATAATAAATTTCTTGAGTTAGAATCGTACAAGCATTTGCTAGCGCTTTTTAAAATGAAGAGACAAGTGGCATTTAGGGTAGAATCAGATAGATAGATGCAGGGGAGTAATCAGTGGAATCTCATGATTGTCCAATTATCGATCACAAGTATTCAGGGCTCCTTATTTGTTTTACTTCCTCCTGACCTGCCTTTCAAACATTTTACTGATCAATATAACAGTAGTCAGGAGAAAGAAGAGGAGAAGCTGTTTCTTGAATTGAGTTTGGTGAATTGATTAAAGTCACGGACTAAGACAAAGTTTCCCAATGATCCGTTGATTCGCTGATCCATGTTTCTCCTGTCTACCATGATAATAAAATAACACATTTGCTTTCTATCTCAACGTATTTATGTTCATGTTTACATGTAGTTTTAAATTTATTCAAATATTATTTCTTTCACTTTGTCATTTAGAGTTTGTCCGTAAGATTTAAACCAACTAAGTTTTTAAACACAGGAACATGCTCAGAAGCCAGGAGGGAAAAGAGTTTAAAAATTAATAATTAAAAATTCCCTTTAAAAATGGTAGCCTGCATGATAGGATTAGGATTAGCATGAGAAACAACGCCTATTGCCAAATGCTTTAATTGCATTAATAGATTTTGTCAACTGTTTCTCCAGAGTGGTATCCAATGACAAAAAATGTTATCTCCAATTATGTCCCAAGTAAAATGGGGAAGGGGAAAGGAGGTGAGGTTTAAAGGGCTTTCCAAATCTAAAGCTATGTGTGGGCAAGGGGCCCAGTATAGAAATTAAGGAATAGACAGGTGAAATAAATAAGCAAAGAGATCCTGCTCCTGAAGGAATTTACCTCTTACCGTGGCATGTGACATGTAAACAGACAAGTACACCCATTGTCATTTGAGGATGGGATGGGGGAGAGTACGAAGAACTTTAAGGTTCACAAAACATGTGATCTCATTTTGTTCTCACAACAACCAAGTCATCTGCCATCTCTAGGTCTCAGTTTCCCCATTTGCCAAACATGTCAACTGGACTACATGATATCTGAGGACTCTTCCATCTCTAAGACTCTATTTAATTATATAAAACTAAATTAAAGCTAGTCAAATGGATGTTCCTTGAGGGCAGGCCATGCTTCGTTTTTGTCTCTTTCCCCACTTCTAGCACAGTTATAGGCATTATGGGTACTTAACAAATGCTTATTGATTGGAGAACTAGAGGACTGGATGATTTGTTCATCAGCAAATCTAAATTCTGGAATGCATCAGGGTGGGCTTCCTCAGTCTCAAAGGAGACCCTGGCCACTCTCAAGTCACAGAGTTATAGTTAGGGCCCAGGCAGATCAGCTCCTGTTACTTACATCCTGATTTTCCCTCTTCTCTCCCCTTTAAGGGTCAGTAAAATAGAACCTGAGAGCTCTCTGATAGTACACCTCCACGTAGAGAACAACTGGGTGGGGGGAGAGTTTTGGGAGGTTTAGACCAAGAACAGGTCTAGAACACACAGAAATAGCAACATGTCTAAGCCAGAGGATCACAGACTGTTACAGCTGGGAGGGGTCTTAGAACAGTGGATGTCAGAGCTGGAAGGAGCCTTAGAACAGGGAATATTCCAGCTGGGAGGGACTTTAGAACAAGTAAAGTCAGAGGAAGTTTCAGGAAAAAAGGCTGAGCATTCTAGACAGGGGGATAGGTAGGATGGGGACAGGGTAGGAAAGGCTTTAAATGACCAACAAAGGATTTTAGATTTGATCCTGGAGTTAATAGGGAGCTGCTTGTGGTTATTGAGTGAGGGAGGAAGGGTGGGGGAGGTGGTGACATGTAGTCAGATTTCTGCTTCAGGAAAATCCAGCTGAATGGAGGTTGCATTAGCATGGGGAAAGACTTTAGAGCCACCAGAGGCTATTTCTATAGTTTCTCCTGAGCTAACATAAAAATAATCCCTGTGTTTGGGGTGGTGGTGGTTTGTTTTGGTGTCTAGGACTGTAACAGACATTGTACACCAGGCCAGCAACTTGATAGGTCTAGCTGTCACTGATCCCCAAGTCAGTCAGAAGCTGGATGTACCAAGCTAGGTGTTCTCACCAGTAAGTCACTACATCTCTCAGAAACCTGAAGACAGTGAACATGACCCCTAAAGCCTCCTCTTCTCAAGGCTAAACATTCCTAATTCCTCCAATCAATTTATATAATATAAAATTGGTTTACTTTCAGCCCTGACATTTTCAGTTCTAAGGCCCTCCCAGCTCTGACATCCCTTGTTCTAAGGCCCCTCCCCAGCTTTATGCTATGATACTTCAGTTCTTTCCAACTCTTAGTCTCCTCATTTCAGAGTCTCTTTGCCAGTGACAAGAAAACTAGATTTGGACTAGGTTTGAACTGTGCCTCTGCTCTCTCCTGCCTGTGTAACTCTAAGTCATTTCCTTATCTGCCACATTCAGGGGTTGAACTAAGCAGTCTTCAAAGTCCTGCCCATCCTCAAAACTAGTGAGAGTAAAGTCCTTTACATTCCACTCTGCTGAGCCATGTTCTCTGCCTCCAGTTATCAGGTTCCCAGAAGGCAGCTTTAGCTGGTGTTGGAAGAGAGAATATTTTGAGGTGGGTTGGACTTGGCAGGGCTCAGAAGGCCAGGCTACAGAAAGCCAGGCATCCTAGGCATCCAGCAGGCCTGACTCCTTGGGAGGGAGGAGAGGCCCCTATGGATGCCTGGGGGGCCTGCCCTGATGCCAGTGTAAACCAGGATAGTCATAGGAGGAAGAAACTAACAAGGCTTTCTCTGTTTCAGCCCAGCTAAGGTTTCAGACAGATTCTTTAATCAGCCAGCAGCCCTGAGAGGTCTAGCACCTAGAAGCCTGCTCTGTGATCCAGCTGACTCTAGCAGTGGAGAGGGGCCAGGTCTCTGATCAATGGGCCCTCTTGTGAGGTGGAGAGCTGTAGGTGGGGGATAAACTTTGTAAAACCTGCAACTCTCTGCTTTTTCTCAAATCATTCTCAAAATAGCCCTGTCTGTTTCTGGTCATGGTAGGACTGACAGCCAAAGAAAACCCTGTGGGTTTGGATTTGGGGTGTGGGCCTTTGGGTGTGGGTGTGCGCATGTATGCTTATGTGTGTATGTGTATTATGTATTATGTATGTATGTATGTGTGTATATGTGTATGCTTTATGTATGTGTGTATGTATATATGTGTGTGACATTTCTTTCTCCCTAGCCTTCTCTCTTATCTCCCTATTGTCATTTGGACAGTCCCTTAGAATCTCTTCAGGATGCTTGTGTTGAGGGATAAGGCTAATGTTCCAACTTCTTGAACAACTTAACATCAGGCTGAAAGAATGCTAGGTATCAGTTCAAGAGAGACCTGCAACCACATTCTACTTCCAACTCTGCTAACTGTGAGACCACGGACCAAAGCAATTCTTCAGGACATCTGTAAAAAGGGGTCGATGGTGCTTGTAGTACTAATCTCGTAGAATCAGAGGCAGTTAGGTAGCACAGTTCTTAGTGCGATGGACTTGGAACTGGGGGAAGACGAGGTAAAATCCTGTCTTGGACACTTACTTGTTGGGTGACTCTAGACAAATCTCAACTTCTGTGGGCCTTTTTTTTCTCATCTGCAACATGAGCAGATTGGACTCAATGATTTCTAAGGTCCCTTACAGTCTTAAATTTATGCACTTCTGACTGATGAAATTTTGTGAGGATTAATGTCAAATGTCAAATTAAGGTCAAAACATTTTAAAAACTTTAAGGCGCTATTCAAATGTCAGTGTTGTGTCCTGTCCCCCATCCCATCAGAACTGTAACTCCTTTGAAGGTTTGCTTCATGTTCCTAGCAGCTAACACAAGAGCAGTGTTTGTTGAATTCATGTTGAAGATTATCATTACTTGTAATCATAACTCATGTCTTTGCTAGTGCCCTCCCCTCAAAAAATGATACGGTGCTTTGTATACTTATGTATGTATCTCCTATAACAGAATATAAACTCCTTGAGGGCAGAGATGGCTTTGGTTTTGTCTCTGACTCTCCTTCTTGACTATGCTGTCTAATGTGCTCATGGTGCTCCGCCATATTGAGAATCAATCAATCAACATGTATTATACATTTACTTTGCTTAATATACTATATAATATGCTATATATACTATATAATGTATATGTATATATATTATACTATATAACTATACACAGCCAGACACCATGCTAAGTTCTGGAAATACCAAAAAAAAAAAAAGGATACAAGATAGTCACTGCTCGTCGAGGAGATGATTCATATTAATTGGATACAAAGTAGTCCCCCATTTTGCAGTGATGGAGGTGGGACTTGAACCCTCATCCTCTGACTTCAAACTCAGTGCCCCTACATCCCCCAGTCAGGCCATGACTTTGATCCTATTTGACCTCTCTCGCCTCTTTCAGGGCCAGAATTGTATGGACCTGGGAGCAACCTGAGGTGAGTTAGCATTAAGTGTGTCTAATCTGCCCCGGAAGAGCTGGTGAGATATATTCTCTTTCCATCAGGCCCCTTAAGCTCAAACCATCAGGGTAAAAAAGGATGTGGAAGGGAAGGTTCCAAATCCTTTACATAAGATTCTTGAAGGCAAAGACTATTTTGCTTTTCTTTGTTTATGTATCTCCCATATCTTCCAGTCAGGAAAGACCACGTAGCAGAAGACTGCCTATGGCCTATATTCCAACATGCATCTGGATGGACTTGACTAAAAACAACATGCCTATCTGATACAGACAGTACAGCTGGGCAGATCCCAGAGCTGAAAAGGAGGAAGAGAGTGGACTGTATTGTTTTGAGGAAAAGGCAAAGCCCTTTGGAAATCACCAAGTTTCCTATTACAGCAAAGGTCCATCTTTCCAAAACAAACGTATTGCTGGTGTTACTATTGGGCAGTGAGAATTAGAATATTACCTCCAGCAATGAACTAAAGATGGACCTACAGAAGGCAATGGAGGGGTATTTGACAGCAAGATGCAAATTATAATCAAGGAGAAACTCTGGTGAAGAACAGGTGTAAAGGATGTCAATAGGGAATAGGACAGGAAGAAAGAGATGAGCTGGTCACATTGTGAAAGTAAGGATGATGGCCTCAGGTTATTGAGAGAAAGGGAAGATTTCCTGGATGTTGGATAGAGTCGTGGTGTTGGATGGGGTAGGGTGGGGTGAGGGGAATACAGACAAGTCACATGGATGGGTTGCAATCTGCAAGGCTGATTGATGAGATGACAGATCCATTGAACCCTTTCAGGATGGAGCATCTTTAGCACCTAGGAGTGCCTGGGACTTGTGGTGGTGTTGCTGCTGATACTATTGTGTCTGAATTTCTGTGACCCCATTTAGGATTTTCTTAGTAGAGATCCGAGAGTGGTTTGCAATTTCCTTCTCCAATTCATTTTACAGATGAGGAAACTGAGGCAAACAGGGTGAAGTGACTTGCCCAGGGTCACACAGGTAGTAGGTATTTGAGGTCTGATTTGAACTCAGGGAGATGAGTCTTTCGGATTTCAAGTCTGACACTCTATTCACTGCACCACCTAGTCACCCATCTGGGACATAGTAGGTGTTTATACAGGCTTGTTGATGGATTGCATGGAATTCTTATTTCCCAGACTGCCCCAAACAGTGGTATTCCCACTGGAGTGGCCTTTCTAAACACTGATGGTCTTTAAATGCCAGCCAAGTGCATATGACCACTTGAAGATGACTGTCCTGTTGAAAAGAGGGATCAAGAAGGAGAATGTTCTTCAGTGGTTCGGCATGAAACAAGGACATATTTGAAGGGAAAAACAGTATCAAGGACCATTGGCTAAGCCTTGCTTGTTGCCTCCCTCAGGTTCCCATTCTGCTTGCCAGAGCCAGCACAGGTGCCTCTCTTGTTGCTGTGAATGGGCAGCCAGGACAGACAAGTCTTAGTCATCTCTTCCATCTGGCCCTCATGTTACGCAAATGCAGCTGGCTAAAAAACAAACAGGAACAGTAACTAACATTTACACAGCCCTTTAAGACTTGCGTTGTCCTTTACATACATAAGTTTATTTGATCTTCATAACAGCCGTGTGATGTAGGCGCTTTTGTTATCCTCACTCTACAGATAAGGAAATTGAGGCTAAGATATATTAAGTGACTTGTTCAAGGACTTAAAAGTCCTTAAAGCTTAAAGGTATGAGGTGGGATACTTTATTCTGAGTCTAGTACTCTATCTGCCAAGATCTAGCGCTTTTCTAGTCCACCGTACTACCTATTTAAAGATGTAGAAAACATTCCTGGTTCATGGAATGCACAAAAATAGGTGGTGATTGGGTTTGACCCTTGTGCAATAGATTTTAGTATATTTCCACTCATTTTGAAGGGAACAAATACGAGATTGACAAAAGTAAAGTGACTTCTGTAGGGTTGTACAGTTCATACCTGTCTAAGGTAGGATTTGAACATAGTTCTTTCTGCTTCATTGCTGGCAGTCTATTCACTAGTCACCTTTGAGGGGTCAAGTTGTCATTCACAAACAGGAGCCTGTGTAAAATAACAATCTTGGCAGTTCGCATTTCTAGGAAGCTTTCAGGTTTTCAAAGCTCATTCAAGTATCACAACAATCCAGAACCTGGCATTCCTGGTGTTACTATGCCCATTATATAGATGAGAAAACAGGTTCAGATATTTTAAGTGATTTGCCCAGGGTTACACAGCCAGGAAATGCTTGAGGTAGGATTTGAACTCAAATATTCCTGTCTCCAACTCCCATACTCTGTCCATTCCACCAAAAATGAGTGATCATCTAGTCCGATTGCCCTATCTCCATTTAGCAGAGGAGAAAATGGGGGTTTAGAGAGATTAACTCATTTTCTCAGCATCCCATAGCTAATAAATATATGCCTGTGGCAGAATTTGAACCCAGACCTTCCTGACTCCAAGTGCAGCATTCTATCCCCTAATGCTGTGTTGCTTTTCAAAGGTCTAGCACTTTGCCATCTATAGGAAGTCCTCTCCTATTCGGTCTTTGCATAGGACATCATAACAATGGTGAGCACCCAAATCTCCTTGTTTTGTGTTTTACCTGATATTGATAATGAAAGGATTGTTTAAAAAAAAAAGTTTTCCATGGGGTTTCATCTATCAAGGAATCTTGTATGCTCTTAATATTTGCATGGGAATATAACCATCTTCATGGAGAAGAACCACCAATCCCTCCCCTCATACACGTATACACACATGTGTGGACACAAACACACATACATACATGCGCCCGCGCGCGCGCACACACACACACACACACACACACACACACACACACACTGACCAAGGTGATGCCTTGCTCCATCAAATCAAATGCCTTAAAAGCAAACAAACAATCAGCACGGAAAACTGTTGCATTCTCAATAACTATGTAACTATGGAAATGTGTTTGGCTGTAGAAAGTCATCTATGAAAAGCTACCACTTCCTTTCATGTACTTTCATCAAGGATACCTTTAATACTTGCATAATCACATAATGATTTTATAATCATAATGATTTTCTAGAGATGAGAAAGTAGCCTATGGGTCAGTAGTTATTGATATGGTATTGAAGAATTTAGAACTGAAAAGGACTCCTTTTACAAATTAGAAAACTGAGGTCCAGTGATAACTGTCTCACCCAGAGAGTAATTACAAGGGACAGGATCTTAACCCAGGTCCTTTGATTCCAAATCCCTGAGTTTTTTCCATCCCACCATATTATAAGTGAGCAATTTTATTGGTTGCTTGGTTTGCTTTTTATTGCATCATAAAAACATAGAGTTTTTTTTTTTTAGCACTGAACCCCTCATCAGAGTTATTGAATGGTTGAACAGTCTGTTGTGGTAAGACCTACAAGATAACTGGTTATAGTCAATAAGCCTTCTGCATGTTCAGACAGCTATAAGTGCTGCCAGTCTAGTCTCAACATGAAAGAGCTTTGTTGTGTCCATCCAATAAACAATAATTCAGTGGGCTTCTATATTCTGGAACCCTCAATGGGTCTTTATTTTATCTCAATGACAAGGTACCAAGACTACAAAGGAAGTACTGTTGGGTATTCCAAACAGAAGTTTGTGCATGGGCATCCAGGATTCCTCTCCTACCCTGCCATGCTCTTCACATAGCTTTGCTGATGCCACAATATCATGGAATCTCAGCTAGAAGGGTGGAAAGAGCTTTGGATTTAGAGCTAGAAACCTGGCTTTCAAATCTGGGTTCCACCATGAATTTCTTGGGTCACAGTTTCCTCATCTGAAAAGTGAAATAGAATATTTTTGATATCAGAAAAAATGTTTTTAATAATTAGACCTATCCAAATGTAAAATAAGTACCTTTGAAGATTGGGGGAAGGGTCCCCTCACTTGCAGTCTTTAAGTAAAGGTTGAATGACTACTTATCAGGTATATTTGGAAGTCTGAGATTCTAGGATCGCTAAAATATTTTCCAAATGTAAGACCCTATGACTTAATGTACACCAAATCCTTGAATGCCCTCTACACCACCATAAATAGTGTTCATTTAAGTTCAAGTGATGGGGAACTCCCCACTTCCCTAGGCAGGCCATCCCATTTCTTAGCATCAGTCATTCTTAGGCATGAATTGCCTTTGGGTTCTACTGTAGTCATGGTGTACATCTTCATTTTGATGGCTAGATGGCTTTCATTTGCTTAAAAATGAGTTTCCTCTGGTCCTAAGTCTAGGAATGCTGGGAAAGTTGAGAAGGTTTAGCCTGGAGAAGGAAAGACTGAGGGGGAGCAAGACTGTGAAATTTTTTTATTACTTTATATTTTATCCTGACTGGTCTCTCTGTGGATGCCATATTCTTCAAAAAAATGGAAGGTGGGACGTAAACAGTTTTCTTATGTTGTTGTATTCCAAGTAGGCACTTAAATGTTGATTCGTTTTAATTCAAGGCCTTGAAAGGCGTTCTAGTAAAAGAGAAAATAATTTGTCCCATTTGACCTCAATAGAACGAGGACAAAAGGTGGAAGTGGAGAAAGTAGAAAATCCCTTTTGAGGGTGTTTAAGTATCACCATCAGGTGGTGCTAGTGAGCAAGGCAAGCAGGACTAGCTGTCAATCACCCTTGACCTTGGACCATGTGCTTGTAGGGTGGGCTAAGAAACTCACTTCCCTCTCTTCTTACAAGAACTGCAACTTCCTGGCAACTCATTCCCGTCATGGGTCATGTACTTCTTTCCAAACCTGTGTTCTCTGCCTCTATGTATAAACCCCCTTCTCTCCTTAGCCATTGCCACCGTCTGGATGCAGACCCCTCACTTCCCACCTCCCACCTGGTTTACTGGAATAGCCCACTAGTGGCTCTGCCTGCCTCTTCTATCCCCACTCCAGTCCATCCTCCATTCAGCTACCAAAGGATAAGTCTGAGTATGTCACCTCCTCCCTCCCTTCCCCCCAATAAGCCTCCAGGATCAAAGTAAAACCCTTTGCTTGTCACTGAAAGTCCTTTACAACCTGACCCCTTCCTACCTCTCCAGTCTTCTTACATCTTATTCCCCACCCCACCCCTTCAGTGTTCTGTGATTGATACTGTCCTCTTTGCTCTTATTCTATGCACAGCCTCTCATCTCCTATTTCCAGGCATTTTCATTGGGGACACACTCTCCCTTCTCATTTCCATGTCCCAGCTTCCATACCTGCCTTCAAGTTCCAGCTAAAATCTAACCTTGAACAAGTAGTCTTTCCAGACCTCCCTTAATGTCTGTGCCTTCCCTCTGAGACTATCACCAATTTATCCTGCCTGTATCTTGTTTGGGCATAGCTAGGTGGCACAGTGGATAGAGTACCGAGTCTAGAGTCAGGAAGACTCCTTCCAGAGTTCAAATCTGGCCTCAGACACTTTCTAGCTGTATGACCCTGGGCAAGTCACATCACCCTATTTGCCTCAGTTTCCTCATTTGTAAAATGAGCTGGAGAAGGAACTAGCAAACCACTCCAGTATCTTTTCCAAGAAAACCTCAAATGAGGTCACAAGAATGTGAGTGGAACACAACTGGACAACAACAAATATCTTGTTTGTATCTACTTGTATGCTCCATTGGAGTGGGAGCTCCTTCAGGGCAGAGATGATCTTTTAGCCTTTCTTTGGATTTCCAGTGTTTAGCACAGCACCTCGCACACAGAAGGTCCTTGATAAATGCTTGTTGACCGATTCCAAAGGAAGAAAAATGTCTGCTCACTCCTTCTTTGGGTTTTATTAACTTTATTTTTTACTAGCTTTAACTTGGTCTTGAATTCTTTGTCATATATTCCACATATGACATAGGTCTCCATACTTTGTGAGAGCAAAGGAGACTCCCTGGAAAATCCATGTATTCATTGGGATCAATTATAAGATCATAGATTTAGAGGTAGAGGAATCTTAGGGGTCACTTGGGCCACCCACTCATTTTTCAAAGGAGGAAACCGTAGTCAAGAGGAATGATTTGTCCAAGGTCACATGATTAGCAAATAGCAGAAACCCTACTTGAGTTTTGTGTGTGGAGTTGATTAGATCCTCTCTAAAGTCTCTTCTGACTGACATTCCATGATTTTGCCATTATTGAGAAACAATTCCCACCCCCACCTGTACGTGCCAGAATCTCCAGGCACGTGGGCATGCGTGTGCTTACATACCATTTTGATATCTGGAAGTCTTTCCCCAGGTGATGTCAAAGGATCGTGATGCCCCATTCCAAGGGATGCTTTTTCCCCAGCTCACACCAGCTGCCATCCTGATAATCTCATCTCCCCAAGTTTAATAGAATCCATGCTGCAGCAAGTATAAAACAAAGCTCTCTTCAAATGTGTTTTCGTGTAAACACAGCATGGGGTGGTGGCTGCCTGCAGAGAAGGAATCTTGGAAGAGAGATGGCATCAGCCCCAAGTAGAACACTGGCAATCATTGCTTCTTGGAGCCAGGAGTGGGCTGGGGGCTGAGAGCAGGGCTTCCATCCCACAATGGGGATGGAAAGCAGGTGTTCCAATGGCTACTGGCCAGAGTTTACCTGCCCATGAGGTATCCAAGCAAATTGTAAGATTACAGGATGCTAATCTTAGAGCCAGATGGTACATCTAGTCCTACCCCCCCCCCCCATTTTTACAGAGGAAGAAACTGAGGCCAATAAATGACTTTCCCAGGGTCACATACCTGGTGATTTTCAAAGGTAAGTAAAGCCCTGTTTGTCTCATTCTACTCATGGCCCTGAAAGATACTGATTGTAAGTATTCTAGGACAGTTAGGTGGTATAGTAGATAGAGTGATGGGCTTAGAATCAGGAAGACTCATCTTTATGAGTTCAAATCCGACCTTAGACACCTACTAGCTTCATAACCCTGAATAAATCCCTTCACCCTGTTTGTCTCAGTTTCCTCATATGTAAAGTGAGCTGGAGAAGGAAATAACAAACTACTCTAGTGTCTTTGCCAAGAAAATCCAAAAATAGAATCTCAAAGAGACTGAAATGACTGAACAACCACAAAAAAATGGAAGAATCCTAAGATCAAAGATTTAGAGTTGACAAAGATCTTAGAGGTCATGGAACTTTGCAGAAAAAGAAACCAAGGTACAGAGGATAGAAATGAAGGATCAGAAATTGTTCCTAGGTTCTTTGACTCAAAATGCAGGATTTGCTCCAATACCCTACACTGTTGTTGGAAGGGCTTGAGGCTAGGATTCCTGACTTTTGTTCACGGTTCTTTCCCCTACACCAGATTTGCCTTAGGAATGATCATAACCAGGCTTAATTCCAAAGAAAAGATGCGAGAAGACACCTTCCTCCTCTTTGTGCACAAGTGAGAGATTCTGGTGTGGAATTTTACGTATAACCCCCTCAGACTTCTCTAATAGTTTTATAAAAGGTTTTTTCTTCTTCCTCCTCTTCTTTACTAGATGTTTTTCACAGTTCAGGCTAGAACAAAAACTTAGGTTTGGAAAGTCACAGGAAAAAAATCCCACCATATAGCAATCCAGAGAGAGATGCAGCCCCACAGAAGCAAAGACATTCACCCAGCTCGAGGGGGAGGGAGACCTGTGTGGTGCCAAAGATCTCAGGGGGTATGTGTGCCCAGAGTAGGGAATCTGAGCATGAAAATTTTATACCTCAAAAACAGGCTTGGTTGAGAACAGGTCATTGATGCCAGATGTGGGAGGAGGAATTTCTAATTAAAGCCTGATGTAATAGGGAAATTCCTGGGGTCACTTATCAATGCCAGACTTGGGTAAGAGGAGTTTCCTTATCTGGATCAGAAATTGGGCAAGGGTTTGAGTTGGTATTCTGAGATAGTGGGGAGAGACATAGCTCCCAAGGCACTGTAATTAACCTGGAGTCCTAGCCAATCAGAAGTTTCGATGATTGACTGCTTAACCCTGGGTCAGAATGAGCCAGGACTATGGACAAATACAACTGTGTATCATTACTTATATGTTTTTTGAGCATTAGACCCACTTAGCCTAAGTGATTCCATATTGCAGTCCTCTAATTTATAACTATAACACCAAACAATATATTTCAAAAATCACAATTATCATAGTTATCAAATGAGGTAACAGTTAAAATATTTTGCAAACCTGAATCAGCCTTATTGTATTAATATGGATGGTTCCTTGGGAGAGGGTAGAAGGAAGAATTTAGCAGGAAACAGATGATAAAACAATAACAGTATAACATAAGGTGATGCAATATGATATAACATAATATATACATTATATTCTAGTATGGAAGGGTATGGCGTACAAATTTGTATATATATATGTATACACATGTACATGTATATCATACATGAATGTATACATGAGGCATCAAAGTATCAAAGTCAATACAG
Organism: Notamacropus eugenii; assembly: GCF_028372415.1. Classification (NCBI taxonomy): domain Eukaryota; kingdom Metazoa; phylum Chordata; class Mammalia; order Diprotodontia; family Macropodidae; genus Notamacropus; species Notamacropus eugenii. The sequence continues at coordinate 23,927,583 of NC_092875.1, read as the reverse complement.
TGCCAAGCCTGAAATCAGAAGAACCTGGGTTCAAATCTGATTTTAAACTCTTTCTTGCTGTGTGACCCAGGACAAGTCACTTCACCCTGTTTCCCTCAGTATCCTTATCTGTAAAATGAACTGGAGACAAGCAAAAGACAAACCACTTCATTATCTCTACCAAGAAAACCCCAAAAGGGGTCATGGAGAATCAGACTCAACACTTCCACCACTACCACATGCCTTCTCCACAGTGTCTTCAGGGCTTTTTCCCCTTTGGGAAGTGCCTGCCTCACCTAGTGGGACAATTAGAATGTATGTCTCATTTTCTATCCTTAGACCTCATTCAGGTTAAAGAGAAATTGGAGAGATATTTGGAAGACCCCTCTAGGTTTCCTGAGAGTTTTAGGGAAATATCCCTACAATTTGAGCTTTCTTGGGCTGATTTGCATGTCCTCTTCTCCTGTTGTACCATTGAGAAGAAGAGGAGAATCTGGGAACAAGCCCAAAAGTTTGGGGATCCTTTGGCTAGTGATGACCCCACAAAATATCCCCCTGGAATAGCTGCTGTTCCCACTAGTGACCCAGGATAGGATTATCAAAAGAGTGAGGATAGAGGAAAGCCTGTTAGAAGGCCTGAGAACTGCATTTCAAAAGCAAGTAAATTTTGAAAAAGTTAGGTAAATTACTCAGGGAGAAAAGGAAGACCCTGCCCTTTTTCAAGCTTTTAAAAAGTATGCAAATTTGGATCTTGACTGTAGAAGGGGCAGCACTTCTTAGCATGTATTTTATTAATCAGTCTGCTCCAGATATTAGATTCTGAGTATCTGGATTAGAAGTTGCAGCCAGTCTGGCATTTCTACCATACCTTAGAGGAGCCTGAAATGATTAAGTTGTGGCAGAGAAAGGAATATTAGGGAAAATCATCGTCAATAGTCAATAAATAATATCGTTAGTTCATATCCAACTCTCCGTGATTCCATTTGGGATTTTCTGGCAAAGATCCTGGAATGGTTTGCCATTTCCTTTTCCAGCTCATTTCATCAATGAGAAACTGAGGCAAACAGGGTTAAGTGACTTGTCCTGAGTCACACAACTCATGTCTGAGGCTGGATTTAAACTCAGGTCTTCCTGAATTTAGGCTTAGTGCTCTATCTATTATACCTCCTAGCTGACCCAAGTGAACCTTAAAGGCCATTATATTGACCCTTAGGCTTAAAAATAAGCTAATTGTTTTTAACAGGGTATTCTATTTCTATCTCTAGTGTCAAAGTTTGGTTAAGAAAAAGGCAACAGGATAAATGCATACAGTTTATTCCCTTTAAGCTATGATTACATAATCATGGAACCAGAAGAAAATTCTGACTGCCTAATACAAGAGTGACCAGGCTCAAATACACTTTACCATGAGAAAGGAAACTTCTTAGTTGAATAAGTTGTAAATTTAGTGAGACAAGACAATTAACAAAGTAGTGCCAGTTAGAATTTATGATTCCAGGATATCTGACTTTCTTGTATATAGCATGTGTCTATGATACAAGATAAGGAAAAATTCCACCACTCTGGTTGCAGACATCCTGTCATAAACAGGTCTTTGAAATTGCTGACACAGGAAAGGGCATTTTTAGAGCAAAGTAATGCAGTGTGATTGATTAGTTCAGGCTTGGACCCTTATTAAAGTCCAAAATTTATATTAAATGATTATCACTAGTAATTAGCACAGGGCTGGCATGCAGTAAGAACTTAATAAATGCTTGTGGACTGGTTGATCATTTTGCAGAGGAGGAAGCTGAAGATCTACAAAGGGAAATTCCTTCCCAAATTCCAATATGTAAGTGAACCCAGATCCTAACTGCAGAGACACTGATCTCTCCCCTCTGCCCTACTTCTGCTGCTGTGTTCCAAAGCTAACCAGGGCAAGTGGAATTTGCTTTCCACAAGTCAGCCCTTCAAAGAGTACTTCAAAGAAGACATCAGGTCCCTTTCTTTCCTTCAGGTTAAACACCCCTAGTTTCTTCAGCTGCTTCTCAGATGTTGTTCAGTCATTTCTGACTCTCTGTGACCCCACTGGGGATTTTCTGGGCAGAGATAGTGGAGCATTTGGCCATTTTCTTCTCCAACTCATTTTACAGATGAGGAAACTGAGACAAGCAGGATTAAGCGACTTGTCCAAGGTCATGCAGCTGATAAGTGTCTGAAGCCAGATTTGAACTCAGGAAGATGAGTCTTCCTGACTGTCCAGGTCTCTATCCACCATACCTAGCCATACCTAGCTATCCTATTCATGGACATGGACTAAGATCTCCCTACCCTCACTTTGTTGTTCCACAAGACTAGATTAGAATGGAGTTATAGTTCTAGTGACAGGTAGGGACCCTGGGAAACCCTCTCCCAACTCTGGGCTTACCTTGAACTCTTCTACATGGCCCTGGCAGTCCCTGAAACTCATTTCAGTATAATCCCTTTAAATGGCCTCTGTTACCTGTAACCTAGCCTTCCCTCCACTGTGTTCTAATAAACCTTGTCTTTGACTAAAAGGAGACTGAATTCAAGCCTTCTTTCTGTCAAAGGCAAAGTTTATTAGAACACCCATTGGATGGGTAAGATTTTAAGAATCCGCGCTGTTGTGACACCCCTATTGACCAGTGGGTCAGACTGAATCTGAGCCAGTACCAGATTAAGGATTCTGAGCAATTTATGGGGGGCACAATGGACCTTATATACAGAAAGACTGTGGGAAAGAGCTAGGAGTGGCCAAGTAGTCTGGGGTGACTGGGAGGGAACAGAAGGACCAGCTGCCCCAGGGGAATGCTAGGGACCTGGGCCAGGTGGAAGGGGTCTAGATGGAATTAAGGATGGGAAGTGAGCTGAGGCCATCCAGACTATGAAGGGCTAGTCTAGGTTAGGGGTAAAAGAGAATTGGAAGTTTGGACGTAGGCAGACATGAAAGGGCACTTCAAAGGATTATATTGAAATGAACCTCAGGGAACCCCAGGGCCATGTGGCAGAGTTCAAGGGAAGTTCAGGGTGTGTGTATGGGGGGAAGGGTAGTTGGCACAGACTATAGGGGAGGGGTTTCCAGAGTTCATACCTCATCACCCCTACCTTCACATTGGGCCACACCAACAAGTAAGACTCATCTGTTTCTCTAGACTTTCTCCTTGATCTCATATCAAACAAGCCTAGTTCTTGACTTTTCACTCATACATCAATAAGCATTTATTAAAAACCAACTATATGCCCCAGGGCCTGGAGACCGAAAGACACTAACAAAATCTCTGCCCTAAGATAGGAGCTGACTATCTAGCTGAGGGAGACAACATGTCTCCAGTCTATATCTTATCTGTACATAATTGTGTTTATGTTCTCTCTCCCATTAGATTATGAATTACTGGGGACAGGGACTGTCTTTTGCCTGTTTATGTGCCCCAGGGCTTGGCCCTGTGCCTGACATAGAGTAGGCACTTGATAAGTAGTTATTGGCTAATTTGGGGAAGAAGATTATAAGCAAAACTAATCTGGAATTAGAGAGTCTGAATTCAAATACTGGCTCTGTAAACAAATCACCCATGTGACCTTGGACAAGCCATTTAAGAGTACTAGGCTTTGGTCTCCTCTTTAAAATAGGGCAATTTGACTACATGGCCTTAAGTCTCTTCCTGTTTTCTGCCTATTGAGGTTTCCATTTCCTCATCTATAAAATTGAAGAGTTGGATGATAATCTTGAAGTTCAAAATCTATAACCTAGTGATCCTAATTCCTTAATGTAAATCCTTCTCCTTGACATTTTGTGGAAAGAAACCTGGATTTGGAATCAGAAGTTATTGTTAAGTGTATCTGACTTCTCATGACCCCTTTTAGGGTTTTCTTGGCAAAGATACTGGAGTAGATCACCATTTCCTTCTCCAGTTCTTTTTACAGATGAGGAAATTGAGGCAAACAGGGTGAAGTGACTTGCCCAAGGTCATATAGCTACTAAGTTTCTGAGGCTGAATTTGAATTTAGGTCTTCCTGACTTCAGACTCATTGCTCTATCCACTGTGCCAGCTTCTAATTGCCATAGGAGTCAGAAGACCTAGTTTCAAATCCTGGCTTAGCCATTCACTAGATCTGGGACACTGGTCAAGGCATTCAAACTCTCTAGGCCTTAGTTTCCTTTTCTGTACGATGAGAGAGTTGACCTAGATTCATAACTCTAGAGCCAGAAGGGACCCCAGAGGTCATTTAGTCCAACCTTCTCATTTGACAGATGAGGAATCTGAGCTTTAATAATTCTCAAGGTCACACAGGCAGTAAGCTTCAGCGAGAGGACTTAAATCCAGGTCTCCTGACTCCTAATGCCACTATGGCAGATGGAGTGTGCTGCCTCCTTAGAGAATGTCCTTTCCAGTTCCAAATCTATACTAAGGCCTTGTCCTGTAGCTATAGTCAAAACACTTTCTAAGTTTCACTTCAATAGAGCTGGGTTCAGATCCTAGCTCTGACCCTTCTACCATCCCTTCTCAAAACCTCCAAGTGAAGAGATTGAAAGGGATGAATTTTATGGCACCTACCAGCCCTAAATTCAGTGATCCCCTCATTCTGTTTTTCTTGGAAATCCTCAGTAAGGGCCCTTTATGGGTCAGGAAATGTAAAATTATTCCCCAGCCTTCTCCTCCCCAGGCTTATGCATTCCAACACCTTGAATCTAATCCCCTTTTTATCCTACTTTAGATTTTCAGTGTGAAGATTTCAGAACATTGGAGAGGGCCAGATGACTGGCCCTTGGCTTCTTCTACTGGCTTCTCCCTCCTTCCAACACAGAGTCCTCTCCCTAGGGTGGCCAACTCTTTAAGCAAAGGACATAATGAAATGCCCTTAGAAGGCTACAGTAAAAATGGATTTGGTGTTCTTTTCTGGGCGTCCTTCAGTAGCCCAGAATTTCATCAGTCAACCCAATTTCAGGGAAGGCTCTTCGATCCATTCAGAGAAATTTATCAGCCTTCCTGCTCCTCATTGCCAACCAGCTCCCATGGAGAGGGGATGGTCATTAGCCTGAGGGAATGTCACTCCACTGGGACTGAAATAGATTGTCAGCAGGACACATGCAGCTCTGGCCCAGGCTTAGGATGTCAGGCCACTAGACAGTGTCGGGGGCACTGATGAACAGCCTCCGACCTGCCTTTCCAGCTCCTAAGCATCTTGGGGGCCAAAATTGACTTTTTTTTTGCTTATTATCTTCCTAGTACTTAACAAAGTGTCCAGCACGTAGAAAGGGCCTAATAAACAGAATCACAACAGGCTAAGATGGGGAGATTCTTGGAAATCATCCAGTGCCAATCCCTACATTTTATAGAAGATGATACTGAAGCCTACCTAGGGGAAAGGTCTTGATTAAGGTAAGTCAGTGGCAAAATGAAGACTGGATTCCAGATTTCCTAATGCATATTTCACTATTTTCACTACAATAACACATTGTCAGTTCTCAGAAGCAATATTTAAAATGTGGCCATCTCTTAATTATCCGTGCATGGTTGATCTACCTTGCCAGGTATCAACAACAAATTTTGGGTTCTAGGGCTGGCTTTCCTCCAGCTGTTCAGCCTGCTTCTGGGTCTTCCCTCCCCAGGGCTAGAGCAATCCTTATCATTGCTTCAGTAGGTTTTCAGTTTTGTCTGACTCTTTGTGACTCCATTTGGGGTTTTTTTGGCAGAGATTCTGGAGGGGTTTGCCATTTCCTTCTCCAACTCATATTATAGATGAAGAAATGGAGTCGAACAGGGTGACTTGCCCAGGGTCACACAGCTAGTGAGTGTCTGAGGCCAGATTTGAACTTAGGTCTTCCTGACTCCAGGCCTGGTGCTGAGGGGAGTGGGGAGAGAAGAGAGGAAGGAGAGGGGACAGAGCTGCTGTTACATCTGCTTGTACTGGGGACTAAGCCAGAGTTGTCCTCTAAGAGGAATATTGAGGATTAATGGTGCCAAGGCTGCCAGTAGTCCTGGGCTGGTCCTCTCAGAATTTACCTCCTATTAGCAAACCCATAGCTTTGTTCCTTTGGATTTCCATTCCAGACAGTCCTTTCAGGGTTACTGGAATCTAGGAACTCAGACTCAGAAAATGTCCCTGAGCCAAAGCCAAGAGATGTATGTACTGAGGACTCTAGAACTTGTACCCAGAAGGGGTCTAGACCATCAGGGGTGGGGAACCTGTATAGCCTCAAGGCCCCATGTGGCCCTCTAGGTATTCAAGTATGGCCCTTTGATTGAATCCAAATTTCATAGAACAAACCCCCTTAATAAAAAGATTTGTTCTGTAAAACTTGGACTCAGTCACAAGGACATAGAAGACCTCAAGGCCACAGGTTCCCCACCCTTGATCTAGTCCAACCCTTTTGTACAAATGGGGAAACTGAGGACCCAGAGAATTTATGTGACTTTCCCAAGATCTCTAAGGAAGTTCAAAGCAGAGCTAGAATTCTGATCCTAGTCCTTTGACTCCGAATCCAATGCTCTTTCCATTAGGTCATCCAATTCAGAACTTAGCACACTGCCTGGCATACAGTAGGGGCTTAATAAATATTTGTTATTTGATTATTGATTGATTGACTAACCTGACTCAATTGTATAGGTGAGGAAATTGAGACAGAGAGAGAGGAAATGATTTGCCCAAAGTCACCCAGAGAAGTAGGGATAGAGTGTGTCAGATCTCTCAGGTACCACATTTAGAGGTCTATGACTCTGGCTATGACCCAGAAGAATGACTTTTCTAGAGGCAACTTCAGTCCAGGAGTGAAAGTCCAAGGGGCAGCTTTTCAGCACCCATGAAAGGGGAGGCCAACTCAGACCTCACCCCATGCATATTGGCCTATGGGCAGTAGAGGGGATGGTGAATAAAGGGGCAGGGGAAGAGGTTCAGGGAATGGGGGAAGGTGAAAATAAAGAGACAGGAGTCTCTGCCCCATCTGATGCTCAAAGCTGTTCCAGAAAGGCCTCACCATTTCAGTTCATATTTAATTATCTCCTGACAAGCACCAGGCCTATACTGAAGATATTTCTGGTCCCTAATGAGCTTCCTGGAAGAATCAGTACCCGGACAGCTCTGGCATTCCCTGTTCTAAGCCCCACTCCCCACACCCCCCTCAGCTCTGACATCCCCTGTTCTAAGACCCCTCCCACCCCTGACATTCCTTGTTCTAAGGCCCCTCCCAGCCCTGACATCCCCTGTTCTATGGGACCATCCTCCACTTCCCCCGAGGCAGCTGGGCTGAGAGGGCAGAGGCCTGAGGTGCCATTTAACTGGATGTTGGTAAACATTCCCTGACTGGAAACAATAAGACAAGTCCATTATCTCCTCTAGACAATTAGCAGAAGTATTAATGAAATATATGCAAATGTGCACTAATTGACCTGAGACACAGCAGTTCCTGGTGGAGAGGGATGAGCTCCAGATGGCTTAATGATAGTGATTTAAGACCCTCCTTCAGACTTTTCACCTCTTCTTGTGAACCCAAAAGGAAGATCCAGGCTCTGCTCAGTTCCCAGCTGAGAATGTGGCCCTCCCTGCTTGTATTCAGAAAGGAAAAGCAGGCCTGTCTTGGGGCTCTTGATGCCAGGGTTTCCAAAGCTCCTGACTCTCATGGGTTTCCTTGAAGGTTTTGTCTGTGGCCACAATGAGGGACTGAGAAGAATGGAGGCTTCTCGCTTTAATCTATTGTCTCTGTTTTAACGGGAGCTTTGAGGTAGGAAGTCCTCCAGCTCATTGCCCCAGACTCCTTCTCCTTAGACCTTAGGAAGTAGAACATCAGAGCTGGAAGGAGCCTTAGAACAGGGGATGTCAGGACCGGGAGGAGCCTTAGAACAGAGAATGTTAGGACCAGGATCTTAGAGGTGGAAGGAATCTAGAACAGAGATCACACCTAGGACCTTCCAACCTAGGATGTCAAAGCTAGGAAGGCTCTTGGATCACAGAATGCCTGAGTTGGAAAAGTCTGAATAGGTAATCCATTCTAATCTTTATGCCTGTACAACATCCTTAAAAAGGGACCATCCTGTTTCCATTTGAGTACCTTCAGTGGCAGTAAACTCATTACCCATTTACATATTCTGTTCCAACTTTAGACAGCTGTGTTTATTAGAGAGTCCCTTCTTATATAAAGCAGAAATCTATACCCCACATCCCCAGTTTTCTTTGACTGGTGCTGAGTTGAATGAAGTGCAAGTCCTCTAGATCCTGCTTTGGACACTTCCTAGTATCTCTGTCTACTTCTTGTGGGCCCCCCCAACCAACTTCCTCCTAATAGTTCCAGCTGGTCAATGTCTTTCCTTCCATGCAGTCAGTACTCAAAATTAGGCACCTACATCCAGATTTCCCCCAAATGGCACTATTCCAATTGTCCAGCCTCCTGAACTAGAATCCTCCCCCTGGCCTCCAGCAGCAAATTCCCCAGCCTCCTGCAACAAGTGACCCTGGGCATAACGTTTGCACCCTGGAGCAAGAAGCATCAGAATCATTACCCAAAGAAACAAAGTTAAAATACTTATTTATTATGTGCACCATATGCTCCGTCAATATTTCCTTTTTTTATTTAATTAAATCACGACAGATGGTAAGGGCGTTCGAGGCCATTAAGTTAATAGCACTTAGTATCCCCATTTATTTCCTTCACTTTTTAGTGGGATAAATGGAAATGGATGAAGGCAGCCGACTGTGAGTTTGGGAAGAAAGGTGTAAGAGTAGCCCTGGTAGCAGAGGGTAGTAGCCTGCACCTAGCCTGGTGCTAACAATCTTCAGGAAGCAGAAGATGGCAGAGACAGGAGGCCCTCCTCACACAGATAAAGCCAGCTTGAACCATAGGATGTAGTCACAAGGAACTTACAACTTCCAGTACCATGGCTAGAAAGTACTTTAGAATATAGACTACCAGATTTGAAGGGGGGAATTTAAAACAGAGAATGTCAGAGCTGGGAGGAGCCTTAGAGCAGGGAATGTCAGCTGGGAGGAGCCTTAGAAGATAGAATATCAAGGTTGGGAGGAGACCTTAGAACATGGAATGTTAGAATTGACCTTTTGGGGAAAAAAATCCCGTTTGTACTATCATCCTATAATCCTGCTCCAATCTCTTCAATGTACATTGGTAGTACTTAAGAACCCACATGAAAGTGACTTGACTGAGGTCACACTGCTAGTAACTTGCTAAGCCAATGACAGGGTACAGATCCTGGCAACCTTCTCCACACACACACATACCTGTACTCCCCTTAAAGTATCCCACATGGCCCTGGTGTTCCCTGAGACTCATTTCCATATGATGTGACACATGCCCAAACTCCAATTCTCTTTTACCTTTAACCTAGACCAACTCTTCACACTCCAGATGACCCCAGCTCACTTTCTATCCTTAATCCCATCTGACCCAGTTCCCTGGTATTCCCCTGGGCACCCATCCCTTCCTGGTCCTTCTGTTCCCTCCCAGTCACCTCACACTACTTGGCCATTCCTAGATCTTTCCCATAGTCCTTCTGTATGTAAGATCCATTTTGCCTCCCATTAAGTTACTCAGATTTCTTAAGAGTTTGGCCAATGGCTGACATTCAGTCTGACCCACTGGTCAATAAGAGTGTTGCATTAGTGGGATTCTCAAAATCTCACCCACCCAGTGGTTGTTCCTTGCCTTTGGTTGAAAAAAGGCTTGGGCTAAGTTAAGGGTAAGCAAGGATTGGAGATTTGAGCTTAGGCCATAATGAAAGGGCAGTTGAAAGAATTATCCTGAAATGAGCCTCAGGTAATGCCAGGGCCATTTGTAAGAGTTCAAGGGAGTGCAGGGTAGGTGGGTGGGGTTTCCCAGGATCCATACTCCATGGAGGGACATCTTGGGTGATTTCTAGCCCTGAGGACTTTACAATTTCATAGTTTACTCTCCTTACAGTATCATAGAAAAAAAACAAAGTTCTTAGACCCAGACTTTGCAAACTTGTTCTTTAAAAATACATATTCTGACCATTGTATTTCATTGTTGGTAGATTGGTTTCTTTTGTATTCTTCTGGCTGTTACTTATGCTATTAAAAACAAATTGAAATGGAGTCTACACCCTCTTTCCTCCACCCTATACACACTCAAAGGTTTAGTACTTTGTATCTTGGGATAGAGACAAGATAGCAGACAAAAGACTGGAACTCCTCTGATCTCTCTCTTTCCAAAACTTCTGGGAAAAGCTCAAGACAAATTCTGGAGTGGCAGAATCCATGAAAGGATGAGGTGAAACAATTTTCCAGACCAAGACAACTTAGAAGCCTGGCTTGCTTGCTGTTTGTACTTCATTCTTGAAGACAGCTGTGACCTCAGGGAGGTGATGCCATGACATGTAAGTGAATTGGATTTAAGTGAGGCAGGTCTGTGCAAGGTCATCAGTCTCACTTTTTCCTCCAGAGCCATCTTGGTCCAGAGGTGAGATCTGGATCGGGATGACTAGAGAAGGCCCAGAATGCTGTGGGGATCTTGCCTTTTCAAACTAAGGTCTTTAACAGGTCTCAGTTTGACTGAGGCGATGTCAATTCAATGATTAAGGATTAATAGGAAATGAGGCCTCTTTTAAAAAAATAAATCAATCTGGGAGGGAAAGATCCTCAACGTTTCTGCTACAAATAGAAACAATTATTATTTACATTCATTCTAAACCAATCAGAGCCCAAATAATGACCAAGTCGGGGTTGGCCTGGGACCAACTGAAAAGAACTTCTTAAAAAATATAATTGATCAAATGGGAGAAGAAATACAAGAATCTTAAGGAAGAAAATAATTCCATAAAAATTAGAACTGGGCAAGTGAAAGCTAATAGCTTTATGAGACATCAAGAAACAATAAAATCAAATCAAAAGAATGAAAAAATAGAAGAAAATGTGAAATAGCTCATTGGAAATACAACTGACTTGGAAAATAGATCCAGGAGAGATAATTTAAGAATTATTAGACTACCTGAAAGCTATGATAAAAAAAAAGAGCCTAGACTTCATCTTTCAAGAAATTATCAAGGAAAACTGCCCTGATATTTTAGAACCAGAGGGTAAAATAGAAATGGAAGGAATCCACTGATCACCTCCTGAAAGAGATCTCCAAATGAAAACTTTCAAGAATGTTATAGACAAATTCCAGAGCTCCCAGGTCAAGGAGAAAATATTGCAAGCAGCTAGAAAGAAACAATTCAAGTATTGTGGAAATATAATCAGGATAACACAAGATCTAGCAGCTTCTACATTAAAAGATCAGAATGCTTGGAATATGATACTGAGCATAATCCTTCAGGGCAAAAGTTGATATTGAATAAGATGAAGGACTTTCAAGTATTTTTCATAAAAAGACCAGAGCTGAATAGAAAATTTGACTTTCAAATACAAGACTCAAGAATTCAGTATCTAAGAGCTTAAGTTATAAATGAGCTTCTGATTTGAATTAGTGTGGAGAATTTTCTCACCGAGAATTTTCCCCAAACTAATGGAATCATAGGTTCAGATCAAACACTGGTAATCACAATGCAAAATAGTTAGATATGTACATGTGTGTGCACATGTGCATGTATGTGCATGCATATGCATGTGTGTGTGTGTGTGTGTGTGTGTGTGTGTGTGTGTGTGTACTAAGGGGAAATCTTAAGGCACAATTCTGTGAGGTTAAATCCTGAGAATCATGCTGCATTCTAGCTCCTACTCCTTTGTTTCTTGCTTCTCCAGAGTGTGTGGGAACCTCGCCAGATCTTCTGAGGTCTGAGGGGCCCCTCTGCCCTCTCAAGTCAATCTAGGGACCCTGGGAAGTCCAGTTATCCAAGGCAGTCAGCCTTTGAATGGCACATAAAAAGAGGTGAGGTCCAGGAGTGTGTCCAGTTCCTAGCACTTGGACCCCATTCATACAATGGAAAAGCATTCTGAGTTAATTCCCCAAATTGCCTGAGAGAGTGAGAGTCCCCAGAATGATGCTCTGTGCTTACACTTTGAGTAGAGGGGATCTACTCTGCCAGGGCTCTTTAATGGGGTTTGTGCTCCAATGCTTTTCTGTAGATCTAAAAATAGACTGTGTTTCAATGCTCAGGGGCTGAGAACAGGACGCTGAATGGTCAAACTTTGCCCTTCCAATCATCAGCCTTCTTTTCCCTTAAAGAAATCAGTCACTGGATTGAAAAGGGTATACAGGGTTCTGTAACCCTGGGTCCTGTCTCTGTCATGAATTTGCTGTGTCATCTTGGGTAGACATTTCATTTCTCTGGGACTCAGTTTCCTCCTCTGTGGAATGAGGTCATCTCAAAGGTCTCTTTCAGTTCCAACTTTCTGTGAATCATGATGGGGTGTAAAGAATGCTAACCTGCTTTTCTTTCTATTCCCGCAGTGCCAAGTATAGTGTCTGGTATACGATGGTACTTAATACATGCTTGTTGACTGATTGGTTCAATCTAATCCAATAGAGAAAGAAACTAAAGCCAGAAGAGTTTAAGTCACTTGCCCAAGGTCACAGAGCTAATATTTGAACCAAAGGCACTTGATTTCAAATTCCTGTTCCCTAGCCCCTCTCTTTGCATTGTTGGGAAATGTTTGCTTTTTTGCAGCCTTGAGGTAGATGAGTCCATCTCTGACAAATATTTTTGTTGGCTTTGCAGGCACCTGGCCCTGGAGCATGAACACATGGAGATCTGTTAACCTAAAGCTTTCCATCTCTGGTGCGTGCCTGGGGAAGTTCACTGATCCTTTACCCTCTGTGGAGAGGGTCAAAAGTACCCAGCATCCCTGTAATCTCAGGCTGAGAAACTGGGAGAAGAAACTTGAACCAGCCAGTTAAGCTGCCTTTCCTTTACAAGATCCCTCCTTCTCCAGAACTTTCAGAGGGCAAGTATCAAATGTAGCAAAAGGAGAATAGCCCTGATATGTTCTGAGGACAGAATCCTTCTGTCCTTAGCTCATAACATCCAGCAAAAGCCCAGGTGAAGTTTTCTGCCCACCCACCTTTTCTAGCTTCTCCTTCCTTGAAGACTCCAGGGATCCATCTTCAGCCAATGTTGGACATGAGCTAAGAGTCCTGCTGGACTGTTCTTTGTCCTTTCTACTTGAAAATCTCCCTTTGAAAGAGGTCTTGACCTTGACTGTGTTAGCCCACAGGTGTAGAGACTACAAGCGACTCTTAGTCTCATCCAAGCCATATCAACCAGTACAACCATCTGGACCTATCCTGAGTCTAGAGCTGCCAGCTTTGGGTGAGAATTCTCCCCTCCCAATCTCCCACCACATGACCCCTTCCCTCTTTGAGCCCTACAACTAGACCCCAAGAGGTGAGTCCGGAATGAACCTGCTATGGCCAAACTCTGGGTCAAGTTCCAGCGGTATTTTCGCAGGAAACCAGTCCGTTTCTTTACCTTGGTGGCTCTCTACCTGACAGCTGGGAGCCTGGTTTTCCTGCACACGGGTTTTGTGGGCCAGCCTGCTGTGGCTGAGAATGAGCGCAACCCAGCTGCCAGTGCCCCTGAGGGAGCGGAACTGCCATACCAAGACCTCCTGCACCTGGAGAGGAGCTTCCGGGAGACCCCTGAATCTCCGAATGCCGTTCGCAGATATGGCCCTTGGCTCAAGAGCCCCTCATCAAAGGATTCACCAGAGCGGGGCAGGCTGGGAGACTATGGTGGGACTTGGAGCCGGGCCCTCAAAGGGAGAGTCCTCAGGGAGAAAGAGGAAGAGAGAGGTAAGAATGCTGTGATCAAGGGGGAGGTAAATGGAAGAAGGAGGATGGTGGGGGGCTAAGAGAGGTGGTCACACCGTGAAGTCAGAATACCAAGGTTCAGATCCTCCTTCTGTTGATTATTAATGGTGTGACCTTAACTCCTCTGGGCCTCAGTTTCCGTATCTATTAAAAATGAATTAATTGGATTTCTGAAAAGTCTCTTCTTACTCTAAATCTTACGATCTTGTCTTAGCCTCTGTTCTCTGTGACCTGAGACCAGCATAGCACCATTTGTTCTATGAAGAGGGAACTGGATTGGGGAGTAGTACCTTTTGCATCCTTTTGGAGAGGGGCATTCCTTGTGGAGTGGTCACTGAATCCATTGATCCCAACTATATCCTGATTATTCAGAGTTGTTGAAGTACCATGTTCCCCATTAGAACGTGAGCTGCCTGAGAGTAAGCCATTGCTGATGGCTGTTTTTGTAATTCCGGACTGGCACACTTCTTGACTGGTTAGATGTAAGGTCATCAAGAAAAGTCAGACACAACAAAGCAATAACAAAAGGGTTAAATTCTCAGTCCTGTTTGTGACCTTGAGCAACTCATTTCAGATCTTTAGACCTCAGTTTTCCTTTCTGTAAAAGAAGAGAGCTGGATTACATGATCTCTGAGGCTTTTTCACCTTGAACAGTCTAATGAGATACTTGGAGGGTGCTAGCACATCTTACACCTTATTTCCATGACTTGATTGTTTGTTTTCTTAAATTTCTTCCTTTCTTATTCCCTCTGTCTTTTTACACTCATTGAGATCTGGCTCCCTCCTGATGACACAGCCTCTCTGACTGCTCATCTCAGCATTAATTACACTTTCGCTCATTCCCCCAATTCATTGGTTACACTTTCATTCATTCCCACAATTCATTGGTCAAAGTAGGGCAGTTAGAACTCTCCTTGCTCCCAATTGCCACTTCTAGGCTCACCTTCTACCCCCCCCCCCATCACTTAGTAACCTCCTTTGAGGCTCACTCAATCCATATCCACTAATCAAAATCCTTGTAGCTATTGTCCACAGACCTCGAGGACAGTCTTTGCTTCCTCAATTGTATTTAGTGCTTAGCTCACAGTCTTTCCTTCATCTTTATACTAGAGGACTTCACTATGCATATTGACTCTCTCTTAAGTGCTCTAATCTCCCAGTTCCTCAATTTACTCCTGTCCCATGACCTACTCTCTACTTCACCTCTATCACTCAAAGAAATGATCACAGCCTTGATCTTGCTATCACTCATGATACCAACTTCCATGTTCATGGAATTCCCTTATCTGATCATAAGCTATTCTTATTCCACCTCTTCCTCTGTCTTGCCTCTCCACATCCTGTTCTTCTGCCTCTTTGTGACCTCCAATTTTTCTTCCCCCTCAGTTCTTTCCCAGACCATCATCTCTGCACTGGCTATATTTTCTTCCCTTCTCCAACTTGACTCCTCAGTGGACCAGGTCAGTTCTACACTGGCCTTTTCTCTCAAGTCCCTGGCCCCCATCCTCAAAAACTTCATCCATCCATCCCCTCTAGCTATTGTCTTTTATCTTATCACCCTTTTTTGACTAAGCTCCTGGAGAAGGCTGTCAATAAAAAGTGATTACCTCTTTTCCAATCATTCTCTTCTTAACTCTTTGTGGTCAGACTTCCAGCCTCATAATTCCATCAAAATGGCTCTCCAAGGTCACTAATGACCTCTTCACTATTCAGTCTAATGACCTCTTCTCAATCCCCTTCCTTCTTGACCTTTGACAATGTCAATCATCCTCTTTTTCTTTTCCCAAGTCTAGACACTGCTCTCCTAGTTTTCCTACCACTTGTCCCATCTCCTTTTCTGGATCCTCATTCAGGTCATGCCTGCTAACTGTCGGTGTCTCCCAAGTCTCCGTGCTTGGTCTTTTTCTCTTTCTCTTCTATGTTGTTTCACTTGGTAATCTCCTCAGCTCCCATGGTTTAAACTGTCATCTACATCCAGATGACTTTCTGATTTACTTTTACCAATGTCTCTCCTGACTTCCAGGCTCCCATCCGAAACTCCCTATTGGAAATCTTGAACTTAATATCCTGTAGACATAGTGAGTCTGATCCTGTCCAAAATAGAATTCATTCATTTTCTTTTCCCCCCAAACCTCCCCACTTTCGAACTTTTCTGATATTATAGAAGGTGCCACCATTCACCCAATCACCCAGGCTCATTAACCTAGGTGTAATCTTCCACTCCTCTCTCTCATCCCCAAACCCAACCAATTTTCAAGTCCTGTTGTTTGTATCTTTATAACATCTCTTGTATATACCCCTTTCTGTCTTCTGACATTGCCATCATACCCTTACACCTCACACTTGGAAATAGCCTGCTGGTTGGTCTTCCTGCCCGAAGACTCTCCCTATGCCCAACCGGTCCTCCATTTTAGCACTCCATGCATCTTCCTGAAGCACAGATTCGGCTATGTGACCTCTCTATTCAACAAAGCCCAGCAGCTTCCTATTACTTTCAAGATCAAAAATAAAGTCCTCTTTTTGGTTTCCAAAATCCTTCATAAAGTCCTTTCTTGCCTTTACGGTCCTTTTTAACATGTACTCCCAGTAGTCTATGATTCAGTGACATGGGCGTCTTTGCTGTTCCTCCCACAAGACACTCCATCTCCCAACTTTGGGCACATTCACTGGCTATCCCCACACCTGGAATGCACTTCCTTCTACCTCTCTGCTTCCAGGTTTCCCTGGCTTCCTCCTAGTCTCATAAAAAGTCCTACCTTCTGCAAGAAGGCTTTCCCAGTCCTCAGCGCCTTTCCTTTATCTTGGCTAGGTCTTGTTCCTATACGATTGTATATGTCATCCTGTCTCACTTGCATGCTGTCTCCCCCATTAGACTAGGAGCTCTTTGAAAGCAGGGACTAGATTTTGCTTTTCCTTTTATCCCCAGCCCCTTAGCACAATGCCTCCCACATACTAGGTGCTGAACAAATGACAGTTGATTGATCCAGTCCCCTTCCCTTACTAGATGTCCTCCTCAGGAAATCTGCTGGCTTTTCCATACCCTTCTGATATGTAGCACCTCGACCAAAGCCCTGTTGCAGAACCTAGGAGAAACCTGAGGACAGAAGGGCCTGGGAAGGGCATGTAATGAAAGAAAAGAGAGAGAAGATGGTGCTAAAGTAGGTGGGTGGGAAGATGACATGCCAAGAAGCAATGCTGGCACTGCCATGATTTTGCTGAGGGCTGCTTCTGGCAAGAAGGTTCCCTATCACCGTGTGTGTGTGTGTGTGTGTGTGTGTGTGTGTGTGTGTGTGTGTTTGTGGCTGAAATCTACTTCCCTGTAGCTTTGACATAGCAGTCCTGGAAAAACATCAACACTGGCAACACAGAGTGCTTCTGGTTTTGGTTTTGTTTGTCTGCTCCTGGATTGGGCCCAATCTAAATGAAAAATCAGAGTGTGTCCTCAGTGGATAAGATTTATAAGCACCTACTATGTGTCCTGCACTGTGCATATGCTGGGAATAAAAAGAAAAACCAGTCACAGCTCTTAAGGAGCTCCGTCTAATGAGGGAAACCACATACATACAGCTATGTACCTACCAGATAAATTGGGAAGTAATCTCAGAAGGAAGGTGCTAAGATTAAGGAGGACAGAGAAAGACCTCTTGCGGAAGGTGGCATCGGAGTCATGTTTGAAAGAAGCCAAGAGAAAGAAGTGAAGAAGGGGAGTATTCTGGCCATGGGGGTTGGAGGGTGGCCGGTGAAAAAGAGTCAAGTGTGGAGATCTCACTCAGTGCCTGTGGCTGTCCCAAGCTGAACCAGAAGTCACAGGAGTCTACACAAGCTTCCTGTGTCTCACTCATAAAAACCAAAGAGCTCAACCCCCAGCCCTGATCATACCGTTCAAACCTGAAGACTCCCTCCCCCAGAGCCTGAGAATCACCCCAGCCTTGGAGGTGCCACTCATTTTTGCCCCATCTCCCCCCCCCCCCCCCCCCCCCCCCTTCAGGCTTTGGAGAAGAGACTTCCAAAGTATGCTGTCCTTTTCTAACTATGCTAGCAAATTCTGCTTTTAAAATGGTAATTTGTGCCTTGGACTTATCTGCTCCCTGAGGGTGGAGGTGAGGTCTTTATCCTTCCTTTGCTTTCATTTGAATAGTTTAGGAAAGTTCTGAAGATCTCCAGACAGGATAAGGTACCAGACACTGAGTGAGGTCCTTACTTGAACTAAACCGCCAAGCATTCAAACTTTGCTTCAGAGAGTGGAACTCCACCCACATTGTTTCAATGCAAAGTGTGTGATTGCCAAAAAGACTATTTTATGAACTCACACAGGGCAAGCATTCACATGGTGGTTAGAAGTGATACAAAGACACTCTCAAGAACTTTGGAACTGATTGTGTGACATGGGAGACACTGGCACAGGAGCGCTCGTCTTGGCATGCTCACATCAGAGAAGGTTCTGTTCTCTATGAGCAAAGCAGAAACAGTTCAAAGGAAATACAGGATGTGAAAATTTAGTGTATCCACTCCAAATGTTCACAGGGACAATTTGTGCCCAACCTGTGGTAGAGCATTCCGAGCTCGAATTGGTCTGATCAATCATAGTTGGACACATTGAAACTTAAGTCTAGAATAGTGATGTCATTTTGGTTTTCTTGAGATCAAAGGACAACCAAGCAGTAGGTGCTGGGCTCTGCACTGAGTAGGGTCTCTGTAAATATTTATTCATGTATAAATGAATGAATAAGTTTACGAATAACTGTGCAAGTGGAACAGATGAGAGAATGAATTAATGAGTCAATAAGTGAGTGGATGAGTAAATGAATGAGGAGGATGCATGAAGGCAGGGGAGTCCTCTGAGTCCACATTCCAGCAACCGTAGGGGCTTAAAGTCAACCATAAAAATGGTAAATTTGGATTCGGAGAACCTGAATTCAAACCCTGACTGTTATTACTGAACTTGGAATCAGGAAGACTTGAGTTCAAATCCAGTCTCAAATGCTTAGTAGCTGTGTGACCCTGAGTAAGTCACTTTGTATTCTTCATTTTTCTCATCTATAAAATGGGGATAACAATAGTACCTATATCCCAGGATCAAATGAAATAATATTTGTAAAGTGCTTTGCAAATCTTAAAGCATTATATAAGAACTAATATTAAAACTAGTATTAGCATTATTACCAGCTGTGTGCTAGGCACCACAAAAATGAATGATCCTAATACCCTTCTTTTAGTCTCAGTTCCCTCCTCTATAAAATATGGAGGTTGGAAAAATCATCTCTATGGCCCCCTCCAGCTCTCAAACCCCTGATCCCTACCCTGTTTTGAAAATTAAGTGAGACAAGAAATATGAAAATCATTTCATAAACCATAATGTCCTGAGCACAAGGGAGCAATTATGAAAGTCTCATTACACGGAATGCCATGTTAGGTATGGGATGAAGGAGCCCACTGGTCTGAGTTGATTAAACAGAACTCAGTGACATAGACATCTGGTTTCAGCAGACCAACTGGTGTGCCTTCTCTGAATGGCTTTGAAGACTGTGCTCATCCAGGAATTGCCTGTCAGTTTCCCATTGATTTTTCTTGACCTCAAGTCAATGGACCACCCTTCTTTCATTACATGGAGATGACTCAGTGCCAGTAAGTAATTCAATTTCAGATTCTTTATTCTACTCCCACCAGCAGTTGAGATGGGTTACCCTGAGCCATCCTCACTCTTTCTCTTGGTCCCCTTTTTATAAGCAGCCCACAGTTGTGAGACAGCCAACGGAAAACATCTGACATTTAACCCTGGAATGCAGCCAAGTTTATTGGGCTGACCAGGGATGAGACCTACAAACTGGACATTTGTATCTTGGGATGACAGCTGATACACCTGGTGCTTAATGAGAAGGTGCCAGCTTCCTCCTGGCCCCAGTGACCATAGACTTGGTGCTGAGACCAAACCCCAGCTCCCAGTATCTTCTTGTCCCTCCCAGTTCTGCCAAGAGCACCCACTGGAAAACAGTATTAATGGCTGCAATTCATTAGATTAATTAGAATTGGCATTTCCCGAATCTCAACCAGATGGTTAGTGAGAATAAACTGTCAGTCACTGCAAAAAAACCTCCCGAGTTCTTATTTCCAGCCATATGCACCATGTCCACTGCTATTAACCTCTGGGAAAATGGCTTCTAACTCTTAGTGAGTGAGGCTGGGTGGATGAGCAGGGGGAGCTTTGTTGTGGGGAGAGATGAGAAACTGCAGGTCAAGGTCACATCCCACATTCTCCCCCACTCTGCTTAGCTCTGAGCTGTGTTGGCAGCCCAGGGCTCTGGCTGGCCCCTTCTGAAAAATCCCCAGGGATCTGAGGCAGGAAGGCCAAGTCATTCAGAAGGGAAGTCTTTCTGCCTCCAGCCTGGGCAGCACGGAGGGCCGAGTGCTGGACAGAGTATGTGTGCTTAAACGTTAGAAGAGATTAAGAGAGATCTGGAACCCTGGAGTGAAAGCTTGAAATCCCAACTCATAGGGGTACTTTCTCATGAAATGACCTCTAGAAAATGATTTCCTTCCTCTGAGTCTCAGGGGCTTCCTCAGCAAACTTAGGTAGTTGAGCAGGTAGGCCAGGGTGAGTCTAGATGACCTCCAACTTCCCTTCTTGCTCTAGGTTCCGGGATCCTGATAATGATCATTTCTATTACTTTTACCCTTTAAAGGAGATAATGTTTGTAAACTGCTTCACACAATGCTTGGCACAATATAGGCACCTAACAAATACAAGTTCCTTTCCTCTCTCCTTTTGGTTGACAAAGCACTTTACAAAAAACATTAATGAGCATTCATGGGGTTTTTCTTCCATTTAGAAAGGAAAAAGGAAGGGAGAAAGAGAGGGAAAGAAGGAAATACAGAAAGAGGAAAGGAAAAGAATGAAGGAAAGAAGGAAAAGGGAAGAAAGGGGGGAAGGAAGGAAAGGTGGGAGGAAAGGAAGAAGGGAGAAGAAAGAAGGAAGGAAGGAAAGAAGGAAGGAAGGGGAAAGAAAGGAGAGAGGAAGGAAGGAGGAAGAGAGGAAGGAGAGAAAGGAAAGAAGGGAAGAGAGGAGGGAGGGAAGGAAGGGAGCAAAAATAATAATAATTGACTTCATATAGTGCTTTACAGCTTTGAAATTTCTTCACATAGATGATCTCACTGGAGCCTTAGAACAGCCCTATGAGGCAGAAGCAATTATTTTCCCCATTTTAGAGATGAGGAAATTGAGGGTGAGGAAAATCCAAGGAACTGCTCATGATCACACAGTTAGTAAATATCAGAGGTCAGATCTGAGGCCAGACAGTCTAAGTTTATCCATGTGATCCTGGGCTGTATTACATGAGAATTTCCAAGAATTGGGAGCTAATAGTCCCCCTGGGCTTGGACCTCCTTGGGCTTCTTCTCTAGTAGGACATCCAGTTTGGGGTCCCATGGTTTAAACAGGACACAGCTAACCTGGAGAGTGTCTAGAGGAAGACAGACAGGAGGAGCACCTTGTGTCTGTGTTCTTTTAAGATCAGTTGAAGGAACTGGGTATTTTTAATATGGAGTAGAGATGACTGGCAGGGAGCACAGTGACTGTCTTTAGGTATTTGAGAGCCTCTCCTATAAAAGAGATATTAGATTTATTCTACTTGACCCTGAGGGCAAGACCAGTTGTGGTGGTTCTTATGTGTGGAAGCAACAAGAGGCAAATGTAGACTTGATGTCAGAAAAAATCGTTCTAACCTTAGGAACTGCCTGGGGAGGTGGTGTGCTCCCCATCGGTGGAGCGCTTCAAACAAGAGGCTGGATCACCCCTGATGGTGGGATGTTACAGTGGAATTTCCTTTTGGGAATGATTTGCTGAAGTCTCTGCAAACTCTCAAATTCCATGAGTTCTCCTGACCTCAAGTCCAGCACTTTATCCACTAGGCAACACTGCCTGCAGGAAAAAAGAGAGACAAGAAAGAAAAGGAAACAGGAAACCCAGTCCCTACCCCCACACATGGCGGAGCTGCCTGTAGAATCAGGAGGCATCAATCCAGTCTGTCCTTGATTAACTTATTCAGAGCTCAGCAACTGAAACCAACATATTCGATTAATGTGAGTCATAATGAGATGAATCCCTGACCCGATGCAGCATGCACTTGGCTTTCACCCCACTACCCCCACCCCAGAGGGGAGCAGGTTCTACTTAACAGCTTAACAGCTTTCAACAGCCTTTAAGTGGGGAGAAATTTGGATCCCGGGGTGCAGGGGAGGATGGGGACCTCTGCAGGAAAGATGCCTGGGGTTGCGCTGGGCACCACAGGGAGACAAGATGAAGAGGGACCAGGAACATGTTATGCGTTCCACACACCAACCCAGCCTGGAGAAGTTCCTTAATCACGCTCTTCATCAAGCCAGCAATTAAACAGCATGGGCCCCCAGTGGAGAGTCAAGTCATTTTTTTAGAGGAAGCTGAGGCAGTATCAGGAATCAGGAAAATGGCACCAGAGCAAAATCCAGGCCCTATTTACCTGTTTAGAGGTCACACCCTTTAGGTACACCATTCCAGCATGGTTGGATCAAGAAGAGGAAAATGGAGCTTTCCATGTCCACTACAAGTCATAGAAGGAAGGATGGCCTTTCCCAGAATTGTTTTTCCTATAAGAGATCAAGGAATCTCAACACCTCCCCTAAGGAGATCAGCGTGACCACAAAGCACTTGGCAGAGGGGTAGCTTGGGGCATGGAAATATCAAAATTGAGCCAATATTTAATTCCATTCCTTTTAAGAAACATTTATTAGACACCCTTTATGTGTCAGGCATGGGGCTAGATTCTGGAAATGCAAAAATAAACATTTAATTTAAGCCTACATGCCATTGGGGAGGGGGGATTTAGAAGGGGGGAACATGTTCAAATAAGATACAAAATTTGGGGGAAGAGCTTTGAAAACCTGGGAGATTCAAGCAGTCTTGGGTTGAACTTCAAAGGGAAGTATGGATTCCTAGGAGTGATATCACAGGGATGGAGAACATCTTGGCCATGGGTGACAGACCATTTGTCTTAAAGACAGGAAGTAAGAGGTAGAATGACCTGTACAAAAGATGCAAAGACAATTTGGTTGGGTCATAGAGTGCATGAAAGAGAAAATTGTGAAATTAGTCTAGAAAGACAGGTTAGAAGCAGATTGTTGTGTTGGCATTAAATGCAAAACAGAAGAGTTATATTTCATCACAGAGGGAGCTATAGAAGCTTACGAAGCAGAGAAGTGACATCTATTTAGTGCTTTACAATTTTCAAAACTTTGGTTCCCATTACCTCAATGGGTCTTCTCAGTCACCCGAAAGAGCAGTGCAGGTATAAACATCCCTCACAAGGTCACACAAGCGCAGAACTAGAATTCAAACCCAAGTTTTCTGAGATTCATGGGACAAGGTCACATTTGAAACACTTGCAAAACTAAAATGGGCTCTTTTTGTATCTTCAGACCTCCCTCTTCCAACTCAGCTATTCCATACAAATAAGGCTCCCTGAGCTTGAGAAAGTTGCATCCCCTCATCTAGTCTGTTTCCTCCCTTGTAAAACGAGAAAGTGGGACTGGATGATTCCTTCTCACTTTAGATCCTAAGAAATACCAAGACCTCTGCCTACACTAGCAATGACTTTGCTTACCCAAAGGTTGCTATTTTCTTGGTCTCAGTGCACTCAGATCTTAAAATTTAGGCAGCAGATTACTGTGGAAAGAGTATTACTGACTTTGGAGTCAACGGAAATGAATACAAACCCTGCCGCTGCCATTCACTATCTGTGTGATTTTGGGGAAGTCTCCCAACCTCTCAGTGCCTCAATTTCCTCATCTACAAAGGGAGTGGGCTACACTCAGTGGTCTCTGAGGTTCTTTCCATCTCTAAGTCTACAAGTCTAGGTATCCCCAATTCACAAAGGCTCTATCTTTCAATCACATGACCTTATGCATGGTTGGCCCTGGTTTGTCTTTACTTCAGAGATCTGCTTATTCCTTGTCATGTTGACCTGTAGCTTCTTGACCTTGGACCTACTCTTGACCATGACAAGTGCTTGCCCTGCCTTCTTTTCTGCAGGCCCACAACTTTCACCATCCTGGTCTCCCTCCTCTGGACTCTCTCCAGTTGAGCAATATCCTTCCTACAATATGGCACCCAGAATATATTCTGAGGCAGGCCATCCATTCCATTTGAATCTTGGAATCCCATGTCCAGTGTTCTAGGTGTCAGGCAGTGTCTGGTAGATCTCCTCCCATGCTAATTGGACTCCTGCTTTATTTTCGGGCTAAGACTCTCTCCTTTCTCTTCCTTTCTTACATTGTTCCAGATGCCATTCAGATGTGTTGAAGTCTACATATGTCAAAAGTTTCATTCTGAGGAGAACATACATCAGTCATTGGCCTGGGGAAAATTACTAAAGAGGTCCCCTATCAGTTAGATTTATCATGGACAAGATGAACTGACCTGAAACCTGTTCAGCATGGTGGAAATGCCAAGTTATGCTGAAAATAATTGGAAGCAACGAGCTATGACTATGGAGTGGGTAGAGGGAGTGGCCTGACATTTCTCTCCATCATTCTCTTTTCCTTTTCGACCCTCCAGAAAGAGAAAGTCTTAATTAGGAAGAGACATTAAGCTGGTACAGACAGGTGGTCCTTGCCCAGCTCTCCTAGATAAGGCCAGAAAGAAAAAGCCAGATGGATTCCACAGGATCAGGGATTGAATGAGAACATAGATGCCATCCCATTCAAGAAACTGAGGCTCAAAGACTGATAGTAACTTGTATAAAGTGACACAGGTGATAGGTTAGGATTTTAACACAGGTCACCTGATTCCAAACCCAGCTTTTTTAGCCCTTCACCATGTTGCCTCCTAAAGGACAATGAGTGAGAACTCAGGACTCCAAGGTTCTGATGCTGCCTTTATCCCTGACTCAGTGGGTGGCTTGGGTCTCAATGTTCCCTTCTGTAAGTTAAGGCACCTCCCAGCCTTTACATTCCCTATTCTAAGGCTCCTCCCAGGTCTAACATCCCTTGTTCTCAGGTTCCTCAAAGCTCTAACATCCTTTGCTTTCAGATTCCTCCCTGTTCTAACTCTTCCCATGGTTTTGGCATGGATAACTTAGCATTTATTAAACTTCAGTAACATTTGTAAAGTGCTTAGCACAGTGTTTCAAATCTCCATGACGTTTTCTTGCATATCTTCCTCAGTGTAACCATGAGATGTTAGAGCTGGGAGGTGAAAGTCAGAATTGAGAGGATCCTTAGAACTGAGAAATACCATAGAACCTGGGAAGGGAAGGGTTACAGAGGCTATAGAAGGGATGGAAGAACCAAGAATCCCCAAAACCTTCCTCAAATATTTACTGTGTAACTCTGAGCCCTATCTTGGTCTACCATCCAAGGTTATTGTGCACGTAAATGAGACTTTGCAAACTCAAAACATTTTATAAATGCTAGGTATTATTAATGATATTAATGTCAGAACTGGGAGGATCTTCATAACACAAAGCATTAGAGCCAGAAGAGACCATTGAACTGAGAATGTCTAAGCTGAAAGAGACCTTAGACCAGAGGAAGTCAGAGATATGAAGTGCCCTCGAGAATATCAGCCCATCTTACAGATAAGTTAACTGAATTCAAGGGTGACACAGCATAGCTGAGCCCAGATCAGAACCCAGCTCCTGATTTCTGGCTTAGTAAGTGAATTGACAACCCAATTTCTTTGGATATTTTGAAATTTTCAGCAGCTTACTCAATCTGCCCTGTGGTTGAATTAACAGACTATGAAATTCACAACTGCTGTGTCCCTAAAGTCTCTATCCACGACATTATCCTTCTGTCCATTTTTAGGTCAGCATCATTCCTCTTCCTCCTGAGAAACTCTGACTTGAGAGGTTTGGGTGCTGCTTTCTGCAGGGTTTCTGCAGAGCTTTTACTGGCTCTTTACTAAACACCAGACTAGAGTTTGGTGCTAATGACAAGGGCAACAAGGTGTCTAATCTGGTTCAGCCCTGCTCTCCTGTTATTTTAGCTCTGGTTCACTGGCATAAGACTTTCCCCCTGGTCTACCGGATGTGTGCAGATGTTTGCCATTGATCGCAGGTAGGGGTGGGAATCTTTGTGGTGGAAAAGAGTCTAAATAGCTTAGTAAAGAATCATCTACTGGAGAGGCACCATGGTGTGTTAAGTTTACAGTTAGAGGGCCTGGGTTCTGATCCTATCTCTCTACCGCTCCCAATTACTAGCTACCCAACCAGCAAATTAGTTCCCCTCTCTAGGCCTCAGTTTCCTTCTCGCTAAAATAAAGGAGCTAAGCCACACGCTCACTAAGGTTCCTTTCATCTCCACATCCTATTTTCCTAAATAATCATAATAATAGTTGTTTCGGTCATGTCTGACTCTCTGTGACCTCATCTGGGGTTTTCTTGGCAGAGATACTGGGGTGGTTTGTCAATTCCTTCTCCAGCTCATTTTACAGATAAGGAAACTGAGGCAGACAGGGTGAAGTGACTTGCCCAGAGTCACCCAGCTACTAAGTGTGTGAGGCCAGATTGGAACTCAGGAAGTTGAGCCTTCCTGACTTCAGGCCCAGCACTTTGTGCACGAGGGTGCCACCTAGCTGCACTAATAATATATCATATTATTATACTAATTATTATATATCATTAACATATAAATTCTTATATTAATATTATATTAATAATATGCAGCTATTCCTTCCACATCATGGAAGTCAGGGGTGTGGTGCTGACTCCTCCCCACTCTCCCAACCCCTCACTCCTCCTTGTCCCCTCCTACCGCTCTACTCCCTGTCATCTGGAAAATTTGCATAAAACTTTTTGGTCCTCCATACCAGAGAAGTCTGAATTTTTCTTTTATGGGGTGCTTACAGTAATTTATTGTAAAATTTGGGCGAAGTATTTGGTCATAGGCTCTGTGTCATCTGCTGGCCTTTGCGTATCATCTGTGGCTTCCGCAAAACTCCCCCCAAATTCCCATTTAATTTCTTATGCTGACCCACCATATATTGAAACTGCAATGGGGAATGTTGTGATGTGGAAGGGATAAGTATTGTAGCAAAAATATAATTAGAGTTAACAGTTGAATAACACTTTTAGCTTGTTTGGTAATATATAAAAATATTTTATAATCTTAAATTCTGTTTCAATGTCATTCAGTAAATGTATTGTCTTAACTGTGTTTAAGATATAATGCCTCATCCTAGGCATTACAAGGGCAAAAAACACCTCATAGGCCTTGTCCACAAGGAATTTACAGTCTGTTGGGGGAAACAGCATAGAAATAAGTAGGTACACTCCAGAGGCTTACAGAGGAGATGGTAGGTGTTCTGAAAGAGGAAAATGTTAGCCACTGAGGGGACAAGGGCCTCCAACAGAGGGTGGGGATTGAGCTAAGTCCTGAAAGAAGTCAGGGAGATTTAAAGGTAGAGGCGAGGAAGGGAGACCATTGTAGACAGGGAGGACAGCCAGTAGACCACCCCTCTCCTTCTTGTGGAAGTGAAACCTGATGCCCAGAAGTGACTTACTCAAGATTACATTAGGCTTCTACCTCATATCTTCTGACCCCAAAAGTAACAGTCTCTCTAGGACACCATACCTGCATCCTCCATTATTAGTGAGTTTACCTGGACCATAGAGTAGGTGTAGGTGAGTAGCACCAGATCAGACTGGAAGGAGAGAAAGGAAACAGATTTTAGAAGGTCTTCACTACCAGACCATAGTTTCTCTGAAGGGCAAAGGAACTCTTGAAGATTACTGATCCAGGAGTGACAATAATCAGATCCGAGGCTTAGGAACATGATTTTGGCAGCTGGAAAAGAAACAAGATTGGAGGCAAAGAAACCCTGAGGAAAGTCTTTAAATAATCCAAGCACAAATCATTGTTGAAAGGAAGTGCCCCCAAACTCTCGGCCTCTCTTAGCCTCCAATCTGGCCAAATCAGAGGCTGATGTCTCCAAGTAAAAGAGAGAGATCCCCAAGCACTGGCTGGCTTTCCACTTTGAGTGGAAACTAGAATCTGTGAAGACAGACAGCTGTGAACCTTCAGACTGTTTCATATTGTATAGTAGTATAGGGATGAAAGGTAATGTTAGAGGGCAGAAAAAGCTAAACTGGGGGCCCAGAGTTGTCTCTAGACTTGACAGCTCCTGATTCAGAATCAATAAATCAATCCACTAAAATTTATTTTAGCTAGGCACTGTGCTAAGCACTCTGGAATAAAAGACAGGTCCTGTCCTCAAACAGCTCACAGTTTAATGGGGGAGATGACATGCGAATAATTATGTACAAATAAGTTAGGGACAGGACAAACTGGAGAGTCAGCAGAGAAAATTCACCGGAATTAACGGGGATTGGCAAAGGCTTCCTGTAGAAGTGGGGATTTGAGGGGCATTGAGGGAAACCAGGAAGTGAAGACAGGAGCTCTAGTCTTTACTCTGCCCCTGATCCACCATGTAAACTCGAGCAGGTCATTCCTGGAGTCACCAAAGGACCAGCAGTTGACATGCAATTACTGAGACCAGCGTTTGGTTTGCTATGATCAGTGATGTTACTCCTTCAAAAGTGTCAGGATGGCTGGCTAGTTTTCTTTTCATTTGTAGCCAGTTCCTCTGAAGGCTTCATTTTCCTCTTCTATAGAATGAGAGTGTGTGTTCTGTATGGAGACTCATTTTTAGAATTCTCTTCTGTGTTCTAAACGTTCTCTCTTTCTCTTTTCCCCCTCCCCCTTCCTCTCCTCTTTCCTTCCCTCCCTCTCTCTCCCTCTCCCTCCCTCTCTTTCCCTCTCTCTTCCTCTCTCCCTGTGTCTCTCTCCCTCTGTCTCTCTTCCTCTGTCTGTCTCTGTCTCTCTCTCTTTCTCTCCTCTCTCTCTTTTTCTCTCTCCTCCCTTCTGATATTGTGTCCTAAGATACTTCCACTTTTCCCATTCTGTATTCCATTTTCTAAAGGCCCATGGATTCCCTCCTGTGAATACAGAACAACTTGTGTGACCCAGAGAGAGCACTTAACCTCACTGCTTTAGGCAATTCTCTCTGTCTCTTGGTTGCAGACATTGGTAGAGGGGATCTCTTCACCTGGGAGCTGCCCACACCACTGAATCCCAGGTTTAGCCCCTATCTCTATCTCTTTGCACCTCAACATTCTATGAGTCCTCCTAGCACTTTGGATGTTTTAACATTCGCTGTCATTTACATTCTAGGATTCCATCCAGATCTGACATGCTGAGTCTGAAGGACTCTTCCAGTGGAAACATTGTCTGTTCTGTGGCTCCTCTCCACTCTAAAAATCATCATTTTATTGACTAAAATCCTTTCCAGCTCTGACACTCTATGTAGTAAGTTCCCTTTCAGGTCTAATATACTATATTCTAATTCTAATCTAATCTCTTTCTAATATACTATATTCTGCCCTGTGAATGCCAACATTCTAGTCTCAAACATCTTTCCAGCTCCAACTTTCTTTGTCATATGTTCCCACGTCACTTTGGGCTTTTCCATTCTCTCTAAAGCCTTTGCCAGATTTAACATTCTAAACTCTAAAGTCCTTCCCAGTTCTGATATTCTTTGGAAGAAGGGGTTCCTCTTTTTACAACTTAAAAAAAAATACTTTTATTCAGGGCTTGATAAACATCACCAAACATAAATGTTTCCATATATAAAAGAAGAACAGAAAAAGAGAATTGAATATGAAACCACGAGACTCATTATGTATGGCTTGGTCGTTTTTTTTAAAAGTGTATGCTCAGTTCAGCAATTAGTTCCAAAGCTGTCTCATCCGACTGTGTTGCCTTTTGAATCTCCTGATCACTTCTGTGCATTTTTAAAAAATGTTTCATTGGCACTTTTCTTTCTTTCTTTCTCTCTCCCTTTTTTTGGCATCGCCATTACAAACGGCCCCTCTCTGTCCCTCTCCTCCCCCATTCTTCCTCCTTCGCTTCCCTTAAAAAAAGGCAGCCAAACAAGGAAAATGCATACATTGACCATGTCCTAAAGTGTAAGTCTCATCCTGCATCCCTCTAAGAAGTGGGTAAATGCTTCATCATCAGATCTCAAGAGTTGGGATTGGTCACGACAATGATCATTTCTTTAGTTTTTCAACTGTTGTTTTACTTTATGTAAGGGAAGGGTTGTCTGAGTAAATGGTACAAATTACCCCCACCGCACCTAAAGTAACCAACCAGTATAGTGTCCTGATACCTTAGCGGGTGAGAATCAGCTAATCAGCCAAAAACTTTAGAACAAGTGTTAAATGACTTTGGATGACTTGGAGTAGCATAATTTTCTGAGGAAACTTAATCATGCCTTCGTGGGTCGTATATAAAATAGAAGACCAGTTCAGAACCCAAGTGATTTGAGCATATGGCTCAGATCCAGATTTCAGCAAGCACTGAAACGAGAGACTCTACCCTCAAGGAGTGACTTTGGTGGGATGGGAGGGGAAGAGAAGGATAGATCACTTTGGCTTTGACCTTGGTTTCCTCCCCACTCCACTCCTGCTTTCACCAGAGGAAAACATTTCAAGTTTCAGAGGTCTGAAGGATTTGACTTCCCAGGGGTATCTTTGCAGCATCCCTGAAATGACTGGTTGGGAACAGACCAGACACAGATTCACAGCTCCAGAGAACTCAACAATGAAACTACATACAATACAGATAAGGAGAGTACCTACAAAAGGGAGAAAAGTACTTTGAGCAAATGGGAGTCATGATTTCTCCTTTCCCCTGATTCTGTTAATGCTTGTGTATGGTAATGTAGTGGACACACTTTTAGGGGAATATCAACCATATCACATTAGTAAATATCCCTTTCTAAAAGCTGTTTAAGTCTAGATGACTAAATAATTCTCAACTGCTAATCATGATGGGAAACACATTGGTAGGGGCTAAAAAAACCAGAAAAGAAGACCCCTTAGAGGTACCTTGAGGTTCCCATGTGGACATGGTAGACACATTTTGGAAAGAGGAAGGGAATAAGAATTTATGTAGCACCTACTTTGTGCCAGGCATTGTGTTAAGTACTTTTTGCAAATGTTATCTCATTTTATCCTCACAACTCTTCCAGGTGGGTGCTATTATTATCATTCCCCCTTTTACATGGGAGGAAACTGAGACAGAGGTTAAGTGACTTTTCCAGAGTCACACAGCTAGTAAATATGTGGGGCTGGATTTGAACTCAGGTTTTCCTAACTCCAGAGCTAGCATTCCACCAACTGGCTAGGAACTGTTTTGAGGACCTAATCAGTCAATACATTTGGGTGTTGGGATAGAAATTTCAGAACATTTACAATATTTATGGTCCTTATATAATTGTTTCTTAGTTCCATTTCACTATACATCATGTGAAGATAGATAGGTTGACAGATATTATTTTTTTGTAACAGCAAGGAAACTTGCTATTATACATCATTCTTACAAATGTTACCAGGTTTCTTTGAATCCTTCATTTTCATTATTCCTTTTGGTATAATAATATTACAATACCTTCATATACTCTAATTTGTTCAACCATTCCCCAATTGATGGACCTCCCTTTAGTTTCCTTGCTATTACAAAAAAAATAATATCTGTCAACCTATCTATCTTCACATGTAGTACTTTTTATTCTCTTATCTCTTTTAGAGGGAAAGACAGTATATGTGTAGGAGTCATATGCTTAGTAGTGGTACATGCTTAGTATGTGATGGGTCAAAGAGCATGTGCAGTTTGGTGACTTTTTGTGTAGAGTTCCAAATTGCTTATCAGAATATTTGAGTCACATCCTCGCCCCACCAACCCAGCACTGTTTTGCCTGCTTTCTGATAGATGTTTCAACAGTTGCCATTTTCCATTTTTGTCATCTGTGCCAATCCGATAGCTGTAAGGTAGAATTCTGGAGTTGTTTTTCTTTATTAATGCAATTTGGAGGAATCTTTTGATATGGTTGTTAATAGCTTGCTTTTCTTCTTTTGAGAATTATATTCTTTTAAGAATGTTCATATCCTATGACCATTTATTTTTAGATTTCAAGACTTTATTAGAGAAATTTGCCTCAAAGTTTTCCCTATTTAATTATTTCCCTTCTAATTTTAGCTGCATTTACTTTATTTGTGCAAAGTATTTTCAATTTTATGTATTAAAATGTTTCATTTTATCTATTTGTGATCTTATTTTTTCTCATTTTCTTTGGATCTTTCCCCCTATACATCAACACAAAAAACTCCCTTATTTCTCTAATTTATTTATCACCTTTTACATCTAGTCATATATTCATTGGAGTTTATTGAGGTATATGACATGAGATGTTGGTCTAAATCTAATTTCCAGCAGAATGCTTTTCATTCTTACTAGCATCTTTTGTCAAGTTAGAGTGCTAATTCTAGTAGCTGGGGACTTTTGATATATCAAATATTGTGTTCTTTCATTTCTGGACTTGGTTTAACTAATCTGACCCCTTTTGATGATTATTGTTTTATAATATAGTTTGAGATTTGGTGCTTCACGGTTTCTCTCCTTCCTTTCCAATCTCTTCCATTGTTTCCCATCTTTAATTTCTCCATATGAATTTTGTTATTTTTTTCTCTAAGAAGTAACTTATTGGTAGATTGATTGTTATGGTACCAAATAAGGAAATTACTTTAGAGAGTATTGTCGTTTTTATTGTATCGGTCTGTCTAACCGCAAACAATTAATATGTATTCAGTAATTTACATTTGCCTTTATTTCTGTAGAGAATGTTTTGTAGTTGTATTCATATATTCATAGATATCAATTATTTTACATGTAATATAATTATTTAGAATGGAATTTCTCTATATTTTCCTATGAGTTTTTTTGTAATATGCAAATTGTGTGGGCTTATTTTGTATCTGTTTCTTTGACGAAGTTATAGTTTCAATTAGTTTTTAGTTTTATCTCTAGGGTGCTTAATGTATGCCACATCATTTGCAAAAAGTAATCATTTTATTTCTTCTTTGTCTATATTTATTCCTTCAATTTCTTTTTCTTTTCTTATTTCAATAACTAGCATTTCTAAAACTGTGCCAAATAATATAAGTAGCAATGAATATAACATCTTTATTCCCTGTCTCTGAAAAAGCTTCTAATGTTTTTCTGTTACAAATAATGCTAGTTCTTGGTTTTAGTTAGATACTATTCATTATGCTGAGGGGAGATTTAGTTATTCCAATGCTTTTTTGATGTTTTTAACAGAAACGACCGTTATATTTTCTCAAGCTTTCTCTGCATGTGATTTTTGTTTTATTAATATGGTCTCATGTTTATAGTTTTCCTAATGTTGAACCAAACCTGCATTCGCAGTATAAATTCAGTCTGATCATAATGTATAATCTTTTATATATGCTGCTATGGCCTCTTTGCTAATATTTTATTCAATGTTTTTGCATCAGTACTTTTGTGGTTACTTGGGGTTCTTGTGGCTAGTTGATATGTTGCTTTCTTTCTCTTTGATTTTCTTCGACTTAGCTATCAAGATCAGGAATTCGGTTGAATGTTTTCTTTGTCTATTAGTGTAAACAATGTATGTAATA
Organism: Notamacropus eugenii; assembly: GCF_028372415.1. Classification (NCBI taxonomy): domain Eukaryota; kingdom Metazoa; phylum Chordata; class Mammalia; order Diprotodontia; family Macropodidae; genus Notamacropus; species Notamacropus eugenii. The sequence goes on along the minus strand of NC_092875.1, from coordinate 23,894,367 downwards.
TTGGAATTAGTTGTTCTTTGAATGTTTATTAGAATTCATTTGTAAATCCATCTGTTCCTGGGTTTTCCCCCTTTGGGGATATCATTTATGACTCGTTTTATTTCTTTTTCTAAGATTGTGTTGTTTGAATTCTCTATTTCTTGTTCTCTCTGGGTACTTTATGTTTCTGTAAATATTCAATCATTTTGTAAAAGTTATTGATATTGTTAGCATATAATTGAGCAAAATAGTTTCTAGTAATTTCCTTTGTTTTCTCATCATTTGTTGTAAATTCTCCTTTTTAAATTTTGATATTGGTAACTTTCTTTTTTTAAAAAAAAAAAAAGGTGGATTAGCTAATGGTTTCTCCATTTTGTAAGTTTTTAAAAACAGCTCCTAGTTTTATTACTTTGATTATTTTTTGTTTCAGGTTCACTAGTTTCTGATTTTCAAGGTTCCTATTTTTGTGGCTAGTTGGGCTGAGTGGCTTTTCTAGTTTTTATTTTTTCGTCGTGTGCCCAATTCATTCATCTCTTTTGTGACTGAAGCATTTAGCAATATAAATTTTCCCCTCAGAACTGACTTGGCTGGATCCCAAAACTTTTAGTATATTGTTTCATTGTTGTCATTTTCTATCATGAAATTATCTCTTATTTCTGTGATTTGTTTGTTGACATATCATTTCTTCAGGATTAAGTAAGTTGGTCTTAATGTAAGTTTGAATCATTTCTTCAATGGCCCTTTATTAATTACATTTTACTGTGTTCTAGCCAATAAAAATGAGTTTAATAGTACTGATTTTCTGCATTTGTTAATGAGGCTTTTATGCCCTAGTACCTGGCCAGCTTTTTAAGGTGCATGCCACCTGAGACATATGTATGTTACTTTTGATTGGTTAGGTATATGTCATGGCTAACTTTTCTAAACTTCTATCAAGGCTTTATCATCTTTCTTGTTTATCTTTTTTGTTAGATTTAAGAGGGGTTCAATGGAAATCTCCAACTGTTATAGATTTTATGTCCATTCCTCCCTGTCATTTGATTAATCCCATTAAATTATTAGATGCTGTGCCAATCTTTACCTATTTTCAGGGATTTCTGGAATCATTTTGAACTAGCTTGAGAAAGGTTATTGTTAATTATCAGTGTAAGCTTTTACATCTCAGAAATCAACAAATGCTACAAATCTGGGCTTGATTTATTGATTATCTAGGCTTTAAAATGATAGAGAAAATGCTAATATTGCAGATTAAATTTTAAAGTGTCATGTATACTCCCCCCTCCAAGAGCTCTTTGTTAAATGCTTGCCAGAACATCCCTACTTAATTAAATCATTGATATTATTTCTATTGTCTATGGTTCCTCTTTATCATAATGTAATTTCCTTGTTTATCTCTATTTTCACTGTTCAATTGTTTGAGCTCATGTTTGTTGGCTTATTTTTTAGTTCATTTGAAGCATAATAAATTCTATTTCAGTCTTTCATCTTAACTCTGTATGAATCTTTTCATTTCAGGTGTGTTTCTTGTAAACACCATCTTGTTGGATTCTGATTTCTAATCCATTTTGCCATCATTTTCCATTTTTTTAGTTCGTCTCATTCACATTCATGATTATGATGGTTAACTGTGTATTTACTTGCATTATTTCCTTTTATACATTCTCTACATACAAAAAAGAATGTGGTGAAAGAGAAGGAATGTGATCAGCACTAGTAATCTACAGTTGAAGAGGTCTGTTTCTACTTCACTTCATCTCTTTCTTCCCTGATCAAGACCTTGATCACAGATTCTTACACTTTCTGTCTTTCCTTTTAATATCCCTCGACTATCCTTCCTCTGAAGATGAAGTTGGTTTAGCTTATTACTCTTCCCTCCCCAATTCTACCCCTCCTTTTAAACCTCTCTCTTCCCTTTCCCTCTTCTTGTCTTTTTCCCTCTTGAATTTAACAAATTACTACACCAGAGTCTGGGTGCATGAGAGGGAACAAGCAGACATTTTATATATTATATTTATATATGCTTCAGATAAGAGTGATGCCTTTTTCTGCTTCCATGCTTGTTATCCATTTTTTCACTTACCCAAGTGAGCAAGTATAGGAAGTTCTACTCCCTTCCTCATACCTTCCCAAATGTATTCCTTTTTTTCTCCTTTTTTCTTCCTCTCTTAATAGAACCAAATCACACTCAATCCCACTGTTTGTCTCACTAGATCCCCTCTGTGGCCCTAGAAGACAGCATGCTTTTGAAAGTACACTAGTCTTTACTCCTGTTATTAAAATGCATGTTTATCATGATTTCACCCCAAATACATTGCTTGAATGTGTGTTACCTTGCTAAGTTTCTCTTGCCTCATATAGTTACAATTCAGAATAGCAACTCAGTTCTCTTCTTTTCATCCAAAATGCTTGAAAGTCTTTTATTCTATTAAACATCCACTTTCCCCCTAGGATTATACTCAGTCTTATAGGGTAAGTTATTCAGGCTTGTAAACTTTATCATCTGTCTTTTGGAACACAAGATTTTCTCTACATTAAAGTAGTCACTCCCAAGTCTTGCAATATTTTTCTTTGACCTGGAAACTCTGAATTTTACCTATGATATTTTTGGGGAATTTTCATCTTGAGGTTTCTTTCAGAAGATAATCTGTGGAATCTGTTTTCCCTTTTTCCTCATGTTTTAATAAATCCACACAGTTCCTTTTTGTGATTTCTTGAAAGATAAAATCCAGTTTTTTTCTTTTGTCATGGTCTTCAGGAAGTCTGATGACTGCTCAATTATCACCCCTTGACTATCTTGTCAGGCCAAGTGTTTTCTTTGTCTTGGATACTTCATGTTTTCTTATTTTTCAATCTTAATTTTTGTTTTAAAATTTCATGTCTCATAATGCTATTGAGTACTCCTTAGTCTATTCTAGTTTTTAGGTTGTCCATTATTTCAACAAGGCTTTCTACTTTCTGCTCTAAGGTGCTCATTTTCATTCCAAACATTTCTCCAGATTTCCTATTTCATTTAAAATTCTGCTTTTTATTGCTTCATTTTCTCCAGATGTTCCTATAGTCCTTGTAGCCATACCTTTTTTTTCCCATCTGTAACTCTGGTAATAGTTACTGTGGAGTCACTGCCTTCTGGCTTTATCTTGAGTGTCCCTGGACCTATGACATTTTTTATAATGTTTGATATATTCTTCAACTTAAGCACATTTCTAACCTCAATTCCTGATTTGGGTTTGGGGCCAGGCTCCTCCCCTTCTTGAACTTTTAGCTAGGGTGGTCAAGCCATGTTACTTCCTTACCTCAGTTTCCTGGGCCCTGGACACTGGAATCCATCTCTCTTGATTCACCTGTATTCAGAGCTCTAATAGGCTTCAATGGCCTTTTTCAGAACTCTGTCCTTGGTTTTTCTGGTAAGGATGTCGTCTGGGCTCTGCTTGGGCATTTCTCAGCAGCCCTAAGTGTCTTCCCACCTTTACCCTCTCCCAGTTTCCTCAATATGCATGCTACTGTGGGCTTCCAGCCAATTCACCTGAGCTCAAGTTGGTTTCTTGGCAGGATGCTTTGCCTAGTGCTCATAGCTGTCATTTTGTGATGTACTGGGCTGGAAGAGGAGCTTCTTTATGTTTCTTGTTGGATTTCTTGGTCATTATTCAATCTAGTGACTTGTTAAGATCATTTTGGAATTATATGTGGAAAAGCTAGGTTCCTCTATAAAAAATAAAAGCCTTCAAAAATTCTGTATTCCAAGGTCCCTTCCAGTACTATCATTCAGTGTTCTTAGAGTCTTCAACTCTGGGTTCTCAGTACTTTAAAATGTCATTATTAAATAAATCCTTGCAAACTGTACCACTGCTTAAAGGATCAGGGGTGAGAAATTGATACTAGGCGGTTAGTCCCAAATAGAAGCAGGTCTGGCACAGAAGATAGCCCAGGAAGACAGGAATATCTCTCAAATCTAGACTTCTTTGGATCTGCAGGGTTAATAGCTTCAGAATGTGTCTGTCTTTTGCACTCTGGGAGGAACAGGGCTGCCAGTCAAGCGGTGTTTGATGTTCCTGTCTGGAGTGATTCCTGAAAGACAATGGGCCATGATGCAGGGGATGAAAGGAAAAGACCAGCCCATGTGAGGGATTTGCCTGTGAGCCTGCAAAGACTGATAGTATGGATGCTTCTTTCCCCTGAACATCATAGAGAAAAAGGAAAGGAAGTCCAGTTAGGACTATAAAATCGGACCAAGAGATGGGAGGAGGGCCCTGTTTGTCCACAAATGTTAGGTAAGAGTAATCAGATGTTTAGAGAAAAATAATAGCAGTCATGTGCTGGACATTGTCCAGTAAACATCTGTGGGAGCCAAAACGTGGCCCCCTCAAATAACTGACACTTTATGATGCTCTAGAGTTTGTATTAATCCATCCTCTCTCAGGAACCTCACACTAGCCCTGAGGATAACGAGTGCAGGAATGATTAACTCCATTTTGCAAAGGGGGAAACTGAGGCTGTGCCGAATGAAGGGACTTGTCCTTGATCACACAGAAACATCAGGGTTGCTGACTCCTCAGCCCATCATGTTAACCGGTGCTCTCCTGGTAGCCTTCCCTCTTAGCACAGTACCTGACATATAGTAGGAGCTTAATAAATGTTTACTGATTGATTAAATGCAAGCCTTCCTAGAGGCCTCTTCCTTCGGCCAAGTGCTAGGAAGGGCAAGCCTAGCTATGTGCGAACTGATGCTGAGAGCCGCTTGGGCATTGGTAGAAAATATTTCAGGAATAGACAAAGGTAGTGAGGAGGGATGTGTCCTGGAGAAGGGGAGGGAGATATTATTATTTTGCTCTCTGGAACTCATTTAAGACTACTTCTTTTCTTCTGTGGATAGAGTTAAGTCTGGGCCCTGGGCAAAACATTTTTTTTTTGAGCTGGGAATTAGATCTATCATTGTCATTCCTGAAACATCCTATAGGGCACACCTATACTACACACCATCCAACTGAACTGTCCTTTCCTCCTGTCCCTCATGCACATTGGGGGACTGCCCTTCATGGAGCAGCTGGAGTGGTTCAATGAATACAGTGCCGGGCCTGGAGTCAGGAAGACTTGATTTGAAATTCAGCCTCACACATTTATTAGCTATGTGACCCTGGGCAAGTCACTGTTTGCCTCAGTTTCCCCATCTATAAAATGAGATAGGGAAGGAAATGGTAAGCCACTCCAGTGTCTCTGCCAAAAACTCCAAATGGGGTCACAAAGGGTTGGACACAACTGAAACAACGAACAACACGCACAATAGCCCATTTCCCATTTCCATGCCTTTGCATTGGCCAATCCCCATGCATTCCCTCCTTGCCTCCACTTCATAGAATCCTCTTCCTCTAAAATGTAGCTGAGTGCCACCTTCTACTTCCCTGATCCTCATGCTTGCTGAGCCCCTCCTTCCGTAACTACCTTGTAATGATCTTGCGTAGACCTCCATGTATACATGTTGCCTCCCCCAGTAGAAGACATGTGCCCTTAAGGACAGAGACTGTTTCATTCTTTGCATTTGTATCCTGACTCTAGCACACTGCCTGGGACACAGGAGGTACTCAATAAGCACTGTTGATTGATTTTTGATAATAAAAACAATATGCTAACTTACGTATTTATGATGACATAGTTCATCAAGCACTTGCTTTGCAATAATGCTGTGAAACTGATCATTCATGTATTTTAATGCCCATTTAATGGATGAATAAACAGACTCAGGAAGAAGGAAGGATCTGCCTGAACTCACCTAGATAGTAAGTGGCAAAGCCAGAATCACAGAATCTAGACTTGAAGGGATTTCAGCAACTATTTAACATCAATTAGTCAGCCAACAAGTATTTAGAGATTATGCTAGGCACTGCAGCTACAAAGATAGGCAAAAATTAAATGTCTGCCCTTAAGAAGCCATAGGGGAGAAAGACAGCATGTCAATACTTTTTGTTGCAGTTCAATCATTTTTCAGTCATGTCTGACTCTTTGTGACCCTGTTTGGGATTTTCTTGGCAAAGATTCTGGAGTGGTGTGCCATTTTCTTCTCCAGCTCATTTGATAAATGAGGGAAACTGAAGCAAACAGGGTGAAGTGACTTGCCCAGGGTCACACAGCTAGGAAGTGTCTGAGGCTAGATTTGAACTCAGTATTCAGATCTGGTGCTCTATACACTGTGACACCAAGAATAATGAGAGTAATCTCAAAGTGATTACTTTGCAATGAATTAATTAATTACTTTGTACAAGTACCTGGGGATGCAAGGATTTGAACTATATCTTGAAGGAAGCCAGGGAAGCTAAGAATGGAGGTGAGGAGAGAGAATATTGCAGGTGTGGGGGACAACCATTGATAAGGTAACAGAGTGCTGCTTGTAAGGAATAGTCAGGTTGTTGTAGGTGTTTGTCCTTCATTCTTAAAAAGGACCATAACATCAGGGAAGTGATGCCATAACTTGCAAGTAAATTGGATTTAAGCAAGGCAGGACTGAGCAAAGTCATCAGCCTCACTTTTTCCTCCAGAGCCATCTGGATCCAGTGGCCAGATATAGATCAGGACAGCTAGAGATGGCTCAGGCTGCAGTGGGAGACCTTGACCTTTTCAAGCTAGGGCAGTGTTGATCAATCAGAGTGTGGGGAGGCAGGGAGTCCGGTGTAAAGAAGATGGCTATTGAAGAGCTTTAAATGCTAATCTTTGGAAATTCAAAGACAAAAATCAAATAATTTCTGCCTTTGAGGAGTATATCTTCTATCAGAAGGAAAACGTGCATGTATATAGTGCATGCAAAACCAACACAAAGTGATTGGAAGGGGCAAGGAGAGGCTCCCGCACATCTGGCAACAATTCATTGCTTTGTGTCATGGACTCCTTTTTGGGATTCTGGTGAAGCCCATAGACAGACCCCTTCTCAGAATCATGTTTTTAAAGGAATAAAACACAATACATAGGATTGCAAAGGAAACTAATTATTTTGAAACAGTTATTAAAATATATATTTTAAAAAATAAGTTCAAGGATCCCAAGTTAAGAACCCCTCATTTGAGGGTTTCTGGAATGGACTAATGTGGCATGGTACTTGAGTCAAGTCATAAAGGTGATTAGGAATTCTAAGAGATGAAGAGGGAGTGCATTCTAGGCATTGGGAAAGGGAGATGGACCTGCATGTAGGAGGGGAAAAAAAAGAAGGCTAGTTTGACTTGACTGTAGGGAAGATGCAGGGGAGTAAATGTATAAAAAGACTGGAAAGGTAGGTTCAGGACGAGTAGTGAAGTCCTTTACATGTCAAGCAGAGGAATTTATATATTTGATCCTAGAAATAATAGGAAGCTACTGGAATTTATTGAGAAGGGGAACGATATAGTCAAACCTGTGCTTCAGGAAAGTACCTGAAAGGAATTCCCAAAAAGACATCCTTGACAAATGTTCATCTACCCTGTGCTTGATCACCAAGGTATTACTTCATTCTGATCCCGTCTAAAGCATCTCTCTTCTCTACCCATTCCTGCCCATTCTGCCCATCTGCAGAGAGCAAATCACCCTCCAAGATGCCACTCTTAGCCTAGTACTTCTGATCTTGGGTTCCTTAACTGGATGGAGGAGGTGGCATCATGGTAAAAAATGAAGATTGATTTCAGAGTCCTTAGAGTCTGAATAGTTCACCTCTCTCATTGGACAGATCAACAACCCAGGAAAGTTAAGGATTTGCCCAAAGTCACATAGATAGAGAGTAGTAGGGTGAACCAAAGTTTTCTGTTTTCCTGACTCCAAAACCAGTGCTCTTTCCATTGTCCTATCTTGTCTAGATGTAAAGGTGGAAAAAATCTTAGGATTCGTTGGATACAATTTCCTCATTTTACCAATGAGGAAACTGAGGCCCAGGGAGGGTCAGAGATTTGCCCAAGGATACCCAACGTCACCCAAGTACAAGGTTTTAAAGTCCGAGCTGGGTCCACTTACTCCATCCAAATCTGTTTCTCTTGGGCACTTCTCATACCAACGCCGAGATTGTTCTCGGCAGTTTTTCTTTTCCCACTAAGCTTCTTCTTCAGCTGGGTCTGTTTTTTCTCCCCCCAGCGAAATACGTCGGCTGCTACTTGGACAACCCCAGCAGACGCGCCCTCCGAGGATTATCCTTCTTTGACTACAAGAAGATGACAGTCTTCCGCTGCCAAGACAGCTGTGCTGAGCGGTAGGGTGGGACGCAAGCCCAGCTGCCCCTAATGATGCCCCTCCATCCCCCACCCACCTCCCCCCACTTGGTGCTCTTTGCCTTTCTGTCTGTGGGGGGCTTGGAGTGTGCAGGTGTAGGGGCACAAGAGGTGTGGATATGGGGTCTAAAGGGAGTGCATGGGTGTATGCAAGTCAATCAGGGGCCCAGGGGGCTTGCTGGTCCTCCCCACCATCCAGCAGCAAATATTGTTGAAACAGGTGATCTGCTAGCAACTCTGGACCAATGAAAGTGAGCCTGTCCGCGAAACTTACAAATCTGATACCAAACTGATGAAGATGAGGTTTTAGGATATAATTATCCAGTTGTTGGCGTTATGCCAAGATGCATTAAAAAATGGACAATTTTCTTTGGACACCAAATCTGTCAGCCTGCAGGGTCTCTGGCTTTGGGCCCACTACTGAACCCACCAGTGAAAGTGCTGATCATTGGAATGCAGGTCTATGAAGGAGGTAGTGGTCCAAGAGTAAGGACTTCTAGCCTTGCATGAGTCAGCTATTCTAAGCCCTACTCCAGCTAATTGGACTCATTTGAGATAGTGTAACACAGTAAACAGAGTGTGAATTTGGAAAGCTGGGTTAGAATCCTGGTTTTGATATTTATCAGCTGTGTGACCCTGGGCAAATCACTTAAATTCTCTTAGACTCAGTTTTCTCACATACAAAACGAGGGTGATGATAATAATAGCATTTACCTCATGGGGATATTGTGAAGATCAAATGAAATGTGAAATATAAAGTGCTTTGCAATCCTTCAGATGATATAGAAATGCTAGCCATCATCATGGTCACTATATTTACAGGAAAAAAATTCATCTCCCCCAGTTTTTACTTTTTTCAATCTTTCTTTGGATCTTTGGTGGGGAGACAAGGTCAGAGGATACTAGACCTGAACTTGGAAGGGACATAAGAGGCCATCAAGTATAACATTTTCATTTTACATATGAGGAAACTAAGGTACAAAAGGTTAAGTAACTTGGTCAGGGTCACACAGTTAAAAAGCAAGTGATGCATGATTTCATCTCAAGTCTTTCTCACTCCAAGTCCAGTATTCTATCCACAACATCACCCTACCTCTTTGGGGGTCATAAGTGTTATCTGTTGATCCATTCTCAACCCATTCATGAGGAATATCAAGGCTTAAAATTGACTGAGATGTTGAAGAAGGGGAAAAAAATCAGGTGGAGATGGGGAGAGAAAAGAGGCAAGATAGCTAGGTAATAGTAATAACAGCCAATATTTCAATTGGGTTTTAGAGGTTTTCAAAGCACGTTGCATGCATCTCATTTGGCCTCAGTTTCCTCATCTGTAAAATAAAGACCTAGACCTAACCTCTAACTTCCCTTCTAGCACCATATCTATGATCCTCACAACCTCAGATTAGCCCATTTTATAGTGGAGGCTTAGAAAGGTTAAGCATTTTCAAATAGCCAATCGGTACCTGAGGCTAGCCTACTGGCCTTAACACCTAAGGCCCTAAAATCCCACCTTCTACAGGAAGCCTTACCCCACCTCTCTTAACCCTAGCGCTCAGTTTCCCTGTTTATCTCGTAGGCAGCTTGCTTTGTTAACCTTGTCTGCATGTGGTCTCCTCCAATAGACTGTGAGCTCCTTGAGATGAGGGATTGTCTTTTCCCTCTTTTTGTATACCCAGCCCAAAGTGTCTGGCACATAGTAGGTTCTTAATAAATGTTGATGATTGACTGATTGAACACAACCGGCAGTTTGAGCAGAAAGCAAATGGAGAGAGTCTTCATTTTTTATTACTTACTCCAAAGCACTTCAAAGTTCAGTCTTTGACTTGGTTATTAGCCTCAACTTCTTTCTTCGGGCTTGAGAATTTAAAGCCATATATAAAAGCAATTTGCAGAGGGCATATTCAATGCTAGAACAGGGATTTCTGGAACTGAGGTCTCTCAGTTGGATGAAATCAATCAATCAATCAATATAGAGGGGCTAGAGAATGAGGGTACGTTTGTTAGGACATGTGGTCATGTGTATTTGAGTGGACTTGGGGGTGTGTGGGTGAGGGAACCAGTATGTTTCTAGGTATAGAAGGGCTGTACATGTATGGGAAAATATGAATGTATGCATATAGGATTGCATGTGAATGTAGTACAGGGGAGCATATGAGCAAGGGTGCATGTGGATCAGGGCATGTACATGTGAGGACACTGTGTGTGAGAAAGAAAGTGTTTGGGAACTGTGGGATTGTGCCCAAGCGAGGACATGTGTGGAAAGGAAAGGAAGAGAACAGGCATTTATTAAGTACCTACTATATGCCAGGCAACATGCTAAGGGTTTTACAAGTATTAATTCACTTGATCCTCACAACGACTCTGCAGGTAGGTAGAAGAGAAGGAATGTGTGTTTGAAAGTGCTACCGTTACAGTTGTAAGGGACTTGAGCATATGTGGAAGCATGTGAGTGTTTAAGGATTTCTCCAAAAGTCTTGTTTTCCTTCCAGTGAGAGACAGACACAGGGATAGACACAGTTTTCTCATCCAAAATGAAAATGATATTCATGATTAAAAATAGTTTACTGAGGGGAAAGAATTGTTTTTCTAGACAGAAGCTCTGGACATATAAAGGATGGTGGGTCAGAGTGAGAATTCTAAATGCAGATGTTCTGAAGGAGGAGCTTGAAGATGCAGCCTTGGCTGCTCCTTAGATCAATAGGCAGAACCAGGAGGGAGGTTGGAGACAAGCTGGCTCAACAGCCTCCTGGGTAGGAGAAAAAAGGGAGCATCTCAAACTGGACATTTTGGGCAGATCCCGTCTGGGTTCTGTTCAGGCTAAAGTGAGAGAATGACTCAAATCCAGAACCAAAATTAGCAGACTTGTGTTCTCCTAACTCTCACTCATTTTGGGTAAACCACTTTCCCTCTCTTGGCTTGCCTTTCTCCATGTGTCAGCTAAGAAAGTTGGAGTGAGTGTTCATTTCTCTCTGACACTGAGTTCTAGGACCACAGACTGATGGCTAAAAGGGCCTACAGAGGCTTCTTGTCCAATTCCCCCAGTTGATAAATAAAGAAACTGAGGTCAAAGGACTTTGCACAGAGTCATACAGGTAATAAATAGAATCTTCGGGATTTTGGAATAACCAGAAACATAGAGTAACAGAGAAGCAGAATTTTAACCCTGGTTCTCTGATTTGAAATCTTTTTCCACTGCACTACTCTGGCATTTTCCTAATGCTGACTTTAAAACCCTTCTCCACTCTCACATCCTAGTTTCTAAGATCTTTCCCTCCTGACATTCTTGGTTCTATGATCTGGTTCAGTTCTGATGTTCTAAGGTTCCTTGTGCAAAATTTCTCCTAGTTCTGACATTCCCTGTTCTAAGCCCCATCCCAGCTCTGACATTTCCTGTTCTAAGGCCCCTCCCCTCTTCAGCTCTGATATTCTCTGTTCTAAGGCCTCTCCCAAACATTCTTTGGTGACATTCCCTATTCTAAATCCCCTCGTAACTCTGAAATTCAGTATTCTAAACTCCTCAGTTCTCACCTCCTGTGTTCTAAGATCCCTCCCAACTCTGACACTCTCTGTTCTCTGATTCTAGGATTCTATGACTCCTCTCTTGAAAGTTTCCATTTGCTAAGATACTTCACTGATCCAGTCCTGAAAGTCCCAGGCCAAGACCTCTGGGGTCAAACAAGGTCTTAATGAGATAGGTGCTATTACTATCCCCATGGTGCAGATGAGGAAACTTGAGGTTGAGAGAAATGAAGTGAATTGTTCCAGGATCATACAGATAGTAGACAGATTCCTGATTCCATGTCTAATGCTCTACCCATTGGGCAATCCTTCCTTCTCAGTCCAATTTGTACCTGATTAAAACTCCCTCTCTAGAATCCCTGAGGAGCAGTCATTCAGTCTGGGTTCATCTTCCCCAGGGAGAAACCCACTCCTTTCTGAGGTTGCCCACTCAGATCATAGGGTCCTAGATTTAAAACTGGAAAGGATCTTAAAGGCCAGCTAGGTCTCCCTCCTTCCCCTGCCCCCATTTTACAGAAAAGAGAACTGAGACCCAGGACAGGGCATTCAAGTGGTAAAGAGACAAGGAAGAATTTAAACCCAGGTCCTTCGACTCTATATCTCATGATATTTCTACCATTTTGTGCCCACCACTCTTCCAAACATCTCCAATTCTGGGAAGGCTTTCCTCACACTAACTTATCAATCTCATGTTCCCCACAGTTTTCCTCCTTCTATCCCCTAAAGGCCAAACTCCTTGGGGTCATGCAGAATGGCCCCATCCACCCATAGTGACAGTCAGTGCCTAGCCCTGTCTGGTGCCCAAGTTTATACTTTCCCTCCCTGGAGAGCCACAGAGTCTCCATCATTTTCTAATTCACCTCCAACAAAGGCACAATCCTTCCTGCCTCTAAGTAATGGGTCTGCCTCTTGCCTTATGATCTATCACACCTGGGAGGCCTTTTTTCTTGTAAAGTGATTCTTCCTTCAGCTGAGGCCCAGTAAATCACCCACTCAGGACTCATACTGTGGAGCCAGGTTCCAGGTAGCATTGGAAAGAAAACCCAAGGGAAAAGTTGTAGGAAGCAGGGAGTCCCCATGCCATTCCAGACAGCTGGCTGAGGGAAAATGATGGAGGAGGGAGGGTGGTAAGGAGCTTTAGCTCTTCTCTCAGCCATTTCCAGTAACAGCTAGCATGCTACCTAGAGGATAATTGTGTGGTGGAAAAGGCATTGGATTTGAGGGTCTGAGGTGTCCAAATATCTGATTCCTTACCTGTGTGATCCTGGGCAAGTCGTTGTCTTACTCTGGGGCTGTTTCCTCTCTTGAAAGGGAAGCAGGACAGACTATTAAGGACCTCACCTAAGGATAGATTTCAAATGGTCCACGAACCCAGCCTCATATGGAAAAACATACACCTTAATTTCAATATAATTGGTTTCCTTTATAATCCTCTGTAGTTTATTTCATGCATTGAAAAACATGCTTCTGGGAAGGGGACCTTAGACTTCACCAGTTTGATCACCAAAAGCGGCACAGAGATGGGTAAGAACCCCTGGACCAGATGGTCTCTGGGGTCCTTGTCAGCTCTGAGTCTATGTTGCAACTAACAAAGTTGGAGTGAATTATTGAATGTCATTGTGGACCAAATTAATGGGTTCTTAAGATCTGAGGATTTAGAGCTGGAAGAAAACTAAGCAGGCATCTCATTAAACACCTACTATGTGCCAGACACTGTACTAAGAACTTTACAAACATCCTGTCTGATCCTTGCAGCATCCCTGTGAACTAGGTGCTATTATTATCCCATTTACAGTTGAGCAAACTGAGGCAGACAAAAGTTAAGTGACTTGTCCAGGGTCACACAACTATTCAATGTCTGAGGCTGGATTTGAAGTCAGGTCTTCCTGACTCCAGGCCTGATGCTCTATCCACTGAGCCACCTGGATGCCTCAGGGAAGTGCCTTGCTCAGAAAGTAAGCAAGAGAGTCAGAATTTGAACCCAGGTCCTCAGGCTCCAAATCAATCAATCAACCAACCAACAAGGAGTCAATAAGCACTTAATAGCACCAGGTGCTGTCCTAGGTGCTGAAGATATTAAAATGAAATGATCTGCACTCCATCACTGGAGCCTTGGGGTATCATGGAAGACCCAGATCTCAGACCAGATACATAGGACCAAAAAAAAGTGGATACTGGAAAGGTTGTGGTGTGTGTGTGTGTGTGTGTGTGTGTGTGTGTGTGTGTGTGTGCGTGTGTATTCCTATACTCTATCTGAATAATTCAGACCCTGATGTAATGTTTTGGGTTTTTTTCTATAGGAAGGCAGGAAGAGAGGTGAAAAACTATTTAATCCAATTTGTCTTCTCTTTTAGTTTCAGTTTTGCCATCTTTAAAATTGAAATTCTTTGCCTTCCTCTTAGTTTACCCTCACTGCTCAAGCTTCCACTGGTCTGCACCAGGAGTCAGGAAGCCTTGAGTTCAAATTCATCCTCAGACACTTACTAGACAAATCACTTAATCTCTCTGTGCCTCAGTTCTCTCTTCGGTAAAATGGGGCTAACGATAGCATCTACCTCCCAGAGTTTTTGTAAGGATAGATAATTTATTTTTGATATATGATGAGTTTTTTTAAAGGATTTTTATTTCCTTTATATTTTATTTATATCCTGAAATAGCATTTTTGGAGCATTTTGCAAACCTTAAAGAATAAAGTGATGAAAGTATTAATTAATTAATTAATTTTATTATCAAGACCCTTTATTACCCTTTAAACTAGGTAGCCTTCTCAAGGAGGGAATGATGGGAAGCATTTTGTAAAGGGAAGAACATTCAATAGAATATAAACTTCTTGAGGTCAGTTCATTTTCGTCTCTCTCCTCACTGGGGGCTCAGTATTGCAAATCTGATTAATCACCCCTCTCTTCATCATTCTCACATCATTGCTACTTCCCTTTGACATCTCCTTTGTCTACTAAACACCTCAAGAGAGATCGAGGATTTGGATCTCCAAGACACATTAGAAGTCACCTAATCTAATACTTTCATTTTGGAGACCAGGAAAAGACTTGCCCAAGAATGATCTCACCAGTTGGAAATGGCAGGGGCCAGATTCAAACTTGGGTCTTCTGACTTCAGGACTGGTGCTAGATCTAGTCTCAGAGAATCACAGTTTTTGAGACTGAAGGGACTTCCTCGTCCTTCTAGATCATCTCATCCCCAAACAAGAGCTCTCTATGCAACATATCAAACCAACAGTCAGATTGTCTGTGCTTGAAGACCTCCAGAGAAGGGGAAAAGCTAGCATCTCTTTCAAGGAAGCAGATTCTGCTTCGAATCATTTTGTGCGTGTGTGTGTGTGTGTGTGTGTGTGTGTACACACACACATATATAAATATACACACATACACATAATATACACATACATACACACATATATGTATGTATATGTGTATTATATGTTCATATATATATGTATAATCATTAGAAATTTTTTCCTCCCACCCAACCTAAATTTTCCTCTTTGCAACTTCTAACCCCTGAAAGTAGGTTTTTATTCATTTCCATTTTTTGTCTTTGGTTTTAATTATTTATTTTCATTTGGTTTGCTTTGCCCTTGGGCAGCAAAGCAGAACAAAACTGATCCGTTGTCCACCAGGCAGTCCTTAAAATCCTTGAAAATAGCTTTCATGTTAACTCTGGGTTTTTCTCTTTTCCACGCTTGCCCTCCCCGTGACTCCTTTCATCCATCATCAGTTGACATGAACTCAAGACCTTTCACCCTACTATGGAATGCCCTTCTCTGGTGTCTACAAGCTCATCACAGGGGCTTCCTAGGGACTAGGCTCACCAGCATTCTCTTTCTGAGAGCAGGAACCATCTCCAGTTTTCCGAGGCCTGGTGCACATTAGACATTTAATAAATGCTTTTTCATTCATTCAGGTATTCTAGTAGCAAAAACATGACACTGTGGGATTATTGTCTGTTTGAAGCACAACGCAGAGGCTGCCATGGAGATGGGGGTGGAACTATATGGGAGCAAGGGATTGCCCAAGAGCCCCCAGAGAGGAAGGAAATGGCAGACTTCATAATCTCCGTTGTTACTCCTTTTCTGAATGAGGCACCAAGACCCAGAGTCTCCCCAGTGGGGTGATGAATGCCCCTGCTATCAGTCTATCCACCTGAGTACGCCCATGTTCCCTTCCCTAGGGGTTACCTGTATGCCGGGCTAGAGTTTGGTGCCGAGTGCTTCTGTGGCCACAAGATCCAGGGGGCAAATGCAAGCCAGGCCGAATGCAACATGGAGTGCAAGGGTGAGAAGAACAACATCTGTGGTGGTGTCAACCGTCTCTCCATCTATCGGCTTGAGCTGGCCCAGGAATCCGCCCGGAGATGTACGTGAGTTTGTCTGCCTAGCACCTTGCACTGAGAGTGTGAGAAGGGCCACTGGGAGTAGGGAGGAAGTGCCAGAGGGCCAGAGCTGCCTTCTGGGAGCTTAGTGGGCACTCAAATGGAGGCCTGACAGCCCAGACCAGTGCAAGGCCTGAGAGGATGGAATGGACTGGCATGAACACTGCTTGTGGCTCACACTCAGACCCCGACCCACTGTGTGACCACAGATAAGTCAGTTTTCCTCTGTAGCCCTCCATTTCCTTCTCTGTAAAATGAGAGGATTAGTTTAGATGATCTGTAAGACATTTCTAATGCTGACATCCATCGTTCTGATGTCCCGTACACCTCTAACTTCATATATTCTAAAATTTGTTGGATTGCACCTGCTTCCTGCTCTGAACTCTGAAGGTCCTTCTCAGCTCTGACTTTCCCTGTTCTAAGATCCCTCCCAACTCTGATTTTCTGTTCTCTCAACTCTCTTCTAGCTCTGACACTCCGAGATTTTCTGTTTTAAGGCATCTATCAACTCCAACATTCTCTACTTTAAGGTCCCTTCTGTCTCTGACATTTGCTGTTCTAAGGGCTCTCCCAGCTCTGAGATTTCATGTTCTAAGCCCCTTCCCAGCTCTGATATTTCCTATTCTAAGGCCCCTCCCCCTCAGCTCTGATATTCTCTGTTCTAAGGCTCCTTCCTGTTCTGACAGTCTAGGATTCTGAGTTCTGATAAAATGTTTTATTCATTTCAGTTTTTTGATCTTTGCTTTTAATTCTTTTTGTTCAAATAAGTCTTTCCCAATTTAAAAAAAAATTTCTTTTACAGTTTTAAAAATCTCTGAATCAGGATTTTTTTTCTGCATCTAGACAGGCCTGTTCTGTCAATTTGCAAACAGTCCAGTTCTGGCACATGGACCACTTCATACATACTCCAATGGTAGCATCAGCATGAGGTCGTTCTCAGTAGAAAACAGGAACTTCCTTATGATCTCTTTCCTCCAGAGTCCATCCTTTGGACATAACTCACAAAATAATCTTCATGAGTTCAAATGTGGCCTCCTACACTTGCTAGCTATGTGACCCTGGGCAAGTCATTTAACCCTATTTGCCTCAGTTTCCTCATCTGTAAAATGAGCTAGAGAAGGAAATAGCAAACTGCTCCAGTACCTTTGCCAAGAAAACCCCCAAATGGGGTCATTAAGAATCAGGCACAACTGAGGGAAAAAACACAAAAATTGATAAAATAATATTAGTAAAGTGGAAACATGACCACAACACTTACCAACTCAAAAGTCTTTAAAATTCCCAAAAGTCTGTCAAAGGCAGTAACCTCTAGGATAAAATATGGGTCACTGATCTTGGCATTTAAGGCCCTTCACACGTCTGGTCACAGTTTCCCCTTCTGTTCACATTCTTTCCTTTCCAGAATTCTCCATTCCTACCAAATGGGCCCTGTTGCCATTATGCAAATGCAGCCTTCCCTTTCCTGACCCTGACCCTAGGGTACCTTTTTCATTCCTGAGATGTGTCCTCTCCTCACCCCCTGCTGTCAGCTTGGGGGGCTCTTTGTGGGAACCCTTTTCTGATTCTACTTGTTTATAACACTTTCTCCCCTTTCAAATTCTTATCTACTTATCTCTCTGTAAAAGTTGTATCCCCCAGGAGAATGGAAGTTCCTTCAGGGCAGGGACTGCTTTCTGTTTTGTCTCTGTATCCCTGATGGCTGGCATCAAGTCCTGCATGTGTTACTGCTATTCCATCATTTATTTGCAGTCATGTCTGACTCTGTATGACCCCATTTTGGAGTTTTCTTGGCAAAGATTCTTTTTGCCATTGCCTTCTCCAGCTCATTTTACATATGAGGAAACTGAGGCAAACAGGATTCAGTAACTGGCCCAGGGTCACACAGCTAGCGTCTAATGCTATATTTGGACTCAGGAAAATGAGTCTTCCTGACTCCAAGCCCTAGGCCCTGATCTAGCTGCCTGCACATACTACATACTTACTAAATGCTAATTGGATGGGATTAAGTTCTGGCTTAATTAGGCTTCCTGTATCTGTCTTTGGATTTGCCCACTTTTATCATCATTACATCAATATTGAGGCTAACCTGTTTCCCCTAAGCATATTCATCACAAGACTGTATGATGTAGTTCAGCTGGAGTCAGTTCCATACTACCTTTGCCCCCAGGTTCAAATCCTGGTGCTTCAACTTGCTACTTGTGTGACTTTGAATAAGCCATTTTTAACCTCTCTGACCCTCAGTTTCCTCATCAGTAAAATGAAAGAACAAGATTAGATGGTCTCTTTGTGTTCTAAATCTCTGACTTCTAACATTTGTGGAGAGGGGATCTAACACTGTGGGGAATCCAGGAGCATTAAAACATAGGCATTCCCTAATGGAACATTTCGTTGGGGTGAGATCTTAGGAACCATCAGCCCATTCATTTTACAAAAGAGGAAACTGAGGTACAGAGAAATGACCTCCTGATGATCAGAGCTAGTAAGCATCAGAGTGTGAATCAAAACTCAGATTTTTTCAAACTCCAAATGAGCTCCAAGTTTTCTTTCCCCTGCATGAGGCTGCCTCTCCAAATACAATGTTTGTTTGGTCTGAAGGATTCCTATGGGTCAGAGGATTGTAAATGGTTATGAACTCAGCACTAGAAGTGACCTTAAAGGTCAGTCAGATTCTCATTTTACATAGAAGGAAGCTGAGTCCCAGAAAGATCAAATGACTTCCCTGAAGGTCATACAGATGATGAGAGACATGGGCTCGAACCCAAGCCCTTTGATCCTCAAAACTGTAATCTTTTCACTGTCCCATGCTCCTTCCCTCATCTTACAGAAGAGGAAAAGTTGAATGATTTCTTCCAAGATGACTTAGTTGATAATACAGATAGATGAAATATATGAGAGATGTGAACTTTGAACCCAGACCCTTTGACTGTCTTCCAAAATTGTAATTGTTCCACTTTCCCGAGCTGCCTCTCTTATCTCAAAGGGTTTAAATTCAGAGCCTTCTTCATCTAAACCAGACACAACCACTCCTCCATTAGGTACAAGATCCATGTGGCTAGATAGAACTCAATTCCGTATGTGTCATTAACCCATCTCCCTGGTCGGTCCTGAGATTGTTTGATATATTTGGACATTAGCCAGAGCTTGTCTCTTAGACAAAGCATGTGCATCATGGCATGTGTTTGGTATGAGAAGTTCGAAGTGTGTGAGCCAATGAGGATTTTTTCTGTCACCCAGTCGATGGGAAGGGAAACAGAAAGGTTATCTGAGCCAGAGTCTGCCTCTTCAGGACTTGCTTTTTTTTTTTTGAAAGGGGGAGCATATCAGGGGACCCGTTGACCTCAAGACAAACACTAACAATGTCATAGAATTATCACATGAGAACTGCTTCTTAGCTTAATGCCTCCATAGTTCTGATGGCTGGTTAGCTTGTTTTTAAACAGTATCATTTGCATTATGAGCGTGCCAGAGAAAAAATTAATCTCCTATGCCAGCAGAGGAGTTAGGGATGCTTTGGTCCCAAAATAGTCACTGTTCTTTTGTACTCAAAGGCAAACCCAGGCAAGTGTTTGTCTCATTCTTCCAGGAGGCCCTCACTGGGACCTTCAAAAGAGAACAGCCACCCAGGGTAAGAAAGATGAAAAGGCTGAAGTGTGAACTGAATTTAACCTCAAAGTCCAGCACCAAAAACAGAACCCGTAACAAGAAAGAGAGAGGCTCAGATGAGCAGAAACAAGTCATCCAACTGGGCTTTCAGTCTCAGCTCTACTACTTCCTCGCTGTGTGACCTTGAGGTCCAGAGGACAGAAATAGGAGTAGGGCAGGAAGGATGCAGGAAGGCAAGTTTCAGCTTGATGGACAGAAAAACTTCCTAATAATTAGAAATGCAAAAGTAGGATGAGCTACCTCAGGAACAAAGGAGTTCTCTGTCCATGAAGTCTCTGGGCAAGGAAAGATCACTGTTTGTGGGGTATTATAGAGAGAATTCCTTTTTTAGTCACTGAGTCTCATCAGCAGATCCATAGCTAGGAATTGTGGTACCCAGGGCAAGTTTAACTGATTAGGAGTGGGGAGGAAAAGGGATGGTTTGTTCCATTTGGATTCGGTCACACCAAGAGAGAGGGCAGCCTGTCCCCCAGAGAGTTTAGCCTCAGCCCTCACAGAATGTGACTGATATGCTCTGACCCTGAGAGGAAATAAGGTGGCAGGCCATTCTACTATTATCTGGCTGTGTGAACATAGACACGTCACTTTGTGTTCCCGAGTCTCACTTACTTGTTCAGGATTAGGGTCAATGTTCTCTCGTGTCCCTTCTAACTGAAATATGGTGGTTATCATGCATTCAAATTTAGAGGAGCCTGAGCTAAAGAATTTTACTGTACAAACAGCTGGATGAGAATCATTCTGTCCAGGACATTCCTTTTAAACCTAGGATGTTGTGCATAGACAGTAGAAAGGGCAATATTATGAATGAGCTAAGTGAGGCTAACTGGAAGTTGACTGCGTGTTTATGATGTTAGCCAGACTCCTTAGTTAATACTGAGATTAGCCCATAAATCTTGACATTAGCCAGAGTGTGTGGCTTTCAGCTGCTGTACATACACCCATGAAGATGTGCATAGTTGTAGGTATTTGGTAGGAGAAATGTTGACTTTGTACACAAACACATACATTTACAGGTGCTTAGTTGTAGGCATTTGGCATGAGAAATGTTGACTCTGTGAGGACTTCAGTCACCTGGTAGATAGGGAACTTGGCAGAAAGGGTAAAAGTCTTTTCATCTGTGTTTGACAGCCAAATGAAATTTCTTGCCTAATCCCTTGAAATCATAACATTTTCTAGAGCCCTTTTTTCCTCACAGGATGATTCCTCTCTTCCTGAAATGAGTAGAAAATCACTGTGATGGAGGTAATCCTGTAAAGGACATCTCCTCTGCTTCTGTGTATCACTATCAAGACTTCTAAAGCCTGAAAGCCCATGTTAAGAGAGGAGGGCTGGTTCTGGCAGGGGGCATACATCTTTACCATATCCCAACTCCCTCTCTCCTGTAGGAGATACTCAGACTTTGTTCCTAAGAAGCCTTACCTTGCCCAACTATAGACTGGGAGAGTCAATGACCCTCTTCTCCTTGATGCTTTCTTCTCTCTAGGTGTTGGTGATGTTTTCCTGTACTCTCCCCGAGTTCTCCTCCTACCTGTGTGACCACTGCTGCTCAGGCTTCCTTGCTGGATCTTCATCCAGGTCATACCCTCTGACCTTGGATGTCTCCCAAACCTCTGTTTTGGGTCTTCTCTACTCCCTACAATTCTCTTTCCACTCTACTGTCCTCCTGCCTTCATTCTCTGCATCTAATACTTAGGATGGGAAGGGGCACAAAGATACTGTCCCCTTCCCTTTGTGCCCTCTCCCCTCCACCCAAAAAACACCTAATTCTGGGTTCCCCAGAATTGCTGCAGCAATATAAATTAAACTTGCCCTGAGTACCACAGTTCCTAGCCATAGACTGGCTGATGAGACTCAGAGTGACTAAAAACAGAAACTCTCTCTATGATACCCAACAAATGGTTATCTTTTCCTTGCCTGGAAAAAAACCCAGATATAATAGGCAACAAAAGTCAGTTGAGGGTTCATTGTTTCTGACCACACCTGAGATTTAATGGGTACCAGGAACCCTCAGCATGGAAGCTCCCTCTAGCAATAGAAATGTGCTTCTGACCTGTAACCTAGAGTCTTAAAATGTTATCAAAGACACTGGGAGGTGAAGAGACTTGTCCAGGGTCACATGGTCAAGGCAGTCTATGTAGAGAGGTGGTTATAGAGCCTAGGGGCTCTTGACTCCAAGCGCAGCTGTATATTCATAGTGTCTCACTCAGAGAGGGGACTTCACTTAATTATTTTGTGTTCAATGGAATATTTTAAGGTTTTATTTTATTTTTAATTTATGGAATGAAACAAGCATTTATGTAACATAGTATAATAAAAAAAGTGCACAAATCTACTATGTATATAACCTGTTATACCTTTGAAATATACAGCAAAATTATCATGTGAATTTCTTTTTTCTTCCCTCACCCTAGAGTTGGTCACCATTACACAGAAATAGCTATGTGTATGTGTGTGTGTGTATGTGTGTGTATATATGTCTATGTGTATGTATGTAAAATTATTCTATGCATACTTCTATTTATTAATTCTTTCTCTGGATGCAGATGGCATCTTTCTTCATAAGTCCTTCGGAGTTAATTTGAATATTTACAATAGTCAGCTTATTCGCTCCCAGTTGTTTCTAAAACAGTGTTGTTGTTACGATGTACAGTGTTCTCTTGGTTCTGCTTATTACACTCTTCATTATTTCATGCATATTTTTTAAGATCATTAAGCTTATCATTTCTTTATAGCACAGTCATACTCCATCACAATCATATACCATAACTTGTTCAGCCATTTTCCAATTAATGAGCATACCCACAATTCCCAGTTCTTTGCCACCACAAAGAGAGCTGCAATAAATATTTTAGAACATATAGATTCTTTTTCTTTTCTCCTATTCATCTTTATAAATAGACCTAGAAGCAGTATTGCTGGGTCAAAAGGTTTGTAGGGTCAAAGTAGTTTAATAACTCTTTGGGAATATTCCAGATTGCTCTGTAAAATCGTTGGATCAGTTCACAATTCCACCAACATTTTTTTTCCATATGCCCTCCAACATTTGTCATTTTCCCCTTCTATCATTTTAGCCAATCTGATAGGTGTAAGATATTTCAAGGTTGTTTTAACTTGCATTTCTCTAATCAGTAATGATTAGAGCATTTTCTTCATGTGACCATATATTGTTTTGATTTCTTCATTGGAAAACTGCCTTCATTTCAATTCAGTTTTTTGGTAAGGAGGGGAAGGGTGGTGTCTGGATCCATGATTTCATTGGTAGAGGGAACTCCCAAGCTTCCTCTGCTATTCAATGCAGAATATCATCTGTTTTGCTAGCCTTAAGAGAGTTAACAGGGTCTCATAGATTGAATGTGTTAGCAAGAAGACTTGACCCTCCAGGTGTCCTTGACTTTGAGGCTGGCACTGTGTCTGTTATACTAGATTTATGTGTGTGTATGTGAAAATAGATAGATAGGAAGAGAGACAGATGAATAGCCAGATGGACAAAAGGACAGACAGGCAGATGAAAGGATGGACTCAGACAGATGGAGAGAGATAGAGAGGCAGAGAGAGAGATAAGAGAGACAGAGAGAGGAAAGGAGAGAAAAGAGAGAGAGGAGAGAGAGACAGAGAGAGAGAGAAGGGAGAAAGGGGGACAGAGAGGGGATAAAGAGAGACAGAGGAGAGAGAGAAAGAGAGGGAAAGAGAGAGAGAGAGAGAGAGAGAGAGAGAGAGAGAGAGAGAGAGAGAGAGAGAGAGAGATCTGAATCTGTGATTTTATTGATGTGGGGAATTTTCCCTCCATCACTGCAGATGGAAACTCATCCACTAACTTATAGTCTTAAAGAGTTTTCTGGAGCACCATATGCATCTATTACTTAAGTCACAGTTTTTCTTTGTTTGTTGGAGTCTTTGGTTTTTGTCCTGACCTATAATCTCATCAGGAATCAGTGGTTTCATTTGTCTTGCCCTCCATGGAATGTAAGCTTTTATTTTTGTTTTGTATCCCAGTGACTGCACTATGTCTGGCATATGGTAAGGACTTAATAAATGCTTGCTGAATTGAATGATGGGTAGTGAGCTTCTGATGTGGAAATCCCCTCCTCCACTGGTGCAACCCAGCCGAGTTCCTCTTAGTCTTAGAAAGTGACCTGGAGGGTTCCATGGCTGGCGGGTGCCAGCAGCAGGACTTGTCCCCATGGTGAATTCCAAAGCTAGTCTCTATCCACTTAATAGCAGGCATTTATACAGTATTTAAGGGTTTGCAAAGCTCTTTACAGATCTTATGTCATTTGACCTTTACAGCTGCCCTGGAAGGTGGATACTATTCTTATTTTACATATGAGTAAAGGGCACATCTGAACTGCTCTTCCACCAGCTTCCATTCTATTTTATTAAGAGTAATACCTGACTACCATATCCTAAGTGAATGGTTCTCTGGTCATGATGCTTGCAGAGAACTACATGCCCATGCCTGGAATACTCTTCTTCCTTACCTCTGCTTTCTGGCTTCCCTGCCTTCCTTTAAAACATTCCCACCTTCTGAAGGTTTTTCCTGGTCCCTATCTCCCCCTCCCTCCTCCCCATGTGTGCCTTGGTTCTGAGATTACAAGTCATTTATATTGTATACTTCTTCTATGTGCCTAGTTGTGTACACATTGTCTCCCATCAGATTGTGAGTGCCTTGAGATCTGAGACAATTTTTGCCTCTCTTTGTATCCTCATCCCTTAGCCCAATACCTGGTACTTGGCAAGTGCTAGTTGACTGACTGAGTGACTGACTTCCTCCTACAGTGAAATTCACTAGTTTCCAGGCCCCTACCCTGTTTCTGGGGATGACTTCAGACTTGGATATCTCAGAGGCAGTTGAAAATGCCGCCAGGCTGCAGGTTTCTTTGCTAGTCACTAAAAATAGAGGGTTCACATTATCTCTGGATCGTTGAGCTAATTCAATTCATCTCTGATTATAGGTAGCCTTTAATAACCACAGTTCCATGGCCTGGTTCATTCCCCACTGAATTCTTTATCACAGTGGAGCCCAGCCTAATTACCCAGGGGGCTGGCTGCTGTCTTCACACCAAAGAGGACTCTTCCCCTTCTCACCTTGATGCTGGGCTTTGGTGACATGGGAGCAGTCATTTCGAATCCCCAGTACAATGAGATGATAGGATTTCTCAGGTCCCACCAGGTGGATCTCAGCTGTTGCCATTCTTGAGCCCAGCAGTCCTCCTGGAATCAAAGAACAGCGGCTCTGGTCCTCTCTAGCTCCCGGACAGCCAGGGCCAAGGAGGTTCAAGCGCTGTCCCAGCTGTGCAGCAAATGAAGTATTGACATGGAATCCAGGTCACTGGGACTTTATTTCCTCCAATCCACCCCACCCCCCTCCCCCATCCTCCCCACCTTGAGAGACCTGTGAGAGGGTTTCTGAGAAAATCAGCATGGGACCTGGCAATCAGAGAACCAAGAAATCACAGGGTAGGAGGGAACCTCGGTGACTACTGATTCTAAAAGGAAAAAAAATCCCAAAGATCAACCTACCTGACATCTTGTGTATCCAGTCCAAGACTATAGATTGATCCTTCCTACCTAGCCCTGACCAGTCCCTTTGCTTCCCTGGGGCCTAGTTGACCTAGCAGCTGCCCCAAAGGTCCCGGAGTGGATCAGTGGCAGGGCTGGAATGAGAACCAGGTCTTCTCAGTTCCAGTGCAATGCTCTTTCTCTTTCTACATGTCTTGTTGGCCCCTCAGAAGGAGCCCTACATCCCCCAGAGGTCTGTGGTGCTGGTAGATTACGATCCACATAGAGGCAGAGTGCTTACTGCCCCTCAGAGTCTCCCACTCCACTTGGGGTCTTAGATCATTGGTTTCCACCTATCCCAACCCACCCCCTACAAATCTCAATTTGTTTCTGCTGTTTCTATCTCTTGTTCTTTGTTCTGTCCTCTGGGCCAAATCAGTCTCATCCCTCTTCTAGGAGACAGCCCTGTAAAGGGTTGGATGTAGATAGCTATTATGTTCCCTGAGTCCTCTCCAGACTAAAATGGGAGGGGCCTTAGAACAAGGAATGTCAGATCCAAGAGGGGCCTTAAAACAGGGAATGTCAGGGCTGGGAGGGGCCTTAGAAACTGTGCAATCTAAGCCCCTCATGTTTACAGTTGAAGAAACTGAGTCTTAAAGAAGGGTGTAGACTTGCTCTAAGTTCCAAGGCAGGAGCTGGGCCTAAGAGGCCTTTCTTAAGCCAGAATTCTGCCTTCCTCCCTCCTCCCCCAACCCCCATTCCTAAACACAGGCAAGCCTGAGCCCAAAGCTCACTCCCTGAGAGAAGGGGCCCTGGGTTCCATCCACACGCCTTCCCTCTGGGAAGCTGAGCTCCTGCCAGCAGACAATGGTGGGCATTGTCTCCATGAATGGGGAGCTGCAGCTGCTGGGGAGGCGGGGCTGGGCTCCTTCTGAGGGGAGCACAAAGAACCAGGTGCTCATCAAATCCCCCCCAAGCCCCTCCCCCAAGTCTGACAGCATCACTGGGCTCTATCAATTCAACATTAACAATGGGCCCTCTGGTCTCTGGAGCCCTGCAGTTAGAGATCAAATCTCACTCTTCTACTTTCTACCTGGGACAAGCTACGTCTCCCCTCTGGGGGATAATGGAGAGAATACTGTTTGTACTTCCTCCATCACAGGGCTATGGAGAGGAATACACGTGTAAGCCTAAAAAGTCATAGATACCAACTGAGATTATTATTAGAATCAGGACACCTCGGTCCTTGCCCTAGAATAAGCTATTAGCTCTCTCTGGGTTCCAGTTTCCCCACCTGTGCCTGACACATAGGAGGTGTTTAATAAATGTTGACTGACCGATGGACTGAGAGGTCATGGAGGAGTTGAAATGAAAGGTGACTTCTGGTTCTGGCATTCATTGCTCCTACAGTAAAATAGTAGAACTGGGGCTTCAGGATGGATACCACAGTTTCATTTCAGCTTTTGGTAAGGATTTGCTGTATGACTTTAGGCAAGATGGTTGACTTCTTTGTGCCAGATCTTGTAGAAGCTTTGTGACTCACTCTTCCTTTCAGATCCGCCAGGGGTTAATTCTTCTCTGCCTTTGGTCCCGCAGATGGCAGTGCCATATTCCGAGGCTGCTTCCACAGACCTGACAACCTCTCCTTGGCTTTACCTGTGACGGCCACAATGCTGAACATGTCGGTGGACAAATGTGTTGACCTCTGCACAGAGAAAGTGAGTGGGCCAGCAATATCCAGGCTGGAGCTAATTGGGGGGAGCTGTCCATGGTTCAGGTGTGCAGGATGGATGGTACTCTTCTATGTGTTTTGTCCTTCAGTCTTTCAGTGACACCCCTCTCCCTCCATGGACCTTAGCACACTAGGCTCTTCCCCCCTCCACTCTCTCTTGAAGTCTGTCCAAACTTACGTTCATAGTTTCCCATGACACTATCTATCTATCTCATCCTCTGCAGTCCCTTTTTTTCTTTTGCCTTCAATCTTTCCCAATATCAGGGTCTTTTCCCATGAGTCCAGTCTTCTCATTATGTTGCAAAAGTATTTCAGCTTCCGCTTCAGTATTTGACCTTCCAGTGAACAGATCAAATTAATTTCTTTAAATATTGACTGATTTTACCTCCTTGCATATGAATAGGTGGATGAGTGTATGAATGAATGAATGAATGAAAAAGCATGAAAAAAATACTGTACTGAGGACTGGGACAAAACTAAATTAATCCCTGCCCTCAGGGAGATTGAATTCTCTTAAGGGAAACCACGGAATAAAGGAGTGGTGCCCAAGGAGGGGAAGTTAGGGACAAAGAGATTAGATTAGATTTATGGTCCTGGTTTTCCATCTAGACTATGAGCTTCTGGTGGGCAGGATCTGGGTCTTGTTATTTTCTCCCATCTCCAAGATGCCAATCACAACTGGGCACATAAGTCAAAGTCAGCAAGAGGTTCTAAACAGATTTATGCCAACCCCTCATTTTTTACAGAGAAGGAAACTGAAGCCAAAGAGCATTTATCACCAGAGCTGAAAGGGAACTCAGAGGCCACCTCATCTCACATTTTACAGAAGAGGAAACCGAGGGCCAGGAGGTTAAGTTCTAGGTTCCTAGACTTAAAATTAGATGAGACCTCAAATACCAAGCCCCTCATTTTATAGATGAAGAAAATGAGACCCAGGGAGTCATTTGCTGAAAGACACACAGCTAGAGTCCAAGGCTCACAGAATTGAAACTGGAAGGGAATATGGAAGCTGTGTTGTTCCATTCCCTTTTATACTAGAGACCTAAAGCCTAGAGAAGCGATCGCTTGCCCCAAGTTCCCCAGCCAGCAAGTATCAAAGCCAGGACTCAAAACCTAGTTCTTCTGGCCCCAAAGCCAGCCCTCCTTCTTTCAAAGTGACTCTTTCAAAGTGACTATTGATTTTCTCCCATCTGGCAGCTGTCTCCCCTTCCCTAGAAAGAAGTAAATGTAAATCCTTTGTAAATACCTCTTCCCCAAGAAACAAAAAAAAAAATCCTGGAGGTGCAGGGCAGAGGTGGGGAGAAGAGGATAACATTGGATATCATATGGGACTTATAATATCAGAATCAGAAGGGAGTATAGTATTTAAAATGTCATAGCCTAAAGGGCAGTTAAAGCATACAATATCAGAACTGAGAAGGGTTCTTGAACAGAGAGCAAGAGCAGAGATTTGGGAGAACCTTAGAACCAAGAAGATCAGAGTTGAGAAAAAACTTCCTTTTGAACCACCAGCCTCATTTTAATACAGATGAGGAACCTGAGGCCCAGAAAATGGAAGTCACTTTTCTAAGAATCCATCAGCAGCAGAACCACATTTAGGACCTATGTCTCCTGACTCTTGAGGTTGGGCTCTCGCTGTTCTACCAGAGCCCTTAATGGACATACACTATTACATCAGTCCCAAACATATAGCCAGGTCCTTAGAAAATGGAACTTAGGATGGTGGAGGTATGAGGGGAGAAAAGACTGGAGCTTGGACATTATTATCCAAACTATCCCATGAGGTGTGTGCCGCAGATAATGTTATGCCCATTTTGCAGATAAGAAAATTGGCTTAGAGTTGAAGTGACTTGCACATAGTCCCAAGGTGACTCTGTAGCATGGTTAGTAAGTGAACTCAGATCCCCCAAGTCCCCTAAATTCAAAGTGTTTTCTACCCCCCACCCCCACCCCATGAAGCCCAGACTTGGAGTCATAAGATTGAGAATGCAGAGGCCATCAGCACCAGCCAGCACAGGCAAGACAATTTCACACCTGCACAGGCAAAGAAATGCAGCCAAGTATGATGAGCATTTTTAGACACTAACTATGTGTAGAACATTGTGGTCGGCCCTGGGGGAGATATGAAAGTTTAGAAAAAAGACATGATCCTGCATTGGAACTTATAATGTGGCAGAGGAGAATGAGACACCACTGCAGGTGGCTAGAATATATTATTCCATGATAAGTTCCTTAAGGAGAGCTATAAAATACAATGTGATGTGAGGAATGAAGTACCCTTCAGTTGGATAGGTAGGAATTCAATTGATGAAGGAAGGGAGAGAGGGCATTTCAGGTATAGGGCACAGCTTTTGCAAGTGCATGGAGGCCTTACATTATTAGAGTCATAGATTTTAGAGCTGTAAAGAAGCTTCAAGATGAATCAGTCTTGAGATGTCTTGCTCTAGTTTACTAAGGATTTCAAAACATTTTAGATACATGATGTCATTTGAATTTCATGACAGTTCTTAGATGTGGGATCTACATATAGTCACACAGTTAGCAAAGGTCCCAGGTAAGATTTAGACCCAAGTCTTCCTGATGCCAAGTTTGCCACTACAACATACTGGCTTTCCAAATTAGAAATTTATATTGCGCTTGAATATTTGCTGATTGTTTTGTATCCATTAGGTTATTTGAGCCCCAAATTAACTGCAGGAAACAGGTACTGAAGTCATTTTTATCTCCATTTTACAGATGGGGAAACTGAGACTCAGACGTAAAATTCCTTTTCCAAATTCACCCAACTAGTAAATGTCAGAATTAGGATTCATTCATTCCCAGGTCTCACCCAGCTCCAAGTCCAGCACTACCCATTAAGCATTACTGCCAGTAAGATTGGGCTGTCCCTAAAAGAACAGTCATAAGCATCCAGAGGCATCTCCCTGCCTGCCTGTCCCCAGCAATTAAATTTGCCATGACTGGGCACCCAGCTCCAGATAGTGTGGCTGCTCCCTCTGGAGGCTGGCTGATCAAGGTGTAAATAAAGTGGGGCCCCTGATTAACCTGCCATCACCCAGGCCCAGCTGGGAAATTGCCTGTCAGTCCCAGAATGTTCCTTCATAACTCTGTGTTTTAATATCCCAAATGAGGTCATGGAAGATGCAGTCTCCGGGCTTTTAGTGACCTGCCTCCCAGTGACAAATTCACACATTATTCAGCTGCTGCTGGAAAGAATAGAGCAGCAGATGTGTGCATATCTGAGTGGATATGTGGGAAGGAAGGAGGGGAGAGAGGAAGGGATAAAGGAAGAGAAGAAGGAAGAAAGGAAGGAAGGAAAAAGGGAGGAAGGAAGGGAGGGAGGGAGGAAGGAGAGAAGGGAAAGAGGAAGGAGGGAAAGAAGGAAAGGAGGGAGGAAATCATGCAAGCCCTATGCTAAGTCCTACTGTGGATACAAAAATAGAAGTGAGACATTTAGAAAGGTTCAACTTCAGGGGAGATGGTAAAGCTCAGGAATCTTCAGGGTGCATCAAGCCAATTGTGCCATTAGCAAGTGCCTGCCATGTCCCAGGTGCTGGGGCATCAGGACAGATGGTCATGCCCAATGTTTAGAAGGATACTTGGGAGTCTGAGAAATGGAAGTTAGGAGAGATTGCCTTCCAGCAGAGGAGACCTCCTGCACAGAGGCCAGAGAGATGGCATGTCAAACAAGGGGAAGAGAGAGGAGGCTCATGTGTTTCTGGATCTGCCTCTATTCTGATGCAGAGAAGGAGCTGACCTGTAATGGGAGAGGGAGAGAAGTCCTAGTTCTGGCTCATCCATCTGCCTAGGGGCACTGAGAGGTTCAGGGACTTACCCAAGGGCCCACAGTCATGTGAGTCAGAGATAGGACCGAAACCCAGGTCTTCCTAATTCTAAGGTGGACTCTCTGTTCATGATGTCAAGCTACTTCACTTTTCCTATTTTTAATAATTACTATTACTAATTATTATAACTGAGATTTATTTTTAAAATCATAATAATAACACTGAGGCATGATCCTATCAAAATGAATTTAGGTTCTAAGACTTTTATTCCACCACAAAAATATTTATATCCCTTCATGTCATGAAAACCCCAAAATGTTAAATAGCTGATGTCCTCAGTTTTAAGCTATTAAAGCTAGCCAAGAGAGCAGCTTATCCTCCGTCAAACAAGATGACAGTAATAATAAGGATATTTGCTTGAGGATTTGCAAACTGCTTTTGGTCCATTATCTCCTGGAACCCCATACTAACCCTAAACTATAGACACTGATGAGGAAGCTGAGATGAGAAAGGTTAAGTTTCCCAGGGTCACACAGCTTCTAAGTATTAGGAGTGGGATTTCAGAATCCAGATCTGGCGTGGCAGTAGGAAGAGCCTGCAGGACCTGGCACTGCCCGCCACTGTCCTGCTGTGCCCAGGACGCGAGCCAGCCTTCACTGATGCTCTTTCCTCCCCCAGGAGTACCCCCTGGCAGCCCTGGGGGGGAAGGCCTGCCACTGTGGTTTCCCCAACACTCGCTTCCGCCTTCATGATCAGGAAGATGAACAGCTCTGTGCCCAGAAATGTGGAGGCGAAGAGTATGAGAGCTGTGGGACAGCCAATTATTTCATCGTGTACCAGACCCAAGTGCAAGGTAGGTGTGACCTCTGGCCCTCGAGGGCCACCCTCCTGTCCTCCCAGCCCTCAGGCAGCCTGCCCCCATCACCCTGGTTTCACAGGGCAAGTGAGATCATATTGGCAGAGTGCTTACTTAGCACAGAGTCTGCAAATTAAATTGTAGGTGCTTTACAATGCTCAGTCCTTCACTGTCTTTCCCAGGCATCAAATTACATTGTATATGCTTTCTCTATAGTTTATATTTACTTACCATACACTTATCTTGTTCCCCATCCACTCACCTCCCTGCTTGCAGGCACTTCCTGGTGCCTGGCACGTACATAGTAAGTGATTAATAAATGTTTGTGGAACTGAATTGTATTCTACGAGTGGGAGCTCACTACCTCCTGAGGCACCTTTCTACTTTTGGATGGATCTCATTGCTAGAAGGTTTTTCTTGTCATTCTGCCTAAATTTGCTTTTCATCCCAATTCTGCCCCAAATACCCACAGGTATTGGTAGATACAGTAACAGCTGCATTAACAGTAATAAGGGTACAGTTGATAGAGAGCCTCCTCAAATCCCACCTCAGCCATGGTATAGTACAAAGGTCACTGTGTCTGAAGTCAGTGGATCTGTGTTCAGATTCCCCAAGACTGATCTGAGTCATCTTAATCAAGTGTTTCAACCTCTGGGCCTCAGTTTCCTCATCTGCAAAATGAAGTTGGACTGAGCCACTGAGGTTCTTTCCCTGTAGAATCCTATCCTAGACAAACCAGCTAGATGACTATGAATGAATGAATAAAAAAGCATTTATTACGCTCCCACTATGTCCCAGCAAGGTGGCTTATGATTGGAGCCCTGGGCTTGGAACCTGAAAGAGTCATCTTCTTGAGTTCGAATCCAGTCTCAGACACTTAATAGCTGTGTGAACCTGGGAAAGTCCCTTAATGGTATTTGCCTCAGTTTCCTCATCTGTAAAATGAACTGGAGAAGGAAATGGCAACCCCCCTCCAGTATCTCTGACAAAAAACCCCTAATGGGGTCACAGAGAGTCAGACTAGACTGAAAAATGACTTAGCAACACTAGCACTTGGATAAGCTTTAAAATAGAAATGATCTAAGATAATCCCTACTTTCAAGGAACTCACAGTGAAATGGGGTAGATGACATATTGAGGAGGGCTCCACTTTAGGGAGTCCAGAAAGGTTCGAGAACCTGATGAGGAAGCAACAGAGTTGATGACAGGGTCCACAATTCACTTAACCTCTCAGTGAATAGCTCTCTGAAACTCCAAATTGCAGAGGAGTTGCTAACCTGCATTAGGAAAGGGACTGTTACTTCCAAACTAGAAGTTGCCTATAGCGTGAAGTCACAATAAAAATATTATCCCAGGGGACCATAGATTTAAAGGCGAAAAGGACCTCAGAAACTAGTCCAAGCCTGTATATAGTCAGATTACCTGGGTACAAGTCCCCCATTGCAAGTTCACTAGCCTATGGCCTAATTACCTTTCTGATCTCAACTTTAATAAGACTTTTACCATCTTTTTTCTCATTGGATCCACAAAACAGGCAGAGTGGAATGAATGACACCCATTTGACAGATGAGGAGATGAGGTTCAGAGAGGTTACAGTGTTTTGCCCAAGGTCTCATAGCTAATTGGTGGCAGAGGCTGGACATGAACTGAGTTTCTATTGGTTTACAGACTCACTCAATAAGATCCTGGCCAGAGGCCAGCCCATGCCTGTGTTTACCAGATGTCCAACATCCTTCCTCCTGCCTTCCTATTCCTCCTGACCCCAGGTGTGCCTTGTTGTACAGCCTGCCCCAGGCTGAAGCTCTCTCCTCTCCCTCCTCCTATGTGAAGGAGCCAGCCAGGCTTGGCAAGGAATTGGCCTATCTGCCACCAACAGCTGTGGGGGAGGAAGCATATCTTTGTTTTCTCTTCTTGGCTGCCTTTTCTTAGTCTATCCATGAGTTCCCATGGGACCGCTTACAAAGTCTCTTTCTTTCCTTCCCTTCTTCTGATCATGGATCACCCAAGTATCTTGAGAGACCTTATAATCTAAAATGTTAGAACTGGGAGGGCCTTGGAAGGGAAAATATCAAAGACTTAGAGCAGAGAATATCAAAGAACACTAAGAGCAGAAAATGTCAGAGCTAGGAGGGGTTTTAGAACATAGGGCACAGTATCTCTGAATCATAATAGATCTTAGAGATCACCTACTCCAACATCTTTCTTTAGGAGCTAAGGAAACAGTCCCAATGAGATGAAGTGTCTTGCCCGATGTGACACACTTAGTCTGCAGCTATTCCAAGACTTGAATGCCCCAACTCTACTGACTCCTTATTTAATGTCCTCTCCATCTACTCTCTTTCTTTCCAGAGAATGCACCATCTACTTTCAAAGATCCAGTTAACTCCCACCCCTCATCTCCAACCTCCTTGCCCAGGTTTTGCTGTCGACCCTCTCCACTGACCCAAGTCTCTGCCTGTGCTCTCTTTGCAGACAATCGCTGCATGGACAGACGGTTCCTCCCAGGGCAGTCCAAAGAGCTCATTGCCCTGGCTAGTTTCCCAGGTGCAGGCAACACATGGGCCCGGCACCTCATTGAGCTTGCCACTGGTTTCTACACAGGTAGCTTCTACTTTGATGGTTCCCTCTACAACAAAGGTGAGACTGGCCTGTTCGAAGAGCCTTTCAGTAGGTTGGGGGTAGTGGGGAAAGAAATGAAAGATGAAAACTATTGGGGGAGGCTTCTGTAAGAAGGCAGCCATGTTGATGGAGATAGCGTAAGGTTAAAGAAGACTGAGGTATTGCTTGGAAAGGCATGGAATTTCAACTTGGCAACCTTACCATAGACCAGGCTCTGACTTTTTGCAAAGTCCAAACCAAAGCACTTTTGGGGACAAAGAAGCAACACCATCTCTGCTTCAGAAGACTTAGAACCAAATAGTACTGATGATTTTTCACATTTCCATATACCTTAGAGTTCCAAACTACTTTCCATCTATTACTGGATTTGCTCAGCATGGATAGAGGCAGGCTGCCTTTAGTGGACAGAGTGCTGGAGGGCCAGGAGCTGTAACCCTCCTTCATTTACAAACTGTGAGACCACAGATATATCCTCTCACTTCTCTGGACTTTGATTTTCTCACCTGTAAATTGGAGAGAATAAGCAACATGGCATTGTAGCACACATTGGCTGTGTGACCCTGGGCAAGTCACTTTATTCTTGGTACCCCAGACAACCCTCTAAGATTATAAGTTAGCTGCAGGGCAGTGGGTGTTCTATGTTGGCAGAGGGAATTTCCACACAGGAAGTTCCCTACAATGAAACCACAGGTGGCGATGGGGAGAGAACGAGAACTGGGAACGATAATGCCCATAGTACCTACCTCAGGAAAGGCAATAGTGAATAGGAAGCCCATCTCAAAAGTAGGGTTCAAGTCCTGCCCCTGACACAAACTGACCATGTGATCTGGTCAATTGGGCTCAGTGTTTTAGGCTACTTTGTGAAACTCTAAGTTGCAGAGAAGGTTCTGACCTGCATTAACAGAGGGAGTTTCCTCACCTGGGAGTTCCTTATAACAAGGAAATCACAGATCCAGTCCCTATCTTTGCCTACCTCACAGGGCTTATGAGGCTCAGATGAGATAATAAATTTTAAAGTGCCATTATCAATGTCATTTATTGTTAGTGGATCCTCATGGAAAGCTCATGAGGTCAGTGGTGAAGTTGCTCTTTTCATTCTCATTGTACAGATTGCAACAGTATTTCTGTAGGACTTTGAGAGTAGCAAATGGTTTTCCATATGAGATTGGGAGGTGAGAAAGGAGAAGTTGTAGATGTAATGAGACTGATGACATCAGCAACAGCTTCTAACACGTAAGGTTAGAGGGTTTGCTGAATGCTTTCTGGATATTATCTCAATGAATTCTTACAACAACCTTGTAAGGTAGGTGTTATTAATGTCATCCCCATTTTATAGATGAAGAAACTAAAACTCAGAAAAAGTGATTTGCCCAGGTTCTGCTAATGAGGATGGTTAGGGAGTCTGGCTAAGGATTAGAAATTACTGAAAATGATACTTCCAAAGCAAAAATGTCTACAAGAAATTTGGGTAGACAGTGGGTGCTGAAAGCTGGTTTGTCAGGGTAGAACTAAAATGAAGTTTTCACTTGTCCCTCTTTGGACTCTACTTGCAATATGGGAAATGGGAACCATCCTTCCTTCCAATGTTTGGGTCTGGGGACCCCACAACCTTAACTGGGACATGTGGCCTCTAAGACAGGATTCCCTCTTGGACCCAGGGGGGAACCATTTCTATTCCATTGGAGCACTACCTTGGCATAGAACTAGTGACTGGCAAGGGTATTTAGAAATCCATGTTTACTCCTCTGTCTGGTATAGGATATCAATGTAGTACCAAGAGGAAAAACCATCTTGGCAGCTGAGGAGGAGGATGAAGAGTCATGAAAAGAAACATGAGACAGGGGGATTTAGTAGGAGGCTGTTGTGATAGTCCAGGATAGAGGTGAGGAAGGTGTGAACTGAGGGGGTGGTTGTATGAGTGAAGAGATTCTTGTTGTCTGCCCTTTCTTCAAAGAGGACCAAGACATCAGGGAGGTGATGCCATGACATGCAAGTGAATTGGATTTAAGTGATGCAGAGCTGTGCAAAGTCACCAGCCTCATTTTTTTCTCTAGAGCCATCTGGATCCAGTGGCCAGATATAGGTCAGGGTGACTGGAGATGGCCCCTGAGTGAAGAGGAGACATAGGAGAGAGATTCTAAAGGGGGAAATGGTGACAGTTTTGACAATATTTTGAATAATGAGGTAAATGTGAATGAGGACTCAAAGATGATAGGGAAGCCCAGGTGACTGGGAAGATGATGCCCTCAACAGAATTAGGATTTTCAGAAGATGGGTGGATTTGTTGTTGCATCCTTTCTTAGTTGTATGCAATTCTTTGTGATCCCATTTGGGATTTTCTTGGCAAAGATATTGGAAAGGTTTGATATTTTCTTCTCCAGCTCAGTTTACAAATGAGGAAACTGAGGTCAGCAGAGTTAAGTGACTTGCCTGGCGTCACACAGTTAAGTAAGTGTCTGAGGTCACAGTTGAACTCAGGTCTTCTTGACTCCAGGTCCAGCATTCTATCTATTGTGCCACCTAGCTGCCCAGGGTAGGTTTGGGAGGAAGAGAAATTTTGGTCAAGTTGAGTTTGAGATGCCAGTCTAAAAGATACCTAGTGGTATGGGGCAGAAACTTAGAATCAAGACTAAGGTAGGGAACCGGGAACAGGTTGGTTTGCATGCGTTTCTCCTTAAAATTTTAATAAAGCTTTAATTTTAACATTTTAAATTAAAAATAATGTTAAATACATTTTAAAAATGGTTCCTCTCCTAAGACTGTTCCATTTTAAACTATGGTCAGTACCAGGGACATTGCATTGTTAAATACCCACCAGAAAAAAGACTGATCTTTGTGAGCTGGTCACAGACAATGCACTTAATGAAATGTTTTCTACAACATTTTTTACATTCACAGTAATCCCCTCTTCAGGAGCTGGGATGGGTGTAGCTATTAAGGGTTATTGTACTGGTGTTCAACGCTACTTTGTTACCAGATCCTGGTGAAGGAAAGCCACCAATGTAACAAACAGTGTAACAAGCAAATCTCTCCAATGAAAAAACCCAGAGTAGAAATTTAATGCACTGCTCAAAGCTCTGCAGACAAAGAGGACAGCGGCTTCTGATCGGGCAGACAGGCAGGGAGTGCTGTGGAGCCAAGCCCTGAGGTGGGAAGCCAAGAAAACAGATGACAATGGTGAGAAGGGCAGCTGGGGCACCTCTGCCCACGCCCAGCTGTTCCCCACTCCATGCCACCAATTACTCCTACTGCCCCAGTGTAGAATTCTACATTGGAAAATCCTCCGGCTTGGAGTCAGATTACTGCCCTTGGAGTCCTCCCTCCTCTGCCAGCGGATGGGGAAAATGTTGCCTCTGGAACTGGAGACCCCGAGTTCCAATTTCAGAATTTGCTACTTCGTAGCTGTGTGACCTTGGGCAAGTCATTCAACTCCTCTGAGTCTTAGTTTCCTCATCTATAAAATAAGGGTCTTAGTCCCTTGGTCCCTTCCAGCTCGCAAGCCAAAATTCAAGAAGGGAATTGGACTGAAACTGACTACTTTTTAAAAAAAATACATATATCTGATGCTATTGGCATGAAAACTCCCTCCACTGATGGAAGGGGTGGGAGAGATGGTTTTTGAGGGTCCTTTTGGTGCTGGTCTGTGATTTGAAAACAGATAGACAATTGGTCTGTAACTTGGAATGTTAGAGAATAGCCTGGGGTCACTTAAAAATGAAGGGGGTGGGGAGATGCAAAGAAAAGCAAAAACCAGCCCCTGCCCTGGAGGAGCTTACATCCTGCCTGGGGAGATGAGCATGAGAATAACTCAGTATGTACAAGACGTTTTTATGAACAAAACTAGGAAATTTTTTCCTTTTTTTGCTTAATACATGTTTTGTTTTGTTTTAATTATATTTTATTTTCCTCCAATTACATGTAAAAACCAATTTTAACCTTGTTTTTTTAAGTTTTGAGTTTTAAATTCTATCCCCTTCCTCTTTCTCTGAGATGGTAAGCAATCTGTTTTTGTACAAGAGTAGCAGAGTAGATGGAAGGTAGTCTCAGAGGGGGAACCATAGCAGCTAGGGGGGAGGGGGAGGGCAGGGCACTAGGACAGGCCTCCTGGAGAAGGTGGAATTTGAATTGAGTTTTAAAGGAAGTCAGGAGGCAGAAGTGAGGGGGCAGAGCATTTCAAGTAACATCTGAGGTGGATTCAAACCCAGATCCCCAGACTCTAGAGCTAAGTTAAAGCTCTGTGTGAATCTTCTCAATGATATTCTGACATTCTACCTCTATGTAGTCACTTCTGGTGAGAGAACTCACTGCTCTGCAAGGCAAACCACTCTGTAGAGAGAGTCACTGATTGTTGAGTATCTCCTTATGGAGAGCCAAAATTTGCCCCTCTGTTCTCTGCATTCATTGCTCCTACTTTTCTGGGGCCCAGCAGAACAAGTGTACTCCCTTTTCCTCATAAAATGCTTACGTCCAAATTCTGCCTTTGCTTTTTGCTACCTGTGTAACTTTGAACAAGCTATTTTACCTGTTTCTTCATACGTAAAATAAGGGGAATGAAGTGCCTTCCAGGTTTGTCTCTGAGCCTTTGATAAGGCAAGCTAAGTGTAGATAGAACCTTGCCCGAAACCAGCTTGATCCAGCCAGCTTGTATTGCACAGGGTGTGTCGATCATGGGAGGTGGGGCCTAAAGGTGGGATGAATGCCCAGGGAGCTCAGGCCACCACCTGTCGCCCTCTTGCCTTGAAGGCTCTGGGGACATCTTGTTCCACTCTCATGTTTATAGTCCTTTTTCATTCTGGAACCTGTGGTCTTGTAAGGACATACCAAGAAATGGAGAGAGATATATTCTTTCTCTCCTCATACCTCCATTGACCCCAACCCTTGGTCTGTCTTCTGTAAGGGTCAAATGAGATAGCATTTGTACAGTATCGGTGCCTGACATATAAAATGTACAGATTGCACACACATGTGCATGTATGTATACATGTATGTATGTACATATACTGTGTTTACATGTATGTGGATATACGTATATACATGTGTGTATGCTTAACTCTCCTCCTTCCACCCTCTACAAACCTAAATATAGGATAGAATCATGGGATGCTAGACCTGAAAGGAACTTTTAAATCAATGAATAAATTAATGACCAAAAAACCCACCCAATGAAGTGCTTCCCATGTGCTAAGTACTGGGCTAAGCATCAGGGAGTCAAAGAGGAGAGAGCTGGGCCCTGTGTGCTGGGAGCTCAGGTCTTAACAGGGGAAGGCAATGCCTATAGGGAAGTGGTGGCCAGAGAAGGGGGTTTTGGTCTGGGAAGTTACAGGAAGGGGGAGTCATGTTCTCTCTGGTAACAGTTGTGTGGATTTGCTTCTTACTGGTGGAAAGCTGGGGAGCTTGGGGGAGGGGGGAGGTTGGTGTCACGGGAGGAAGATGGATGGAGAACTGCTTGCTGGGGTCACCACTGGGGTATGAAAGAAGAATTCTCACAAACTCTACTTTGAAGTAACCTAATTCCACCCTTTCATTGTAAAGATGAGGAAATCAGGGTTGGGAATGGGAAAATTACTTGGCTAAGAGTTACACAGAAAGTTAACGTCCTTCTCTTTCCCTTTCTCTTTTGCTCTCTCTGTCTTTTCTGAGAAAGAGACAGAGAGAGACAGAGAGACAGAGAGACAGAGACAGACAGAGAGAGAGACAGAGACAGAAACAGAGACAGAGACACAGAGAGAGACAGCAACAGAGACAGAGAGACAGAGGAGAGGAAGAAGAAGAAAGAGTGAAAGAAAGAAGAGAAAGAGGAGAGAGACAGAAGAGGAGAGGGGCAGATAGAGGAGAGGAGAAGAGAAGGGAGAGAGGAGGAGAGAGGAATGGAGTAGAGAGGAAAGGAAGAAAGAAGAGGGGAGAAGAGGGGAGAGGACAGGAGAGGACACATTCTCTGTGTCACTCTCCATCTGTTCTCTCCTTCCTCAGATCCCTCTTCATCTTCCCTCTTTCTAATCTCTCCACCCTCCTTTCCCTGACCTCTTCCTTTCTCATTCTTTTCTATCTTGTTCTCCCCTCCCTCTTTCTTCATCCCTCTTCTCTCCTCTCTTCCCTTCAATGCTCTGTTTCTTTCTTCCCATCTTTCATTATCTTTCTCACTTCCTTCTCTCCCACCCCTGTCACTCTCTGTCTTTCTCCCTCTCTTTCCTCTCCCTTTTTCTCCCTCCCACTTATACACAAGATGCTGAATGCCATGCTAAGATCTTAGTTCTGTTGAGGCCAAACAAGATGCCCACTGGGCAGACCCCCAAGGAGAGATAGAAGGGACCTCGTGCTGGCTGCTAGGTGAATAACAGAACTCCCCCTGCCATGATCTGAAAGCGCCTGGGAGCTGGCTTTCTTTCACCCTGACTGGCACATAATAGTAATTTACTGCATTAATATTATGCTAGCAAGAACACCATTTGTCTGCCTCCAAAACTCCTGGAGGGGCAGCAGTGGCAGGGATACAGTGATGTCAAAGTCAGCCCCACTGTAGCAGCCAGCATGCCAAACAGTATTGAGGCCTGAGGCACAGAAGCACAAAATCTTCTGATTCAAGGCCTTCCACTCATCAGAGCCCAGCCCCGTTGGCAGGACAGTTGTATTGGGCCCCTGGCTTGAAGCAACGCCCCTAGTCCCATAGGGCAATTGGGATATTGAATCCTTTCCAGGTGCCATATTTCAGAAAGGACAGTGATAAATTAGCGATTGGACAGCCAAGAAAGGACAGCCAGAATCTTTTATAAGGGAAAACATACTATCAAGAAGAGCCTTGGGAAGAAGTGAGCTCCCCACCACCCTCAACACTTCCAATAAATGAAGGTGGGATAGCCCCTTCTCAGATACATTATAGAGAGGATTCTATTCAGGTAGAGAGGGGAGTAGATGGCCCCTGAACTTCCTTCCTTCTCTGGTCATATCGCTGTTCAGTCATTTCAGTCATGTCTGATTTGCTGACACCCTTTGGAGTTTTCTTGGCAAAGATGCTAGAGTGGTTTGCCATTTCCTTCTCCTGACCATTTTGCTGATAAGGAAACTGGGGCAGACAGGGTGAAATGACTTGCCCAGGGTCACCTAGCTACTAAGTGTCTGAGGCTGGATTTGAACTCAGGAAGACCAATCCTCAGATTCCATGCTCGGCACTCTGGTGGCACTATGGTGCCACCTTGCTGCTCAATAAATGTCCATGAGATTGAATTGATTATGTAAGAGAAGTTTTCTACAGGCTATTTTGCTTGTTGTCTAAGGTGTCTAAGTCCTGTGACTTGCCCAAGGTCACCAAGGTCCTTCTTCTAACCTCCAGACCCCGGGGCTGGGTGGTGCAGACTCTTCTGCCCCATTCTGGTATCTTAACAAACGCTGTCACCTCCTCTTTCCTCCTCAGGCATGTTAATAACCAGAAATACAAAATGTTAGATGTTTTTCCCTTTGTGCAGGAAGGAAACCAAACAGAGCCCACAGGCTTGATGAGAGAGAATTAGCTCCCCAGCATTCGATTTTATCTGGGTTCAGTCTGTGGGAGGCCCAGGATTCTGTCCTGTTTTCTGCCTTCTTTCTTCCAGTCCATGGGGTTTAGTGATGAGGATGCTAATCTCAGCCAGAGCAGGGCCAGAAGAGAAATGGGCGGGGAGGACTGTTTGTCTCCCTTCCTGCTTGCCAGACCATGTAATCCCTGAGGACAGGCCATATATCTCGGGGCACACACAGCACAGGCAGGAATGTCCATTCATGGAGCTATCTATGGAAGGGACACAGAATCTGACAATGTCAGAGCTGGGAGGGGCCTTAGAGATCATCTAGACTAACCCACTCATTTTGCAGATTAGGAAACCAAGACCCAAAGGTGAAGTGACTTTTCCCAGGTCCCACAGTAGTTAGTGTTAGAGCTAAGACCAGAATCCAGGCCAATGCCCTTCCCACTATGCCAGGCTACCTCCCTGCTGTTTGATGATAGAATCCATGACAGAAGCAACTAGGAGGAGGTGATGTCTTCCCTTCATGCCCCCACAAACTAAGATGGACCATCTGCTGCACCTGTTTTTTAGGAAAGGCAGTAAAACGGACATATTAGGCCAGAGCACTTCATGACTCCATCAAGAGCCCAAGTTGGGGCTCAGTGGGTCTGAGGCCCTTGGTGATTAATGCTGGTGACTTTAGCGTTGCTGTCTTAAAGGCAGAGCCTGCTCCCTGGGGCCCCAGCTTAAGAATGGTGGCAGACTAAAGCTGCACCAGTTTATGAGCCTTGAGGCCACCTATGACAGAATGGAAAATACCTCAGACCTGGAGCCAAAGGGCCTAGGTTCAAGTCCTCACCAATGGAATGACTGCACATGTCATGAAAGCTCAGCTGTAAAATTCCAAAGCCATGCTTTACAAGATGTCCCATCTCCCATCACCCTGCCTTTGCCCCTGCCATCCCCATACGTGGAATCACCTCCACCTCTTAGAATGCCTAATTTCCTTCCAGACTGAACTCTAGCCCCACCTCCTACATGAAACATTCCCAGATCTTTCCAGCTACTGATCAGTGCCTCCCATCTCAAAAAGTTATATTTTAAAATATCCTGTATTTTGCATTTACTTTACATATACTTAAGTTTATGCCCCAATAAAACATTAGGTCTTTGAGGGCAGAGGCTATTTCACTTTTCTCTTTACCCGCTCAATGCTCGTACAGTGTCCAGTACATTTTGTTGTTCAGCTGTGTCCCACTCTTCATGACCCCATGAACCATATAGCATGCCAGGCCCTGATATTCTCCACTATCTGCCTGGCGTATAGTAGGAGTTTTATCAACATTTGTTTTATTTATAAACATATTTGTAAGGAGTTGCTTATAAGATAAATGTTCCTATCTACCTGTTTATAAATATTTGGTTGATTAATGGCACTAATTCAGTCCAATTTACGTTAAAGGCTTCCTTTATACAAGACACTGCCCATGTATTAGAGATATGAAGACAAACTCAAAACTGTTCCTGCCCTCAGGGAGTTTATATTATACTGGATAAAATAACATGCAAATAGTTCATTATATGGATGAGAATTTGAGGAGGCAAGAGAGAATGTCACCAACCCAGGAGATCTGGTTTCCTCATGAATTAAGCCTTGAAAGAGAGCTAAAGGCAGAGGGGTGGGGAAAGAGCACTTCAGGCAAGGAGCACAGCTTGGGGACACCAAGTAGGCCAGGATGGCTGACACGGAGAGTACATGAAGGGGAATAATATGAGATAAGACTGGAAAAAGGAGCTGGAACTAAATTGAGCTGTAAGTGCCAAACTTAGGAATTTGCATTTTATCCTTGGGATAGGGAGCCATTGAAGAGTGCTGAGCTGAATAGTCTTGGGGGAAGACTGGCCCTTTGGAAAGATGATGGGATAATGGATATGAAAGTACTTGGTAACTACAATGTGCTAAGCTGTTATTCTTGATGGGAGACCCTGTGAATATCCCCTCCTTCGGGAAGATGTAAGACCATTGAGGATGTTGTTGAAACCAACTAAAGGGGACCTCTTCCCATGTCCCGATATTAATGAATCTCTTTGTCTTCTTCTGAGGAGCAGGGTTTAGGGGTGAGAGAGACCACTGGAGGAGCGGGAGGACCATTTGCATCAAGACCCATGAGAGTGGCCAGAAGGAGATCGAAGCCTTTGATGCAGCCATCTTACTCATTCGAAATCCCTACAAGGCTCTCATGGCAGAGTTCAACCGCAAGTATGGTGGCCATATTGGTTTTGCCTCACAGGCCCACTGGAAAGGCAAAGGTAAGGACCATGGGTGTTTCCCCAGCCTGTACCCCAGTCAGGCCATCCACCCCCGACAGGTCTGAAGTAAGCTCAGGAGGTTGGGCATCTGGGGGGCAGGACCTCTGGGGATAGTGTGGGGTCCTTGCTGCATCCCTGGAGGGTGCATAGGAAAAGGGAGTAGGGTAAGGT
This sequence comes from Notamacropus eugenii, assembly GCF_028372415.1. Taxonomy (NCBI): domain Eukaryota; kingdom Metazoa; phylum Chordata; class Mammalia; order Diprotodontia; family Macropodidae; genus Notamacropus; species Notamacropus eugenii. The sequence goes on along the minus strand of NC_092875.1, from coordinate 23,850,157 downwards.
GTACTTTCTATGAAAAACTCATTTATAATACCCTTTTGGGTGCATGTCTTTTAAAAACAATCTCATTTTTTTAATAGCCTCTCTCTTCCTATCAGATTTTCTCCTCCTCCCCTAAGCTAAGTCTCATCTTCTGAGATGCAGACTGGGTGATGGGTTCTCTTTCAGGCCCTCCCCTCAGTGGTTCCCAGCTGCTCCAGAGTTACCACCTTCGCTGTGGTGCTGCTCAAAAGCATACTGTGGGATGCTGCTAATTATAGCAATTTACAAATTGCTTCCATGAAATTGACACCATTGGAAAGAGTTAAAAATCTCTAGCTTCATTGAACATCTGCTCCCTTCATTCCATGTGTCTTTAAAGGGAATGTCTGCTGAGTCCTATAACCCCAAACAGCTCCCTGCCTAATTCTCACCCCAGCAGGGGTGGGAGCATGAAGAGAAGGAAGATGGCAGTGGGTTTCACTTCTTCTCTCAAGTAGGCAGGGGGCAGGAGGTTTTTGAATTTTAGTGACTGAAGCCAGAATGAGAGTCTGAGAATGAGGCCCTACGTATTCCCAGAGAGCACAGAAAATATATAGTTAGAACTAGAAGGGAACTTAAAATAATAAAAATGTTAAAACTGGACAGAATCATGGAAAAGAGAATGTCAAAGTTGATCGAGGCCATAGAACAAGGAATGTCAGGGCTGGGAGGGGCCTTAAAACAACAGGGAATGTCCAGGATGGGAGGGACTTTAGAACAGGGGGATGTCAGGATTGGGAGGGGCCTTAGAACAGGAAATGTCAGAGCTGGGGGAATCTTAGAATAGAGAATATCAAAACTAGGAAGGAACTTAGAACATAGAATATCAGAGATAAGAAGAGGCTTTAGAACAAGGAATGTGAGAACTGGAAGGGGCCTTAGAACATTAAAATGTTAGAATTGGAAAAGACTGTTGGTCATAATGTTTTTCAGCTGGCAGGGCTGACCATATTACCCCATACTTGGCTCATAGAATGTTAAGACATAAAACATGGAAGATCTGAGCTAGAAGAAACCTGAGACATAGAATGAAAGAAACAGATGAGGCCTCAAAGACCACAGTGACCATGGGGGTGGACAAGCCCTAGGATTGTTCCAGTAGCCTTTTTGTTTTGTTCCACACTAAACTTTTGAAATCAGAATTTGCTGCTGAACTAACATCGTTGGGCACACCCTCCATCTGGGGGTGAGGTTCTCTCAGAATGGACTAATTCAGGCTTTCTCCCTAACCCTGATCATAGTCTTGACTGTCCAGAGGTGCTTCATGTCAGAAGAGTGGTAGACTCCTCTGAATCAAGTTGGTCCCAGCCTCCCTCCCAGGTCATCTTGAGTCAGAGCATCAGCTGAGTTTACCTCCCAGTTTCTCATTCTCCAGGGCTCTAATTGTCTATAAAAGAGCTGCCCTTCAGTCCAGGGCTTTATCCAGTGCCATTGGACTGGGTATGTCTGCCAATGTCCCTTTCCTACCCACCACCCCTTCCCCTATTTACCACTGGAAGCCTTTACAGTAGGGAACAGAAGGACATTTCCATTCTCATCTCCTTCAGGACCTTCTTCAGGGTTGCAAGGGCCCCAGACCAAGTGATTTTTCCTTGAGGAACTCAATCCTAGCTGGAAACTCAAGGCCTCCACCCTGGCCATTGTCACTCAGGTACCTCCTCACTGACCTTGAGTCAAAGTCTCAGTTCCCCAAACGTTTCCAGACTTTGGGGTGGAATAACATGGTAGGAAAAGACATTACATCTTGAGTCAGAAGCCTGGATTCTGACTTCTGCTGTTGGCTGCCTGTACGACTTTGGAACAGTCCTTTCTCTTCCCTCTTCCATCCCCCTAAAATGAAGGCATTGGAGTAGGTGAACCTCATCAATCAATTACAAACATTTGAGTGCCTGCTATGTGCCAGGCTCTATGCCAAAAACAACGGATGCAAAGACAAAAGTGAAACAGTATTCTGCCCTCAAGTAGAGGAAACACCATGTCCATATGAAATATAAATAAAACAGAAATTTTTAAGGATTGAGACATTAACAGCCTATAGGATTGGGAAAGTTCTCATCTTGGAAATAAAATTTGGACTAAACTTTGAAGAAAATAGAGAGTTTCAGGAAGCAGAATATGATTCTGTACAAATGCACAGAGGTACGAGATGACCTCTAAGGTCTCTCCTGTCTCCAACATTTTGGGGATTTGGATGAAGCAGCTACTGTGGCAGAGAAGGGCCTAAAAGATAAGGAACCTTTCATTCCAGGCTCATATTCTCTTAAGTTTCTTCCAGCTTTCGATCTTAGAACTAACTGACCTCAAGGTCATTCCAGGTCTGATTTCCTATGGCTCTGTTCTCTCTCGATTTATCTCTCCTGTTCTCCCTCTAACTAGCCTTTCTCCCCTACGCAGAGAAAGGCCAAGCTGTGATTGTCTTCATCTTCTCCAAAAAAAGAAAAGGTAGAAGAAAGGGTCTGCTAAGGAAAGAATCTCAGGTCTGGCATTCAAGGACCTAGTCTAGAATTCTACTTCTGCTGAGGTGACCTGGGGCAAGTCACTTCCCCTCCCGGATCTCAGTCTTCTCCACTGTCAAATGAAGGGGTTATATACTAGATGACCTATAGATAGATTCAGAGCTACAAAGGGCCCCATAAGTCACCTAATCTAGCCCCTACTTTACAGATGAAGAAACTGAAGCTAGAGAAGGATCATTGATTTAGGGTTACAATGAACCTTACAGGTCCAACCTCCCTCATTTTAAAAAAAAGGAAATTGAGGTCAAAGAGGGATAATAGATTTAGAGTCCAATCTCCCTCATTTTACAGATGAAGAAACTGAGGCTAGAGAGAGGTCACAGATTGAGAGCTACAAAGGGACCTCAGAAGCAGTCTATTCTAACCCCCTTCATTTTATACAACTGAGGTTGGGGGTGGGGTGGGGAGGAAGACTGGCCCAAAATGATACAAGCAAAGGTATAATTTGAACCCACGTCCAGAGCCCATGCTCTTTCCACTGTATCTGACTCATCTGAGATTGCACAAATAGTAAGGCTGAGTTTGAACTCAGGTCTTCTGACTCTTAAGCCAGCCCTTTCTCCATAGCCACCTCTCCCTTCCATTTGTGGTCCTTCAGGTTCCCTGCTTCCAGAGTTCCACCCTCCCTGGGTTTCATCGGTAAGGGGAAGGATTAACTCAAGAGGGTTCAATGACACTGTGCTCTGTATCAGGCTGGTGCACACAGCTGTTGGAGACACAGCTCTGCCTCTCACCACCAAAATCACCCCCCAATTCCAGCTGTGTGTCTCCCCAGTCCAGGCTGAAGGCCCCTGTAAAATCTGGATTTTGTTCCATGACATTAATTTTATGATTTCCCTGGAGCAGATCCAAAGCAAAGTTTTATGTGATATGATTACACAAGGTGAATTGTCCTGGATCTGTGTAATGAAACAGATACTGTGTTTAATGATTCTTTGGGGAATTAAGTGCAGTTGGACCATTAATCAGGCATGGGTTCTTGTAGGAGAATGAGACCAAGCAGCAGAGACCTAGAGCTTTCGTGCCTCGGGAGCCATAGCATATGCCTGCATTCTAGTACTGGTGGACCCAGCTCCCAGTAGCAATGTTTATTACAGAATATGCATGCTAAGCTCAGTTACCATGAAACCAGGGGTAACTGAAAGGTCTTCCCCTCTTTCCAACCTAACACTGCCCTAACAGAAAGCACTAGGAGATGAGACGACTCAGGAACTTCGAGGGGTAAGGTCCAGGACAAAGATCATTGAGGACTGTAGGACAGAAAGATACAGCTGGGAGGGGTCCTAATGACCATCAAGTTCACCCCCTCTTCCCTCATCTTCAGATGAGAAAACTGAAGTACTTAAAGTGACTGTCTAGGGTCATGCAGTGTGGTGAGTATCTAAGTCTGGATTCCAACTTCTTGACTTTAGGCACAGTATTTTATCCAAGGGGAAATTGAACTCTGGGAAAGACAGCCACATTTGGAGTCAAAAGATCTGGATTTGAATCCTGGATCTACCATCCTCAAATTAAAGTCAACCAGTGTTATTTAAGCACATAGTACATGCAGGGCAGAGGCATCGAGATGGCTCAGTGAATAGTACCTCTGTCTTGGAGTCAGGAGAACTTGGGTTCAAATCTCCACTCAGACAGTAACCATGTCCCTTAATCTCCCCTCTGTCCTACTAAATTATCTCTAGACTAAATATGCTCAAGTTCAAGTTCCTTCCTTGGATTCCATGTCTCTGAATCCCTTCCTCATGTCAGTCATCCTCTCTCTTCATGCTATTCGTCCATCTAATCAAAATACTTCGTAAAGTATGGCACCCAAAATTGAACATGAGAATCCAGATGGGGTCTGACCAAATCAGCACCTTAAATCTGGACAGTGCCCCCTCTTAATTCAGCCTAAGGTCACAATTGTTTCCTTTGGCTGCCTTGTCACTTGCCATCCAGAAGAAGACAGAACTCAGACATCATCCTTTGCATGAAGCCTTTCCTGATGCCTCAGCTACTAATACCCTCCCCCCCCAACTACCTTATATTCATTTGTATTTACCCTCTTTATACATATGCTCTGAATACACTGAGTGCCCCAAATGTCTTAAGCTTTAACACCTCCAAACTATGTTAAGACTTTGGTGACACCTTGTTTTGTCCTTCTTGTCTCCCCATTAGAATGTAAACTTTCTTTTGAATTGGTATTGGTTTATTCTTTGTATTTGTAGCCCTGGAACCCAGCCCCCTGTGCCAGGTACAGTGCTTGTAGATGGATAAATAGTCTCAGTAAGAAGATTATATGTAGATTTAGAGCCCATAGGGACCTCAAAGTGCATGTAGTCCAGTGTTTGTTAATATTTTTTTATGTAATAGACACCCTCTGGACGTCAGTCTGGTGAAGTCTATGGACTCATTCTCAGAATCACATTTTCAGATTGGTAAAAGCATTGGTGGTCCTTCATTCTTGTAGAGGACCAATGACTTCACAATGTTGACTTACACATGAATTGGATTTAAGTGAGGTAGAGCGCCACAAAGTCATCAACCTCAATCTCTCCTCAAGCATCATTAAAATCCAGTGGCAAAGCATGTCAATACATTAAATAAAATACATAGGGATTACAAAGGAAACCAATTATATTGAAATAACAGTTATAACAATATATATATGCATACATATGTATAGATATAGATATATAGTTCCCAGACTTCCTGAAATCTATTCAGGGATCCCTGGGGATTTATGGACCTTAGGTTAAAAACTCCAGATCTAGTACAATCTCTCATGTTGCAGATGAGGAAACTGAAGATGAGAGAGGTTGCCCAAGATCACACAGGTATTAAGGAACAGTTAGGATTTGAACCCAGGTCTTATGAATCCAATGAAAAATGTCTAATTAGGGCAGCCAGGTGGTACAGCTGGGCCTAGAGTCAGGAAGACTCATCTTTATGAGTTCAAGCCTGACCTGAGACGCTTACTAATTGTATGACCCTGGGAAAGTCATTTCACCCTGTTTGCCTCAGTTTTCTCATCTGTAAAATGGTCTGGAGAAGGTAATGACAAATCACTCCAGTATCTTTGCCAAGAAGACCCCAAATGGGGCGAGGAAGAGTCAGACATGACTGAAACAGTTGCACAATGACTTAGATATGACTCCAAATCCAACCTTCTTTCTACAACTCCATCAGTAAAAGAATGTCAGAAAAAAGAGCCCTTGGGCTGAAGGATTGGACGCCTGGATAGTGATAGTGTGACCTTGAAGAAATCTCAATAATTCTCTAAAACTCTTTTTTCCCATCTGTAAAATGGGTGTTTCAAAGGTCTTAATGCAGATTTAAGTGATTCAAAGAAAAACAACCTCTTAAAACTGCACTAAGCCTGTGGAACACCGGATATATCTGCCCTACAAGCCTTCCTGGGAGTCTTCGTGGAAATAAGGAGGAGGAAAGGATTTTGAAAAGTTTTAAAGCTATATAAGTGCTAGATCGTTTTTAATCATTCAGATACATCTGGTCTTAACCCATTATAACAGTATGGGCCCAATCAGGCAGATAGATTACAATAATCTGCTTCTGTGATTTAAAAAAACTCTCCTTGTTTTGGACAGAAATACTTCCCAAGCAGCCAGAGCATCATGGAGGTGGGTTAGGATAAGAAGAAAGGCATCGAGAGGAGAAGGAGTAAGGTCTTTACCAAAAATGTTCCTTCTGCCATTTTGCAGCAGAATTTCAGCTAATGTTCCCATTTACAATCTTCCAAAAGGCCTCTTAGAGTCCTGGATTGCTTGAACTAGGAAGAGTCATCTAGTCAAGCCCCCCTCATTTTAGAGAGGAAGAAAAACTCCAAGAGGAGATGGGAACTGACCAAGGTCACAAAGTAAATCTGGTTTCCCCCTCACCATAAAATCAGAAATCCATAGGGAGAAGAGGTCCATTCTTCCCACAAACTGGTCCACAATGAGGGTTGGCTCTTTGTAGTCAGTCATGGATTTGGAGATAGAGGGGACTTCAGAGAACATTGACTCTGGTCCAGGGAGATGAATTAACACCCAAAGTCACATGATATTGAAGACAGGATTTGAACATAGGTCAAATCCAGTACTATATTACCCAGTATATCCTCTGAGGGCTCACTCGCTCTCACCTCTTTCCTTCACAGAGTGGCCAGAGTTTGTGAAGAATTATGCACCATGGTGGGCCACACACACATTGGACTGGCTGAAGTATGGCAAGAAGGTGTTGGTGGTACACTTTGAGGACCTTAAACAAGACCTGTTCACCCAACTGGAGAGGATGGTTAGCCTCTTGGATGTGGATGTCTTTGAAGACAGGCTCCTGTGTGTGGAGGGCCAGAAGGATGGAAACTTTAAACGCTCAGGGTTGAGAAAGCTAGAGTATGACCCTTACACCCCTGAGATGCAGAACACCATCAACTCCTACATCAAGATGGTGGACAGGGCCCTCAAACTGAGGAACCTCACGGGAGTCCCAGATGACTACTACCCTAGATGATGAGGAGGCCTGTGGGGAGACCAGGATAGCAAGGCTGGGGAGCGAGGAGGATCAGGGATCCCAGCAGAGGAGGCCAGATCCAGACTCTCAGAGCTAGCCTGATGGTTGGGCTAAATTTCAGTCTTGGCTTTTGGATGACCCATTTTGCTGCTTTTTCCCTTCAGGAGTTCCCTGCATGAAAAGTAACCCAGCCCTAAGAGGTTGTTCAGACATTCCCACCAATCCAGTAGGTTGCTCAGGCACATGCACATCACACACACACACACATTTCTGTCCTCCTCATTCTTCTTCTTCCTCTTCTCCTCCTTTTCTCCCTCTCTTCTATCACCGCCTATCTCTGTCATTCCATCACTCTCTATTCTCTCACTTTTCCTCTTCCTTTGTCCCTGCCTATCTCTCTCTCTTCCCACCTGTTTTCCCTTCTTCTGTGTCTCTATCTCTCTGTGTCTGTCCCTCTTTGTCTCTTTCTCTCTGTCTGTCTCTCTGTCTCTCTGTCTGTCTGTCTGTCTGTCTCTCTCCCCCTCTCCCCCTCCCCACCTCTCTCCCCCCCTCCCTCTCTGTCTGTCTGTCTCCCCCTCTCCCCCTCTCCTTCTCTCTCTCTCTCTCTCTCTCTCTCTCTCTCTCTCTCTCTCTCTCTCTCTCTCTCTCTCTCTCTCTCTTTCTCTCTCCCTCACCATCCCCCTGTCTTCTCTCTCCTTTCCCCTTCAGGACCATTGGAAGCAGTGATGATTCAAGCCCTCTCTTACTGAACATTTCCTTGATTTCTACCATTGCTCCTCATGGTTCTTTTCAGCCCCTGATTGCTACAGTTTCTGCTTTGGAGGGAGCAGTCATTCCATTCTCTTGGGGACAGGACCAGAAAAAGAAGTGGTCATGCCCCAGACCTGCCCTGTCTCAGCCCAGCGTGTTCACCTGATTCCACCCAGTGCTCTTCCTTCATGCCTAACCTGCAAATTTGAAAGTAAGAGAGGGACTGTGCTGGGCTTGGAGTCAGGAGAGACTTGAGTTGGAACCCACATCTGACACCTATTAGCCATGTGACCCTGGGCAAGTCACAACCTTTCTGAGCCTCATTTTCCAAATCTGTCAAATAGGGAGAATAATATCTGCAGCACCTACCTTCACAGGATTGTTATGAGGATCGCATGAGACCACAGATGGAGAGTGCATTACAAACACTAACGTGCAAATCTAAATGTCAGCTATTATTATGAAAGTCTCCAGGCCAATATACAAAGAGTGCTAGATTTGACATCAGGAAGACCTGTGTTCAAATCCCACTTCTGGCTGGTACTTGTGGCCCAAGCCACTTAGCTTCTGTGGCTTTGGTGGGAAGATATTCTACACAGGAAAGTCCCTTGGGTTTTTGTGAATCTGAACTTGTTCTTTAATAACATCCTGTCTTTGCTTGTCAATTCTCTTCCTAAAATGTGGGTCCCAGGCTTCCTGGATGGGGTCTAGGGAAGGCTGGTGGTCAAGAGGACAGCAAGGAGGAGGCCTTGAGCTCCTGTGACCTTCAAGAGCCAATGACTAGTAGGGACTGGTGGTGGTGAAGAATTCTTCCCTCCCTGACCCAACACTGCACAGACATAGGCTTCATTGGGGAAAGGATCACACTGGAGAGGACCTAGATGCCCACCAGATGGGGGTGCAGGGGCACATGTGAATGATCAGAGGGAGATCTCCATGAGAGCCAATAGACGAATAATCCCCTTTGGCTTCCCATTATTTGGTGCCAAGCCTGGGTCTAGAGGATGAGTGTACTGCTGGGACAAAGAGAGAAATCACCATAGTAATTCACATTTCTGGGGAGGCAGCTAGAGAGCACACCTTGGAGTTAAGAAGACCTGCCTTGCCACATACTAGCAGTGTGACCCTGGGGAAGTCACTTAACTTCTATAGACATGCCACAGATAGTCCTAAGACTATAAAATACTAACAAACTGGCAATCTGTATCAGTGGAGAGAATCTCCACTCTTGGGAACTCCCCAGGTCAATGAAATCTTAGATATGGAATAGTTAAAACACATTCCTCTGGCATTTTGCTCTCCCCTTGGAGGTGGGTGCTACAGGTTTTATTATCCCTACTCTGTAGATGAGGAAACTGAGGTTCAGAGGATTTAAGGCAGGGAGGGGGTTAGAATGCATGGTGATCTGTCAAACTAGAATAGGAATCCTTAAGTCTCACCAGGTTCCTGTGCTCTCCCAGCCCCACCCACCTGGCTTGACTTCTACCTCCCTACAAACAGAAATAGACTGGCCTCAGGCATGCCTGCTTTTCTTGGAGAGACTTATAAAGGACAGGATTGGGGTGGGAGAGGAGGAAGGGAGGCATCTCTAGACAAAAACTGCTTTTTCATCCTGGAGGCACCAAACCAAAGGATTTCAGGGGGCCTGAGTCACTGGAACATGAATCCGACAGAGATGGCTTTCTTCGGCTCAGCATGGGAATGTGCAACTCATCACCCAGCCAGAGCTGCCCTCCCCATCTTCTCATCCACCAAGCTCCTCAGTACCACCTGAAACCTTTCTCCCACTTGCATTGTGGATACAGAAGCCATACAGTATCCACAGATTCTTTCCAATTGTTTGTCCATCATGTGCAGCTTCCCCCATCACTTGGAATGTTCCCTCTCCCTTTATCCTCTGCTTCCTCCCAAGAGAGAAGTGTACCTGAAAGGTAGCTGGAGGCCAACAAAGAAATATATTTTTTTAAGAGGTGTATGAGTAAGCTGCTTCCCCTTGGGGAGCACAATCACACGAAAAGAGGGGATGCCCTTAATCTCTTGACTCTCCCTCACCCACATTCCTTGACTTGACTTAATCCCTCAAATCCCTTGTCTTCATCTGGGTGTGGACATCTGTACACCAAGGGACACCCTGAGCTCAGGAGCCTTGGGGGTCTCTGAATGTATTTTGTATGCAGTTCCCTGGACTGATTTTTAGTCTTTCTTTAGAAAATCAAGGTGGGAGGGGGGCATCGGGGTGCCCTCGCCCTGCTTGAATGCCAGCTCTCTGGAGGGCAGTGCGCCCAAAAGACAAATGCCCAAGAGCTGCTTCTGCCCAGGGCTTAGCCCAGCCACCCACCTCTGTATGAACATTCCTCAGGTTAATGCCATCATTAAATGAGCATTTTGTTGATTTTCTCTGATGTGACTGTGGCCTACGTGGTATGTTGTGCTTGATGTGTTCCATGTGTGCATGCATTGCGTGTGATTTTGTGTGTACATACACATTTGCAAAACTGTTTTGAAAAATTCTCCAGTGTGTGTGTGTGTGTGTGTGTGTGTGTGTGTGTGTATGTGTGTGTATGTGTGTGTGCAACATCCCTCTGAGAATGCGTCAAGAAACTCTGCAGTCTGACGCTTTTAGATGTGGGTCCATGACAAGCTTGCTTAACCTCTTTCATCATGACCCTAGCTAGATCTAGTGAATAAGGACTTGGGTTCAAATTTTGCTACCTGTGGCACCTTGACTGAGTCCCTTCCCCTCTCTGGGCCTCAGTTTCTTCATCTGCAAAATGGATTGGACTAGATGACCTCAGAGGTCCATCCTTAGCTCTGGATCTAAGATCCTTTGGTCCTAAGTCCCTTCATATTTCTGGGCCTCAGTTTCCTCTTCTGAAAAATGAGAGGATTGTACTATATGGCTTCTGAGGTCTCTGACAACTCTAGGTCTCTGAACCTTGATCAAACACAGACAGTGGATGCCTACTTCAGAGGGTGGGTTTGAGGCACAAATGAGGTCTCATGAGTAAAGCACTTTTCAAGCTTTCAAGGACAAGAAAGGTGTTAGTCATTAGTACAGTTTGCAAATATTTTCCTGCCCGTAGCCCAGTAAGGCCAATAGTGCAAGTGTGATGGTCCCCATTGTGCAGATGAGGCATCCTCAGATGCTCTGAGCAGCCCAGAAGTGGAGTTGGGGCAGAGAGCAATGGCTTGCATTTCTATTTCTAAAGTGTTTTCCTTACAATGACACTGTGAGGTGACTCATTGTCCCCATTTTAGAGACTGGTGAAACTGAGGCTCTGAGAAGGATTGCAAAGCTAGTAAGCTTCAGAGCTAAAATGTGAACCCAGATATTTGGACTTCACAACCAGAACTCATTTCATTACCCCATGTGACTGACTAAGTTCACACCAGGACTCAAACCCAGGTCTTTCTAATAATAATAATATATGACTCCTAACTGTTGCTAAACTGCTTTGGTAGATGAGGATATCCTTACTGAGAGTCCCTTACACTAATGAGATCTCAGTTGAAAAACAATATAAAATGTTAATGGTTTGCAAAGCACTGTAACTTACATGATCTCATCTGAGCCCCATGTATAATAGGGTAGTATTCTACCCATTTTACAAGTGGTAAAACTGAGGTGAAATGTCTTACCAAGGGTCACATAGCTTGTAAGAGCTAGAGGCAGTAGTAGAATCCAGGATCTTCCTGCCTTTAAGTCCAATGGTTTTTTTTTTTTCCACTCTGCCACATTGGTATTCACATGAAAATAATTATCCTCAATGTGTGTGTGTGTGTGTGTGTGTGTGTGTGTGTGTGTGTGTGTGTGTGTATTTAAGAGTAGGGACAGTTGAAGGTCAGTACCCTGTGTGTTCATGTTTGATCCTAACCTTTGATGTCTGGGTATCTGTCACTACGAGTGACAAATGTGGGCTTTATGTCACTGAGTGAATGATTCTGCCCTTCTGCGTGCACAGGAATTGGTGTGGCTCTGGAGAAGGAGGCCTTGTCTCCTGTGTGTTGATAGAGTGGGGAGAAGAAAGGGAGGGGTTGTTTGGAGGGGACCAAAGCTAGTGGTGAGGAGTCCCTATGGATGTATGGGTGCCCGTCCATCAGCAAACTCCCAAATAGCTTTTCAAAGAGGATACCGTGTTTCACCATGGCCTTTGGGAAGTTGTACCATTTCTGAAGGAAGCTGATCCCAGGACCCCATAGAAGGGCCTTTTCTGTATCCAGTCCTGAGCCTGATACAGCAGGAGGGAGGGAAGAAAGATAGGAAAGAGGTCAGATGGGGTTGTTTTCAAAACAAGGTCATTTGAGGGCATTACTCAGGTAGCTGAAAGCCATTCAGCCCCCAAGCTGCTGAATTCAAAGAGGAGACTCATGGAATGTTTGAACTGGAAGGATCTTTAGAGACTGTGTTTTAATTGATCCATTTTAGAGATGGGGAAATGAAGGCCCCAAATGAGAAAACTACTTATCCAAATCTAGCAAGTGGCAAAGCCAAAATTGAACCAAGACTTCCAATGCTTCCAACAGGTTATATGATTCCTTACTCTTGCAAGCAAATAGGTCATTTGTTACAGGCCAGTCAAGACTCCAGAAGTTTATGAAAAGCCTCACATCTTGTCCAAGGTCAGGGTGGTCCTAAGGACAGAAGGTAGGCAGGGCAGCATTTTAGGATCCTCTGGGTCATGAGACTTCCTCCAGTGTGGAGAAATCCAGCCCCTTCTCTGCTCCTAAAGCAGAATATAGCTTTTGACTATAGGGAGATATGGATGAACAAAAAAACAACCTAAGGATAATACCCTATATTTATAGTATAAAATGTACTGTATTGTATACTATAAAACAAGAACAAGATCTAGGACCTTCCCCCATGAACTGGCTGGTATTCGGCAAATTAACTTTTTTGCTCTGACCACAAACTGATCCCCTAAAACCAACTAGAAACTGAGACCAAGTCCTAACCTCAGCCACAGACCAAACCTCAAATGTGAACACAGACTACAACCAAGCCCTGATCACTTGGTTGAGGTCTGACTCTGGCTATATTCTGAGCTTCTCCCTGATACAAACTGCACTTCAACCCTGGCCCCCACACTAAACCCTAACTTAGCAAGTCATCTGATGACCAGGTTGCCTTGGGTTCCAAAGGAATTCAGGTGATTTGATACTTTTATGATCAAGGATATAGATGGCTCTATCCAACTCCATTCCCACTGTTAGAGATACAATACAACACGCTTGCTTCTTTGTGGTGAGTGAAGAATGTTATCTTTCGACACAGGGATAGGGAAGTTGGCTCAATGTTTCTTTAGGTCATGAAATCCCGAGAGGCATTAAATATTTAGCTGCAGCTACCCAGAGTTCTCTCCAGTTCATCAGGAGACAGAGAAAACCAACCGCTGGAGGATCTATGTGAGGATGGAGGGGAAGGCTTTCCTTGATTCCTTCACATCCCCACCCTACTTACTCTACTCTAGAAGCAGCTGGGTGGTGCACTGGATCGGGAGCTGGGTCTGCAGAGTTCAAATCTGGCTTTTGAACCTTACCATGACCCTGAGCAAGCCACTTAACTTCTGTTTGCCTCTGTTGCTTCAGCTGTAAAATGGTAATAATAATAGCAACTACCTCACAAGGTTGCTGTGAAAATCATATGCGCTAATCATTGTAAAATGCTTAGCAGTGCCTGGTACGTAGTAGGCACCACTTCATAAATGCTCAAATGTGAGTTTCCCCCAGGCACATTTTCTGGGGGTGCTGGCCATGGTTCTGAACTCCAACAGAAGTTGGATGCTCCCTCAGCATTCCAGGGTTGTGCCTGGAACAAGTGCCTCTGACTTTGGGCTTGGCTATGGGGAGACCAGGGTAGCAAAAGCTTTTTCTTTCCATTGGTCTTTGTTTCTGGAAGAAACAATTACGAAGGCTGAGGGGTGGAGGGAGTACAGAAGTGCTAAAAAGAAGAGAGTTGCACTGAAGAATAAACAAAGATGTGATCCTGACCATATCACTTTCCCCCTCTTGGTTTCAGTTTTCCTATTTATGTAACAAAAGGATCAGAGTAAGTGATTTAAGATATCTATGAATGTTCCTCCATCTCTAAACTCTATGGTCCCTGTGACTTCTATAATGTGTGATTTATACCCATAGGGAATTAGTGAGTACCAGGGAACTGACAGAGGGAGGGATGATGGATTCAACTAGATATTGGCTCATAGTATTTTTAAATAATATTTTATTTTCCCCCCAGTTACATGTAAAGGCTCATAGTATTTTAAAGTTGGAAGGGACGATAGCGCCAATCTATTCCAACTCCCTCATTTTACAGATGAAAGCAAGGCCCAGAGATGTGCTTATACAAGGCTTTGAATTGGAGAGGGTAGATATTTGAGTAAGGGTGTACAGATGAGAAATATCATATAGACAAAAATTGCAACTGATTGGATATGATTGGGTGAGGAAGAGAATTCTTTAAAAATTTAAAGGCTGTTCCATGGAAGAGGATTTTATGTTTTCCTGACTAGCCCCAGAGGATAGAACTAGGAGCAGTGGTTAGATGCTAAAGAGAATCAAATTTAGGTTCAATGAGTCTTTTTGTACAAAAATGACTTAATATGGAAATTTTTTACATGATTGTGCATGTAAAACTATATCATATTGCTAACCACATCAGAGAGGGGGGAAGGGAGGGAGGGAGAGATAGAATTTGGAACTCAAAACTTTTTTGAAATGTTAAAAATTTGTTTTAACAGTAATTGGGGGGTGGAATCAAATATATATTTTAAAATGTCATTTCATTCAAAGGGGGAAAAAAATCAAGAAGGCAAATGGACTACCTCTGAAGGTAGAGGCTTTTCCCTCACTGAAGTTCTTGAAACAAAGACCAGATGACCATTTGTCAGGAGTGTAGCAGATGGCTTTTTAAACAGGTCTGAGTTGAACCCGATGCCATCCAAAGTGCCATCTGACTCTAACATTATAAGATTCCTTGGACTCCCTCTCAATAGACATCTTCAAGAGGGAGGTGGATAACCATTTTCCACTTCCGAGGTCCCTTCTACATTTGAGAACCTATGATTATATGATAAGTAGAGCCATCCCTCTTCCAGAAGAACAGACATCAAAGCTTTAAGCTAAAGAAGTGAAGCTCTAATCATGGAGTTTTAGAGGTGGAAGGATAAGGTAGAAAGGAGTCCTTCAAAGGGTCCTGATATCATGCCATGGTAGTGGTTAATTCACCATGTAACTTTAGGCTGATCAGTTCCCATCTTTGTTAATTGGTGGGAGGAGGATAGAAGAAAGAAGGATCAGGTGATCTTTGGATCCCCAACCATCTTGAATGTTTGATTATATGATTCTACATACAGCAGGGCTCTTGGAGAGGAGCTTAGAGCCAGTGGATATTTCTGGGAGTTGGGATGCAAAGCTGGTAGGCAGTGCCTGGGATGAAATGGCCTGCTTTCATCAAGGTCCAATGTCTAAATCAGCCATTGGCTTTCATTGCTATTTATGTCCATGTCCAGTCCTTGCCCTAGAAGCCTGTGTAGCTTATGCTTGATTCCAAGTACTTTCATTAAGCTCATAAAACGTGGCATCAGCAGAATTATAGAACACGCCATTGTCCTTGGTGCTGGAAGGCTGCATGTTCCCCCTGCCAAGGAAAAGAATCTGCTGTCTATGAGCTACATTCATCGAGGCACAGGAGAGCCGCTCAAGCTGAAAGCAGCCTCAGAGGCCATCTGACCCAACTCACTTCTTTTACACACAAGGAAACTGAGAAAAATGGAGTCAAGTGACTTGCACAAGGTAAAACAGGTAGTAAACTGAAAAAGGAGAGTTTGAACTCAGGTCCTCAGACTTATGAGCTAATGTTCTTTTTACTGTATCACAGAAGTCCATTTCCTATAGGAAGCCTTCCTTAATTAGCCCTTGACACGAAACCTTTGAAAAATTCCCACCAATGTTGACCTCATCTCAAAATCATAGTATGATATTCCATTTCAGAGGTTTCTGAGGGCTTGAAGGCTATCATAAATACCATATGATCATAGATTTAGTCAGCTAGAAGGGCCTTAAAGACCATCTAGTTTAATCCTATCATTTTACAGAAAAGAAGACTGAAGATACAAGAGGTTAAGTGCTTTAACCAAGGTCACTCAGTGAGTAATTCTCAGAGGAAGGTTTTCTGAAGCCAAGTTCAGTGATTCTATCCACTATTTTACATTGCCTGTTTTTTATGGAAACATTTCGTAGTACCTTTGTAGGGAAGTAGGAATTAAGACTGACTCAGACAACTGATGTTAATCAGAGAAAAAGAGAGGTGTGATGGAAAGATCCCTGGGCTATGGAGTCAAGTGATTCAGCTTCTAATTTGAGATGGGCCAGGGGTAAGTCACTTCCTCCTCTCTGGCCTCAATTTCCTCATCTATAAAATAGTTGGTTAGATTAGATCATTTTTAAAAGTTCCTTTCATCCTGAACATACTCTGATTTTGTAACTACAAGACAGCCTCTCTCGTGGACATGCCAATAGGTCCCCTTCCCTAAGAAGAAGAAAGATAGCCCAACAGATGGGGAAGGAAAAGGCAGGTGCTAAGAGAAAGTAATTTCATTAGTTGGCTCACCAACATGCAGAATCTCTCTCTCTCTCTCTCTCTCTCTCTCTCTCTCTCTCTCTCTCTCTCTCTCTCTCTCCTCCCATAAATACAGGGCACAAAGTTCTACCCTCAACTTAATCCTTGGACTGTTGGAAATAGTGTTTGTCATAATGGAAGCCTGCCAGGATCCCTAGGGACCAAATTTTTCTTGAGAAGATGAATGACTGAGTGGATCTATAGCAGATAAAAAACATAAGACCAGCTAGCAATAAGAAGACATGACATTTATAGAGAGTTTTACAGTTTACAAGCCACTTCCAAGCACACTGTCTCAATCAATCCTCATGAGAACCTTGGGAGATAGGTAGTGTAAGTCCTCTTATTTCCATTTTACAGATGAAGGAACTGAGGCTCGTAGGAATGAATTGACTTGCCCATAGGATCCTGGAATTCTATATCTAACTAAATCTTGTTCTAGAGCTAAAAAGGACCTCAGAGACCAGCCCATTTTACAGTGAAAGAAACTGAGGCCCTAGGAAGCAATGGCTAAAGTGGGACTTGAAGCCAGGTCTTTTGATCTCCTGGTCCAGAATTCTTTATCACTGTCTACGTCCATATCCTTTCTCATGCAGATAAAGTTAACCATTTGTTGGCCCATATCAGACTTTCTGCCTCAGTTATTGCCATGTCAGTCTGGGGAAAATTTTGGCTAATCAAGATTTCTACTGCGTAAGATAAATGTTGAAGGGGCGGAGCCAAGATGGCGGAGTAGAAAGACACACATACACATAGCTCCGAACCCACAGCCCATAGAACATCTGTAAACAGCAACTCACTGCAAATTCTGCAGCACCAGAGGCCACAGAACATTGGAGCAAAGGAGATTTCTGTTCCAGAGGGACCTGCAAACCTCTCCCAAAAGGTCCTTTGCACCGCGGACTGGGCACCGCGGACTGGGCACCAAGCACAGCCCTGCCGCGGCCGGGGCACCGAGAGGAGAAGATCCGAGCGGGCTTCAGGGACGGGATCTCCAGCAGCCGCATGGGTCCCTCCACCCACAGGTGACGGGGGTTGGTGAGAGGTTTCTTTGGCGGGTCGAGAGGGGAATGGGGTGCCCCCATAACTCAGGCCCCCTCGGGAGGCAACAGTGGAGGTGGGAGGAGACCAGGGCTCCCAAAGCAGGCAGGAGCCTGGATCCATTGTCGAAGGTCTCTGCATAAACCCCCTGAGGGAACTGAGTCCGTGAGGCGGCCATGCCCCCACCTGAGCACCTGAACTTGATCTCACACTGAATAGCAGCCCCACACCCGTGGAAGCCTTGAGGCTGGGAAGCAGCATTTGAATCTCAGACCCCAAGCGCTGGCTGGGAGGATCTGGAGGCCAAGTGGGTGTGAAGAGAATATTCAGAAGTCAAGTCACTGGCTGGGAAAATGCCCAGAAAAGGGAAAAGAAGTACGACTATAGAAGGTTACTTTCTTGGTGAACAGGCATTTCCTCCCTTCCTTTCTGATGAGGAAGAACAATGCTTACCATCAGGCAAAGACACAGAAGTCAAGGCTTCTATATCCCAGCCCACCCAATGGGCTCAGGCCATGGAAGAGCTCAAAAAGGATTTTGAAAATCAAGTTAGAGAGGTGGAGGAAAAGCTGGGAAGAGAAATGAGAGACATGCAGTCAAAGCATGAACAGCAGGTCAGCACCCTGCTAAAGGAGACCCAAAAGAATGCTGAAGAAAATAACACCTTGAAAAATAGGCTAACTCAATTGGCAAAAGAGGTTCAAAAAGCCAATGAGGAGAAGAATGCTTTCAAAAGCAGAATTAGCCAAATGGAAAAGGAGATTCAAAAGCTCACTGAAGAAAACAGTTCTTTCAAAATTAGAATGGAACAGATGGAGGCTAATGACTTTATGAGAAACCAAGAAATCACAAAACAAAACCAAAAGAATGAAAAAATGGAAGATAATGTGAAATATCTCATTGGAAAAACAACTGACCTGGAAAATAGATCCAGGAGAGACAATCTAAAAATTATGGGACTCCCTGAAAGCCATGATCAAAAAAAGAGCCTAGACATCATCTTTCATGAAATTATCAAGGAAAACTGCCCTGAGATTCTAGAACCAGAGGGCAAAATAAATATTCAAGGAATCCACAGAACACCGCCTGAAAGAGATCCAAAAAGAGAAGCTCCTAGGAACATTGTGGCCAAATTCCAGAGTTCCCAGGTCAAGGAGAAAATATTGCAAGCAGCTAGAAAGAAACAATTCAAGTATTGTGGAAATACAATCAGGATAACACAAGATCTAGCAGCTTCTACATTAAGGGATCAAACGGCATGGAATAGGATATTCCAGAAGTCCAAGGAACTAGGACTAAAACCAAGAATCACCTACTCAGCAAAACTGAATATAATACTTCAGGGGAAAAATTAGTCTTTCACTGAAATAGAGGACTTTCAAGCATTCTTGATGAAAAGACCAGAGCTGAAAAGAAAATTTGACTTTCAAACAGAAGAATGAAGAGAAGCATGAAAAGGTGAACAGCAAAGAGAAGTCATAAGGGACTTACTAAAGTTGAACTGTTTACATTCCTACATGGAAAGACAATATTTGTAACTCTTGAAACTTTTCAGTATCTGGGTACTGGGTGGGATTACACACACACACATGCACACACGCGCACACACATAGAGACAGAGTGCACAGAGTGAATTGAAGAGGATGGGCTCATATCTTAAAAAAATGAAATCAAGCAGTGAGAGAGAAATACATTGGGAGGAGAAAGGGAGAAATGGAATGGGGCAAATCATCTCTCATAAAAGAGGCAAGAAAAAGACTTATTAGTGGAGGGACAAAGAGAGGAGGTGAGAGAAAAACATGAAGCTTACTCTCATCACATTCCACTAAAGGAAGGAATAAAATGCACCCTCATTTTGGTATGAAAACCTATCTTACAATATAGGAAAGTGGGGGATAAGGGGATAAGCAGTGTGGGGGGGATGATGGAAGGGAGGTCATGGGGAGGAGGGAGCAATTTGAGGTCGACACTCATGGGGAGGGACAGGATCAAAGGAGAATAGAAGTAATGGGGGACAGGATAGGATGGAGGGAAATATAGTTAGTCTTATACAACACAACTATTATGGAAGTCATTTGCAAAACTACACAGATTTGGCCTATATTGAATTGCTTGCCCTCCAAAGGGAAGGGGTGGGGAGGCAGGGAGGTAAAGAAGTTGGAAGTCAAAGTGTTAGGAACAACTGTCGAGTAATGTTCTTGCCATTAGGAAATAAGAAATACAGGTAAAGGGGTATAGAAAGTTATCTGGCCCTTCAGGACAAAAGAGAAGATGGAGACAAGGGCAGAGAGGGATGATAGAAGAGAGGGCAGATTGGTCATAGGGGCAATTAGAATGCTTGGTGTTTGGGGGAGGAGGGGACAAAAGGGGAGAAAATTTGGAACCCAAAATTTTGTTAAAATGAATGTTAAAAGTTAAATTAATTAATTAATTTTTTAAAAAAAAATAAAAACAAATGTTAAAAATTGTTTTTACATGTAACTGGGAAAGAATTAAATACTAAATGAATACAAAAAAAAAAAGATAAATGTTGCGAAATCCAAACCTGCCTGCAGCCACATCAAATGCACCATCATTGATTCTGACACTGATGACACTAGTGCTTTTACCTAAAATATACAAATAATCACTCTCGAATAAAAAAATTGATTGAATTTCCTTTTCCCCAACCCAATATTCATTTTCCAGTGCCTTCAGGATGTAATTTTTCTTTTCTTTTCCTCTACTAGCTGTGTTGCTTTAATAGAATGGAAGCGAAGCAGGGGATTTTTCAAATAATGTCTTCACATCCATAGGACTTAAGATAGTACCCAGCACATAGTAGGCCCTTAATAAATGTCTTTTGTGCAGTAATGCATTGGTCATACATTATTTAAATAATTTTTAATTTAATTATCTGACCTAAACGGATTAAAAGACCCAGAGTATCACCTTCCTCCAAGACTCCGAAGTGCTTTCAAGCTCAATAGATTATGTGTGGAGGGGGAGAAACCCTATATTTTATTTTCTTACTGTGGCTAGATTCATGGCTCTTAACACTAACTTGCTACATGACAGTGAGTAAGTCTATTGATGTCTTTGGGACTCAGTTTTTTGCATCTGTAAAACAAACAAACAAATAAACCATAATGACCGAATGACTTAAAAGTCCCTTCTAGCTCGAAGTCTTAGGGTCTCATGATCACTTAGATGTCACTGTCCTATCCATCCCTCCAACCATTTGGGCAAGGCATAAGGGTGATGGTTGGCTTAATCTCATCAAGGAAACAAGTCTCCTGCTGATGAGTACAGACTGGAGGCCAAGGGAGGCAAGGGGAGCCCAAGTGTGCTGTGAGGAGGGGCAGCCAGGATTCAGATGACAGAGTTGACTTTCTGCTCAATACAGAGGAAAATTACTCATGAGTGTCTGGTCTCAGTGAACGCAAAGTATAAGGCCTTATAGCAGCCTTGTCTGATTCCAGCACCTGGGGCTGTGCTTCCTTCCAACTACATGAGTCCAAGGAATTTTGGTCCTATTCTCATTCATTCTCCATCTCTCTATCTCTGTCTTTCTGTCTGTCTCTCTCTTGCCACCTTATCCCTTGCTATTTCTCTCTCTTTCTCTCTCTCAGTATATTTTCATATTTCCTTATCTTTCTTCCTGTTTTTCTTTCAATCCCTTTTCTTTTTACAATTTCTTTCTTTCCCTTTCCCTTATCTCTACCCTTCTCTTCATCTCTCAATAACTCTCTCTTCTTCCTTCCCTCCCTATCTGTCACTTTTCCCCTTCTCCTACTCCATCCTTCCCTGTCTCTCCTCTCATTCTCTCTTTCTCTCTTTCTGTCTCTGTCTTTCTGTCTCTCTCTTCCTTCTTGCTCTCCTTCTCTCTTTCCCTTGCTCTGTGTGTGTGTCTGTGTCTCTCTCTGTCTCTGTCTCTCTCTGTCTCTGTCTCTCTCTCTCCATCTCTCTATCATTGCTCCTGTCTGTCTGTCTCTCTGCCCCCCTCTTTCTCTCTGTGTCTCTGTATCTCTCTGTCTCTCCATCTCTCTGCCTCTGTTTCTGTCTCTCTGTCTGTGTGTGTCTCTCTCTCCCTCTCTCTCCTTCTCTGTCCCTTTCTCCTCCCTATCTCATCCCCCTCCCCCCACTGTCTCTTCATTTTCTTTCCGGGGGAGTGAGGACAGCTCAGCAGGAATCAGACATAAGTGAGACAAATGCAACCTGGGCTGGTAACCAAGGAACTGGTTTCCTTAGCAACCAAATCTGCTCCTACTTGGAGCTCAGCTCTGAGCTATTGTTGCCTTCAGTCTCCAAGGTGCCTGAGTGCTCAAGGAAAGAAGCCTCTCCCCTCTCCCCTCTGTTCTCCCCTCATCTGTTTTACCTGGCCACTCTGTCTGTGTCAGAAGACCTTGGTTAGATTTCTAGCTCCATGATTTATGATCTGTGTGACCTTAGACGAGTCATTCTCCTTCTATGCTCCTGTTTCCTCGTCTGTTAAATGAAGGCATTGGACAAGATTATTTCTAAGTTCTAAAACCTTATGACCCCCATAAAAGTCTAGAACAGAGGAATTAACCTAGAGTATATCACATTATTCTTCTCATCTACTGGATTTCTGTAAAATGTAACTTCACACCATGCTTTAAAACCAGCAGGCTTAATCTGTGATGGAACTGGACTGGCAGAAAACTTTAGACGAGATTCACAAATCCCTTTCCTTTATTTTCTCTCATTTGCTCCACGCTTGTCTTTCCTCCTCTCTTCTCTCTATCTCTCCTTTCCCTTCCCTCCTTCCCCCCATAGCAGAAACCTGCTCTCCAGAAGGATCTGACCAACTGACCTCCCAATGAAGACAAAATGGGAACCTCATGGAGAAGATGTGCATTTGACCACTGCAAAGCACTAAGTTAAAGAAATAAAGCTGCAAAGGTGAGATTTCAGATTAGGAGGACCTTCAAGGCTTCCCTGAAATTCCAAAGAACATACATAGTCCCCGTCTTTACAGCATCATAACAGAAACAAGGCAAATTGATATGGATCCAATAGAAATTTCAGTCAGGGAATTCTGAGCCTTGCTAGCAGTGTGCCAATGGGAAATCATTTCACCGCTATGCCTCAGTTTCTTCATTTGTAAAGTGCAAATAATGATACCTGAAAGACCTGTTTTGAGAACAAAATGAGATTATATAAAACTTTTCACAAAGCAGAAAGACCAAAATAAATGTCAGTTATTATCACCACATCATTATTATTCCCTACTTCACAGTATTGTTGTGAGAGTTAAATGCATTGATCAATTAATCAACCAAGCAGCATCTATTAAGGACTGACTGTGTGCAGCATTGCATGGAAAGTACTTTGAAAAATTAAAACACCATGAGAAGTTCATCAGTATTGTATATCAATTTCAAGACAGCGTGTTTGCACGAGTTCTGGATAGTGGACAATGCTCTCTGCCTTCCCAGTCACCAATGGAGTGAAACAAGGCTGTGTGCTTGCTCCCATGCTTTTTAGCATGGTGTTTTCAGCCATATTGTCAAATACTTTCAATGAGATTGAACACGGCATCAAGGTCAACTACCACACTGATTGTAAGTTCTTCGGTTTGGAAAGGCTACAATCCAAGACCAAAGTGGAGGGAGTGTTGGTGCATGATTTTCTGTTTGCAGATGATGGTGCACTCAATGCAGCCTCTGAAGCTGAGATGCAACAAAGTATCGATCAATTCTCTGCTGCCTGTGCTAATTTTGGACTAATAATTAACACCAAGAAAACACAGGTGCTCCATCAGCCACCACCACACCATCCATATGTGGAACTACTGGTTACAACAAATGAAGAAGTTTTTAATGCTGTGTATAAGTTCACTTACCTTGGTAGTGTATTTTCCAGGGATGTTCACACTGACAATGAGGTTGACACACACATTACTAGAGTTAGCTCAGTGTCTGGGAGACTCTGAAGAAAAATATGGGAGAGAAGAGGTATTAGACCGACTACCAAACTGAAGGTCTACAGAGCCATTGTGCTGAACTCACTGTTGCATGCCTGTGAAACAAAGACAGTTTACCAGTGCTATGCCAGGAAACTGAATCGCTTTCATTTGAACTCTTAGGAACATTCTGAAGATCACCTGGCAGGATAAGGTACCAGACACTGAAGTCCTTGCCGCAGCTGAACTGGAGCATTCAAATTATACTTCAGAGAGCACAACTCTGATGGATTGGCCACTTTATTTGAATGTAAAACATACGCTTGCCAAAAAGACTATTTTATGGAGAGGTCACATGGGGCAGATGATCACGTGGTTGGTCAGAAGAAGCAATACAAGGACACTCTCAAGATCTCTCTCAAGAACTGTGGATTTTACTGTGCAACATGGGAGACACTGACACAGGACCGCTCAGCATGGTGTGCCTACATTAGAAAGGGTGCTATGCTCTTTGAGTAAAGCAGAATTGAGACAGCACAAAGAAAATGTAAGATGTGCCAATTTGGAGTAACCACCCCAAATATTCACATGAACTATCTGTGCCCAATCTGTGGTAGAGTATTCTGAGCTTGTATTGGTCTGATCAGCCACAGTCAGACACACTGAAACTTCACTTTATCATGGTGACGTCATTTTGGTCCTCTTCGAGAGTGAAGGACAATAACCAACCAACTTTGAAAAATTAAAAACACCATATAAATGCTTATTGTTGCAATGATGGTGAAGATGAGGTAGTGATGGAAAGGTCCTGAGATATTATATAAGAGCCTTCAATAGAAGGTCCTCGTAAACTTGAGGGTAAGGGACAATATCACTTTTCTCTTTGTATCCTCAGGGTTTAGCACAGTAGATGCCTTAGAAATGCTTGTTGAACGAAGAAAGGGCGATAAATTTGCATCAAATTCACTTCTTCTTCTCCCAGCTGAGAACAAAAGTAACTCTCTTAAACCTGAGGGCAAAGACCTCTCATAGCCTGAGAGAACAGTCTTAGAGTCAATAACTAATTAATACTAATTGATTTAATTTAACTTTGTTGTTGGGTTTCAGTTTGTCCAACTCTTCATGATCCCATTTAAATTTTTTTCTTTGGCAAAGATACTGGAGTGGTTTGCCATTTCCTTATCCAGAACATTTTACAAATGAGAAAACTGAAGCAGACAGAGTTGAGTAACTTGCCCAGAGTCACACAGCTAATAAGTGTCTGAGGTCAGATTTGAATTCTGGAAGATGAGTTTTCCTGATTTCAAGCTCAGTCCTCTGTGCACTGTACCACCTAACAGCTCCTGATTAATTTAATCTAAATTTGTTATTTTTAAAGTTAACCTAGAGGCCCAAAGAGTAGCAGTATCCTGTTCAAGATGACAGAGAGGCAGAATTCGGATTCATGGCTGTCTTCTGACTTCATGTCCAGGGCTCTTTCCCTTATAACTGTGCTGCCAAATATGAAATACTGGAAACTATCAGAAGTGAAAACTTCCACCCATGAAAACATTAACAAATCCCTGCAAACAGCCAACTTAATTCTTCTCTTTTTCAAACAGCCTGTCACAGTGTCTAGAGAGCCAGCCTTGAAGCCAGGAAGACTTGGATTTGTGTCCCATTTCTGACCCATACTGGCTATGTGACCTTGGGCAAGTCATTTAACCTGTCAATGCTCTGAGCAGCTGTCTCAGACTACGAGCTGCAGAGTAAGTATTGGTCCAAACTTATAGAGGGTTCCCTTATGCCAATGAAATTAAACATCTAGTCCCAAACCATTGTATTGACATGATGTTTTGGACAGATAATTAATAATAATAATTTATTGTTACTCAGTCATGTCTGATTCTTTGTGATGTTTTCTTGACAAAGACTGGAGTGGTTTGGTATTTCCTTCTCTACTTTGTTCCCATGTTACAGATGAGGAAACTGAGGCAAACAGAGTTAAATGACTTGTTCACTTGCTAGTAAGTGTCTGAGGCTGGATTTGAATTCAGGTTTTCCTGACTACAGGCTTGGCACTCTATATAATAATAATAATAGCTAGTTAGTATTCATATAACGCTTTAAGGTTTGCAAAGTACTTTACATATGTTATCTCAGATCAATCACTTCTTTATAAGCATCTCTTGTTCAAAAAATAAAACGTAAAACTCCCCCATGTAACCATTGGACCTGGTTGCATATGACTTTCCATGCTTATATTGGACCAGTTCTTAACAGAGAGAAAGAACATGTATTTGAAGTTCAGTTATCTGGAGCTATGGTCAAGTCACGGTGTTTGACCTTCCCTTTATCACCTTCCACTGTTGCCTTTATGACTACTCTAGCCCTGGGTGTGTTGGCCTGCTGGTCTACTTTCTTCATTCTGCGTCAGTTCATAGGAGCATTCCTACGTTTCTCTGGATTCTTCATATTTGTTCTTCTTTAGAGCACGATCATCATCCGTGACCTTCCTAACCCACCATTTGCTCAGTTGTTGTTCAGTCATTGTGTACAGGAGTTGTTTCCAGCCTTTCCCTACTACAAATAGCATTGCTATGAATATTTTGGTACATATGGGGCCCTTTTTTCCATTTAACTTACTAACTTTCAACATATTTGGAGGAATATTTAAGGGAAAGAAATGCCAGCTCTCTCCGCATAAAAGCACAGAGACACCCCCTTGAAGAATGCTGGAAGGGGAGCAAACCACAGATTTCTTAAAGGAAACTGTTAAGAGAATTTAACCAATGAAAGTCTCAATTTGCAAAACAGATCAATTTGGGGAAAGTTTTTGCTTTAAGCAAATTATACTATGCCTTTTTTAAAAAGCCACTTCCTTCCCTCATTTAAATGTAGGGAAACAACAAGGTATAGGAAGGAGGGAACACTGGACTTGGTAAAGGGAGAAATCTATTTTTTAATCCCATCTCTGACATTTGTGTTGTCATTTCAGTTGTGTCTGACTCTATGACCCCATTTTGGGTTTTCTTGGCAAAGATACTGCTTTGGTTTGCCATTTCCTTCTCCAGTTCATTTTACAGATGAGGAAACTGAGACAAGCAGAGTTAAGTGACATGCCAAGGGTCACATAGCTGGTGAGTGTCTGAGACCAGATTTGAACTCAGGAAAATGAATCGTCTGATTCCCAGTTCAGTGCTCTATGCACTGCACCACCTTGCTGTGTGTTTATGAACAAGTGACATGACCTCTCTAACCTACAGTTTCCTCATCTAGAGAATATAGATAAGAATATCTGTAGTACCTGTAGTACCTGCCTCACAGGTTTGTTGTGAGACTCAGTCAATCAATACACATTCATTAAAGTTCTAAATGTGTCAGGCGTGTTGTCAGGTGCTAGAGAAATGAATATATAGATTCATACAAAATCACAGTTAGAAATGTTCCCCGTTATTGTTAGATGGTTGTTTATCAATCTTCTACCACTGGACAAAGAAACTTAGGGAAATATAATATAATGATTATATACATATATAGACACATGTATACATATACACATATATAATGTTCAATTTGGGGGGGAGGAGGGGGAGTACTACTGAAGCTTTGCTAAACATAATGACACAGCCTCTTAGAAATGGCAATGACAGTAGATGGGAGAGTGGGATCCTGATTCTGACACTACCTCACCTTGGGTAAATGATTCTGTGCCTCAGTTTCCTACTCCGGAATGAAGGTGTTGGCTACTAAGTTGCTTTCCAACTCTGACTGCTATGTGTTCTCATCTCATCCATGAAGCCAAAAAAATAGCTATCTAGGTTGAAGGTAATGTATGGATTCACAATAATTCCAAATCCAAATGTGGATTCATAATCAGTCCCAAAACTGTAGGTCATGAGCTAAGTATGAACAAGATGATCTGATCTAGCTGATTCGTTCTCTATGGATATCTATGCTTATGAGCCCCCACTCGTGTGTTTACTTTTTTGTCTACTCAGAGGACACAGTTGATTCAAAGGAAAGGCATTAATAAATAATGTAGTTACAAAAGTGACAATAAAGCACTCTCCTTCCACCCAATAATCTAGGCTATACTCTCCCA
This sequence comes from Notamacropus eugenii, assembly GCF_028372415.1. Lineage (NCBI taxonomy): Eukaryota > Metazoa > Chordata > Mammalia > Diprotodontia > Macropodidae > Notamacropus > Notamacropus eugenii. Next base: position 23,822,726 of record NC_092875.1, on the reverse strand, counting down.
TAAGTACACATACTGTTGTTGGGAATACAAGGCACCCATAGGAATTACACATGAGGAACACTCATATAGAGAAAACATGTGACCAGAGCACACATGGAAGTACAACTCAAGTTTTTGATACTACAGGACCAACAATGTCTTATGGTAACGTCTTCAAGTTTCTCTCCCTGGACCTGCTTCCCAATAACTGTAGCACCACAACTGGGTATGTTGTTTTGCTGGGATCTGCTTACTTAGCAGTGACCTCTAGGTTTATACTCTGCTGAGCATTGCTCCTTGCTAGCAACTTCTAGGCTTATCTCCTAGGTCCACCCAATAGTAATCTAGGTTATCCTTTAGGATAGTGTTTCTCAAAGTTCCTGAATCCCCTTATACTCTTAAAAATTGTTGAGAATTCCCCAGAGGTTTTGCTTATGTAGGTTACATCTATCTATATCATATTAAAAATTGAAATGTCTTAGTGTTATTATGAAAATAGTTTTGACCTGAAAGATGCCCTGAAGGAGTCTCAGGGACCCCTAGGTCCCCAGACCACTTTGAGAGCCTTTAGTCTATGGCATAATGGATCTCCCTGCTGAAGGCAGGCTGACATCTCAGAGCTACCACATTCCCAAGAGCCTCTCTGGCTTAGCATGTAAGGGGATCTGAGCCAGAAAAGGAAGTAAAAAAAGTAAGGATACAGCATATTTCAATACATATCTTTCAGCAAAAAAAAAATCAATTTTTTGGTGATGTATTTTGACCAATAATCCTCCATGTCACCTTATATATATATCTATCTCCTAAAGTTTCTCCCAGAAAAAAAGAAAGAAGGTAATAAACCTTTATTAAATGACTACTCTGTGTCTGTCAAGCATTGTGCTAAGAACTTTACAAATAATATCTCACTTAATCCTCACAGACACTATTATACCCCTATTTACATTTGAGGAAACCAAGGCAGAGGTCTTATGACTTGCCCAGGATGACACAACTAATGAGTGCTTGAGGCAGAAGGTGAATTCAGGTCTTCCTGATTCCTGGGCCAATGCTCTACTCACTGAGACACCCAGTTGCCTCTAGGTCTAATAGTAGATATTCAATGTTTCAAGAATCCTTCTAGTCATAAAATTCTATATTCTCCATTCCTTCCAGCTCTTGACATTCCATGTTCTCATGTTCCATTTTCAAGAAAATCTGCCTTAGAAGCAACATTCCTGGAGTCTGTCAGTCGTAAAAAACAAGAAGCACTTGCCAATGAAAGAATAAAGTGGGTGCCTTGCACATTTTTGGGTCCAGATCTAAAATTTCATCTATATTGAGAGTTTTCAACATGGAAACTTCCTCCAACAAGACCTGCTTGTCTGTAATTTATAGTCAGAGTATTTCTTGGGCCACTAAGATGTCAGGTGACTTGCCAAGGGTCATACTGCCAGAATATGGCAAACACAGGAACTGAATTCAAGTTTTCCTAACTTTAAGATTGGCACCCTAGTCACTATGCCAGAGCTGCCTCTTGCCTAACACACTTTAGGTATTTAACAAATGTTGACAGAATAGGAAAGTGATGAGGGAGAGGGGATGGTAGGAGTGGGGGAGGGAAGGAGAGAATGAGAAGAAAAAGAAGAAGAAGAAGAAGACGACGAAAGAGGGACAGAGAAGAGAAAGAGAGAAAAGAGAGAGAAGGAGATAGAAAGAGAGAGAAAGAACAACTTCTTGTCTCTGGTCTGGCATCTTTCATCATCATAGCGAAAACAAAATATATTAAGGTTTAGAAAAATCAGAGAAAAGAGGGCAAAACCCCTCTTCCTTCCCCCACTTCCATATACACACAGCATCAGCGTCATAGCCGTTGCAGCTATAAATAACCAGCGCCTAAGAAGAACAAATTGTCAGGACTCATTCCTTTTCGGAGACAAATTGTGCACTCAGTTCATGTTGATATTTTAAAAAGTGAGATGGGGTGGGGATGGGGGAAGATGGAGAGAAAGTCAAATAATGGAACATGGAGGCCAACATTGACCCTTTCCTGAAAAGTAGCCAAATAGATGGGAGAAGAGAGTTGTAAATCCGAATGAGAATAATATCCATTGCTACAAAAGGAACGTTTATTTATCACTTTTACTATTTTCCCTAAAATTTATAGTCTGCAATCTGCCCAGAACACAGGAGAGAAAATGTAAATGGCCTCTTACCAGCACTGCATTGAGGAGGGAGAAAATGATAAAATATTTATTCTCCCCCACCACTACCACCCTTAAATCCAATTTCAAACAAATCCAGTGATTTATCCAAGGCACAAAGCAAGATGTTATTTCAGCCACTGACAGCTAATTGAAAAGAATGCTCACTATCAAGTGGAACAGATTACACCAAAATGATTTTTACATGTTCTGGAGTAATTTTCAAAACAATTATGGAGAAAAGAAAAGTAGTCCTAAAGTTACCAGGACCAGAAGAGTGGCTGGTGATTCTTCAGAAACCTTGCTTTTCCACACAACCCAAGAGGACACAGCCCTGCATAGAGATGAGATTACAGCCCAAGTCTTACGTTACTCGTTACATGGGGGAGCAGCCCTGTAGGCACTAACTAGGAGAAGAGGGAAATATACTAGCTAATGTCTTCAAAAATTCAGTTAGTCCATGGCATGCTCCATATCTAGACTCCAGGCATTTCCATTGGCTAGTCTTCCATATTTGTAAGATTCTTCCTCCTCCTCTGCGCCTCCTGGTTTTCTTAGCTTCCTTCAAGTGCAAGCTAAAATCTCACCTTCTCCAAGAAGACATTCCTAGTCCTCCTTAAGGCTAGAGTCTTCCCTGTTGATTATGTTCAAATCATCCTGTCTTTATCTTATCTATACAATACAATAAATATTTATCAAGTGCCTAGTACGGGTCAGGCTTTGTGCTAAACACTAGGGATATAAAAAAAAAAAAAAGGCAAAAGACAGGCCCTGTCCTCAGGGAATTTATAATCCAACAGGGGAGACCGCATGTAAACAAATATATGCAAAATAAGCTATAAATAGGAAATAATTAATGGTTGGAGTGAGCACTGGAATTAAGAAAAGGCTTCCTGTATTAGGTGGGATTTAAAGGAAGCCAAAGAGCTGTTTTCATGCTATCTCCTCCATTAAACTGTGAGCTCCACAAGGGCAGGGACTATGTCTTTTGCTTTCCTCTTTATCCTTGTCACTTAGTACAGTGCCTGGCGCAGAGTCCATACTTAATGAATGCTTATTGACTGTCTGAGCCACCAGGGGCTAGTCACCAGCATTGACAGGCAATCTTTAGTCCAACAAACTGAGCTTGCTTAGCCCAGGAAGGACTTTGGGGTGGTGGTGGTGGAGGAGAGCAGGAAGCAGAAGGGGCATTGCTGATGTATGAAAATGCCTTAAGGATAAGAAAGAAAGGCTTATGCTGTGGGATCCCAGAGGGCAGAGCCAGTGGGTGGAAGTTCTCTAGACGGACAGATTTCAACTCAGTATAAGGCACCATTTCCCCAAGATTCTGTCTGGCAATGGAATAAGCTGCCTCAAATGACGAATGTCCAGCCTGGAAATCTTTAAATAAAGTCTTGATGACCAATTTTTAGGCATTTTGTTGAAGAGATTCATGTTTCAGGTTGTTATTCAATCATTTCACTCATGTCTGACTCTTCTTGACCCCATTTGGAGTTTTCTTGGCAAAGATACTGGAATGGTTTCCCATTTCCTTTACCAGCTCATTTTACAATTAAGGAAACTGAAGCAAACAGAGCAAAGTGACTTGCCCAGAGTCACACAACTAGTGAGTGTTTGAGGCCAGATTTGAACTCAGGTCTTCCCGACTCCAGTGTCAGTTCTTTCTCCACTGGGCCACCTAGCTGCCATGTTTCAGGTAGGGAGATTAATTGATCATGTGTCAGGTCCTTTCCAACTCTGATGTTCTATGATTCTAAGCATCCAAAAAATGATAATATCACTTATTTATTCATTTATCTAGAATTCATCAATCATCTACTATGTGCTCAACTCTGTCCTAGGCACTTTGGGGGAAGTAATTGTAGAATACAAAAGTAGATCCAGTTCCTGACCTAATAGAGTGTTTAATTTAGTTGGGGAGCCCACCACAAAGACTTGGAAAGTATAAAGGAACACCCAGAAATCCTTAAGTCAGCAGGTATGAAGTAAGGAGTATAAGACATATAGGAGAGGCCAGGGGAATGATTAGAATAGGGATTGAGGACAGTTAAGGAAAGCTTCTTGGGTGAGTCTCAACATGAATTTGGAAGTCTTGTCCAAATGAAGAGGCACCATGACTCAGGGGAAACAGCGCTTGGATTAAGAGTCGAGGACCTCACTTCAAAAACTGGCTCTTACACTACCTGTGTGGCCTCATATAGACCATGGTCCCTCTCTGGTCCTCTTTCCTTATCTGTACAGTAAGAGATTTTGGTCTAGAGGAGTTCCAGGGTCCCTCCAGCTCTAAGTATTAGAACAAATCAAAGAATATTTATAGAACGTCAGTGTTATAACATCTTTAGGAGATTGCCCAACTCCCTAATTGTATAGAGGAGTAAACTAGGAGCCAGTGAGGGGAGGAGATTTATCCAAGGTCATTTAGCTATTCCAAGATGCTGCCTCCCTCCCTTCTACCAAGACTACCCAGGAATCAGAGGCCAGGAAGAAATTGGAACAGGACAAAAGATATCCCATGGAATTGGGTACTGTCAGCATCCAAGTTCCTTTACAGCCAGCATCACCCAATTTAGCACTTAATTATACACCGTCTGGTATAGAACTGTAATTGTTTCCTGTGTGTTAGTCTCAGTTTCCTGACAAGGCTGGGAGCAGGGACCATATCTTCAGCTTGTTTTTTGTTCCCTGAAATGTCCCTTGCAAAGGGTTTAGTACCCAGACCATCAGTAGACTGGGCTGCCCCATCTCCACCTAAGCATCCCTGTTCTCTCTGATTAACAGTAGTGACAAGGTGGCACCATAGGGCACTGGACCTGGAGTGCAGAAGATCTGAGCCAAAATTCAGCCTCAGACTTGCTAACTAGGCAAGTCAACCTCAGTTTCTTCAGCTGTAAAGCACCTACTTCCCAGATGTCCAGCCTTGGATCTCCAATTGCTCATTGGACATCTCGAACCGCATAGCCTGTAGACATCTTAAACTTGACATGACCCAACTTGAACTCATTATCTTTTCCTCCAAATCCTCCCTTCTTCCTAACTTCCCCACTACTGTCCAAGGTTCCATCATCATCTCAGTCGCTCAGGCTCACAAGTAGGTACATCCTAGAATGATCATTCTCTTTCACACCTTCACATCTAATCTCTTGTCAAGTCGTACTGATTTTACCTTGGTAACTTCTCTCAAACTCACCCTCTTCTCTCCTCTGATCCCGCCATCTTGGTGCAGGATTGTCCCAGTAACTACAGGTTGATCTCCCTGCTTTAATCCTCTCCCTACTCCAACTTATCTTCCACTCAGTCACCAGAGTGATTTTCCTAAAGCTCAGGTCTGACCATGCCACCCCCACTCTGCCTTCTAATCAATAAACTCCAGCTTCCTGGTCTCTCCATGTTGAATTATAAAATCTTGCTTGACTTTTACAAATATTTGCAACCTGACCCCTTGCTACCTTTCTTGCCTTTTCATGCCTTACTGCTTTCCAATGACCCACTGACATACCTTGCATTTGCTGGCACATGATGATTCATTTCCTGACTCCAAGCATTTGCATCAGCTATCCCTTCTGCCTGGAATGTTTTTCTCTCCTCCCCTCTGACTTCTTGATTCCCTGGCTTCCTTCAATTTTCAGATCTATTCCAACCTCCTACAAGAAGTCTTTCTGAGGCATCTCTAATCGGCCTTCCTTCCTCCTGAGACTGCCCCTAATTTATCTTCTTTGTCCATAGTGGCTGGTATGTTGTCTCCCCCATTAGACTGTGATCTCCTTGAGGAAAGAGACCCAATTTTTACTTTTCTTAGAATCCCCAATGCTTAGTAGAGTGCCTGGCACATAGTAGGTGCTTAATAAATGTTTCTTGGTTATGTGATGACTAACTTTGATAGACTTCTTCTTTGATAGGCTCTTCTCAGCAATGCAAGGATCTAAGACAACTCCAAAAGACCCATGATGGAAAATGCCATCCACTCCCAAAGAAAAAACTTTGGCATCTGAATGCAGATTGAAGCACACTATTTCCTCTCTTTTTATTTTTGTTTGTTTGTTATTTCTCGTGGTTCTTCCTTTTGGTTCTAATTCTGCTTTTCAACATGACTAATATGAAAATATATTCAATATGAATGTATATGTAGAGCCTATATCAGATTGCACACCATCTTGGGGAGGGGGGAGATGAAGGAGGGGGAGAAAATGTAGAACTCAAAATCTTATGGAAGTGAATGGTGAAAACTAAAACCAAATTAATCACTTAATAACTTAAAATAAATAAATGGATAAATGCTTGTTGACAAAGTGATTGACTTTGTAGATAGTCCTTGACAAGCCACATAGATTAGATTGAAGAGTCAAGCATTCTATTTGCTAATAAGGCAGAATCCCCTGGATTGAAAACTTATTTGTTCCTTGGAAGGAGAGTGGGGGGTTGGTATGTCTACTGGACTTAGGTTCTGGGAGGTCTTAGAATGTCAAAGATAAGATCTTTAGGTCAAAGGAATATAAAGAATAGATCTAGAACCAGAAAGGACATCAGAGACCACCTAGTCTGTTCTCCTCATTTGACAGATAAATAAATTGGCAGGAAGTAGAAGTGTCTTATTTAAGACAATCCAGAGCCAGTGCTTTTTCCTCTATCCCTCAATGTGCAACTGGCCTCATATAAATCCTAGCCTGTGACCTGACAGCTAAAGGCAATAACAATGACTGACTTGATTTAAGATTTACCAAACAAATGTATATTATTGCTAGGGATTGTCAGAACAGCCCTATAAGGTAGGTGCATTCCCCTCCCCCCATTTTATAGAGGAGAAAATAGAGGTTCAGAGAGATTCAAAGACTTGCCAAGAGTCACACACTGAGTAAAAATGTCATAGGTCAGATTCGAACTCCAGGCTCTCTTAACTCTAAGTACAAGACATGCTCTATGATACCACACTCTGCTTCTCCTTTTAGATAGGACTTCAAGATAATAAATTCTCTGAAGTTACTTCCCATCTCTCTCTCTCTCTCTCTCTCTCTGTCTCTCTCTCTCTCCCTCCTCATCTACCCTTCTTTCTCTGTCTCTTTTTTTCCCTCTTCCACGTTCCCTCAGTTTCTTTGTCTTTTTCTAGCACTCTTTCTTTTTTAATTATTATTTTGTTTATTTTCAGCGTTCTACAATCACTTCCATGTATCTTAGATTTTTCCCCTCCCTCACTCCCTTCCCCCCCACCTCCCCACTCCCTCCCTGAGACAAAATACAGTTTTATATAGGTTCTACACATACATCACTATTAAATACATTTTCACCTTAGTCATGTTGCATAGAAGAATTAAAACAGGAGAAATCATAAAACAAACCAAAACATAATACAAAAGAAAATGATCTGCTTCATTCTGTGACTGAATTTCATAGTTCTTTCCCTGGATGTGGAAGGCATTTTGCCTTCAGAGACCACTGGGAATTATTTAAGTCTTTGCATTGCAATGAAGTACTAAGTCTTCCAAAAAGAGTCCTCACACACTGTGGCTGGTGCTGTGTACAAAGTTCTCCTGGTTCTGCTCCTTTCACTCAGCATCAGTTCATAGAAGTCTTACCAGGCCTCTCTGAAGTCTTCCTATTCATTATTTCTTATAGCACAATAGTATTACATTGCATTCATATACCATAATTTATTCAGCCATTCCCCAAATGATGAGCATCCCCTTGGATTTCCAGTTTTTGGCCACCACAAAGAGAGCCACTTTTATGACCTCTTGGGAATACAGTCCTAGAAGAGGTATTGCTGGGTCAAAGGGTATGCACATTTTTGTAGCCCCCTGGGCATAGTTCCAAATTGCTCTCCAGAATGGTTGGATCAGCTCACAGCTCCACCAACAATGAATTAGTGTTCCAACTCTCCCACATCTTCTCCAACATTTATCATCTTCCTGTTTTGTCATGTTTGCAAATCTGATAGGTGTAGCACTCTCTTTTTCTCTTCTTCTGCCTCTTTGTCTGTATCTCTCCCCTCTTTTCTTCTCTTCTCTTTCCCTTCCTCCCTCTCTGTCTATATCCTTCTCCCTCCTCTTAGTTTCCCTCTCTCTTCATGATGGAAATAGGTTTTTCCATTTTCCTCTCTTCCTTTTCTGTCCTTATGGGACAAAGAGAAGAAATTCCTGTACTTCCTTTATTCCTGGCAGATACTTTGGCTTGTGTGCTACTCTCTGGTGGCTGAATTTGAAATAATAATCTGTTGCCATTCTCTTTTCCAGGTTTGTGTGTCTTTCTCTTTACTGTTAAGTGTCAATTAGCAGGAATAATCCAGTAGAATATAAACTCTTTGAGGGCATTGATGAGTTTGTTTTTGTCCTTGTCTCCTTAGCACCTTGTTGTTAATGTTGGGTTGAGTTGTTCAGTCGTGTCTGACTCTTCACGATGCCATAGCACACCAGGCCCTTCCATCCTCCACTGTCCCTTGAAGTCAGTCCAAGTTCATATTCCTTGTTTCCATGACACTATCTATCGATCTCATCCTCTGTCATCTTCTTCTCCTTTTGCCTTCACTCTTTCCAAACAATAGGATCTTTTCCAATGATTTCCATCTTTGCATTATGTGGCCAAAGTATTTAAGCTTCAGCTTCAGTATTTGATCTTCCAGTGAATAGTCTGAGTTCATTTCTTTAAGTATTGACTGATTTTATCTCCTTGCTGTCAAAGAGATTCTCGAAAGTCTTCTCCAGTACCATAATTCAAAAGCATCGATTCTGCAGCACTCAACTTTCTTTACAATCCAACTCTCACAGCCATATATTGCTATTAGGCAAGCCATAACTTGTATTATACAGACCTTTATTGGCAAGTTGATGTCTTTGCTTTTTAGTATACTGTCCGGATTTGCCATAGCTTTCCTTCCAAGGAGCAAGCATCTTTTAATTTCATGGCTGCAGTCACCATCTGCAGTGATCTTTGAGCCCAAGAATATAAAATCTGACACTACTTTCATTTCTTCCCCCTCTGTTTGCCAGGAAGTGATGGAACCAGTTGCCAAGATACTAGTTGGTTTGTTTTTTTATATTAAGTTTCAAGCCAGCATTTACATTTTTCTCTTCCACCTCATCAAGAGGCTTCATAATTCTTCTTCACTTTCTGCCATCAGAGTGACATTGACTGCACATCTGAGATTGTAGATGCTTCTCCTTGTAACTTTAATTCTAGCTTCTTATTCATCTAGACTGGCATTTCATATGATGTATTCTACCTATAAGTTAAATAAATCAGGTGACAATATACAGCCTTTTCACATGTCTTTTCCAATCTTAAACCAATAAGTTTTTCCATGTTCCATTCTAACCACTGAGTCTTGACTCATATACAGGTTCCTCAGCAGACAAGGAAAATGATCAGGTACTCCCATACCTTTCAGAACTTGTCACATTTTGTTATAACTCACACTGTGAAAAGTTTTCATGTAGTCAATGAACAGAAGTAAATTTTTTTCTGGAACTCCTTTATTTTCTCCATAATCCAGAAAATATTGGCAATTTGGTCTCTAGTTCCTCTGTTTCTTCAAAAACCAGCCTGCTCTTCTGGTAATTCACAGGTCATATGTTGCTGAGGTCTAGTTTGCAGAACCTTAAGTATAACCTTACTGGTTTATAAAATGAGAGCAGTTGTTCAGTAATATAAACCTTCCTTGGCATTGCCCTTATTTAGGACTGGGACGTAAACTGATCTTTTCCAGTCTAGTGGACACTGTGGAGTTTTCCAAATTTGCTGGCGTATTGAGTGCAGTGCGTTTACCATATCATCTTTTAAGATTTCAAATATCTCAGCTGGAATTCCATCACTTCCACTGGCCTCAGTGTTAGCAATACTTCCTAAGGCTCTTTTGACATCATTCTCCAGGGACTCTGGCCCCAGATGAGTAAGTACACCATCATGATTATTGGTGGTGTTAACATCTTTCTTGTATAGTTCTATATATTCTTGCCATTTCTTTTCTACTTTTGTTAAGTCTCTACCATTTTGTCTTTTATCATGCCCATTTTTCACTTGAAAAATTTTCCCTTGATGTTTCTTATTTTCTTTTTTTATAATTAATTCATTTATTTTTAGTTTTCAATATTCAATTCCATAAGATTTTGAGTTTCAAATTTTCTCCCCTTCCATTCTCTCCAAGACAGCATGCAATCTAATATAGATTCGTACATATATGTTCATATTAAACATATTTTCATTAGTCATGTTGTAAAGAAGAATTAGAACCAATGGGAAGAACCACAACAGACAAGATGCAAACAAAAATAAAAAGAGAGCAAATAGTCTGCTTTGATCTGCGTTCAGACTCCGAAGTTCGTTCTCTGGATATGGATAGCATTTTCTTTTGGAGTTGTCTTACATTCTTGCATTGTTGAGAAGAGCTAAATCTATAAAAGTCAGTCCTCACACAATGTGGTTGTTACTATGTACAGTGTTCTCCTGATTCTGCTCATTTCACTCAGTATCAGTTCATGTAAGTCCGCCTGCTCATCATTTCTTATAGCACAATAGTATTCCATGGCATTCATACAGCAACTTGTTCAGTCATTCCCCAATTGATGGGCGTCTCTTCAATTTTCAATACATTGCCATCACAAAAAGAGCTGATATAAATATTTTTGTACATGTGTGTCCTTTTCCCATTCTTCTGATCTCTTTGGTGTTTCTAATTTTCTCTAAGAAATCTCGTCTTTCTCCCAATGGAGGACCTCAAGGCAAAAAGCCTTCCACACTCAGAGAGAGAAATATGGAAGTCACTCACATAATGTAGCAGATCATGTTTGTGTATGTGTATCTGTTTGTGTATCATGTTCTGATTTGTTATACGGATTCTTTCATTTATCTTAGTCTGACTACATAGCATGACTATAGTGAAAATATACTCAATAGGAAAGTATATGTAGAATCTATACAGAATTGTATGCAGTCGTGGGGAGGGAGGGAGGTAGTGGGGGGTGGGTGGGGAGGGATAAAATCGCAATTGTATGGCAGTGATTGTTAAACATTAAAAAAAATAAAAAAATTAATAAAAAAATTAAAAAAAAAAAAAAAAAGAAATCTCGTCTTTCCCATTCTACATTTCTTTTCTATTTCTTTGCATTACTCATTAAAGAAAACCTTATCTATCCTTGCTGTTCTCTGGAATTCTGCATTCATTTGGGTATATCTTTCCCTTTTTCCTCTCTCTTTTACTTTCCTTCCTTCCTCAGCTAAAAGCCTCATTCACTAGTCATTTTGCTTTCCTGCTAATTTTTTTCCTTTGGAATGTTTTTTGTTGCTGCCTCCTGTATGATATTGCAAACTCCTGCCCATAGTTCTTCAGGCACTCTGTCTACCAGACCAACCCCCTTAAATATATTTTTGACCTCCACTTCATATTCATAAGGAATGCTATTAGGTCATACCTATACAATCTGATGATTTCCCCACTTTCTTCAATTTAAGTCTCAATTTTGCAATAATAAGTTCATGTTCTGAGCCACACTTAGCTCCAGGTCTTGTTTTAACAGACTGAAAAGAGCTTCTCCACATTTGTTTGCAAAGTATATAATCAGTTTGATTCCTATTTTGACCTTCTGGTGATGTTCATGTGTGGAGTCATTTTTGGGATTGTTGAAAAAGAGTGTTTGTTATGATCAAAGAGTTATCTTGACCTAACTCTATTAGTTTCTGCCCTGCTTCATTTTGTATTCTAATGCCAAGTTTGCCAGTTATTTCAATTATCTTTTGATTCTTTCTTTAGCATTCCAATCCTCTAGGATCGATATGACATCTTTTTTTGGTGTTATTTCTAGAAGATGTTGTATGTCTTCATAGAACTGATCAACTTTGGCTTCTTTGTCATCAGTGGTTAGATCATAGACTTGTATTACTGTGATGATGAATCCTTTGCCTTGGGTTTGAACAGATATCATTCAGTCATTCTGACATATGATTGGGGCTTAGCAAATGTTTGTTGAGTTGAGTTGATTTTGATCAATTTGTATGTTTGTAATGCAAGAAGAATTCCCTGATATGTGGGCTAGGTAACAGTATAGTTAAACTGGTGTTGATTGAATGGTTGTACTCAATAAGTAGCTATTAAGGATTCAATGACAAGTTGGAAGGAGGTCTCCAGTGGAGTGCCCCAAGGATCTGGGTTTGGCCCTGTATCTTTTAACATTTTTATTAATGACTCATGATGTTCAGTTGTTCAGTCATGTCTGACTCTTTCAGCTCCCATTTGGAGTTTTCTTGGCAAAGATACTGGAGTGGTTTGCCATTTCTTTATCCAGACCATTTTATAGATGAGGAAACTGAGGCAGACAGGATTAAGTGATTTCTCCAGGGTCGCACAGCTGGTAAGTAAGTGTCTGAGGCCAAATTTGAATTCAGGAAGATGAGTCTTCCTGACTTCAAGCCCAGTACTCTATCCACTGCACCATCTAGCTGCCCTTCCAAGACCACATTAAGACATAAAAACAACATCCTTACCAAACTTGCAATGGCATAGATCTGAGAAGAATAAGCAACCCAATGGATGCTTTAATGAGGTTAGGATCCAAAAAAGATCATGACAGGCTGGATCTAATAAGATAATGCTCAGTAGGTATAAAAGCAAAATCACCCTTGAATAGAAAAAAAATCACCTTCACAAGCATGACATGTTTATACCAAAATTTCTCTGTAAAAGATCTGGGGGTCTTAGTGGACTTCAAGCTCTGTATGAAATGGAATACCTAAGAGAGCTAATGGACTACATTAAGAGGCATGTGGCTTCCAGGAATAAGGAGGTGATAGTGTCCCTATTCTTTGCCCTACTCAGAGGTGATCTGGAGCATTGCGCTCAGCTCTGGGTGGCAGTGTTTATGAGGAACCTTAATAAGCTGGCAAGTATCTAAAAGAGAAAGACTCAGATGGGGAAAGGCCTTAACCAAATTGCATGAGGAATCATAGAAGGAACTGGGGTGTTAACCTATTAAAGAGAGGACTCAGAAAAAAAAACACATAAGAGCCATGTTCAAGTATCTGAAGGAATGTCATGTAGAAAAAGGAAAAGTATAAGAAGATTACAAAGGCAAGTGGCAGCCCAGTTATGACAGGCTTTCTAAAAGCCAAAGAGAGAATTTTCTATTTCACCCTAGAAGTTACCAGGGAGTCACTGGAATCAAACTGACTATTAGGGGCTACTATCAGTCTACTACTTATCCCTGTGTCTATGGACAAGTATCTTCACCTCCCTCAATCTTAGTTTCTCCCCCTGTGAAATGAGGGGGTGGAATGAGGTCATCTCCAGGAGCCCAAGTAGCCTCAGTATTTTTATTTTCAGTTTCTAGAGATAATTGTTCTCACTTTTCCCAATTGGAGGAGTTAATCTGCATGTTGAACCAAGGGCAAAATGGCAACCTCTGGGGAATGCAAGGACATTCTAGCCTGTACTTAGTCACTGATGACCCTAGGCAGGCCCCTTGGCCTCTCCAAGATGCATTTATCCCTTCTGTAGAGAGAACAAAGACCGATGTCATTGATCCTCTTTGAGAAGGAAAGATAAGTAACAAAATATCTGTGCTATCTCTGTCATAGGATTTTAGAGGAGGAAGGATCTTCAGAGGTCACATTAGAGGCACACAGAGAAGGGCTTAGTTTCTCTCTGCTTAACCCTACAGGGTAGAACCAAAGGAAGTTTCAAAAAGGCAGATTCCAGCTTAAGATGGAGGCTGGGAGGGAAAGTACTTACAATGGGAGTTGTCCAATAGTGAAAGGGGCTGCCTCACCTCCCCTCATCTGTAAAATGAGGGGGATTAACTCCATGGCCTCTCAAGATGTAGTAAGGAGACCAGAGGTCTGCAAGCCCAGCCTAGGTGACATTTATCAGGTATAATGTAGAAAGGCTTTGTTCAGGCACATGGAAGATAAGATGGCTACTGAAGACTCTTCAACTCTGAAATTACTTTATTCTGAATTCACTTCTAGCCCACTCTCCTCAGTGGATTCCTGTGCTCCACTACTTGTTTATCACTCATGTTTTAAGTGTTTTAAGTTTAAGTTGTTTTAACAACTTATGAGATGCATTTTCTCACAAACACATATGAGTTTAGAAAACCCTATGAGTGAGCTCTCCCTCAAAACCTTCACTTGCAGTCAGGAAGACCAGCTTTCCAATCTTGCCTCCAATAAGGTAAATATGACCCTTAACAGATCACCTACCTGGCTCTCAGTTTCCTCATCTGTAAAATGAGGGATCGGATTCAGTGGCTTTCAATTTGTGATGTTATAATGACCTTTACAATGGAACTGCCATCATTTGGATGACATTCTTTGGAGTGACCTCTCAAAGCCCATAAGACATTCCAGGACACTTCCTTAGGAAGGAAAATCTTGTCCCTTTGAGGGTTGGTTTGATTTTCTGTTAACCCTGAAGGTGCTTGGAGTTAAATCTAGACAGTAAGGACCATGAACTGGAGATGGTAAGTCTGGAATAGGAAGGAATAGGAGGAATCACTCTGATAACTCAATTACACTTAATAAATGTTGTCATTCATTCATGTCCAACTCTTTGTGACCCCATTTGGGATTTTCTTGGCAGAGATACTGGAGTGGTTTGCCATTTCCTTCTCCAGCTCATTTTTGCAGATGAGAAAAGAGAGTTAAGTGACTTGCTCAGGGTCACATAGCCAATAAATGTCTGAGGCTAGATTTGAACTCACGAAGATGAGTCTTCCTGATTCCAAGCCCACCCCTCTATCAAATGTGCCACCCAACTGCTTTAACTACAAAGAGCTTTCCCAGGCACAAGAGATACCAAGAGCAAAACAAAACTGTTCGTGCCCTCAAGTAGTTTGAATCTAATGTAGCAATAATGGTAATAACCATGGTAATACAAACCATTCAAAAAGTCTTTATTAAAGATCTGCCATGTGCCAGGAATTGTGCTATGTGGAGCTAGCTATATAAAGACCACAACAAAATAAGGGGATTGCAGTCTTATATGATGATGATGATGATGATGATGATGATGATGATGATGATGATGATGATGGTGATGATGATGATAATGATGATGATGATGATGATGATGATGATGATGATGACGGTGACGACAATAATAATAACTAATCAACAATCATGCATCAAGAGTCTGGGGTGTAGGGTGTGCTCAGGGAGGACCAGTACCTTTGGTGCAATGGCTGCTGAGCCCTTTCCAGGGCTCTTCCACCTTTGGTGTCCACCTGTTCCCCGTAACTCTCACTTGTGGCTCCAAGAAGCTGCAGCATGCACAGCACCCACACCCCAGTAAACCATTTAGGCAGACGGGCCAAACCAGGTTGAGGGTAACCAACGGTTCTCAAACCCATTGGTGAGTTAGGGGGGTGTTTACCCCAAGCATGTGAAGACTTCATCTGGTGGAATGGGTGGATGAGAACAATTTGTTCCAATGGCCATGAAGGCAGATGAAGCAGGCGATGTGGAGTGCTTAGAGCTTGGTTAGACACAGAAGATGCCAAGGTCATCCACTGCATCCTGAGCCACTGCCAGTCGTCTTGACTCTGTCCTTCCACTGGACTATGATGACTGGAGGAGAGAGTGAGACTGACAACTTCATGCAATTCTGCCTCACTTAAATCCAATTTACAGGTGAATCAAAAGACATCACCCATACCATTTCACTATTATGCCTCAAAGTCCTGTGGTGATAGGCAAGCGATGAAGCAATAAGTGCAGATACACTGAGAGGTGTAGTCACAACCCTGCATACAGGTGGCCCAGGCCATAGGGTCATTTCTCACTGGAAGCAGCACTGGGACTTGGCAGCCCCCTGGATGTCTGAGCAGCCTTTTTTTTTAGCAGCCTTTTAAGGATCACACTGCTCACCTCCTGGTGTGAGGAAGGGGGCTGCAAAAGATGCCCTAAACATTACCTGCTTACCCAACCTGGACCTGATTACCACGGCAGGTGGGGAATCCCACCATGTGGTTGAAATCCAAAAGAATGTATGAAAACATCTGCAAAGATGATTCCACTCACCATTGGTACAAGGAATATGCGCACACTAATAGACAACACAAAATTCAGTAGACCTGAAAGAAGAACTGCTCTTGTTGCAAGAGAGCTCAACAAGTATTGCATCCAAATAGCAGCCCTAAGTGAAACAAGGTTGGCAAGTGAAGGCCAGCTTACTGAAGTTGGAGCTGGATACACCTTTTTCTGGAGTAGGCGCAGTGAAGGGGAGAGTCATGAAGCTGGTGTGGGTTTTGCAATCAAAACCAATCTAATCAGCAAGCTGGCATGCCTGCCAAAAGGAGTGAATGACAGGCTCATGACAATGCGATTGCCACTTGAAGGAAAACGCCATGCTACCATCATCAGTGCCTATGCTCCCTCCCACTATGACAAACCCTGATGAAGTCAAAGACAAATTTTATGAAGAACTAGAGACCCTTATCGTCAATGTGCCAAAAGAGGACAAGTTTATAATTCTGGGCGACTTTAATGCTGGAGTAGGCTCAGACTTGGCAGAGAGTCCTAGGGAGGAATGGAGTTGGAAACAGCAACAGCAATGGTCACTTACTGTTGAAGACTTGTACATAACATGACCTCTTCACCAACACTGTTTTCCATTTACCTAAATGCAATAAAACTTCATGGATGCACGCTCACAGCAAATATTGGTGTCTAATAGATTATGTGATTGTAAGGAGAAGAGACAGACAAGATGTGAGAGTGACAAAGGCAATGTGTGGTGCAGAGTGCTGGACTGATCATAGACTTATTCTTTCAAAGCTAAATATTCTCATTCATCAAAAGTTCTGCCCCCAAGGCAAAATAACTACCAGGAGAATTAATGTCAACTAATTACAGCTCTTCTCTGAGCATGAACAGTTTGCTGCTGACTTGGAGGGAAAGTTGAGCCAACACACAGTTGGCAACAGTGGAGCAGAAAAGGAGTGGGCAGCTCTCAGAGATTTGGTGTACAGCACTGCATTTGCTCATCTTGGTCAGAACACTTGCAAATACCAAGACTGGTTTGATGAAAATGATAGAGAAATTCAGAAGCTGCTAAATGAAAAATAAGAACTCCACAGGATTTACTAGCAGGATAGTTCATCCACCTCTAAGAAGGCAGCATTTAATTCCATCAAAAGCAAAGTACATGTAAAGCTTAGAGAGATGCAGGATTCCTGGCTCAGTAAGACGGCAGATGAAATTCCGTTTTATGCTGATAGTAACAATTCAAAGTGCTTTTATGATTCCCTGAAAGTTATTTATGGACCAGAAACCTATGGTGCATCACAACTACTCAGTGCTGATGGAGCCACATTGATTAGTGATAAGGACATGAGCCTAGAGAGATGGGCTGAACACTTCCATAGTGTTCTCAACAGACCATCATCAATCGATACTGAAGCCATTTACCGTTTACCTCAGATTGAAGTCAATCCCTCCTTAGCTGAACTTCCAACTGAAGAAGAGGTTTTGAGAGCCATTAGGCTCCTTTCATGTGGCAAAGCATTTGGTGCTGATTCTATTCCAGCTGAGATTTACAAGGTAGGGAGACCATTGTTCATACAAAAGCTGACTGAAATTTTCCAGGTTATATAGCAAGAGAAAGTTATCCCCCAGGAGTTCAAGGATGCCTCCATTGTCCATCTCCATAACGGTAAAGGGAACAGATTGTCCTGAGACATTCCCAGGGGGATCTCTCTCTTAGTCCCTGCTGGCAAAATTCTTGCTAGAGTCCTTCTTAATCCTTCACCTGGAAGATGGTCATATACCTGAGAGCCAGTGTGGCTTCAGAAAGGGCTGAGGAACAGTCGACATGGGGTTTGCTACCTGACAACTCCAAGAGAAATGCCAGGAGCAGAACAGAGGTCCGTACGCAACATTTGTAGATCTGACCAAGGACTTTTGACACTGTTAGTTGTGAGGGCTTATGGAAAATTATGTCAAATTTGGTTGCCCAGAGAAGTTCATTAATATTGTACATCATTTTCATGATGACATGTTTGCCCGGGTTCTGGATAATGGACAAAGCTCTTCTGCCTTCCCAGTCACCAATGGAGTGAAACAGGGCTGTGTGCTTGCTCCCATGCTTTTTAGCATGATGTTTTCAGCCATGTTGACAAATGCTTTCAATGAGGATGAACATGGCATCAAGGTCAACTACCGTACTGATAGTAAGTTCTTCAAATTGAAAAGGCTACAAGCCAAGACCAAAAGGGAGGCAGTGTTGGTGCATGATTTTCTGTTTTCAGATAATGGTGCACTCAGTGCAGCCTCTGAAGCTGAGATGCAACAAAGTATCTATCAATTCTGTGCTGCCTGTACTAATTCTGGCCTAATAATTAACACCCAAAAAAAAAAAAGCCACAGATGCTCCATCAGCCACCACCACACCATCCATGTGTGGAATCATCAGCTACAACAAATGGAGAAGTTTTGAATGCTGTGGATAAGTTCATTTACCTTGGTAGTGTACTTTCCAGGGATGTTCACACTGACAATGAGGTTGACACACACATTACTACAGTTAGCTCAGTGTTTGGGAGACTCTGAAGAAAAATATGGGAGAGAAAAGGTATTAGACTGACTACCAAACTGAAGGTCTACAGAGTCATTGTGCTGACCTCATTGTTGTATGCCTGTGAAACATGGACAGTCTACTACTGCCATGCCAGGAAACTGAATTGTTTCCATATGAACTGTCTTAGGAAGATTCTGAGGATCACCTGGCAGGATAAGGTACCAGACACTGACATCCTTGCTCAAGCTGAACTGCCAAGTATTCAAACTATGCTTCAGAGAGCACAACTCCGATGGGCTGGCCACATGGTTTGAATGCAAAATGTATGTTTGCCAAAAAGACTATTTTATGAAGAACATGCATGGGACAGGCGATCACATGGTGGCCAAAAGAAATGATACAAGGACACTCTCAAGATTTCTCTCAAGGACTTTGGATTTGACTGTGCAACATAGGAGACACTAGCACAGGACCGCCCAGCATGGCGTGCCCACATAAGAAAAGGCACTGTGCTCTTGAGCAAAGCAGAATTGAGACAGCACAAAGTAAACACAGGATGTGCAAACTAGGGATATTCACCCTAAATATTTACACAGACTATCTGTGTCCCAACCTGTGGTAGAGCATTCCAAGCTCATGTTGGTCTGACCAGCCAGTTGGACACAATGAAATTTCACTTTACAATGGTGATTTCATTTTGGTCCTCTTTGAAGATGAAGGACAACAACCTACCAACCATTAAGAGTCTACTGAATGTCAGGTACTGGCAATTTTGGGAAAAAAATAAAGCAATCTATTGGGAGTTGTGACATGTTTGCCATTGAGTAAATAGAGGTGTAAGACAGTGCTAGCAACTGGAGGAAGGGGGAATCCAGGAAGTCTTCATGGAAGAGCTGGCACATGTACTAAGCCTTGAAGAATGATGAAGATTCAGAAAAGCAAGGGTAAGGAGTCACTGTATTCCAGGTATGGAGGGATAGTCTAGGCAAATGGTGGAAATGAATGTTGAGTTAAGGTGGGTAGTACAGTTTGGTGAAAAAAATAAAGTGCAAAAATGAGAATAACATGAAATAAGGTTGGCTGGAGCTGGATGGGTTAGAGAACGGGCCCCATCTTAATGTTCCAGGAAGAAGAGTTTGCTTTTCATCCTAGAAAAAGATGGTTCATGGAGATGAAGGCTTGGAGGTAAGGGAGTGATGTGGCCCAACCTGTGCCTTAGGAAGATGATTTTGTGAAATGTGGGGAGAATGGGTAGGAAAAAGGAGAGAAGGGAAAATGAAAGGACCTTTTAGGAAGCTGTTGTTATTGTCTAAGGAGGAAGTGATGAGATCTTGAACTGAGTTGGTAGGTATCTGAGTGGAGAGAAGAGAAAAGATTTGGGAGTTGCTTTGGGAGATGGAATCAAGAATATAGAAACTGATGGAATGGGGGAGGTGAAGGAGAGGGAGTAGTCATGGATAGATCCAAAATTATGAACCAGGATGACTGGGGAGTTGGTTGTATCCCCACTACAAAGAATAGATTGGACAAAAAACAAGCTTGGCTAGGAGGAGGTGAGGGAGATAAGGTTCATTTTGAAATGGTTCTTTGAGAAAGAGATGCCCAGCAGAGAATTAGAAGTAATACAATCATAGACCTAGCACTGAAAGGTGTCTCAGAGACCACCTAGTTTCATCCACTCATTTTATAGATGAGGAAACTGAGGACCAGAGAGAGTAAGTCCACACAGGTGTTAAGTCAGGCCAGGTCCTCTAACCCCAAATTCATCCCTCTTTTCACTCCACTGTACTGACCTCCTTCTAAATGTACATCTTTTCCTCTCCCAGCACCTAGGACAGCATCTGGTACATGATACCAATAACCGTCTTCTTCATTGACTAAACTGAAGGAAGGATTGAGTAGATTGAAGGAAGCTTTCAACAGATTTTTGGAATGGCTGCCCATAATAAGTATGATATTTTATTTCCTTCTTTTTTCTAAGACTTCTCCCTGCCCCCTTGATCTTGTAAGTTACATCCTTGCAACTGGAGAACACATCTCTGGATGCAACAGGGTACTTGCCCAAGCACCCATTTCCTCAGGTCCCCTGAATGACAGCCACAGGCCAAGAGAGTGAGAAACACCCCTCCCCCTCAAGTTCACTTGGGCTCTGAGTGCCAGAAGAGAGCTGGCACAAGGATTAAAGGATAAGGTTATGCACAGCTTCCTGGAAGGTGTGGTATCATGTGACAAAGCAACAGTTGTCATACCTCATCTACTCACAACCTCAAAGGTCCATTTTTACAATTTTAGAAAAACAACACCCTCCCCTTATTCTACACAAAGTAAGAAATCACAATCTCCTTTGGAGATGGGATGAGCCAGATGTCAGAGCAGATATCTCTCCGTACCTTCCATGAGCTGAGCTGGAGGTTTAGATGACTACCAATCACATTTCTAAAGAAAGGCAGAGAAAGAAGAAAAGAGAGACAGAGAAGATAGAGATGGAGATTAGACTTGTGGTCTCTTTATCACAGTAACATCTAGTCTTAGAAAATTGTCTAGATTACAGAGAGGTTAAATGCTTTGCCCAGGGTCACACACTCTGTATGTCAGAGGCAAGACTTGAACCCAGGTGTACTTGACTCTAAGAGAAATTGTCTACCTATCTACTTACTTTGCTATGCTGTCTCTCATAGCAATCAATCAACTGACAAGTATTTGAGCACCAACTGTGTGCCAGGCACTGTACTGTGCCCTAGAGATATTAAAAGGAAGAAACAATCACTATTTGCATAATGTCTGTGTTACACAGGAGAAACAACAAAGATGTACATATGCATATGCAACCTAAGCTTACATAGATAAATACAAGGAGATAGAAATTTTAATACAAGGGCATCTGGGAGGGAAACAGAGTTTAACGACCAGCTCTGGGGAGGAGGGGAAGTATGCAGAATACACTTTTAAGTTTAATCTGAATTATTAATATATTCTCCACCACTTTCTTTAGTCTAAACAATCAACAAAACCATAACAAACCAAGCCTTGATTTATAGTTTTTGCTTATCTCCAAGGTGCAAATGCTCACACTGAAATTTTAACAACCATTCTCTTGAGCCAGTAAAAGCTGGCTCCAGCACACTCTGGTGGGATGAGGGAAACAAATAATTAAAGAGATCGGGAAAGAGGTCATGTAGAAACTGAACTGCATCTTAAAGGAAGAGAGGCAGAGGTAAGGAAGGAGCACACAGCAGGCATAGGGGAAAGCCAGTACAAAGACAGAGCTAAGATATGGCAGGTTGATTGTATAAGAAGAACAGAAAGTTCAATTTAGCTGGATTATAAAGTAGGGGGAGCCTTGAAAAGTAAATTCGGGTGGTTGTATGATTGTCATTTTTCAGTCATACCCAATTCTCTGTGACCCCGTTTGGGATTCTCTTGGCAAAGATACTGGAGTGGTTTGGTGTTTTACAGATGAGGAAACTGAGACAAACAGGGTTTAGTGCCTTGCCCAGGATCACACAGTTAGTAAGTGTCTGAAGTCATATTTGAACTTATGAAGATGAACCTTGGTTATGTGAGGCTTTCAAAACTAAACAGAGGAATTTGTATTGATTCTAAAAGCAATTGAAATCTACTGAAGTTGTTAAGTTGTGAAGTCACCTGGTCAGCTCTGTGTTGAAGAAAATTACTTTGGCAACAGTGTGTAAGATGGAATGGAGTGGAGAAAGATGAGACTTGGAAGCCAATTAGGAGGCTGTCACAACTTAGACAAGAGATGAAGAGGGTCTGAACTGAGGTAGTAGCCAGGTGACTGGAGAGAAGACATCAAATACAAGAGATATTGTGAAGGTAGACATGGCAAGATTTATCAACTTATTGTTCTGAGGAGTAAGAGTGAGAAATCCAAGAAAAGGCCAATGTTATAAACCTAGGAAACTGGAAGAGCAGAGGTGCCTTTGACAGAAACAGAGAAGATTGGAAGAAGAAAGAGTTTAGGGAGAAAGATAATGAATTCAGTCTTGGACTGGTTGAAATCTCACTGGTCCCCTGAAAAAGAGAGGTAATAAAATAGATAGGGAGATCAGCCCATTAGTAGAAGAGGAGAGGCTCCCAACACCGCCCCCCCCACCCCGACACACACACATACACACACTGGAGTACTGGGGAATCCAAGAGGGAGAGCTAAATGTAACAGATGTGGCCATGAGAGCGGGGAACAGGGTTAACACCCTGTTCCATATCTATGTCTATTTTGGTACCTAATCAGCCTAATTCTTCCTTATTACCACTGAAAAAGAAAAGATTCTTGTAAATGCTACTGAGAAGTCATAATCATGGCTTGGAGAGGGTAGAAATAGTGAAGCTTCTATTCCTTCCTGTGGGATGTCTTTTGCCTTCACTTCTTTACTTTTACATCAGTTTCTTCATTCTTTTTTTTTTATTTAACTTTTAACATTTATTTTCACACAATTTTGGGTTACAAATTTTCTCCCCTTTTATCCCCTCCCCCCCCCAGATGCAAGCTTTCTAATTGCCCCTGTGACCTATCTGCTTTCTCCTCTATCCTCCCTCCCTGCCCTTGTCTCCATCTTCTCTTTTGTCCTGTAGGGCCAGATAGCTTTCTTGACCCCTTAACCTGTATTTCTTGTTACCCAGTGGTAAGAACATTACATTACATTTGGTCCTAACACTTTGAGTTCCAACTTCTTTAGCTCCCTCCCTCTCCACCCCTTCCCCTTGGAAGACAGGCAATTCAATATAGGCCATATCTGTTTAGTTTTGCAAATGATTTCCATACTAGTTGTGTTGTATAGGACTAACTATATTTCCCTCCATCCTGTCCTGTCCCCCATTACTTCTATTTTCTTATGGTCCTTTCCCTCCCCATGAGTGTCGACCTCGTATTGCATTCTCCTCCCCATGCCCTCCCCTCTATCCTCCCCCCCACCCTGCTTGTGCCCCTGTCTCCCACTCTCCTGTATTATGAGATAGGTTTTCCTATCAAAATGAGTGTGCATTATATTCTTTCCTTTAGTGGATTGTGATGAGAGTAGACCTCATGTTTTTCTCTTGCCTCCCCTCTTTATCCAACCACTAATAAGTCTTTTGCTTGCCTCTTTTATGAGAGATAATTTGCCCCATATAACTTCTGCCTTTCTCCTCCCAATATTTCTCTCTCACTGCTTGATTTCATTTTTTTTTAAAATATGATCCCATCCTCTTCAATTCACTCTGTGCACTCTGTCTCTATGTATGTGTGCGTGTGTGCATGTGTGTGTGTGTGTGCTCCCACCCAGTACCCAGATACTGAAATGTTTCAAGAGTTACAAATATTGTCTTTCCATGTAGGAATGTAAACAGTTCAACTTTAGTAAGTCCGTTATGACTTCTCTTTGCTGTTCACCTTTTCATGGTTCTCTTCATTCTTGTGTTAGAAAGTCAAATTTTCTTTCCAGCTCTGGTCTTTTCATCAGGAAAATTTGAAAGTCCTCTATTTCATTGAAAGACCATTTTTTCTCCTGAAGTATTATACTCAGTTTTGCTGGGTAGGTGATTCTTGGCTTCAGTCCTAGTTCCTTTGACTTCTGGAATATCCTATTCCATTCCCTTCTATCTCTCAATGTAGAGGGTGCCAGATCTTGTGCTATCCTGATTGTATTTCCACAATACTTGAATTGTTTCTTTCTAGCTGCTTGCAATATTTTCTCTTTCACATGGGAATTCTGTAATTTGGCCACAATGCTCCTGGGAGTTTCTCTTTTTGGATCTCTTTCATGCGGTGTTCTGCAGATTCCTTGAATATTTATTTTGCCTTCTGGTTCTAGAATCTCAGGGCAGTTTTCCTTGATAATTTCATGGAAGATGATGTCTAGGCTCTTCTTTTGATCATGGTTTTCAGGTAGTCCCAGAATTTTTACATTGTCTCTCCTGATTCTATTTTCCAGGTCAGTTGTTTTTCCAATAAGATATTTCACATTATCTTCCATTTTTTGAATCTGCGTGGTATGTTCTGAGATATCTGTCTTTCTCATAAAGTCCTTAGCGTCCATCTGTACCATTCCAGTTTTGAAAGATCTATTTTCTTCAGTGAGCTTTTGAATCTCCTTTTCCATTTGGTTAATTCTGCTTTTGAAAGCATTCTTCTCCTCATTGGCCCCTTGCACCTCCCTTGCCAACTGAGTTAGGCTAGTTCTCAGAGTGCCAATTTCTTCAAGATTTTTTTGGTTCTCCTTTAGCAGGGAGCTGATCTGCTTTTCATGCTTCTCCCTCATCCCTCTCATTTCCCTTCCCAGTCTTTCCTCCACCTCTCTAACTTGATTTTCAAAATTCCTCTTGAGCTCTTCCATGGCCCGAGCCCATTGGGTGGGCTGGGACACAGAATCCTCGATTTCTGTGTCTTTGCCTGATGGCAAGCATTGTTCCTCCCCATCAGAAAGGAAGGGAGGAAGTGTCTTTTCTCCGAGAAAATACCCTTCAATGGTTTTATTTCTTTTCCCTTTTCTTGGCATTCTCCCCAACCAGTGACCTGACCTCTGAATGTTCTCCTCACACCCACCTCGCCTCCTGGTCCTCCCAGCCAGCGTTTGGGGACTGAGATTCAAATGCTGCTTCCTGCCTTAGGGTTTTTGGCGGAGGCAGGGCTGCTATTCAGTGCGAGAATTAAGTCCAGGTGGTCAGGGGCAGGGCCGCCTCTCTGGCTCAGTTCCCTCAGGGGGTTTATGCACAGACCATCCACAATGGATCCAAGCTCCCGCCCGTTTGGGGAGCCCCTGTCTGTAGCCGCCTCTCAGCTTCTATCTCCTGGGGGGGCCCGAGCCATGGGGGCACCCCACTCCCCTCTCGACCCGCCAAAGACACTCTCTCACCTATCCCCGTCAGTCACCTGTTGGTGGGGGGGCTAGTGCCACCGCTGGAGATCCCGTCCCCGTAGCCCTCTCGGATCTTTTTCTCACGGTGTCGTGGCCACGGCAGGGCTGCCCTCTGCTCCCCGTCCTGGCGCCCAGTCCACGGCGCGAAGGACCCCCCTGAGAGGTTTGCAGGTCTCTCCGGAACAGAAATCTCCCTCGCTCCAATAATCTATGGTCTCTGGGTGCAGAATTCGCCCTGGGTTAGTCCCCTCTAGCCGTTCCGTGGTTTGTGGGTTCGGAGCTATGTGTATGTGCATCTTTCTACTTCGCCATCTTGGCTCCACCCAGTTTCTTCATTCTTTTAAGATGCAGTTCATGTATCACCTTCTACTAGAAGCCTTTCCTAATCCCCTTAACTGCTACTGCTCTGCCTCCCAGTCTATCTTGTATTTAACTACTTTGTGTGTGCACATGTGTATGTATGTCTATATAAAATACATATAAGATATATAAATCTGTGTATTCATTTTAATTTATTTTATTAATTTATTAATATTTTATTTGCCATTATGTTCTCCATTAGATTGTGAGCTCCTTGTGGGTTGGTGCTGTGTCATTCTTTGCATTTATATCCCCAGTGCCTAATACAGTGCCCAGTTCATAGCATAAATTCAGTAATATTTGTTGATTGATTGATCTAGTTTAAATGTCAAATTGGTTATTCAAGACTGAAGCTCAGGAGAGAGACTTGGGCTGGCTGTATGAATCTGCGAGTCATCTGTTGTCATCAACTTCTCTTAGTGTTCCCCAGTAACCTGGGGGAGAAGCTGGAGAGTCAATACTCTTCTGCTATTGGTTTGACCCCCCACATCTATTTTGTTCCCCACTTTTTTTATGGGACCAGAGAGATTTAATGTCAAAGATTCATTATCTTTCCCTAAACTCTCCCTTCTTCCAATCTTCTCTATTTCTTTAAAGTCATCTCTGTTTTTCCAGTCTCCTGAGTTCAAAATCTTGGCTTTATTTTGGACTCTTCACTCTCTTTTACTCCATAGAGGCAATTACTTGCCAAATTTTGCCATTCCTGCCTTTACAACATCTCTTGTATTTGATGTCTGCCCTTTCCTCCCTCACCTACCACCTGAGTTCAGACCCACATCACCTCTCACCTAGATTGTTATTGCAAGAGCATCTTCATTGGCTTCTGTGTCTTATCTTTCTCCACTCTGTTCCAGATCTTAGAGATGACAATTAAACCCATAGGAACTTTCAAGGTTACCTAGGGAAAAAAGTGTAGAGGGTTAGGTGAGGACATAAGACAGAACCTTGGAGAGCACCTACAGGTGAGGCTGTGATACAAATGCACATTCAGCAAAAATAACCAAGAAAAAGGAGTCAGATTTTTAGGAGGAGTTTCAGGAGAGAGCAGGGTTATAAAACGCAGAGAAGGGAGAAAGTATTCAGGAGAAGAAGGTAGTCACCAACATCATTTGCTGCAGAGAGATCAAGAAGGATAACAATGGAGAATAGAATGTCAGATTTGTTAAGCAGATCATTGATAACATACATATATTAGATAGATGCATATGATTGGATGTGTGTTATATGCATATGTTTGTATGTAAGTGTGTATGTGTATTATGTGTATATATGTTTTTGTGTGTTTACATGTGAATTACAAATTTTTAAGGTCTGCAAAACATTTGGTACACATCATCTCTCAGAGGATGGTGAGAGTTCTCCATATCTAACCAAACCCAGATCCACCACACTGTTGTCTGGACATGTACATGCCAAGCCATCACCTGTGTGCCCAGTCCTACTGCGCCCCACCTCCTCCCTTTCTACTGCTATCTTTGGGAGCAATAACTAATCAATACAACCATTCCTGGAAAGGATGAGCCAATCAATGGACCCATGTCTCCATTCACCATTCTTTGACCAAAACACTCACCATTCCAGACCAAAACACTCAACTGTGGTCATTAGTCCTCTCTCTATATATATGCTCCCCTCTCCTATTAGAGTACAAGCTTGTAGGGCAAGGAATATCAGTCTTTGTATTTGTATCCTCGGTACTTAGCACGTTGCCTGATACCTGGTAAATGCTTCACAAATGTCTTTTTTCATTCATTCTTATATGATCTCCATCTACTTCATCACTGTGCCTCTCATATAAGACATGTATGTATGTACATATAGATACATATAAGTACCTACTTATCTAGATATAAATGTATCTATATAGATATATGTTGATAACTATATATGCGTGTGTGATACATAATATGCTACATTATAACATATAACACAATACATTACATATTATATATAAAATGTAATATATGTAATATAATATTATATATGTTTAAGGTTTGCTAAGCACTTGTATATATATATATAACAACATCTAGGGAGTGCAGTAAATAGTTTTAGGTTTAGTGTCAGGAAAATCTGAGTTCAAATTTGACCTCAGCCACTTAATAGCTAGTCACTTAACCCCTTTTTGTCTATATCGGCAAAATTAATATAATCATAGCCCCTGTCTCCCAGGGTTGTTGTAAAGATAAAATTAGATTATATTTGTAAAACACTTTGCAAACATTAAAGTAGTCTATAAAGCCAGCTATTATTACTATTATCCTACCTCAGACACTTTTTAGCTATGTGACTCTAGCTCTGTGACCCCTTCTCAATTTCAGTTTTCTTATCGGTAAAAAGTGGGTCAATACCAGCATCTACTTCATAGGCTATTGTGGGGTTCAAATGAGTAACATCTGGAATTGCAAACCTACAGTCAATGGGAAGCTATGTAAGTTTCTTGAGTAAAGAAGTGGCCCAGTCAGACCCATGCTTTGGGAAAATCTCCTTAGGCAACTAACTGTGTGGAGGATGAATCAGGGGGAGGTCAGGGAAAGTTCTGAGGCAGGGAGACAAAATTAAAGTCTACTATAATAATGCCAGTAAGATATCATTGGACTCTGACTGGAAGGAGCAGTTCAGTTGAGTGACAAGCTAACAAGCACCCCTAAAATGGAAATGATTTAATTGTGGCCTCTGTTGGGTGTACGTGGTATAGTAGAAGGAGGGTTAACCATGGAGACAGAAGACATAGGGTCCAAGCCAGCATCTGACATTTACCTATGGAAGTGAGCAAGTCACTTCACCTTCTTGGATCTCAATTCCTTCCTGCGTAAACCGAAAGGGTTGGACTAGATTGACTCTAATGTCCCTTCTAGCTTGAGAAATACACTTCTGTGATAAGATAGAGAGAAGGTCTCTCCCTTGGGTTCTGGATTGCTTTGTAAATCTTAAGGCAAAATATGAATGCCATCCATTAACTAATACTTCTATAACACTTTGAGGGCTGCAAAATATTTAATACATATGTACTGCATAAAATATATTTAATACATGTATATGAATATATTAAACATATAGTTTGTATGTATATACATATATGCATATATAAATATATATGTAATATTTATAAAATTGAATCCTCACAAAGATCCTAGGAGGTTGGCATATTATAACCCCCATTTTACAAGAAAAGGAAACTGAGACTGAGATGACTTGCCCAGTCACACAGTTTACTAAGTGTCTAAGGCAGAATTCAAACTTGGGTCTCCTCGACTCTAAGTGTCAACGCAATATCCACTATTCCACAAAGTTAAGTGACTTCCCCACTCTCAGTGTTAGGAACGGGATTCAGACCCAGATCTCCCTGACTCCAAATCCAGCATTCTATCCATTGTACCAAACTGCCTGCATTATAGTATTTATATGTTTCTGGGGCAGATGTTTGTACGTGAGTGCCTCTATGTGTTCTGCATTTCTGGGTTTGCTGTTGTCTTTGTAACCCCTAGCACTGAGCATGGTGCCTGGCCCAGAGGAGGGGCTTCATAAAGCCTCATGGAATTGTTGATTGGAAGACTCTAGGCTCTGGGTTTGAACACCCAGAGAAACATGGGCTAGCAAGGCAATTTCAGGGGCATGGAAAACCCAGATCCAATAGAGACTCAATGGTTTCCAGTTTCCTCATTACCTCTCATGTTAAAATTTTATCTTGTTCTGATCCCCCTGACAACCCCCTCAACCCAGGAAGTATAGTAAATTTATAAGCAGCCAGTATAAAGTGGCAATAGAAGAAAATAAGATTTCAAAGGGCAATGTGAAAGTTTGTTGTAAACTGTCACAAAGATAAAAGGAGCATAATTCACAAATTGCATCATATATTAACCAAAATGCACATCCTGGTCATATGTGCTGAATCAGAGGAACAAACTGGATGCTGCTGTTGGGGTTCTGGTCTTATGTAAATCCCAGACAAATTCCAGACCTCCATATATTGGACCATCAGAACATCAGAACCTCAAAAGGTGCTGATAACTTTGAGATGAAGAGGTTTTGTTAACTTAGAAGTTTACCTATAACTTTGAGATGACTTGGATATATGAATGAACTAACCCCAACATGGCACAGATAAGAGTTAGTCTGTTCCCGCCAAAACTCTACAAAAATGTGACCTCAAATTCATGCTCCCCAAAAACTCTTCCTTCTCCATTGAGTCAGTGTTGTCCAGTGCTAGGAACACTCATCCAAGGATATGTGAATGATCATCTGTGCCTCACCTCCCTCCCCATCCTTTTCCCCATGATACCTGCCTTTCTTCACCATCTCATCCCCTTTGCCCACACCGTCTGCCTCTATACCTCTTTCAATCATGTTCTCGGTACTCTCTGTGCTTAAAGTATGATTATCACCCCATTTTCTGAGGTCAGTCATGGTCTTCTTGGTGAGTACCCCAAAAACCAGTCATACCTGCCCCATTTTATAATTTCATGATTTCATAAAGTATTCATCAATTCACCTCCCTTCAATGATGCCATGACTGGGTGTTGGCAATAATAATGATTCTTCTAATCATCCAGACATAACATTTGCATGATCTTATCTCCCAGAAAATACTTGTATTTGGCAGGGCTCCCCAAGATGTTACATGTTGTTCCATGCCCTGATTAATGAGGGCTGGGAGTAGGAGTTGTGGATAGAAAGTAGGAAAAAAAAACAATTACCCCTCTCTGTTCCAAGGTCACAGAGGAAACCCTAACCCTGGTCTTTGTTGTTTGGTCATTTCAATCATGTCCAACTCTTTGTGACTCCATTTAGGGTCTTCTTGATAGAGATACTGGAGTGTTTCACCATTTCCTTCTCCAGCTCATTTTACAGACGAGAAAACTGAGGCAAACAGGATTAAGTGACTTGTCCAGAGTCAAACAACTAGTAAGTGTCTGAGGCTGGATTTGAACTCAGGAAGATGAGTCTTCATGACTCCAGGCTCACTGTACTATTTACTGTACCACCTAGCTCTAGCCCTGACCTAGAGTCTCAGAAATGCCTCTGATGGAGAAAGGGAATGGCCCAATATAAATTCAATATAAACTCCTCCTTTATGGCAAGAGTATCTGGACCTGAATTCAAATCTCATTTCTGATATTTGTTACCTATATGACTTTGGAAGTCAATTCACTTCCTTGGCTTCCTATTCTGTACATGGCAGAAACCATCCCAATTCCCATTCATGCTGACCTATTAGATCCCCAGATCATGACTACTAAATGCCTCCTCAGGGCTCTAGGGACAACCTTAAGGGACTGAGTGTTATCTTCTTTATAATATAGAGCTCACGAGCCCCCACTTTCCATTCAATGGAGCTCCTTCCATTGAGCAGCAGTGACATTTAGTCAACCACATTCAATTTGTTTTGCTAGAAGGGAAATTGATGAAGGCAGTATAGTAAGAATAGTGGGGGAAATCTACTCCCAAATTCTATCACATGCTCCTCCACAAGCACAAACAGTATCCAGAGGGAAATGGGTTCCAGATTAAAGATGATATGTGGCAAAAGAATAATTCACAACTCCTGGAAGTCCTTTTGTCAGAATCCTTAAAACATTCCTCTTTGTTACAGTATCATTGGAGTTTTGTTTTCTCTCTGTTTTTTTTCTATGACTTTGAAACTGTATGCCATCTGTCCTTGACTCACAATATTGGCACTGCCTCCAGTATCCTCTATCCCAGAGACAATGCTGGGACAGCAATGTAAAGAACAGAAGTCAGAAGTCCTCTCCCAGTCAAGGGGAAGAGAAGGGAAACTTGGCCAAGGTCAAAGAGTTCTCCTCTCCCCAGCTCCATCCCAAGCAATTCCTTCTCTTCTCTCTACCCCCCCAACACTTAATCAGGCATGATCAAATTTCCTTAGCCAATCTGAACACGTTCCCTGTACAATCATCATTACAGGCAAATGAAAGACTTTTCCCAAACTCATCCAAAGTCTTTCGCTGATTGATCGATTGATCAAGGCATGTTCTAGCCTCATTTAGGGTATCACTTTAAACAGAGTAAGTTGATTGAACTACTCAGTATAGTCACACTCTTATATGTAAACCTAAGGGGTTAGACTAGCTGGCTTCTGTTATATATTTATGAACCATATCCATGAATTAAAAACATTACTTTAGAACACAGTGTCAAGGCTGGGAGGTGCCTTAGAACAGAGCATGTCAGAGCTGTGAGAGGCATTAGAACAGGGGATGTCAGAGCTGGGAAGGACTCACAGAATCTGTATATTAAGTGCATGAATATTGTAACATTAAGTTAAAGGATTTTTGAAGACACTGTTGGCTCTATTTTGACTTGCTAGAAAGACCCCTTAACTGGCTAAATTGAGACTCTTTTTCATTTTATATTTATTTTGTTTTCATATCAGAAATTTCATTCTCTATTTCCCCACCCAGCAAACTATCTCTTTAAAAAAAGAAAGAAAGCAGTAGCCAAATAAAATTAATGAAACCAACTGATTTTGATCCTATAGATGCTCCCTCACTTCTCCAGTCTTAGTTGGGATACTGACGTGACCACTTCCTCTGGCCTTGTAAAATTCAAACTGCTTTTCTGCCTCAGTCTGCCCTTCCACAAAATGGGATCAAAGCATCATTTTTCCTGTAGTCTTGGAGTGACAAGAAGCTTAATTAATGAAGGCACCTGCAAAGCAAGTTGCTTTAGAAAAGCACTATTTAAGAGCTAATTATTGTTATCATCGGCTACTTTCCACCTCATTAAATAAATGGATTCATTAAATGTAAGCTAATTCTCAGAGAAAAGTTGAAGACAAGTCAGGTAGAAGAGTGTCTCTCCCAGATGACAGATCCAATTTCAGAACCAAGACTCTGGGCAGGATCACTACGATGAGTCCTCTCCCCAGAATGTACCCTGTCTCCTGAAAGACTGGGAAGCATAATGGAAAGAGGTATCAGGCATGTGGAGTCAGCAGCCTGGGTTGGAGACTGGCCTCTGGGTCAAACTTACCAGGTGACCTTCAACTAAGAGGCTATCAAAGCTGAGTGGGCCTGAAGAATATAGAACAGGGAATGGCAGAGCTGGGAGGGCCCTTAGAACAGGGAATGTCAGGATTGAGAGGGGCAGACCCTCTGCAGTGATCCCCAGGCTTTCATTGGAGCATAGGGTATCCAGTGGAGCTCTCACAGCCTTGGAATCCTCCTAGGTGCTGAGGTCTGGGGTATAGGCAGGCATATGACCAGGACTCAGTCCCATCCTCACAGCACTCACTCCCTAAGGCATCTTACGGCAATAATGAGACAGAAACAACCAATTTTTATGAGAAGAAGATAATAAATGCATTGGGAATGAATTTATTGGGATGAATTCCCTGGTGTAATGAATGGAAAGTGCCCTGGAATACTATCCAGAAGACATTTATTAATACTTAGGGCCAGGTACTGGTCTGGGGATAGCCCTTCTACCCTCGTGGAGATTACAGAAGATCCATACAATCAAGTACAAGGAAGCCTCAGAAAGAGAGGCTCTATCAGCTGCGAGGTACCATGGATAGAGCAAAATTCAAATCTAGTTTCAAACTTGGATGAGCTATGTGACCCTGGGCAAGTTCTTTCACATCTTCATCCAATGAGAAGAAGAAACAGAGAGAGAAAGAATGATCATTTATCATGTACCAAGCACTGTGCTAACTGCTTACAAATATTATCTCAAGTGATGCCAGGCTGGAGGAAGGGGCAGCCCATAACACCCAGCTCTTTGGATTTCAAATAGGTCCAAGGAACTTGGCAGCTTTTCAGGCCCAGAAAACAGTGACCCACCCATGGTCACATAGCAAATCTTTTTATTCCATTCTCAATGCCAGCTCTAAAATGGAGCTTTTTTTCTACTCCATGGACCAAAAATCCAGGCTAAAAAATATTCCTTGACCAAGAGAACAGGGAGGAGAAGCTGTGAGCCCAACTATACCAGAGCAATTGGTACCCTTTCTCTCATCTCCTGAAGCCATGATCAGCCTTGAGTCTAATGAAATAAAGTGCTGAGAACCTTGCAGAGGCTCAAACAATATTTTATTGGGTCTAGACATATATTTCCTACACTCTGATTCTGAACTATGAGTGACTCACCACCAGCACCCCCTTCTCTCTTAACATTAAGAAAACTTGTGTTGCAGCGGCTGGCATACTTGACCACCTAGCCTTGGCTGGGGGACATAATAACTAATTAAGTAATGAAAGGGACAGTCCTGAAATCCTATTAGCTTAACATGAATGGAGGTCACAGTGATGCTCTCTGTGGTGCATAGAGAAAGGAATTTTTTTTTCTTATGACTTGTGGAATGAACGGCATATATAGTCATCAGAGAAAATGTCAGATCACTTTGTATCCAAAGGACTGGTGAGGCAGGGGTGGCAGGGAATGGATGGCATGACATTCCTGGTACAGAGTGAAGTAAGGGAACGTTCACAGCCCTTCATGACAAATACATAAAGCAGCTTTAAAGATGAGGCTAAGAATGCATTTAGAGCAATTAACACCTTTACAGTACCAGTCTTAACATGTGGTTTTGAAACTATAAAATGGATGACAACGGAATTAAATAGAATCCTAATAAAAATCCATACAATATTCATGGAACAAAGGATCCAGTATCCCCAAGCAACTCATAGAGTGATCAACAGTTCCTGATTAAAAAAGAGCAGTAGGAGGATTGATGGCTGTTTCCAGATCTCATGATGAATAGTTAAGACTCACCCTTTCATAATGCTCCTGGATTTCTGAAATAAAATCAGTATTGATTCAATTATGTATGGAGCCCATGAAATGGAAAAGATCCAACAGTGGAATTGAAAGATCCTTCATGGACAACATCAAAGTCAACTAACCCAACGATACATTGACAAAGTTGTTGTTTAGTCATTTTTTCCAGTCATGTCTGAGTCTTCATGACCTCATTTGGGGTTGTCTTGGAAAAGATACCGGAGTAGTTTGCTATTTCTTTTGTGGGCCCATCTTACAGATGAGGAAACTGAGGCAAACTTAGTTAAGTGACTTGCTCAGAGTCACACAGCTAGCAAGTGTTTGAGGCCAGATTTGAACTCAGGAAGATGAGTCTCTCTGACTCCAGGCCCAACACTCTATCCACTGAGCCACCTAGCTTCCCATAGCATCAAACAAATAGTTGAGTCATTTCTACTTGTTTCTAAATGGCTGTAGATGGGTTTATGATGGCACTTTGGTAATAGGTCACTGCCACCAGAAAGTAAAGAAGGTTTGTCTTTCTTTAAGGATTCCAGGTTTAGTCATCCATACAGATAACTCAAGGGAAAGGTTAAGACTGGACGCTTGATCTCAAAGACTCAGCAACAGACAGCTTGGATACTGGGCCACAAATGTTAAGTCATTCAGAGCCTGGGAGAAGCCATAGAAATATTTTGAACATAGTCCAGGAACAGTTAAATGGGCCTTAGAACTCAGAACATAGAATGTCAGAGGTGAGAGGAGCCTTAGAACAGAGAATGTTAGAGCAGGGAGAAACTTAGAACGTGGCATTTCAGAAGGGCATAGCTTAGAACATAGATTATCAGAGATTAGAACACAGGATAGCCCAGTCCTACTCTCTCCAAGATCATCTAGTAGGCCAACCTTTTCATTTCACAGATGAGGAAACGGAGTCCCAGAGGAAAGGATGTGAAACCTTTGGGCCTTGAAGATTTTCTTTCTCTAGGATTTCTAGATAAATGTAACTTCTCCTGGGAAGGGTAGTATTTCCCTAATCATGATAACATTTAATAGAGCTCTTATTCCCAAGTGAGAGGTGTCAAAGTAGTTTCTTATCTTTATCACATCTAATACTCCAAGCAGGAATGGAGTCTCCTTCAGCAGAGTTGACGTAAAGAGAAGGGACCTATAGGATTGAAATCAAAGACAAAACAGAGAAGGTTGGAAGGTACTTAAAGAAGACCTAATGGACTTCTGCATTTTACCCCAAGGCCTCCTGGGCTGCACTCAAGGACATTTCTCAGTCTTTCCTCAACTGATTCAAATGAGAATCCAGAGCTGGTTTTGTCCTCATTCTTCATCCCTAACAACAGTTTTCAAAATCCTTCCTTGGCCCATTAAGGCAAGTACATGGGCTCGGGGGACTGACAGCTCTGGAAATCCAGCATATGATGCTGTCTGGGAAAGCTTAGGGAAAGACCAGAGCAGTCACCTGCCATAAGATCCTTTCTCAAATTTCATCAATCATAGATTATAGTATAGCACACCTAGACTGTGTCTTATCACCTCTCTGGGTTCTAGGGGTATCCCGAATAGGCTGTAGGGTTCTTCAAATATCATTGTTCTGGGCCCTCATTGTGGTTTGTTATATCCATATCCATCACCAAAGCCAAGAAGAGTTTCCCCAACAACAATCTGATCATTTGTTTTCTCCTCAATATCAATTGTCTAATTAACATAAATTAGCTTTAACAAAAGGATACTTACTGAAAAGATACAGAAAGATATACCAAAGTATAAAAATGGCTCCTCAAATGGAGGCACGTTCTCCATCTACACCTCAATCCCTGTGGAGAGTGGATTCAAATTTTAAGTGACTCCTACATAGCATTTGCATAAGCATTTATTAAGCACCTACTAGATCAGCTATGTATCACAGTGCATAGAGTGCTGGGCCTCGAGTTAAGATCTTCCTGAGTTCAAATTTGGCCTCAGACACTTCCTAGCTGCTTGACCCTGGGCAAGTCATTCATCCCTGTTTGCTTCAGTTTCCTCATCTGTCAAACGAGCTGGAGAAGGAAATGGCAAACCACTCTAGTATCTCTGCCAAGGAAACTCCAAATGGGACTACCAAGAGTTGGACAGGACTGAAATGACTGAACAGTAACAAAACACCTACTAAGTAAGGGGCAGGCAGGGTGACAAGTACTGGGATCATATTTTTCCAAAGAGAGAGATCATTCATGGCTTGATGTGTGACCTGGAGTCCACTTCAGTCCCCTAGCCCCAGTCTCCTCAACTATAAAATGGGGAAATCGAGCAAGATGGTTTCTCAAGTCTCTTCTAGCTCAAAATCTATGACCTTAATGAAAAGACAGCTCAGGGAGGTGGTCTCCTGAATACTTATCAGCATTTTATGCTATTTTTTTCTTGGGCTGTCATGGCCCCTGACTCATTAATATAGAGGAGAAAGGAGACAGGAGGGACTTGCCATGGTTTTTTTTTTTCTCCCATCATCATTCAAGCAGAATACATGTTCCTCATCAGAGGATTATTTTCTGAGGAAGTCATGTTTATGGGATGACCTTGGCCCTGAGCTCTTCCATGGACTGGGAGTTTATAGAACATTAGCTCACCTGCAACCACAGCAGCAACATTTTTGACCCCCTCGCCACCACCAGGGCACAGAAACATCACCCATGGAGCCCCGGATTCCTGCAAGGCACAGCAGGACGATGACTGAGCTCGGTCCAGGCCCAACTTGTACCTATCTGCTCAGGACTGAACCCCAGCCCCAACCTCAATCTTCACTTTTACAGAAGGGTATCCAACAGGTGCTGCTTTCTCATTGCCCTTTTCCCCCAGCTGGTCCCTAGCACCCCTGTAGCCTAAATGTCTACCCCAAACCACCTCTTCAGACAGGAGGAAGCACTTTCCCTGGGTCTCCCTGGATCAAGAAGGCATTGAGCAGAGGCCAGAGCCTCAGCCAGGAAGTCAGCCCATGTCATCCCCCACATTTGTCACTAACTCTCTCTGTGATTTGGGGGTTTACTGTCTGGGCCTCAGTTTCCTCAGGGAATGGAATAAAACAGAAAATCATTTATTAAGGACTTACTATGTGCCATGCCTTGGGAGCGGCAACAGATAAGTGAAGTTCTCAAGGAACTTATATTCTTATTAGGGGAGTCAGCACATGGAAGAGGCTTCAATTAAAGGAGGATCAAAAGGTCTAGGGTTCATTTGGAAGTCAAAATTAAAAGAAAATTAAAAATACTCAAAAAAAGGTTTGTGGGTCTATGGTCAAGGCAAGGCAAGGCAAGGCAAAGCAAGGCAAGGCAACTGGACTAGCTGACTTCTAAGGCCTCTTCAAGTATCATCTCTAGAATCCTGTGGAGAACTTCATGCCAGCTTCTCTGCTATGGGGGATACTCCAGGCTTAGGGCTTCGATGTCTGCTCTGCTTTTGGCAGATGAGGCTTGGCAGCCATGGGTGGCAGTGATTTCTGGGCCTATCTGTGGCTCTTGATTTGCTGAGCTCCCGGTGGGGAGCCCCTCACATTAGCCCAAGGTGCAGACATCAGATAGGGCGCTTTATCTCTAGCTGCAGCTTGCTTTATGATAAATCTCTCCCATGATCCCATTAAAGAGCTAAGGGGTCTGACATAGGCTGTCATCTCTCTGCCATTCTTTCTCCCTCTCCCCACTCCTGCCCATAGGAAGCCTGGGTTCCTTTAACAGTCCCACTGAGTACATTTACAAGGTGGATATTGGCCTCTCCCCTAACGTTGTTGTCTCAGCTGCTTCTCTCAGCCCCTAGGTCTCACTCAGTGCACCCTCCTCATTCCCTCTATTCAAGGACACCAGTGCTTAGCACAGTGCCTGGAATGTAATATCTGCTTGTTGATTGATTGACCAACTGCCCTAAAACATGCAGGACTTGAACCCAGATCCCTTGACTCCAAATTCTTTATCCTGCTGCCTCTTGGATAGAGCCTTCCTAGTATCTCTCAAAGCACTCCCTCTTTCCCAGCTGCACATCATTGGCCCAGACTGAGCCCTTGGGTTGAAGAGAGGAACATGAGACCGTCCCAGCCCCCAAAGGGCTTAAGTACTTCTGGGGAAACAATATGTGCACTTGTCAATCAAACAATCAACAAGAGTTTATTATTATTAACATGTCATCTCCATGTCAAATTGACATTTGAGAACTCAATAACAAAAGTAAGATAGTCTCTGCTCCCAGCAACTTTACATCCCATAGGGAAAGATGTACCTTTACATATCAATCAATCTGCATTTATTAAGTGCCTATTATGGGTCACTGTAGGGTGGGGAGAGGGCTTAGATACATGACCTAGGAGCTCCTTGGGAGCAGGGACCGTCTTCTGCCTCTCTTTGTATCCTCAGCACTTAGGGCGATGCATGGCACACAGAAGGTGCTTGACAAATGCTTGTTGACTGACTGACTTCAGGTCTAAGCTCACTCCCCTCCAGCTCTAAATCTGTAATCTTGGAACACCTGAATATCTCCCCCACTCATGTTTCAGATTATGACATATGTGGTCTCTGGTTCTAAGGTTCCCCTCCACCTCCAAGTGTTCTAAAGTCTTGTCTATCTCTGAGATCCTCTCTTCTGAGATTTCTCCCAACCTTGATATCCCCTATTCTAAGGCCCCTCCCAGTTCTTACATCCCCTGTTCTAAGGCCACTTCAAGATGGCACCACCTTTGATATTCACTCCTTCTCAGTACTCTCCATACCCTCTGTTTGGAGGACTGTGGGGAGAAGCAATTCCTCCCAAAGCCTCCTTCTAAAAAGGGCTCCCAGGCCCACCATCTCTTTATTTTCCACTATCTTGTACTCCTTGGACTAAATCCCATCATACCCTGGAACTGGACACCTCCCCTTCCTCGCCATCTTTTCTGGTTCCTCTTGTGTTCTATTTTCCCCCACTAGATTGTGATCTCCTTGAAAGCAGGGACTGTCCTTTTTCATATTTGTGTCCCCAGCACTTAGCACAATGCTTGACACATAGTAAGCATTTAATGAGTGTTTATTGAATGACTAGCTGTGTAACCCCAGACGAGTCATTTCATCCCTGTCTGTCTTAGTTTACTCATCTGTAAAATGGGAATAGTAATTGTACCTACCTCCTAGGGACTTTGTGAGGATAAAACTAGATAATCTGTAAAGCATGTCGCAAACCTTGAAGTGCTATATGGTTATCCCTTTTGCATCACCATTTTCCTCGTGGATTTTGATATACCACAGGTTGGCATAAGAAATTAAATGGAATTCTGGGAGTTTTACAGAAGCTGCCAATGATGCACTAAAGATAACAGATGACATGGAAAAAGTTTAGAAACTTAAAAATGCATAAAATGTATTGTGATATTGCATAATATCAGCATGTTTTATCTTCTGATACCATAATAATTCAGACTTCTCTATGACAGGAGGGTCAAAAACCTTTACATGGATTTTCCAGATCATGGGGGTGACTTGCCCCTAACCCCTGTGATTTGAAAGGGATAACCATACTACTACTACTGCTCTACTATTACTACTACTCCTACTACTCCTACTATTCCTACTACTACTACTACTACTACTACTACCACCACCACCACCACCACCACTACCACCACCACCACCACTACTACTACTTCTCCTACCACTACTGGCTACTACTACTACTACTACTGCTACTACTACTACTACTACCACCACCACCACCACTACTACTACTACTACTACTACTACTGCTACTACTACTACTACTACTACTACCACCACTACTAGCTACTACTACTAGAAAAATAGCATGTTAACAACTATTTGCAAGCAAGATACATTCAGGATGAATTAGAGATAATTTCAAAAGTATCATTAATAGTTTTCCATTTTATTTCTTGCATTTAAAAGCCTCCTTCTGAGAAGTGGTAGTCAGATTTCAGCAGATGGTCAGAGGGCTTCACAGCCAATCAGAGGCTAA
This sequence comes from Notamacropus eugenii, assembly GCF_028372415.1. Lineage (NCBI taxonomy): Eukaryota > Metazoa > Chordata > Mammalia > Diprotodontia > Macropodidae > Notamacropus > Notamacropus eugenii. The sequence continues at coordinate 23,782,164 of NC_092875.1, read as the reverse complement.
GAACTGCTGCCTCTTTTTTTCAGGGATGGGCTGATGCTCCTTGAGAGCAGGAACTATTTCATCTTTAGGCTATTTATTCCCCAGTGCCTGGTATATAGTAGGTGCTTCATAAATGCCTGTTGATTGACTGACTGACTGATTGTCACCACCTCAGCTTGAGCCTGGGAGTGAATAATGAACTGCAAGACACCAGAATCACAAAACCTCAGCTTTAGAAGCTACTCTATCATGCTCTCAGTCTGTGCCTCCCCCACCACCCCCACCACTATGGCCCTTTCATTTTGAGACTCAGAGGCAAAGATTTTGCTTAATTGGATTCAAACAGGCATGTTTACACTTTTCACTTATTTATTTTGTCTGTTAAAAATGTGCAAATTACCCAGCGGCCTCTGGGTCCGCAGCACCAAGAAATATCAATAAAGCTATTAAGTTAAATTCAATTAAGCACAGCTTCTGAGAGTTGAGTGTCATCGGGCAGTACATGAACAAGGAAGCCCAGGGATTTGTGGGAATGGTGTAATCTAGCTGGAGAGGGAGGTCTCTCAGTTCGCCTCCTCCAAAGAGTTCTGAGATCCTAGAATATAGGAGCTGCGAGGGCTCTGAGAGGTCATCCAGTCACAACAGAGAGGGGAAGGCAATCACCCATGGTCACACAGCAAGTTAGTCAGAGCCGGGAACCTAGATCTGCTGGGACTCACCCAGGACTCTTTCCTCTGAAACACAGAAGAAGGCTTGTCTGTTCCCTACAAATCAGTGCTGAATGGGGCAAAAGCTGGGGTTTGAATGACTGACTAAGACAAAATACATTATATTGTCATTGTCTGGGAAGTAACTGCAAAGCCCCTTAGAGCACAAAAGGTAAAAGGTGAGAGGGACCTGGTGACTTAGAATGCTATAGGTGGGAAGACCTTAGAACAGGGGATGTCAGAGCTTTAGAGCAGAGAATGTCAGAGGTGGGAGGGTTGTTAGAACAGGGAATGTCCCAACAGAGAAGGACTAGAATCCTAAACATTTAGCTTGCCCTCCCTCTCAATCTTACCCTACAGAATCTTGAGGAATGCTGTGGAAAAACGGAGTCCCAGTTTTAAGCATCAATTCTATAAGGTTCCCTGAGGGATACAGGTTAGAGTGGGAGGAGCAAAAGTTCTAGACTGTCTATCACAAGCCATGTAATGGGTGTCAGAGCCCTGGGTTCCACTCCTGATTTTCCCCCATCTAGTTTCTTCTCTCTTAGCCTTGTTCCCTCCTTGAAAAATAAGGGATTGGGCAGGGAGCTCTCCACGACACATTTGAGCCATAAAAAGGTTACCCCACTGCTTGTACATACCCCAGCCAGGTCAAAAGGGCCCCATAATTAGCCAAATATCGAAATATCGAAAGCTGCTCACTCCGTAACAAAGCGAATAAAGTAATTTATTTATTCTTGTTCCTCCTTGGTTCTCCAAGGGTCCAAGAAAACCAATGACATCATGAGTGACACCTTGACTTGCGCATGAATAGGATTTAGGTGAGTAAGGTCTGTGCAAAGTCACCAACCTCACTCTCTCTCCCAGAGTCATTGAAGTCCAGTGGCAATGGCCCAGGGTGCAGTAAATGACCTTGCCGTCTTCCATGTCTGACCAAGCTCTAAGTGCTCCACAGAGCCTGCTTCCACAACTTATTTATAAGAACAGCTCACTGGTGCAATGGATAGAGGGCTGAGCCTACAGTCAAGAAGAGCTTTGAGTTCAAATCTAGCCTCAGACACTTACTACCTGGGTACGTCACTTAACTTCTGTTTGCCTCAATTTTCTCATCTGCTCAACGGGGATAGTAATAAAACCCACCTCCCTGAGTAGTTGTGAGAACGAAATGAAATAATATGTGTAAAGTGCCTCAACTCAACCAATTTCTTTTTCTTCAAATAAGTTTGTTGGTTAAATTAGTCTGTGGTGGGGATATGTTCCTGAGCCTCAGTGCTTGGTCCAGGATCTGCCCTCTCCCAACCCACCTTCTCCTTTTCCCAGTATTTGGGATCTACCAAGGAGTCAGCTGCTGCTAGCTCATGAGAACCAATTGTTAAATTTTCATTGTAAGTAACTGTACCTCAGAAATCAGGAAATGCTACAAATCAGGGATTGGTTTATTGTTTTGTGGGTTTTCTAGACTTAAAGTGATAGAGGAAAATATTAATAATAATTCATATATACTAATATATGATATATAATATAAAATTAGCATGTTGTATATTATATATAATATATAGGAATAATGTGAATTAAATTTTAAAGTGTGTCCCAAGTATTTTTTTCAGAAAGTAGATTGTTTAACATTTACTAGTATACCCCTGGATCTATCCCTAATCTTCATTCCCCATTCCTTGGATTGTGTCAGAACCAGCGTTAGAAGGAAAATAACTCACCAAGGATAGCCTGAGGTTAGTGTGGGGTAGATGTGGGGAGGGTCGGTTGAGGTTTCCCCCCTCAGTTACTGGTTATTGCTATGGAGTCATTTTCAGTCATGTCTGACTTTCTGTGACCCACTTTGGGATTTTCTTGGCAGAGATACCAAAGTGCCTTGTCATTGTCTTCTCTGGCTCATTTTACAGATGAGGAAACTGAGGCAAGCAGGGTTAAATGACTTGCCCAGGGTCATATAGCTAGTAAGTATATGAGGTCAGATTTGAACACAGATCTCCTGTCTCCAAGTCCATTGCTTTATCTACTGTGTCACCTAGCTGCTGGTTAATGATAGGAGTGGATTCCCACATAAACTTCAGGATATTTCAGCACCACCATATTCTCCTCCATCTGATGCCTCCTGGTTAATACATCAGAGTGGGACACCCAAGTGGAGGTGATGAGACTGACTGATTTATTCATTTCTCCAAATTCAGTAAGTACCTACTATGTGTCACACTGCATTAGAGACTGAGGGTACAAACACCAAAAAAGAAAGAAAGAAAGAAAGAAAGAAAGAAAGAAAGAAAGAAAGAAAGAAAGAAAGAAAGAAAGAAGGAAGGAAGGAAGGAAGGAAGGAAGGAAGGAAGGAAGGAAGGAAGGAAGGAAGGAAGGAAGGAAGGAAGGAAAGAAAGAAAGAAAGAAAGAAAGAAAGAAAGAAAGAAAGAAAGAAAGAAAGAAAGAAAGAAAGAAAGAAAGAAAGAAAGAAAGAAAGAAAGAAAGAAAGGAAGGAAGGAAGGAAGGAAGAAAGCCTTTCCTCAAGAAGCTAACATTTTATCAGTCCTCTGTTTCCTCATCTGTAGAGAGAGGATTATGTTTGTACCCTTTCTCTATTGTGAAGATAGTGTTTTTATAAATCTTAAAACTCCATAGGAATTTGAGTTATTGACTATAATTCTTAAAATTCTCCAAGACATAATGTTCCAACCCAAGGACATTGGACCTTACTTCTATCCAGCAATTTTGGCCCTAGAGGAAACAACACCCTAACTCTGAGGCAAGACCCCTCCCAACCACCTGCCCAGCCCTACCCGCCTCCATGTTTATATTGCCAAACATTTATGAGGAAACTGGGGGGAAAAAGACAGACATCCAGATGTTTTGGCCAATAGGATGCCAAACATCTGGGTGGAAAATGAGGAAGGAGCAAATTGCAGGAAGGGAACGACTCCATGGTGCCAGATTACATGGAACCTTACCATATTGAGACATCACCTTAGTCTTTGACCAAGGACACACCCTAGGCACAACTCTATTCATAAAAATAACCCAAATGTTAAGCAGACAGATGTGTGGGGACACATCTGTTTCCTTTTTTTTCTAGAATGAGTGGAAGGGGAAGGATAAGGGGAATGATGAGGGTCATGAAAAGTTCCATCCTTTCTGGTCTGGAAGAGTTCACTCAACCTTTGGACTGGGGTTTGGATCTGCTCCTATCCACCAAGGTTGGATGGAATGAGTTTGACCCTGGTGCTGGAAGGCAATTTGGGAGGATTTCTTCTCTATGTTTTATTTGGGTCTTTTCATGGCTGCTGTCTATCAAGACTTGGCAGCCTCCAGTCCAGTAGATAAACAGCCCAGAGGCCAGCCATTGTCCAGTCCTTGTCCCAGAGAGAAGTGGCTTCCAGGCATATCTGCTAAAAATAGCAATAATCTGATCAGTTTACTGTACATGAACTTGAACCAAGAAGGAGAAGCCCTTCCCCCATCCTTCCTGAGATTTCCCATTGGGCCATTTGAATGGTGGTACAGGGGAAGATAGCCAGTATGGGATACAGGGAAGACAGAAGGCAGGAAGATTATAACGCTCATTGGTTGTCACGGGGTTAGAGCCTGAGTCACCATCATCCAGAGACAGTGGAAAGAAATTTGTCTTGTTGAGACAAGACCTTGGTCCTTGGCCAAGGCCACACCCTAGGTGTGACTCTCTTCATAAAAATATCCCAGATGTTAAGCAGGCAGATGTGTGGGGACATGTCTGGTTCTTTTTTCCCTAGAATGAGTGGAAGGAGAAGCATGAGGGTCATGAAAAGTTCCATCCTTTCTGGTTTGGAAGAGTTCACTCAACCATTGGACTGGGGTTTGGATCTGCTCTTATCCACCAAGGCTGGATGGAATGAGCTTGAAACTGGGGCTGGAGGTAGAAGACCTTACTTTAAATCCTACCTTGAATACTTGCTTCCTGTGTCAAAAATCTCCTGGACCTCAGTTTCCTCACCTGTAAAATGAAGAGGTGAGACTTCATGGTTTCTGAGGTCCCTTTCAACTAGGTCTACGATCCCATGGCCTCCACCCACTCTGCATCCCAGCCAAACTGGATCACTATCTCTCTGCCCCATATGTCCACCTACCCACACTCTTTTCCTGCCTCCTTGATGCCAGGTGAGGCCACAGTGCCAAGAAAGAAAACATACCATCTGGTAGGTTCCTATCTTAATGGATTATTCCAGCTAACTAGGTGTCAGGCTTAGTTGTTTCTACCTGCTGGACAAAACAATCACAGTAACTTTCCAAATACAAGATGGCTTGCAGAGGCAGGAGAAGTGGCCTTGTTGGGGGAGGGGAGGGTCAAAATTTTGCTATCAGAGCCAGGGGACCTATAAGTGGAAGTCTGAGCTCTCCTGAGAGAAGGAGATGGCCAGGATTCAGGCAGTGCTGTTTGGGGCTCCTTGAGAGTGGAGATCATGAAATTCTTCATATCTGTATCCCCAGGGCCCAGCACAGGGCTTGGCAGATGGTAGGCATTTAATAAATTGATTGATGGTCTGCCATGGAAAACTCTTCTCCTGGCTCTCTGCCTCCATGTCTGACTCCTCCTCCTTAGTCTCCTTTGCTGGTCCTCCATCAAGGTCATGTCCACTAACTGTGGGTCTCCCCTCAGGCTCTGCCCTGGGTCCTCTTCTATTCTTCTAGACTACCTCTCTTAGGGATCTCATTGGCTCCTACAGATTAAATTATGCTGTCTGTGTGGAGGATCCCTAGATCTACTGAGCCCTAACCAGCCTCCCCTAACAATAAGAGCTTTAGGTACATCCCAAACAGGATATCCTATAGGTACTTCAACCTCACCATGTCCAAAACAGAGCTCAGTGTCTATGCCCAATACCCCTAAATCCTCCTGTTCCAATTTCCCATTACTACTGAGGGTACAATCACCTCCTGATCATTCAGTTGCACAACCTTGGGGTCATCCCTGGTGCCTTGCTGGCATTCACCCCACATGTCTGTTCTTAACAAATTGTATGTTTTCTACCTCCACAACTCCTCTTGAATATGTCCCCTCCTCTTCCCAACACTGCCCCCACCCCAGTGCAGACCCTCATTATCTCATGCCTGACCCATTACAACAACTGCTGATGTATCTTCCTGCCTCGGGTCTCTCCCCATTCCAGTCTGTCCTTCACTCAGCTGTCAGACTGATTTGATCACTACATCTCGCTACCTCCAATAAGCTCCATGGTTCCCTGGTACCTTCAGGATCAAATATAAACTCCTCTGCTTAGTATTTATAGAGAGGGAGGAAGAAAGGAAGCAAGGAGGGAAGGAAGGAGGGAGGAAAAGATGAAGAGAGGGAAAGAAGGAGGGAGGAAGGAAAGAAGGAAAGGAGGAATGAAGGAAAGGAGAGAGGGGGGAAGGAGGGAAGGAAAGGAAAACATTTATTATGTGCTTCTATGGTGCCAAACATTGTGCTAAGCTCTGGGGATATAAGTACACCACACACGTCAATCCCTGCCTTCAAGGAACATACATGCCAATAGAGAGAGATGGCTCAGACACATAAAGGAGCAGTGGCTGAGGGTACTTTGGTCTGGTATGTTCCATGAATGATGGCTTAGGAGGAAAAGAGGTGACCTGATTCTGTGAGGAGATCCTGCTGACAATCAGCATTCTCCACAAGTGCCGGGGGCTGCCTCTGGAGCCAGGGCTTGGTTTCCATCTTTAAGCAGAGACTTGGCAGCCATTCTAGGGGATATCATACAAGGAAAGTTTTCTTTGGGTGTGCATTGTACTCAGTGGCCATGAAGGACCTTGAGATTCAGAACTTGGTGATTCTGTGAGTTGAGGTCCTACCCAAGGCCTTGGTATATCAAGGGCCCAGGGTCATGGTTCAGCCTGGCAGTAAGGCAGATAAGGTTCCCCTTGATCTACCACCTAAAGTTTTACAAAACAAACTCCCCACAAAAATCCTGTGATTCATGGACTACAAGAGCCATCATTCCCATTTTATAGATCAGGAAGTGGAAGCCTAGAAAATGAAACGACTTACAGCTACCAGGTCAGTGCTAATAAGGGGAAGAACGAAGGTTAGGACCCAAGTGTCCTGACTCCAGACCAGCTTCACACACCCCAGCAGACATCCCCATCCTAGCAGCTCTGAGACCTCAAGAGCCTTTCTGCCTGTCAGAGTTCTCCCTCACACATTAAGGGCAAGTTCTGGTGCCTTCTCCTTCTGGAGGTCTTCTCTTATTCCTCCAGCCAGGTGGGGGCTGGCCCTCCTCTGAACCTCATGGCTCTTGTCATAGGAGACCTTTCAATATCCTATTTATGAATGAAGCTATCACCCCCTACACCAAGAGCCTTGAGGAGAGGGTCTAACCTCAGAATCAGATGGGAAGAGAGAAGGGGCTCTAAAATGTTCATCTTTATGTGTTAAGGCTCCTCTAAACTCTGAATTCTGTCCTAAGGTCCTTCCCAGCCCTTTCATTCCCTGTTCTAAGGTCCCTCTTAACTCTGACATCGCTTGTTCTCAGGTCCCTCCCAGCTCTGACATCCCCTGTTCTAAGGCTTCTGTCGGTAGAAGGCAAGTTCCATGAAGGTCTGGGCTGTTTAGTTTCTGCCTTTGAATCCCGCATATCTCTTACACAGAATCTGGCACATAGTAGGTGCTTAAGAGATGCCCACCGAATTATATGGAGTTGTCATTCCTATTTTACAGGCAAGGAATGTGGAACTACAGTAAGATTTAGAGCTGGGCAATATCCCTTTCATTTTTCTTTTTCTAATTCATTTATTCCCTTTTAGTTTTTAACATTCATTTTTATAAGATTTTGAGCTCCAAATTTTCCCCCTCCCCAACACAACATGCAATCTGATATAGACTATACATGTATAATCATATTAGATAAATTTCCACATTGGTTATGTTGTGAAAGAAAAATCAGAACAAAAGGGAAAAACCATGAGAAAGGAAGAGAGAGAGAGAGAGAGAGAGAGAGAGAGAGAGAGAGAGAGAGAGAGAGAGAGAGAGAGAGAATAGTTTGCTTCTATCTGCATTCAGATTCTGTAGTTCTCTCTCTGGATGTGGATAGCATTTTCCATCCTGAGTCTTTTGGAACCTTTTATTTTCTCAGATGAGGAAACTAAGGCATCTGTAAAATGAGGGTCCAGGGTTCAAATCCCATCTCTGATACTTCCTCACCTTTGCTAAATCACTTAAATTCCCTGGGCCTCAGTTTCCTCATCTGTGAAATGAAGGGGCTGGACTCTCTGAAGTCCTGTTTCCTTTCAGCTTTCAATCTCTGTCCAAGGTGCCTATGAGGAGGACAATACCGCAGAGAAACCTCCTCCCCATCCCCTATCAGTCAGCCCTGGTTCCCTCTCCTCCAACTCCTTGAAACCCCACTATTCCCCCTCCCTGGTTGGTGGTGAAAGCCTAGCCCAGGCTCTCTTTGCTTCTCATTTTGTATTTAGGATAATGACTAGCCAGCATCAAGATTGACAGTTCCCCCTGTGCCCCCTTCACCTGCTAGGAGATTATCCCTTGGCAGCTCAGTAAACCCACTGTGACAGGTATTGACCAGAATGGATGTGGAGAAGATGTATGTCCTCAGCTCACCTCTGAGGACCTGTCTTCCAGCCCCACTCCCAGTCAATGTTTAGTATTCTCATCCTGGGCCTTCAATTTGCTTGAGTTCACATCATAAAGAGCCCAGGAACCAAACCATTTACTTGCTCTTCACCTCACTGCCCAGGTAGCCCTGGAAGATTTCTGGGCCCTGTGCAATGGGCTAAAGACTCTTGGAGAAATGTCAGCTAAAGAGTTTTCTCAATCTATCCATGTCTGAAGGTGCAAGGCTTCCTCCCTGTTGATACCACCTGACTTGTTTATCCATTCCTTTTCCTCTTATTTCTCATTGTCCTGGACAGAGGGCACTTAGCCTATCAGGGGACCAGAATCATAAATCTAGAGCTACAAGGGATCTCATGGGCTGTCTAGTCCAAACTTGGCATTTGACAGATGAGGAAACTGAGTCTTCACTTTTTCTTTCAAAGCTCTTTAAAACCTGCCCCATTCTTACATGTTCAGTCTCTTTCCCCCCAACACTGCTAGCATCTTCCTGTGGGAGTCTTCCACTAGTCGCTGAGCTAAGCCCTAAGGCTACAAATACCAGCCCCCCTCTCAGCAAATAAAGATCATCCTGGCCTTCAAGGACCCTATATCTTATTAGGAGAAGACAACACATAAAAGGAGAGGGGTTTTTTTGGAGGGATTGGAGGGGACCCAGTGGTTAAGTTTGGAGAATAAAGGACAGCTGCTCCAGGACCCTTCCTCAAAACGGTGGCTCAAGAAAGAACTCACCAATGGGAGAAAGGGTGTCCAGAGGTAGCTCTGGGGGATTGTCTTCTCCATTAGAACTCAAGTTCCACAAAGTGAGGAACTGTCTTCCTGGTTAGTATTGGTACTGCCAGCTCTTAGCCCAATGCCTGGCACAAACAAGAAAGATGCTCCCTGCCCTCAAGGTACCCCTTCTACCATTGATAAGTTCTTTCTCTCCATTTTGGGGAAGGGGCTCTGGACTTTGACTTGTAAGAGCCCTGGGTTCAAATCGCACTTCTGATATCTACTGGGATCATGGGAAATGAAGTCAATAAGTCAAAAGTCAGTAAGCATTTAAGTGCATATTAGGAAGACTTCAGGTGCCATGCTCTAACCACTAGGTCACCTAGGTTAAGGAACCTGGAATGCCATTGATGTGGGGAATTCCCAGGAAGGAAACACAATTCATCAGCACAGATAATCAACTTGGGTTTTAGCTTCTGGTCTAAGAAAGTTTCCCAGGAGATACTTAAAGGTACAGTGTCTGGGTCACTGAGTTGATGTGTGTCAGAGCAGGAATTTCTGGACCTGAAGTCCAAAACCCTGAGTTCAAATCCAACCTTAGACATTTAGTGTCTCTGTGATCCTGGACAAGTCACTTAACCTCTGTCTGCCTCAGTTTCCTCATCTGAAGAATGGAGGTAATAATAGCACCTTCCTACCAGGGCAGTTATCAAATGAGATAATGTTTGAAAAGAGTTAGCCCAGCACATGGCATATAGTAGGTGCTTAATAAATACTTGTTTCCTTTCTTTCTTTTTTCCTTCTTTCTTTTCTTCCTCCCCCTCTCCTTCCCCCTTTCCTTCTTTCCCTCTTTTCTTTCTTTCCTTCCTTCCTCCCCTCCTTCCTTCCTTCCTTCCTTCCCTCCCTTCTTTCGCTCCTTTCTTCCTTCCTTCCTTCCTCCCTTCCTTCCTTCCTTCCTTCCTTCCTTCCTTCCTTCCTTCCTTCCTTCCTTCCTTCCTTCCTTCCTTCCTTCCTTCCTCCAAAGAGTTCTATCCACACTACCTCCCAGCTCAGAGCATAGTCTATTTAAGATAACCAGAAATTTTTCTTGGTAATTCTTAATTGGTGATTTCAATATTCTCCCATCCCTCTTATATTAACATATGCATTCCGGATAGGGTTTTATTGTGTGTACCAAAGTCTCCCCTGAGGGATATAATTGTGCATAGGAGGGAGGTCTGAATAATATTTACAATGAATATTTGTCACTGGAAGAATACATTCAGGTCTTAGGCACTCACACATTTCTTCATTCCACAAGCATTTATAAAGCATGGACCTGCTATGTTCCACACACTCGTGTTAGGTGCTGGGTATAGAAAGAGGAAAATGAAACAGTGCCTGCCCTCAAGGAGCTCCCTTTCTAAAGTAAAAACAAAAGCAGCAATCATAATGTATTCTTAACAATATAATAACTAATAACCAATCAAGAAGTATTTTTAATAGTCTGCTCTGTTTCAGGCATTGTTAGCACTGAAAAGAAAATCAGATAGTTGCCTGCCCTCAAGGGGTTTCATTTCTTCAGAAAGAGACAACATGAATATATACAAGCATAGGAACAAAATACATACAGAATGAGCAGGGAGACATTAGCAACTATGGGGATCAAAGTACAAAAATTATAAAAAGTAAATAGGGACATTAGCAGAGATTTCCAAGAGCTGATCCTTGAAGGGAAACAGGGACTGTAAGAGACTGTAAACGTTGCCCCTCCCCCATCTTCCAGCACCCAATAGGCATGTAATAAATCTTTGTTGAATGTTGATGGATAATGATCTTTCCAGGCAAGGAACTATGTCCCTTGAGCCCTAGAAAGAGCCAGAGCCCATCCCAGCTATGGGACTAGGTAAAAGATGGGGTTGTTTTTTACTGGACAGAAGCCCAGAATCCTCAGCCAGTCCAGTCACAGAGACTCTCCTGCTTCCCACTCAGGGTGGATGGTCAGGTTTCTATCAAGTAGAGGGGTGATGAGGGGACTAGATCATGCCAACTGAACCAATGCCAGAGTTCTCCAAGGGTTCCTTTATTCAGAACCCACTTTCTTATCAAAAGCAACAAAAGTCCTAAGCATTCCTCAATGGGATAAGCCCATGCATCAATACTGCCCTCATTTCCCTGCATTGTCCTAGAGGCCCGGCAGTGACAGTCAAGGCCACATCTCATCTGAAAATTCACTAAACCCACAGCTGTCCCAAGGGTGCTGTCCAGCAGCCACGAGTCCTGACAGTCACAAATACATGAGAGGACTCAGCTAGAAGGAGCGAGAGGGAAGAAGAGAGTGCTGTTGGGGTGCAAGAAATGGCTCTGCTTAAGCCCCTTCTCCTCTGGAGGCTCCAGTTTCACCTATGAAATGGAAGATTGAACAAAATGATCTCTAAGGCTCCTTCTTCCAAGCTGGCAGTCTAGGTTCAGATAATTATTGACAGAGCTGGAAGGGGCCTTGGAGGTCATCTAGAACAATCCCTGCATCTTCCAAATAAGGAAACTAAGGCACAGAGAGGCTAAATTCTGTGCACCAAGGTTGCCCAGGGAGTAAATGACAGAAGGAGGATTTGAAACCAGGTCCTCTGACTCCAAAGACAGTGCCTCTTTCTATTGCATCCGGTTACCCCTCTATAGACTAAGGTCCTTCCCATCTGTGTTTTATTCTGTAGGATGTGAGCCTTTCTCTCTCACACTGAACCCCATATCATTGGTACTTACATGCATGTGTGCAAGCACATACACACACACACACACACACACACACACACACACACAGATGGATTTGGAACCAGAGGACCTGGGTTTAAATCACCAAACTACCACTTACTACCTATGTGACTTTTCTGCCCTCTCAGTTGCCTACTCTGTAAAATGAGGGACTGGATGAGACAGACCCTGAGCTCTCCTCTAGCTCTGATATTCTGTGATACCAAGTCCAGGCAGGTCTGCTGCTGGCTCCTGGGCCCTCTGGTGGCCAAAAACTTCATTACATGATGATGGAAAGTCAGCATCCTTCCCTACCCCCCATCACACACACACACACACACACACACACACACACACACACACACACACACACACACACACACACACACACACACACACGCACCATTCTCTCTTTCTCTTTCTCTCTTCTGTGTGTGTCTGTCTCTTTATCTCTCTGTGTCTGTCTCTGTCTTTCCCTCTGTTTCTCTGTCTCTGTCTCTGCCTCTCTGCTCTGTCCGAATCTCGGTCTCTCTTTATCTGTGTGTGTGTCTCTCTCTGTCTCTCTGTCTCTCTCTCTCTCTCTGTCTCTGTCTCTCTGTCTGAATCTCGGTCTCTCTTTATCTAAGTGTGTCTCTCTCTCTGTCTCTCTCTGTCTCTCTGTCTCTCTCTCTGTCTCTCTCTCTGTCTCTCTGTCTCTCTCTCTGTCTCTCTGTCTCTCTCTCTGTCTCTGTCTCTGTCTCTCTGTCTCTGTCTGTCTCTGCCTCTCTGTCTCTGTCTCTGTCTCTGTCTCTCTGTCTCTGTCTGTCTGTCTGTCTGTCTGTCTGTCTGTCTGTCTGTCTGTCTCTCTCTCTCTCTCTCTCTCTCTCTCTCTCTCTCTCTCTCTCTCTGTCTTTCTGTCTCTGTCTCTCTCAGGTCTGGCAGCATCTGGCAGAAAGGCAAGAAAAGATTATAAAACCATAGACCTAGCCAGTGAATGGACCTCAAAGGCCCATCTGGCTCCAGGTCTTCCTCATGCCCTCTCCCTGAGTACCTACCCTCCCTCTCCCTCACCCCTTTGAGCTTCCTTTTCGTAGGTTGTCTTCTCCAATTAGATCATGAGCTCCAAGAGGGCAGGAGCAACCCATTGTATCCCCAGTGCCAAGCCCTTTCTCAGTCCTCACCCCTCTTGATGTCTATGCAGTCTCTTCTTGATAAATTCTTCTTTCCAGCTTTTCATGACCCAGATCTCTCCTGGTTTACCTCTCTGGGCATTCCTTTCTGTTCCTTGATGAAGACACTCCAACTCCAAGTATTTTCTCTGGCTTTCTCCCCATTATCTTTGTTGTACAGATGAGAAAACTGAGGCAAACAGAGGTGAAGTGACTTACCCAGGGTCACACAGCTAATAAATGTTTGAGGCTGGATTTAAACTGAAGTTTTCCTGATTCCTGGTCCGATACACTGGCCCCATGGCTGGAATGCTCTCTCTCTTATCTCTGCCTCCTGGCTTTCCTGCTTTCCTTCAAGTCTCAGCTAAAATCTTCTTCAATAACCTTTTCCTAGTCCTTCTAGCAGCTTTCCTCTGAGACATCTTCCAATGAATCCTGTCTTTATCTTGCTTGCTGTCTCCTCCATATGACTGAGCTCTTTGAAGGCAAGGACAGCTTTTGCCTTCTCTTTGTATCTTCATGTTTACTTCAGTCCTGGCACATAGTAGGCACTTAATGCTGGTTTGACTGAATGACTGACCTTACTCAGTAGCCTAAAAGCTTGGTGAGCCAATGAGGCCAGTGAACTCAATGGGTTGGCCTAGAGTCCCAAATAAGACCAAAGCTCTCAGTTCAATTCCTTTGTAGCCCTGGAGTCTGGCTGTTTCAGAGACAAGTAGCACCCCCTCAGCCCATTTAGCCATTTTCTCCCTGTGCTATCAGTCATAGATTCAGAGCACCTGGATTTACATTCAGTCTGTGCTCCTTACTAGCTGGATGATCCTAGGCAAGTCAGTTAAAATCTCGTGGCTTAAGTTTCTTCTTCAAAATGAGTGGGTTGGAATAAATGGTCTTGAAGGTCATTTGCTAGTTCTAGATTTATGATCTATGATATATCATCATAGAGGCAGTTCAGTGGCTCAGTGAACAGTGTAATGGACTAGGGGCCGGGAAGATCTGAGTTCAGACAATTATTAGCTGTGTGACCCTGGGCAAGTCATGTCATCTCTGCCTCAGTTTACTCATCTGTAAAACAAGAACAGTCATAACACCTACCTCCTAAGGTTGTTGTGAGGATCAAATGAGATATGTAAACACTTTGCAACCCTTCAAGTGCTATGCAAATGCTAGCTGTTATTATGTTTACCCCAGAATCCTGCTAGATGGGGGCAGGGAGGGAGGACAGCGGCAAAGGCAGAAGAGTGTGTGTTGGACTGTAAGGGTACAGAGATATCAGAGGAAGTCTGGGGAATGCTCAGGTTGGTGACCTAGATGAAGGTTGTTATGGAGTAGGTGGGGGCTAAATAGGGATATTGAAATTGTAGCTGAAAATAGTTAGGATAGAAATGAGGGAAGACTTCCTTGGGTGCAGAGTGACACTGGAATTAGTCGTGATAGATCCTCATAGCTCAAGAGCTAAAAGGCAAGACTTGACTTAACTCTTTTGGTGCTAGACTGCTCGTAGGCAGGGGAATGAATTGAATGACCTCTGAGTTCTCAAATTATATGCAGATAGGGTTTTGTTAACCCAATGCCCACATTCTCATTGGCATCATGCTTCATGCCCTGTTTATTAGTTTTCCTGGATAAAGTCATTTGTCTATTGAAGGATCTCCATGCACCTTGATATTAAGATTCTTGGGAAGAAGGGTCTTGGAAACAGCTGTAGATGGGGTGTCATAAGACCTGGATTCTAATTCCACACTTTTCTCTTTACTACTTATATAAGTCATACAAGTCATTGGACAAGTCATCTTATTTCTCTGAGCCTCAGTTTCCTCATGTGTAAAAAAAGTTGAACTTGATGATCTCTTAGACATTTTCTAACTCTAGATCCTATGATCCCATGATAGTTCCCAGGTTTCCTCAACACCCAACCCAACTGAGGTGAGGCAAAATGCCTTCAAGAAACTGCTCTGACAAGTTTTGCATTCTTTGCCCTTCCCCCTCCCATTCATTTGCATAAGAGACTATAAGGAACTTTTTGAGTTGAGAAAAAAGTTTAAATAGGGAGTAGATCCAAACATCGCTTGACAGTTAGTTGGAAGGGCACATTCTGAAATAATTCCAAAGGCATACAGTTTGGCAATAAGAAACGAATAGGTAGTTATAAAGGAATTCTAACCCTAAGTCAGACAGAGGTTTGGGAAGGAGACCTTGACCATAATGAACAGAAATAAGGTTAAAAGAGAGTTAATGCCTGTGAATGCTACTTAGCCCCTTGGATATTCCCCAAAAGATTATCTCCTGGAGGCAAAAGTTCTCCTTCTGGAATGGAAGAGCTTTTCAGAGCCAAGATGTTGAGAACAGACAGATTCCTCATGTAAGGGGGGAAAAACAATTATAAATTTGCTATTATCAAGTTGTTTCAGTCATGTTCAACATATCGTGATCTCATTTGGGGGTTTTCTTGGCAAAGATACTGGAGTGGTTCACCTTTTCCTTCTCTAGCTCATCTTATACATGAGGAAATGACAGCAAATAAGGTTAAGTGACTAGCCCAAGGTCACACAGCTAGTAAGTATCTGAGGCTAAATTTGAACTTAGATCTTCCTGACTCCAGGTCTGTCCCCCTATTCACTGTACCACCTAGCTGCTCTAAGAATTTTTACCCTAGTTTGACACTTTGTTTGTAATGGGGTTGCCTCCCTAAAAGAGATGAAACTTAAGTCTCTGCATTCTAAGCTAAAAGAATGGTGGTAGAACCATCTCTTCATCTTAGTAACAAGGGTCAGCACCTCAGATGAGGACTCCAATATCTGAGAGCATAGAAAAGCTTCATGTTCACCAGAACCATCACTTCCAATGAGATCACTGGAACTGTAACCACTCTAGAGCAGACTCCTTTACCACCATGCTTTATCTGCCTCTTCTCTCCATCCCCCTTCTCCCACTGGTGAGTCCCTTCCAGAATCTCCATTTTGTGGAGGAGCCAGAAAGTCCATGCGCCATTCTGCAGGCTTTGCCGCCATGCTCCTGCATGGGTACCTCCTCCTTGTTCCTGCCCCACCCACCCACCCACCTTAACTACTTTTAATGTGCGATCTTCTCCCATCAGAATGGGAGCTCATTGAGGGCACATATCATCTATCTTTTTGCTTGTGTTTGTATACCCAGCGCTTAGCACAGTGCCTACCACATAATGAGTACTTAATCCAAGTCAATTGACTTGACTTTAATATAGGAAATCATGCCCAGCAAAAGTAGTACAATATCTTCAAAAGTCATCAGTTGCCTTTCAGTGTCAGAGATGAGTCACCTCCTCACCCATGTGCCCTGGTAACATCTTTTCCTACCTGGAAGTAATGTTTCTCCATGAGAGTGCTATGGCCACATGCGTTCCTTACTCACATGTCCCCTCAATGCATGTACTGTGGCTACATATGTTCCCTGTGTGTGTACATCTCCACAAATATTCCCTAGATGTTACTCCTTCCCATGATGAAGCCTGTATTTGTGGTAGTGTATATACCAGGTTTAGTGAGAAGGCTATTTTTGCTACGTTTCTCACTCTGCCATTTCATGATTTATTTCTGCCTTTAACTAATCTTGTCTTCAGTCTGACTACTCAGTAAACACATTGGTGGGGGCTCATAAGCTATGATTTTGTTTGTTTTTCCCAGGGAATATCCAGGTTTTCCCATAAAGGACTTTAAACCTGAGATAGCTTATCTAGGGAAAATCATGTGTCTAAGGTCCCTACCAACGCTAATCTTGTGAATTCTCTAATTCCAAAGCTCTAACAACATCAGACTGAAAGGGCTTTCTCTGTGCTAAGCGGAAGGAAGACGTGAGTGAAAAGGTAGAGAGCTGTGCTAACACAGCTTTACCCTTACAGTTTGTGACTTGGGTTATTCCAGGAGCCCGGAAGAGGGAGCAGGCATGAGTCACCTCTGGAGGAGTCAGGTTCTCACATAAGAAGCATCTGGGGCCAATCCAGATTTTCATTCTCAAGTAACTGCTGACAAGATGCTAAACTGTGAGTGACAAGAGTGACTAAATTTCTGGCCCCACTGACCCTGGAGAAACACATTTTATTAAAGGGGCATCGATATCCTCAGAGACATTAAAAAAAACCCAGATCCTTAGATGGGGTAGACACAGTGAATAAGCTCAGCAGTAGATGATGTGTCTCCCTTTTTTGCTGTGCTCAGAGACTCTACCATGGCTCCCTGGCTGTTCTGGCTAAAGCATCCTCCAGTCCGCCAGCCTCCCAGTCAGCTACCCTGGAGAGAATGATGAGATCTCCATGTATTAATGGAATTACTAACTGAATGTCCCTTCTCCTTCAAGCAGGCAGAAGGTGTGGTTTTCCAAGAACACAACCACATGAAAACCATGTTTTTTAAGAGGAAGGGAAAAAATTCTTCTCCAAATGAGTTATGAGTCACCAATGTCCATATAACATTGGGAACATTTATTGCCTTGGTGGAAACATTTCCATGTTGGTCACCGAGTTCTTGTCCATGAGACGGCATTTGTGATCAAATGTTTAGGAAAATGAAAACCCTGCCCAGGGGGCCATGTTCTAAAACAAAGAAGGCTGGGGCCTAGAGAAGGCAAACAGAGAGAGAGGGCCATGGCTGTGCTCAGCTTGGTCTTTCTATTCTCTAGGGAATTCTGCATCTTGAGGAGAACTCTAAGGGCCTTGGCCACAGGGTCACAAACCTCCTGAAACTTCCTATCTGAAATCTGGAGTCAGATTCAATCCTGGGTTCCAAATCTAACTTCACCACTTACCAGATAGATTTCCAACCAAGGTGGTACAGCACAAGGAGCCCTAGCTCCAAAGTCAGAAGCCCTGAGGTTAGACATCACTTCTGATGTTTACTCCCTATGTTACCCTGGTCAAATCACTTCACCATGGGCCTTGGCTTTATCATTTGTAAATTAAAGGAGCTGGACTAACGACCTCTGAACTCCTTTTGAGTTCTAAATTTTAAATCCTCTGACCTCCCTGCACCTCAGTTTCCCCAACTTTAAAATGAAGGAATTGGACCATCTGGCCAATGAGGGGCCTTACCAGTTCTGAATCCATGATCTAGTCCAAAACCATCATCATACAGAAGAAGAAACTGAGGCCCAGAGTGGTGAGGTAACTTTGATTGTGAGCTCCTTGAGGTCAGGGACTGTCTTTGGTCTCTTTTTTGTACCCCCGACACTTAGTGCAGGACTTGACACATAGTAGGTATTCAATGGATGTTTATTGAATTATTTATTATTGTTTATTGAAATTATAGATTTATTGAAATTATTTATAAATGTTTATTGAGATATTAAATTGCCCAAAGTCACACAACATGTTTACCTGCCTCTCAGGTCAGGCTCCCTTCCATCTCCACTCACCAGCTTCCAAAGGTGTTGAGTTCTCTTCAAGGAATGACATAGGGAGAACATTTTTCTAGCACTCTTTAAAGTTTATGATTCATTCTACAGCCTTCTCTCTCACTAGAGCCTCCCAACCACTCTGTTATTATCATTTGCCTTAGAGAATGAGCAATTTTCCTTGCGTCTCCCAGCCAATCAGTTACCCGAGATGGGATCTGAACCCAGGTCTCTCCAGAGCCCTGGTCTAGAACACTTATCCACAACACTCTGCTGTCTTTAAGTTAAAGGAACAGCAATATACAGGAGTGTGGAAATCAGCTTCCCACAAGCTTAGAGGAAGGAACCTGTCACCTAAATAGATTTTCTTCATTGAGTCTAATGTTTTTTTTAAGCTAATTGCAAAGTCAATACAAAATTAATTTGGGGTTGATGAGCAATCATGATTTATTATTAAAAAGTAGACAATTTTCTTGTTCTCCCTGGCTATAATGTGGTCTCAATGATCCCAGAGGGCATTTGCAGTTCCGACATTCTATGACAGTGAGTAGGAGTCAGAACACCTTGGTTGGATTCCCAGCTCTACTAAACTAATCATACAACCTTGAGTAGGTCAGTTCTCTCTAGGCTTCCGTTTCCTTATCCATAAAATGAAGGAGATTGGATTAGCAAGTTTCTATATTTTCTTCCAGTTTCAGTCATCTCTAAGTTTTTCAAACTATGGTCATTCCAATACTCATTAATATGTGTAGCCCCTCCCATGATGAAGATAGCGATCCATCTACGCCTGCCCATCCTGTGAGGCTCTTGTTCATGTCTTCTTGTGAACCCAAGACAAGGGGTACACCCAAAATGATGGAGGGGCATCCTTTTGGTCTACTGAATTTGTACAGCTATCAGTACACAATATATAACTCTCCATATGGGGGTAAATTAGTGACAATCAGCTTTTGAGCCTAGGGCAAGAGCAAGGGAGCAGTATATTGCTGATTCTTCTGGAGTAAGAGAATCTGAGCTCATATCCTTCCTTTGATACTTCCTAGCTGTATGATCTTAGGAAAGTCATGTCCCTGGGTCTCAGTTTCCTCATCTGTAAAATGAGAGGGTTGGGCTACATGGTTTCTAAATTCCCTTTTATGATCCCCAGTTTAACAATCCTTCCCTGGAGCAACTGTCACTTTTTAGTGGGTTGTTCCCAAGAGTTTCCCTTCCTGTTTGTCAAAAGTTTTCAGCTTTTTCTCTCTGTAACCAGTCTGAGTCCCAACTTGAGATTTTTAAGAAGCTAAAAGAGGAAAAAAAAGAGGAACCAGGGTTATTTTAAGGAGATGTCAGCCAGAGAGTAAGTCACTGAGTCAGCAGGGGTGTGAACAATGGTTATTTGAGGTAATGTGGGGGCTGTGTACTAGTTGTCACGCTCAGACCATGAAGTTGAATAGTTAATCTCCTCGGGGGAGGTGGGGGAGGTTCCTGGAGAGCTGTGCATCTCATTTTAAGAAACACAGGTAGGCTGGAAGGCATCCAGAAGAGGACACTGAGGACAACATGGGACAAGAAAACATATCAGGAAACCAGGAAGTGGGGGTAGGGGAGAGGTGGGGAGGAAGGAGAAAAGAAGTCCAGAGAGTTGGGTCAATGAGTGAAGTAGGAGACATATCCCAAAGTAGAATAGGTTGCCTCAGGAGCTGGGGGACTCCCCATCTCTGTAGTTCTTCACGCAATGGTCGGTTGGCCATTTGTCCTTAATATTACAGAGAGGATTCTCAATGAGGCATAGGTTGGAGCAGATGACCTCTCAATGATTCTGTGACCTCCTCAGATCAGGAAAAGGCCCTACTGGACCACACATCTAGGCTCTGGACCAGAGGCAGCAGAGCCAACCCACAGCTAAATTGGGTGGGAGGTTGGCAAAGTTGTTTTTCATGCTCTCTCACAATCCCTGCAGCACCCTCAACCCGTTCTCAGTGTTTACCCTCAAATTCTCTGTTGGCCCAGGTTCCCTCTCCACTGGGGGTCCCACCCTGACTCTTTGGGGATAGGTCCTAAGGTTCTCATCTATTCTTTTCCCCTCCTCCTACCAGTACAGGGGTTCCCACCACCACCATCCCAGATCCTATCATTCTGAGTCCTGTTCTCTACATTTCAAACTAGTCTAAGAAATCAGTCTATGCTGCCATGATAATAGGTATTCCTGGATTATTGTGCAGGAAATATATCCATGGTTCAACAGGGGCCTTCTAGAGGCAAAGCCTTAACCCAAAGGAGGATGCATATTTGTTAGAGTTGTTGAAGAATGGATTGTATTAGGTGATCTAGATTGGACTAGGAGATTGTATGGTACAGTAGAAAAAGTCTTGAGTTTGGAGTCAAAAGATCTGGCTCTGCAGCTTACTACTAGTGTCACCTTAGGCAAGTCAATGGACCTTAATTTCCTTATCTGTAAAAAAAAAAAAATGAATTGGTTTGTTGAATGAATGAATGGGTGGATGAATGAATGAATGGTGGTCCCTACTAACTCTAAAATCCTGTGCTCCTACATACTCTCTGAATTCCTATCAATCACTGAAATTCTGTGACTCTGATGGAATAATTCAACTCTACAAACATTCCTTAAATACTTAAAATGTGCCAGTCTCTGTGCTAAGTGCTAGAGAGACAATAACAAAAGTGGAATAAATCTTGCCCTCAGGGAGCTTATATTCTGTTTTGTAAATTTCAGGCAGTGTATCATTCTGGCTTGGGAGGTGGGGGGAGGAAAGTGGCATCTTTAACATTCAGAAAGCTGCCTATTCATAGGCCAATGCTGGGGATAAAATTGTTGGGTCACTCCCAAAGAAGGAAGAGTCCTTAATATACTTCTCATCATGGCCTTGAATAAGATCCTATTCATGGAAGCATTTAAAACATCCAATCAACCCTACAGTAGAGCTTCGTAGAACTTTCTCACTGAGAATGTCCTCGTTCTTTCCTTGGCCCCTTCCCCATTCAAGGCTCAAAGAAAACTCATGGTCCAAACAGTGGATTCATGATTAGGCAAGGTCCTGATCTAAGTTCTAGTCACCATCAAATGACCATAGGTCAGGCACATGTCCTCAATGGGTCTCACTTTCTCCATCTTGTAAAGATAATCTCCAAGTCCCTTTTCATGGTGATATTCTTAAGAGCATTACCTTCACGTTCAACATAAGTTTCTTTAATTCACTATATTAGCTCACAGGCCACAGATAGGAGAGACAAGGTAGCAAGCTGACCACTCAGTGCCCTTAATTCCATCTCCTTGGGATCCCATCTCAAAATGTCTTTCACTTCTCTCATCAAATTTAACAAGTCACCAGCTAACAGTGCTTCACCAACCTTGGTGGAAATGTGGTAGCCAGATATAGTCTTGTCCTGGCTTTAGACAGTTTGAAAGTTTCCCAGCTGAGCCAAAGCCAAAGGGAGGTGCCTGTCTCTGTGGGTCCTGAGGTGACACTCAGAGCATGCCTGTCTCCCTCTCATTCAGAGAGGACCTTTCATTCACAGAGGACATCTTAGTGATACTCCTGTGACTCATGAAGGAAGAGTGAGCAGTAGTGTCCTCACTCAAGGCATTGACTAGCCTAGAGAAGATGGTCACCTTGAACTTCTTGAAATCCTGACCCATGAAGACATAGAGAATGGGGTTCATGCAACTGTTGGAGATGGCAAGTGCTGTGGCCAAGGGCAACCCCAGACTGAACACAGAAGCTGGCACAGAGGTGTGGTGGAGCTCCAGCAGGTACAAGGTGTGGTAAGGACACCAGCAGAGGAAAAAGGTGATGATGATGGTCACAATAATTTTAAATGGCTTCTTGGATTTGGCCAACCTGTTACGCTTCAGCTTGCAGACAATGATGAGATAACACACTGTGATGATGAATACGGGGAGGATAAATCCACACAGGAACCGGGTGACTGTCACTATCACATGCCTCATGTATGCCACTGAGTCCTGGGCCAAATGGAAATGGTGGGGGTGGGAGACATTGGCTACCAGGCTGAAGTTGTTGAAGCAGACAATTTTGTTCTGGTGCATAGTTGTATCCCGGAAAACCAAGGATGGGGAGCCCAAGAAGAAAGCCAGGGTCCAGATGGCTGTACATGCAATGGAAGCTAGCCGGATGCTCCGATGGTTCTGGGACCACACCGGGAAGATGACAGAGACGCAGCGGTCAAAACTGATGGTGGTAAGTAAGAAGACACTGGTGTACATGTTGTAGACCACCACAAAGTGGCTGATTTTGCACATGACCTTCCCAAAAACCCAGTGGTAGTCCATGGCAGCATTGACAATGTGAATTGGGAGGAAGACATTGAACAAAAAGTCTGCCACAGCTAGATTGAGAAACCATATGGTGTTTACAGTTTTTTTCATCTTGAAGGCAGTGATTGCAATGACCAGGCCATTCCCCAAGAGTCCCAGAAAGCAGACTAAGCTGTAGACCACCACCAGGAAGATCCTGGCTACCCCATCATCATTTGGGGTTGACTCTTCCGGAGCTATGACAAACCCATCACCTTCATATTCATAGTAGCCATCACTGAAGTTGTAATCATAGGTAGCCATCCTCTGCAAATCAAAGACATAATTTAGTCATTCATCCATTCATTTGGAAAATATTCCTTAAGCAGCCATTACGTACTCCCTTACTCACTCTAATCTGCAGTATCTAAATTCCATCAAGGTCCCAGCAGAGTGTTCCTCCTTTCCCTCTAACCTTCTTAACGAGTCCTTCTTTCCCCTACCTGGCAAGTATTTGTAAATATGGAAAAATGTTAATTATCAGGAATGAGTCACTGGGGAAATCACTCACAAAGGATAATGTAGAATCTCACTAACCAGTCATCCAAGATTCAGGACTATGGTCTTTGCCAAATAAGGCTTGTCTACTTTCTGGCACTGGTGAGTTTCTCCTGATGCTGCCACTTTGTGGAAGGGCCAAGATTGGCCTGCATTCATTCTCCTCTAGGCCCTTGTTCCTAACTCCCTCTGGAGGAAAAAATGAAAGCCAAAACCATGTCGCTGCAGTAGGTACCCACATTCCCCCTGTTTTTCACAACTTTTGTTGTGTCTTCCTGTATTCAAATGCAAATTCCTTGACGCTGGAGACTGTCCACATTTTTGCTTTTATCTATATCCCTAGTACTCAACTATAGTACCTCCTTACAACACAGTTCAGTAAACTGAGGGAGGAGGGAGTATAGATGTGTAGGTCACTTGAGTCGATCATTCAATTACCCCATTCCCACTTAAAGTACATAACAAGATGCTATGCTCTAATATCTTCTTTGGAGAACAACAATAAATCAGTCAGAAGTGTGAGCAAAGCCTAGACATCCCTATTTGATCAGTCAATCAATCGTAGGCTTTAGACTGAGTTAAAAAAATCCTGGGTCAATTTAGAAGTCCTTGAACAACAGTAGATAAAAGGGAATTTTGCTACACAGGAACTGTATTGGTGTTAACTCAGGAAACTTGGTCATGCTTTCTGGGTCTACTATAAAATAACAAGCAAGTTCAGAACCTGGGAATTCACATTTCTGGAAGCTTCCAGCTGAGCCCCTGAGAAGGAACAGATTGGGTAGGGGAGAAGAAGAGATCCAGCCCTGGCCTCAGCCTCAGTCTCAGTCCCCTTCTCCCTTTCATGACCAGAAGAGGAAAATGTAACTTCATAGGGTGTGCAGGACTTCAGACTTCCCATCGACATTTTAGCAGTGTCCCCAGAACATCTGGGGCCATTGTCTTCACTGAGACCCCAAGATAGCACCCTGGAGAATGGAATTCTCAAGACTTGACAAGGATCCCATCAGGAAATCTATACCATGCCTGAGGAGAAAGTCATAAGTATCCCTCCCACAAAGGGAAGATGGAACTTGCAGGGATCAGAAGCTGCAAATTATCCCTATGCCACATAAGCTTTCTAAGTTTGAGTCCACTTTCTCATAGACTTTGTATATACTTGTGGGAGAGCATGTCACAGACTTTGGGAATGGGGGGGGCTATTTTATTCCAACTATTTTTATACCAGCTTAGTTAATAACCCTAACAGCTAATCAATTCTGTCTGACTGATTTAGAATGATGGAGTGGAGCATGCCAGTGGGGGCCCATGAGCTATAGTGCTAGAAAAGACATTTCTCTAACTCCTCAGGGCTACTCTTAGATCTTGAGGGGAGATAGAGCAGCAATGGTCTGGGGACCTGGTTTACCTTTGAGATGGGTGGTGAGGATGGTAGCTCCAGAGCATCATATATAAGGATACCTGCAAGTTGCATGTTGACTTAGAAAACCACATGTCAACATTAACTATATTCTATTGTATTTTTTAAATTTTGTTAAGTATTTCCCAATTATATTTTAATCTGGTTCTGTCAATGTGGCCCACGTGCCAGAGCATATGCTACATGTCTATTGGTATAGATATCGTGTCCTCCGTTAAAATGTAAACTCCTTGAAGACAAGGATTGTTTCTGCTTTGTCTTTGTTTCTCTTAGTACAGTATCTGGTACATGGTAAATGATTTTTGATTGGCTGCTTGACTGCTTGACTCTCACTCAGCAAAGATCCTACAGAAATCACTGCTTATATTGAAGACACACACTGGACAACTGTTCCATGGTCCTGTCCTGTGGATACTACAGTGCAAAAGACTTGTCAGATCTAGTCTAGACCTCCACCTATCATTTCTCTCCCTTGACTCTCAAAAGTTTTATACCTTCTTCATGGGATAATGGAAAAGTATGGGATTTATGTCAGAGGACTTGCATTCTGATCCCCAATCAGCTAATTACAATATGAGTAGGGACAAATCATATGCCCCAGAATCTGTGGGCCTCAGTTTTCACATCTTAAAAATGAGATGGTTAGACTTCTAAGTGTCCATTCCAGCTTTTAATCTATAAAACTTTGATAGGAACCTATCTTCTAGGGTTCTGTCATACATTTAGAGCTAAGAAATACCTGTAAATGAAGGACTTGAGGCCCAGCAAGTGACTTGCCCAAGGTCACACATGTAATGTGTGGTTGAGTCAAGATTCAAATCTGGAACTCAAGGTTAGAGCTTCTGGTCTCACAGCTGTGTTACAAAGATTGTAGAATTCCTGGCTTAGAGCTGAAGGGGTCCTTAGAGGCCTGTCAGTCCACCAGCTGTGGGGAACCTGTGGCCTCTAGGTCCTCAAGTGTAGCCCACTGATTGAATCTAAACTCCACAGACCAAATCCCCTTAATAAAAGGATTTGTTCAGTAAAATTTAGACTCAGTCAAAAGGCTGTACCCAAGGACCTAGAGGGCCACATGTGGCCTTGAGGCCACCTCTGGAACCCTAGGGAAACTGAGGCTTTAGAAGAGCAGTAACTCCCCCAAGGTCATGTAACTAGAAACATAGAATCAATTTTAGAGCCAGAAGGATCATAAAGATCGCCTAATTTCATGGCACTCAGACTTTTTTATCTCAGGACCCCCTTACACTCTTAAAAATTAGTGTAGGACCTCAAAGACCTTTTGTTTATGTGGATTTATGTCAATCAAGATTTTTATCGTTTAGTTGTTTCAGTCATATCTGACTCTTTGTGTCCCTATCTGGGGTCTTCTTGGAAGAGACGGTGGAGTGGTTTTCCATTTCCTTCTCCAGCTCATTTTCCAGATGAGGAAACTGAAGCAAACAGGGTTAAGTGACTTGACCAAAGCTAAGTGTCTGAGGCCAGATTTCAACTCAGGCCTTCCTGACTCCAGGCCCAGCTCTCTTAACTACCATACCACCTAGTGACCCCAATGAGAAATTAAACATCTTAGTATTATTATGAAAATAGCTTTAACTTTGCCGGACCTCTGAAGGGGTCTCAGGGATCTCCAGGGATCTCCAGACCACATTCTGAGAACTATTGGTCTAATCAATCCATTTTACAAATTGCCTTCTCTAGGCCTTAGATTCCTACTCTATAAAATGGGGATAAAAATGTGCATGGTACCCTTTACTGCCAACAGATCTGCAATGCATTGTGCCAAGTCCATAGTCCCAGATCTTAGACAGACGTTCTAGTTGTGGAGGGATCAAATGAGCTGACATAGGAGAATACTTTCTAAACTTTAAGCCACCATATGCACGTCAACTATTACGTTATTCATGAGATGAGGGCGTTGGATGGACAACTTCTGAGGTCACTCCTAACGCTAGATCTCAGGGAAAGAATGGGTGGCGGGGTTCTTTATCAGCAAACTTCAAGTGAGCGGCAAGAGATTGAGGATTTCATTATCAACAATTACGGTGAGCATTACCTTTAAGTTCAGCGCAGCAGGATATAAGTCTTAATACAGAACCTGGAACAAAGGACGCCCTAAGTCTGAGACTCTGAAATAGCTGTCACCGCCTCGTCCCGGGGTCATCCCATCTCTGATTTCTGTCAAGCAGCGCAATTGTTCTGCAAAATTCAGTTTGATATTTTCTTTTTAACTCAAGAGATAGTGACTTTTTTCAACATAAGAGAAAAACTCCAAATGACATATTAAAATGGGCTGCCAATGGACACACATGGTTATAAACAACTTGAGATTCAGTCATCATCTGTATCCTGGAGCTAGCTCTAAGTGGCTCCTGAGAGCTGATTGTTAAATTTTTGGCACCAGCATTCACACCTCAGAAACTGGCAAATACTAAAAACCAAGACCTGACTTAGTGTTTTGTGGATTGGCTTGACTTAAGAAAGTGATGGAGAAAATTATTTAAAATTATTTAATTATTAAAAATAATATATATTGCATACAATAATATAATGAATAATAACAAAATAATATAAAATTATTAAATTTAAAAGTGTATCTTATTTAAAAGTGAAAGTCAGTTGTTAAATATTTACCAGCATACCTCTGCTTAGAACTGCCCTGAGCTGTTCCTTCCTCATCATTGGGTCATCTTAGTTCTCAAATTTTTATGGTGTACTTCTACTAATTACAGAGGGTGTTCATTGAAGGAGAAAGAGAGCCAGCCTGAGAAGCAGGAAGACCTGAGTTCAAACTCTTCCTCAGACACATACTGACAGGGTGCCCCTGGGATAGTCTTTTAACCTCTTAATGTCCCAGGCAACTCTCAGAGAATCTATTTGTAAGTCACAAGTCCAGGATTTCTTCCTACTGATGAAATCACAAACCTGGTTTAAAAAGCAAATTAGAGGGAAAAAAAGGCTTAAAATTTTGTGTTTCCAAGAACCATTGTGTCCCTTTGAGAATACATATAAATGGAAATAAATAGACTATAATGGATGAGATTGCATTGGAGTCGGAGGGCCTGGATTCAAACCTTGACTCTTACTACTGTAAGGTGAGTTATATTTATAATATTCACTATATTAGTCATGAAAACATCTTAGCATATTAGGATAATAGTGTTGACCTTATGGATCCCTAAAAGGGTCTCAGGGAGTCCCGATAAGCCCCAAGCCACTCTTTGAGACTCCCTGCTCTATATAACTAAGATTGCCCATTCCACAGGAGGTACTACGCTTCATTGGTCAAGGGAATTGTCTCATCCATAAGTTTCCTATCCCAATTAAATCAAAGGTCTTCCTCTATTCCTCAGGCATTCCAGGTACTTTTGGACAGTTAAGTCCTAGGGAGTTGTCTGGGGTACCTAGAAATTGAGTGACTTGACCAGGGTCATCAGTTAGCAGGTGTAAGAAGTGGGATTTGACTGGAGGTCTAGATTCTAAGATCCTACACCGTACTGTTAAATCTCACGCTGCAAACTCTCCTTCTTCTCTATCAGAGTCACTGCTATGCCCCCTCCTCCTCCCTCAGATCATAAGTAGGCAAAGGGGATTGATAGAATCCAAGATTTAGTGATCTAACTAAGAGAAGAAATTATCAGCTCTTAGGGCTAGATCTTGGGTGGAGTCCAATCCTCCACACTTTTTTATAGATATGGACCAGAGAGGGAAGGTGAGGCCACAGAGCAGAGATGGGACTGGAAACCAGGTAGCCTGGTTCGGTGGCTATTGTCTTCCCCTAGCCCCAGGGCACAGCAGACATGACCAGCTAGCCTTGCTCTCCCGAGAATAGCGCTCCAGGTTTCTAGGAAAAGGTGTGAGTCACCCAATGTAAACTCTGCTGCCAAGGCAGTCCATCCAATCAAATCTGAGTTGCCAAAGCAACACATTAATCCAGCGCAGAAACTTTATCCCTGTTCACCAGGCAGAGAAGAGGCAATTGCTTAATGAGGACCAATTCTTTTGTGCCCTTGAGGAGAACTAAGACCCTTGTCTGGTTTGAGAAACCTGAAGGGGGATTTTTAGCAAGAGGCACTCACAGAGGGTGTCAGCAACTCCCAATTTCTCCATATGCTCTAGAATGTATTAGCTGTGTACTGAGGTTCTGGTATGGACTATGCTAATGCTTGGAGGCAGCATCCTGAGGTGGAGCAAAAGAACTTCAGTGTCTCCCTTGGCTCTGTACCGGCTAGCTGTATCTCCTTGGGTTAGTCTCTTCCTTTCCCTAAGTGTTAATTTCCTGATCTGTCAAATGATGGATTTGGGCTATATATTCTCAAAAGACCCTCCCAGTTCATAGATTTTGAGCTGAAAAGGACCTTAAAGATCAGCAGGTACAACCCCCTCATTTTACAGGTGAGGAAACTGAGGCTTAGGGGCAGAAAGTGACTTGAGATCATAGGATCATGTCAAAAATCAGAAATCAAGGTAGGCCCCACCTAAATCTGGTCAAAGGAAGTGATTAGAAAATGCAAGATTCTGAGTTTTCCTTGGGTCCTTTCTGAAGATGTCTGGGTGTAAGGTTCTCTCAGGACACAAGGCAAGCTAGCATTCTGCTTATATCAGAGGTGTAACTAGTGTGGAATGAATGTAGTTTACCTCAGGAGGCCAAGCATCCACAGAAGGGACTATGGCATGTCCTAGCTATCAAAAGGTCTTAAGCATCAGATAGAACTCAGTAGGAGTTCTACTGAGGCCCTCTGACCTCTCCATTGTACCATATTACCTTCATACTCAGGGTCTCACTACCATGACATCCCTTCCTCTCCCCTCAACCACTAAGAGGATGAAGACCAGACTCCCTGCAGATAAGCCACCTCCTTGTCTAAGATGACTCCACTTATAATGAAAATGTCTTCCGTGCCCACACCCAAATGAATTTGCACCAGGCATAATTACTGCTAATTACAGCTTTGAGTCACAGCCTCAAAGTTGTGAAAAGCAGAGATAAAGGTCAAGGGAAGAAGGTAGCAGTTCAGATCTGGCATCTAACACTCATTACCAGCGTGACTTTGGGCCAGTGCCTCGACCTCCCTAGTTCTCAGTTTCTCCATCTGTAAAAGGAGGGGGTTGGACTTAGATCCATCTCAGATCTAAAACCTTGATCCTGTGATCCCACCATTGTCCTCCATATCCTTCATCAAGCTTCATCTTTAAGGAGAAGAAAGAGGGCTGTCTATTGTTTAGCAAACAGAGGAAACCAGCAGATGAAGCCCATGCTGAGTGCAGAAAAAGCAGCTCAAGAAAGCTGCTGAAAGGGAAGAATTAAGGAATGTCTCACCAACTGCTACTTCCCCCACCCCCACCTCCCAAGAATGGTCTGGAAGGGAGTCAGAGGCATCTGGGGTTATTTGGGGTCACATTTATTTTTGGTGGAATGAGCAACATGTGCTCCTTCCCTGGTCTAATAAGCACATTCATGCCTTTCCTAGGGAGTCTGGGTCCCTAACATCCTGGAGAGTTCTGTATTAAGTCCTCCTCCATGGAAATTCAATTCCATTCAGTTCCACCTATGACCTCTTTGGCCCTAAGAATGTCAAGGTAAAAAAAAAGTTATCCTTCCTCAGCTAGCTAATATTCTATGGACTTGGTATGGGATGGAGGACAGGAAGACAGATTGTACATAGATAAATATGACATGATGTGGACTGTGATGGGGGAAAAGGAGAACATCCATCTCTGTGTACTGAGCTTGTATTAACCTGACAGGATCACATCCTACCTATGTGACCTTGAGCAAGTACCTTCCTCTCTCTGGACCTGTTTCCTCCTTTGTAAAATGAAGGGCTTAGACTATAGATCTATAGCTGGAAAAGACCTCAAAGACCACCTAGTCCAAGACCTCCATTTTACAAGAGAGGAAACTGAGCACCCAGGGGAACCTAAGAACCTAGGATTAGAATTCCTCACCAGGATTTCTCACTCCCAGCATCTTTCCATTATACTTTTCCTCCTTTTACATTGGATATAAACAATCTCTGGAACTTCAATCAGCTCAAGAATTTTGGGACCATAAGCCTAGTACCAATGACAAGTAAAGCTTTCACTAGAGTATCGTAACTCAGGACCATGATCCCTAGACCCTACCCTCTAGAAGAAATCCTTATAGCAACCAGGAGAGGAGAGGAGAACAGGACCATGGCTGGACTGCAGCATCCAAGACAAAGCCAACAGCAGCAGGGGTAGACCCTCTCCCTTTTCTTATTGTTCCCTTGGGTTGCTCACTGCCCTCTGGGACATTTCTGCCCTCTAATACCCCTTCCCCCAATGACTAGTCTTCCTAATGTCAGTACCTAGGATTGAGAGCCAGGCAGGACCTGAAAGATCTCCTTACATGCTGTCAGGAAAACTACCCTTGATATCTTCTGAAAGCGGATTTAATCCAATAAAAATCCCAATTAAAAACTAAGAGGAGTGATCCCCACATAGAACATCAGGCCAAATCTGCTGAAATGAAATGAAAAAGAATAAATGCAAACAGTGAGATGAAATAGAATAGGAACTATGACAGGAATAGGGGTTGGACATGTGATATTTCATTCATATACAGAATTTCCAGATAAGGAAATCCCTTTTATCAAAACAAGTCAGCCCCTTCTTTTCAACTTACGGTCTTAGAGAGTTGCAATTTGGTGCAGTATTGGTTGGAGAACCCAACCGTCATGTCAGGAGATGAAATATAGTTAGAATAAATGTAAAGTCCTATACTAGTTTCAAAAAATCCATTTCATAAGAACCAGATAGAGGAAGTGTGGCTGGAGAGCAGTTGATCTGAACCTACCCAGAGGTTAACTGGAATTAATAATGCAATATGGCAGCCAATTCAGTCACAGTCTCCATTAAGAGAAGGGTATTTTCCAAGAATGAGAATGAGGATCAGAGATTTAGAACTATAGGGACCTCAGAAGCTCCTTCATTTTCCCCATAAGGAGGCTAAGATCCACAGAAATTAAATAGAGCCAGTGTTCTTTCTGCCATCTTGTCCACCATCCCAGAGGTGATAGTTTCACCCCAAGCAAAATCCACCTGGAAGTCAGTGTCTGTTTCTGGGCCCCACTATTTAGGAAAGATATTAACCAAGTAGAGAACATTTCTAAGAGGGGAATAAGGATCACAGAATCACAGGACTTGAACATGGGAAGGGACCTCAGTGACCATCTAATACAGCCCATACATGAAACATACCTGGCAAGGTCCACCTCTGCCTGAAGCCTCCAAGGAAGGAGAACGTCCTGCCTTCCAAAGCAGCTCATTCCTCTTTGGGATGGCTTGAATCATTAGGAAGTGCTTCCTGACATCCAGCCTTGAGTTGTCTCAGTGAAACTTCCCCCCATTGTTCCTTCTTCTGCCTCCTGGGGCTAAGCAGAAAAAGACTAATCCTTCCTCCATACAACATCTTGAAGACTGCTATTGTGTCCTCTCGCATAATTTTCCCCTTCAGCTAAACATGGATGTTTAATGGACCTTAAGGTCATGACAAATGAAGATTGGTTGAAAAAACTGAGAATGTTTATCCTAGAGAAGACTGGGGGAAGAGAGGGATGTGTGACCCAGAGCCAAATGTTGTTTAATCATTTCAGTTATGACTCTCTGTGATCCTGTTTGGGGGTTTTCTTGGTGGAGATACTGGAGTGGTTTGCCATTTCCTTCTCAAGTTTATTTTACAGATTATTTTACAGCGACTTGCCCAGGGTCACACAACTAGTAAGTGTCTGAGACCAGATTTGAACTCAGGAAGATGAGTCTTTCTGACTTCATGCCCAAAACTCTATGCAACATGGCGTCCCACTCCCCTAGTTGCCCATAGAGCATGATAGCTGTCTTCATGTATTTGAAAGGTTGTCCTACAGAAGAAGGATTTGCCTTTTTTTATGATTGACCTCATAAAGGTTGGGGCTGGATGTAAGAAACAAGTTTTCCAACTACTAGGTTTATCCAAAACTGTCACTGGGTGCTTCTGGAGAGATTCTATTTACCTTCCCTAGAGGTCTGGGCAAGTCTAGATGGCCATTTGCTGAGCATGTTATAGAGAGGATTCCTAATCAGGCACAGGTTGGACTGGAAAGTGTCTAATGTCGCTCCCTCACATTCTGTCCCTTTCTAATATAGAACAATGCTCTATGAAGTTTGGATTCAGTCAAAGGACCATGCTTAAGGACCTAGAGGGTCACATGTGGCCTCAAGGGAGCAGGCTGCCCACCCCTGCCCTAAGTCATGCCACTCACCAGCAGCATCACTAATAACAGCAAAGCAGAGACCTAGCCAGGAACTTTGCCCTCCAAAAACAGTGATGGCATCCATAAAGTCAAGGAGGAGACCATAGCTTCCTCCTTCCCATCAATCTTATTGGCTGACTTAGCTATCATTCAACGCTAAGTCCATCCATGAGAGCAAAGATTGTTCCTTATGCCATCCCTGGTTGAGAGGCCATGATGACCAACAGATGAGCCAGTCAATGGCAGGGGACCCCATAAGGCCAAAGGATGCTGGGACTGCCTTCCTCCTTCTTAGCCCCTTCCTCAGTGCTGTACAAGAAGGCAGACTCAGGCTGCTAGATGGAAAATCTGGGCCGCAGCTCTGGGTCCAAGAGAACAACAGTGGTCACTCCCCAATTCTCTGAAAGTTCCTTTCATGACTTAAGGAACTGGATGAAGGAGTTTGAGACAAAGGACTTCTGCCTGGGAGGGGTAGGAGCACAATGTCCTAAGGGGGCCATGGTCCTAATTAACCCACTTACAAGCCCAACCTGCCAGAAAGGATTTTGCCATGAAAGAGAAGCCTGTCAGATGCGTCACATCAAAGTCCCACAGCTGGCAGCTGTTTTCACTAACATGTACTGGCCACTGGCAGCCAGATAGATTTAGCTCGTCGGGTTGGGGAGAATGTTTTCTCTCTGCTCCCACACCCACTCTCATGGAAACTTACCCAGAACTGTTGGACAAGGGGCCAAAAAAGTGCTGGCTGCCTTGGAAAGTCACTACTTCCACCACCAACCCCCTGGCCTCCACCCCCAACCCTCCACCCCTGGGTTTGCAGAGAGCCAAGGCCTAGCATGAGGCCTAGCTCCTGAAGAAAGCTTTCGATAAGCACTCTTTGAACTGGTGAGAGGTTGTATTGATCATTCAGCTTACCAGGGATCTGATGGGAAATCCTAGCTGGTCAAAAGACAACAGTGCCTTAAGTAAGTGTGGTGGTACATATTCAGGGCCCAATCCCATCACCTCCCATTTCATCCTTCTTCATTCATTTTTGTGAGTCTTCTTTTGCCCATTTTAAATGACCTTGGGAGAGGTCGTGCCATTATCTGTCAATGGGAAGGTGCAGTGAGAGCCATTATAGTCTAGTGGATGGAAAGCTAGCCTTCAAGTGAGGAAAAGATGAGTTCAAATCCCACCTCTGACATTTATGGATCAGTAAGAGCTGACTGAGGATTCATTATCAACTAACACTTTAGTTAACAGTTAACGCTTTACTAAGGATTGGTATTGTTCAGACATTTCGGTTGTGTCTGACTCTTCATGACTCCATATGAGGTTTTCTCAGCAAAGATACTGGAGCAATTTGCCATTTCCTTCTCCAACTCATTCTTTAAAATGAGGAAACTGAGGCAAATAGAAGTTAAGTAACTTGCCCAAGATCACAAGCTAGTAAGTCTCTGAGGCTGAATTTGAACTCAGGTCTTCCACAAGGCCCCCAAGCTGCGTCCACACCTAAAATCAAGGGCTCATACCCTGTTCCATCAAAGCCACAGGCTGAGCTCTGAAGTTGGTCACAAGCTGATCCCTAATCCTTCCCAGAGGTTGACCTCTCATTCATCCTGGTCACAGATTGAGGCCTGACCTGGTCATACACCGAGCCCTGATCCCGAACATAGACTGAGCCCTACTCCATGCCACAGACTAACCTTTAAACCCCATCTGGCTCCTCGCAAACACAAGCTGCCAATAATAAGAGATTTTACTTAATCCACAAGAGAGTTTGCATCTACACAAACCATTCCCCACTCTGGGATAAATAAGTCAAAGCATATTGTCCAGGGGTCACTCACGTCTTCCTTATCTTGTCTAAACATACTTCTATCCACTCATAAATGGGGCTTACATATAGAGAGAGTAGCTAGTGTGTATTCAACAGATGTGCAACCCAAACAGATACACAAATACTCCCCCATGGCAAAGGATGACTTTAAACAATTCAGTCCATAAGTCTTCTCAACTACCATCACCATTTACGTTTCTCTGGATTTTAAAGCAACGGTAATCTCCTTAACTAAGCTTTTAGCCTGCTAAGTAATAATAAAAAAAGTCTATGGAGACTCAACGTAGTCAAGTGTTTATACTCTCTGGGACAGTTTACTGAGAAGTGTGGGGCTGGGCACAAAGAATCACAGGATCTCCTTGGCCATCTGAGCCACACTGGACCTGAGCAGGAATTCTGACTGCAATATCCCTAGCCAGCTTCCAGAAAAAGGGGAGTCCACTCCCTCTCAAGGCAGCCCGTGTTCTAGGAAATTTGGGTTGTGGTGTGGTTTCTTCTGATAATGAGCTTAAATCTGCATCTTTACCATTAGATCTGACTTTCTCCTATTGATCCTGGATCTGCCCTCTAAGGCCAACCTAAAATCAAACCTTCTAGTCTAATCTGAGTCAAAAGGAATCCCTGTCACATACAGACAACTAAGTGTTTTTGCTTGAAGACCTCCAGGGACTGAGAGGCCACTACCTGCTAAAAGGCACACAGCCTGTGCAAAGGCATGGAAGTGGGAAATGGAAATGTCATGTTTTAAGAATAGCAAAAAATCCAGTTTGGCTGAAAAGTAGAGTGTATGGCTGGAAGGGAAGACTGGAACCAGGTTGTGAACAACTTTAAATACCAAACAGAAGAGTCTGTGTAAGTTACTGTTTCATTTTTATCTCTGCCCTATGCCTGGTGCAAAATATCCAGTAACGAATGCTTATTGATTGATTTTACAGAGGAAAGAAACTGAGACTCAGGGAGGGAAGGTGATTTGCCCATGGTCACAGTATCAGAACAGGATTTGAACTCAGGTCTCCTGACTTGCTCCATGGCTCATTCCATTGCATCAGGACATCTGAGGAAAATCATTCCATTTTAAGACTGGTAGAAGCCTCAAGAGATCCCCTGGCTCAGGTCTCTGCCTCCAGGAAGGTAAAGCACTACTAACTCCATTATATAATCGGATCAGCTCAGTGCTAGAGAGGATAGCATACTATTACCGAAAGAATACAATGGCTTTGGTGTCAGAGGACCTGGGTTTAAATTCCATTTCTGACATTTACCTAGATGACCCTGGGCAAATCACTTCACTTCCTGGGGACTTAGTTTCCTCATGTGTGAAGTGAAGGGGCCTCTTCCAGTTCAATAGTGATAGCTAGAATTTATTATCTCATTGAATCCTTCTCATTTGATTCTGGGAGGTAGGTGCTGTGATGATTCCCATTTTACAAATAAAGAAACTGAGGCAGACAGAGGTTGAGTGACTTGCCCAAGGTCATACAGCTAGTAAAAGTCTGAGGCTGGATTTGAACTCAGGTCTTTTCTGACTCTCCACCTAGCTGCCTCTAGATCCCTGACCCTCTGAAATAGCTACTAAGTGGTAGAAGTGGGAAACCTCTCACTTTCCTGGGCCTCTCAGGCTGTGTCTTAATCTACCCCACAGAGAATGTACATCCTTCCTCACTCTGGGAGGAACACCTGAAAGCCTATTATCCAGCCAGTGGTCCCCTCCCTCATGCCCTTTATTTTGGCTAAACTAACTTGTGACTGACTCAGGTTCTGAGTCATGTTGGTTCTCCTACTAGATGGAAAGATTGGTTGTATTTCTGAAGATCTGCTTGATTCATTAAGGCAAATCTTAATTGGACTGAGGGGACCCACAGAGAAGTTCTGGGTAGACAGAGCTGCCCCCTGCAGGCAAACCATCATTCTCTGCCTTTTTTTTCAACTCGTGCCATTTTTCTGATAATTATTTCATTTTCATCCTGTATATGATTTTTTGTTGTTGTTCAGTTTTGTCTGACTCTTCATGACCTCATTTGAGGTTTTCTTGGCAGAGGTACTAGAAAGGTTTGCCATTTCCTTTTCCAACTCATTATACAGATGAGGAAACTGAGACAAATGGGGGTAAGTGACTTGTCCAGGGTCACACATCTAGGAGGTGTCTGAGGTTGGATTTGAACTGCCTTTGTATATGATTAGCTTTATGTATATTTGTTTGACATGGCCTCTCCCATTTAATTGTCAGCTTCCTGAGGGCAGGGACTGTCTTTTGCTTCTTTTTATATCCCCAGCACATAGTACGGTACCTGGCACATAGCAGGCACTTTATTGTGTGTGTATGTTCGTCCTTAATTGCTGAAGAAGACCATGCCACCAGAAAAATCATGGCATGACTTGCACTTGACTTTGTTTTGAGTGAGGGAGGGCTGTGCAGGTCACCAGCCTCACTTCTTCTCCAGAGCCATCTGAATCCAGTGACCAGATATTCATCAGGGTGACTGGAGATGACCCAGGATGAGGTAATTGGGGTTAAGTGACTTGCCCAAGGTCACACAGCTAGTGAGCGTCAAGTATCTGAGGTGAGATTTGAACTCAGGTCCTCCTGACTCCTGAACTGGTGCTCTATCCACTGTACCACCTAGCTGTCCCTGTTGGCACTTAATAAATGTTTACTGATTGACTGACTTCAGGATGCACTCTCCTAGGAACTCAAGTGGAGAAGCTGATCCATTGAATCCCTGCTCCAGACCTCCATTACTGCCCACACTCACCTGAAAGCTGAATCAAACTCTCTGCTGAGGTGTTTCTTCATAACTAGTTCCCTACAGAGGGAACCAAGTAAGAATATGATGAAAGAATATTTCCAGACTTGGTTGCCTCATCTGTAAAATGAATGAATTTGATTTAAAAGATCTCTAGTCAAACCCCCTCAAACCCTTTTCCAACTCAAAATATACGACTCTATGATCTATTTCTTGCCTTTCTAACATCTGGGACCCAGAGTGTATTGAGTGCCGGGATTGGAGTCAGGAAGACTCATCTTCATGAGTTCAAATCCAGCCTCAGGCACTGACTATCTATGTGACCCTAAGCAAATCCCTTCACCCTCCTTGCTTCAGTTTTCTCATCTGTAGAATGAGCTGAAGAAAGAAATGACAAAACATTCCAGCATCTATGCCAAGAAAACCCCAAGGGGAGTCATGAAGAGTCAAGCATGACGGAAACAACTGAACAACAATAAACTTCTGGACTAATTGGGGTCACAGGGAGGGAAGGGAAGAGAAAGCAGGAGAATTTCCAGTGACATGTGGCAGTGCAGAACTATGGAAAGGGAGAGAGAAGGGGCCCTGGGTTCAAATCCCACCACTGGCTACTTATGTGACTTTGAGTAAGCCTCATGACCTCCCTAGACCTCAGTTTTTCCCATCTGAAATATGAGACTAGTTAACTTCTGAAGGCCCTTCAAGTTCAAAAAATCCTCATCTTGCAAAGAAGAGGACTATGTTGGAGAATGAAAGTGATTTATCCAAGATCACACATAGATTTGGATTCCGAAGACCTAGATGCAAACCTCAGCTTTGCCACTTATTACTGCGGAAATTGTATAGCCTGCCTTGGACAAATCACTTTGGACACTTGGACAAAAACTGGGCCTCAGTTTCCCCATCTGTAAAATGAGAGGGTTGGACTGGATTTTCTTTCAACTCTAAAAGCTGGAGCCTATCAAAAGTTTTCTAAGCCTCAACTTCCCCTTTCTGTAAAATAAAGGGTTGAAGTTGATGACCCCTCTGACTCCTTTCAGTGCTAGATCTCTGTTCTAGATCTCTGGATCCCTATTCTTAACCTTTGAGGACCAGCTCTTCCCTTGAACAAAGAACAGGAAGGAGTGTGAAACCCAGAGCATTTGCTTATGTGCACCACCCCGTCCGTGCTGGACTTAACACTTCTTGGAAGTACAAATTAGCCAAGCAGAACTTGGCATTGGACAGTCCAGTTCTGGAACTCATCAGAAACATGGATAAATGTCTTGAACATGTGGCCAGTTGGAGGAAGTCTGGAGATGGCACCTCCAGCCATTTCAGCCCTTGCCCATCTCTCTCCCAGTCTTTTTCCTTCCATTTGAGAAAACTCATAAAAGTACTTCAAGGTCCTGTGAGTTCTCTCCCAAAGATATCCAGAGCTCTGGGGCCTTAAAGATGTCTCTGGCCATATGA
Organism: Notamacropus eugenii; assembly: GCF_028372415.1. NCBI lineage: Eukaryota > Metazoa > Chordata > Mammalia > Diprotodontia > Macropodidae > Notamacropus > Notamacropus eugenii. The sequence continues at coordinate 23,743,416 of NC_092875.1, read as the reverse complement.
CAGTATTCATTCTCCCCAAGGCCATCTTGTTTCTGGAGACTTCCTGCCAAGGAGTCCTGGATGATCTTGTTAATGTAATTAAGAATAAAAGACAGAGTAGGAACTTGCTCAACATTTGGCTGAAAGGACTTTGGTTTGGCATCTCCCCTTCCAAAGGATTAGAAAAACCAAGGCGTTGGCGGGAGAGACAGGGCTGGGTCAAGTCTCTCTTCCAGGGGAATGACTCAAGCTTTGGGAGAGCCAGAAGTGATATCTCTTTAGGGTGGATATAACCCTGCTGCTGAGGTACCAGTTGGTCTCCAGAGACCCTCAGAAGCCACTATTATCCAGGGCTGCTAGTTTGCCACCCATCTCTCTATTTTCAATTGTGTGAATCTTCCAAATCATCCGCAGCACCCCAGAAGCTCCTCAGTTCTCCTGCCTTCCTGGAGGGACGAGAACTTACTAGAGAACATAGCTCAGAAATGGGATGGGGGCATCACCAGCAAGGAGTCTTGTCTGGGAAGTACAGACTCTAAACAGATTGAATGTGCCTCTCAATCTTTGTACCTTGACCTACATTTGCTGTTTGTCTTTTAAAAAGAAAATCATAGTTTCCACAGCAACCACAGACTCTTTAAGGAAAATCGAGGAGACTGGAGTGAGGCCTGGGTTTGGGGGATGCTTGGATGGGATCCCAGACCCTCTCTTCTCTGGCCCCACAGGAAGGGAAATGGCTTATCCCTCAAGGGTGTTCCGACCATCTCCAGGAGTCTCCCCAGACACCCTTGCCAGAGTCCAGGAAGTCCATCAACACATTCACAACTTCCATTCCCTGGCTGGGAGTTGGTCCCCATGGCAACCACCTTCTTCAGATTGGGCAGAAGAAGCCCGGAAGTACTGTGGCAAATGCATAGGGGGGGAGGAGGGAAGGAGAGATGGGATGATTGGCCACATAGTGGCAAAGTTCAGCAAAGGACGGAACCTCTAGGCATAAAATCATAGGATCATAGATTTCAAGCCGGAAAAGACAATGTGCAATCCCTTCATTTTATAGATGAGGAGCCTGGAGCCCAGGGAGACAGCTAGGTAGAGCTGGACCTGGAGTCAGCAAAGCCCTGAGTTCAAAACTAACCTAATACATTTAACTAGCTGTATGACACTGGGAAAGTCATTTAACCATTTTCTGCCTCAGTTTTCTCATCTGTGAAGTAGAGATGATCAGAGCAGGTACCTCCCAGGATTATTGTGAGGTTAAAATGAAATAAGATTACTAAAATGCTTTCAAAAAGTTAAAACACTTGTATAAATGCTAGTGGTATTACTATATGACTTGCCCAACGTCACACATGTAGTACATGAGATTTTATCCCAGGTCATCTGATTCCAGAAACAATCTATTCTAAGAAATGACAGCTCAAGCTAGAAGCGATCTTGAGAGAGAAACTGATCGAACCCCCTCACTTTTCATATTAAAGAAACTGAGACCTAGGAAATAGCAGAGATTCAAACCCATCTCCCCTATTTCCCAAATCCAGGACTCATTTCCTTTATTCAATCACTAAGATCCTTTCCAGTTCTAAGTCCTTATTTATACCACATTTATGTCTCTTACCACATTCTCCCTTGTATCCAACACCTAGCTCTGTGCCTGATGCATTTTTGCTGTTCAGTCATTTTTCAATCATGTCTGACTTTTCATGACCCCATTTGGAGCTTTCTTGGCAGAGATACTGGAGTGGTTTGCCATTTCCTTCTCCAGCTCATTTTATACATGAAGAAACTGAGGCAAATAGTAGGTGTCTAATAAATGCTGCTTGACTGGCTATACCCATGACTACCATCCCCTACAAGGCTCTAAGCTTTATGGAAGCAACAACCAGATGCTTCTTGACAAAAGGGAAAGAAGAGTGATCTTCACATCAGAGGACTTGGGTTCTAGATCAGCTGCTAGTGCCTTCCCATTTAAAGTGACTACCTTCCCTCTATTCTGCATCTTCTATTATATTCCTATTTATGGTCAGGTTGTCTCCATCAGTAAAATGTTAGCTTCTTGAAGGTAGGATCTTTTTTTTTTTTTAATTTTCTCTTTGCATTCTTAGCCCTTAGCACAGTGCCTAGTACATAGTAAGCATTTAATTGACTGATCAAAATTCTGTCTCTATCACTTGCTACCTGAGTGACCTTGGCAAGACACACCCTCCTGGGACTCAATTTCCTCCTCGGTTAAGTGAGGCTAGGGTTAAACAAAATGATCTGCAGAGTCCCTTCAAACTCTAAATGCATGCCTCTTTATTCTTTGTTGGTGGATGTTACCACATTCTTCCTTGAAAGTTCTCCAAATATCCATGACTGATGCCTCTTGCTAGAACATAAGTTACATGTGGGCAAGGACCAAAAGTCTCATATTCACCTGTGTACCCCTGATATCTCCAGGATGAGGAGCTTTCTCAAAGACTTCTCAAAGAATATTTGCTAAATGAATAAAAATAATCCCCCCAGACATCCCCATTCCCTTCCCAATTAATCAAACAAGCATTTATGAAGGACCTTTTATGTACCAGACAATGTACTGAGCCTCTCCATTAGCACAGATGGAACTTCAGACACCGTGGAGTCCAATCCTCTCTTTTTATCAGCGGGGAACCTGAGAGCCCAGAGTGGCTAAACTGTTTGCTCAAAATCATCCAGTTGGTAAGAAACAGAGGTAAGACTTCAATCTGCCAATCAACAAGAATTTATTAAACTTACTATGCTGATTTATTATTTATGTGCCAGGCGGGCAGCTACAGAGTGCAGTGGATAGAGCACTGGACTTAGAATAGGGAAGACTCATCTTCATGAGTTCAAATACAGAGTCAGAACTTACTAGCTGTGTGATCTTGCACTAGTCCTTTAACCCTGCTTGCCTTAGTTTCCTTATCTGTAAAATGAACTAGAGAAGGAAATGGCAAACCACTCCAGTATCTTTGCCAAGAAAACAGTGTCATGAAGAGTCAGGTGCAACTTAAACAACTCAACAACAACAAAAATGTGTCAGGTTCTGTGCCAAGAGCAAGCCAGAGACACAAAGAGAAACCCTAAAAGGTCTCTGGGCTCAAGGACCTTAAACCCAGGTTTCAGGGTGCTCTTTCCACTGTACCAAGATGAAGTAACTTGCCTAAGGTCAAACAATTAATTTCTAGAATGTGAGAACTGGAAGAGACCTCTGATCTAGCCCAACCCATACCCAAGCAAGCACTTCTTCTACAGTGTGGGGAAGAATGATCATGAGAAGCCATCACTTCCCAAGGTAGCCCATTGACTCCACTCCTGACTTCCAACCTAAATAAGCCTCTCTACACCTTCTATCGTTTGTTCTCCCCTTGGGAGCCCTGCAGAACAAATCTAACACCTCCTCTCTATATGACATTCCTTTACATAAAGAAAACTGTCTCATCTACCCGAACTTTCTCTTCTCCAGAATGAAGATTCCCCACTCCCTTGAGTCAATCCTCAGAGGACACATTTCCAGCCCTCTCTACCCATTGGCTTGTGGTCATCTGTAGGCTGAGCACACATCTCAGATGTGGTCTGATCAAGTCAGAGAAGACACATCATATCTGTACCTCCCCAACCCCAACACCACCACCACTACCACTACCACCACCACACACAGACATCTACACACACATACACACTTCCCTTTCCGCCAATGCACTTCTGCAAATCAATGCCTCTCCCTACTCAGCAGTTTGTTCTTGAGAATTGAGAGATTCGGTTGCTCATTTATGTAAGTGTAAAAGCCAGGACTTAATCCCAGATTTAAGCTGGCCCTCCTTTTCTCTATACTTGGATGGAATGTAGTAGATACTTAATAAATACTTTTAATTGAATTAAATTAAATTGGTCATGGGGTGAGTTGGTTAATGAGCATCTATTAAATGCTTACTGTGTGTCAGAAATTATACTAAGAGCCAATGATACAAAGAAAAGTTCTGCTTTCAAAGAGGGGAAGGGAACAAACTTTTATTAAGTACCTACTATTTGCCAGACTTATGCTAAAGATATAAATGTTATCACATTGTAATGGATAGGACAGGTCAACAAGTATTTATTAAGCACCTAGTGTATGCCAAGCACTGTTTGGGATTCCCAAAAAAGGTCAAAAACCAATCTTTGCTCTCAAGGAACTCCTCATTCAATAGAAGAGGTGACATGTAAACAATTAGGAACAGACAAGTCATAAAAAGAATAAATTGGAGAAAAATCAGGTATATATAGTTAAAGCTGAAAGGAAAAAAAAACATCTGATTTAATACCCAAAAGGAAATTGAGGCACAAGTGGTCAGGTGACTTGACCATGTTCTCATGGATAATAAGCAGCAGAATTGAGATCTTTTCCTACTCTCAGGCTCCAGGAATCCTAAATGGGCTTAGACAAAACCTCCAGCCAAAAATCGGCTCTTTCCTCACAGCCAGAGCAGTCATAAGAGAGATACTAGGCGTTGTGACCATGCCTGTGTTCACCATTGACACAGATTGGCTATCTCCCTTGTGGGTTATCTGCTTCTCTAGTGGTGAACCTCCCCTCCCCCCCAATCCTCCTCATGTCTTATTTCTTATGCTGTCCACATGTCTGGCAGAGGTCCTGACAGCAGGGGGACAGGGTGCACTCACTCACCCCCGGAAACATCAAGGCCATCCCCTCTGGACACAGATGGATGTTCTGGAACAGCTCGGCCCCAGAAAAAGTCTGGGTCTGACTGTCCCAGGAGTAGCCCCAGGGCCCTACCCCAGCTGTCCAGGATAGAGAGAAAGCCCAAAAGGCTGGAAATCAACCTGGAACTGATGCCTCCTCCCAGTGAAATGGGAAAGACTCTCATGACCCTAAAAGAAAAACATTCTATTACAAAAGATGGCTAGATTCCTAAACCTGGGGGACAACCCCACCCCCAAAAAACTTGGCAATTCAATCAATCAGTAAGAATGTATATAATAGCCAAGAAACACAGTGGATAGATCACTGGGCCTGGTTCAAATTGGATAATTGGATCTCAGACTCTTACTAGCTGTATGACCTTGGGTAAGTCACTTAATCTCTGTTTGCCTCAGTTTCCTTATCTGTAAATTGGAGATAATAACAGCACCTACCTCACATGGAGGTAAACTTATGCAAGAACGGAGTTGAAGTTGACCAATGACTTTGATCCTATCCAGCAATAAGGAAGGAAGCGACATGGCACAGTTAGGAAAGAGCTGAGCTTGGGAGTTCAGATTTTGCCTTATGTAGCTGTGTCATCCTGGAACTCACCTAGGGAAGTGTGTGCATTGTGTAGATGTCCGTGTGTGGTGGTGGTGTTGGGGTTGGGGAGGTACAGATATGATATCTTCTCTGACTTGATCGAACCACCTCTGAGACATGTGCTCAGCCTACAGATGATGGTTGTGAGGGTTAAAGAATATCTGTAAATTGTACACATAAAATGGAAAATGTGTAAAGTATTTGCAAAATGCTTTCAAAGCAGTACAGTTATTATGGCTTACTATTATCATTATTACTATTAATAATCCTCTACAATGTGCCAGGCACTGGGCTAGGCTCCAGGGATACAAGGCCAAGAAGAAACAGTCCCCGCCCTTAAATTGCTTACGTTTTCTCAGAAGAAACCAGTACATACCCATGTGAGTAAAGACAAAGGGATTTCAGGGCAGGGTTAGGCCCTAACATCCAGGGAATGGGAGGGGAGAGATCAGAAAAATCCTCATGTAGGACAAACTTTGAGCTGAGTTTGAAGGAAAATCAGGGATGTGGTTAGACTTCATTTTCAAAGAGGACCAAGGATAGCATGGATGACATCTTGACTCATGGGGAAATTGGATTTAAGTATGACTGAGTCTCACAAAGCCACTGGTCTCACTCCCTCTTCCAGAGTTATCCAAGTCCAGGACAAAAGTCAAAATGACTGCTGATGGCCCTCCATGCAGTGAATAACCCTGGCATCTTCGGTGTCTAACCAAGCTCTAAGCATTCCACAGTGCCTGCCTCAGTCACCTTCATGACTGTTGGAACAAATTGTCCTCATCTGCCCATTCACTGGGGGAAGTCTTCCACACCCCCTAACCCACCAGTAGGTTTGAACCCATTGGTTACCCTCAACCTGATTTAGCCCAATCTGCCAAGACTGTTTTACTAGGGCAGGGCCCCTGTGCATACTACATACAGCTTCTTGGGGCCCTAAGTTAGAGATAAGTGCCAGGTGGACACCAAAGGTGGATGAGTAGCCCTGAAAATGTCTCAGGGGCCCTCCCACCAGAGGTGCTAGTTCTCCTGAGCACCCTGCACACCAGGGATAATTGAGGGACAGAGATGAGAAGGGAATACATGTCAGACATAGAGAAAGACCTGCTTAGAGGTAGAGATAGGACATAGAATGTTGGATTTGAGGTACAGTCATTTTGACCATTTGGGATAGAATAAAGAACATGTAAGTGGCATATTATGATATGTCTGGGAAGCCAGCTAGAGTTAGGTTGTAAAGGGTTTTTGATGTCCAGTTTCTTTCAACCCAAAAGGTAATAGGGGAGCCCTGGAACAAGGGAGTGGCCTTCTCAGATCTGAGTTAGAGGCAACATCTTCTGGCAGCTGTGCAGAGTATGGATTAGGGTATCTCGGCCTCCTAGAGTTAGTCCTGCAAAGGACCTTAGAGGCCATCCTCGCTTGTAAAATTAGGACACTGCGGCACACAGTTAAATAATTAGTGAGTGTCTGGGGTAGGATCTGAACCCAAGTGCATCTTGACTCCACGGTTAGAACCCTTACTACATGAGATGCCTCAATGAGGCAGTGAAGACAGCTGGGACACCATTACAACAGTCCTGATGAGAGGAGGTAAGGGCCTGAGCAGATATATCCTAGGAAGGGCTCTGAGGCACAGAGGGTTTAGGTGAGTTACCCAGGATGACACAGCTAAATAAGGCAAAATTTGAACTCCCAAGCTCAGCTCTTCCATAACTGTAACGTGTTGTTTTCTTCCTTATCACTGGAAAGGATCAAAGTCATTGGTCAACTTAAACCCAATTCTTGCATAAGTTCAAGACATCGCGCTCATGGTATCTTTGGCCCCCTTGGGGAATAAAGGACAAGAACAGTAACAGATCACTATACAGCACAGTTGATACTACATAGGAACATGAATTTAGAGGCTATGGAGTCCAACTTCTTCATTTTACAGGCCAGGAAACTGAGGCTGAGAAATGTTAAATGACAACTCAGGGTCTCACAATTAATGTGTCAGAGGGTGAGAAAATGGAGATAGATTAGATAGATAATGTTACTTTTAATAATAACTAGCCTTTATATATCATGTTAACATTTACAAAGCATTTTACAAATAGTACCTAGTTTTATCCTCACAGCAATCCCAGGAAATAGATGCTGTCGTCAGCCCTGCTTTACAAATGAGAAAACTGAGATAAAGTTGTCATTATTATTGTTACATGTAAAGTCCTTCACAGACATCATAACGATATATAAATACTAACTAATTGTTGTTTTTACTGCTGTGAGCAATTGAGAAAGAGTCTGTCCTCAGAAAGCTTACAATCTAATGGGACAAAAAGCTGGGAAGTGAGGGTAGAAGATGAAATGGTGATTAGGGGCAACGACTCGCCTGGGATTTGAACTCAGGTCCAGCATGCTGTCCACTAGACTGTACAGCATGATTATATGGCATACAATCAATGATCTAGCCTAAGAATATGGTATTTTAATTTACATATCCTTTGATCAGAGACAGAAATTATTATTCCATTTTATAGAGGTTAACTGTCTTGCTCAAGGTCATGCAACTAATAAAAGCCATGATAACAACTCAGGTCTTCTGAGCCCAAGTTCATGGCTCCTCCCATTTTATGATCTTGTTGGGGAAAACCTGGCCACCCCATTGCCTTCACCGGGATCCTTGGGGGGAACGCACCTGTCCATCCCTCTCTCCCCTCCAGGCAGGGCTGTACCCATGCATTCCAGAGAAATGGATTCCTGGCCCTTTTGGAAATGACCCAAAGAAAATAATCTCCGAGTCTCTCTTGGCAATCCACACCATAGTCTGATGGCCCTTATCTTCCTGAGGGACAGGTACTCACAAGCTGGAGACCTCTGAGATTTCAAAAAGTTCCTGTCCTTGGGTTGAAAGGGATTTAGAGAGATCAATCTTCCTTCTGCCTTGGGTCAAAGAAGAAACAATGGCCAGTTACAGAGCTAGCCTCAAATCTCCAGGAAGGGAGTCCCTGAATCAGCTCATTGTGGGACCTTGAACAGATCATTTCCCCTCTCTTGGCCTCAGTTTCCCTACCTATGAAAAGAGTTGGATTCCACAGTATCAATTAATCAATACGCATTTCTTTAGGCATATATAAAGCATATGAAAGACATATATGAAATAGCCCTTACCTCAAAAACTAACATTCTATCAGGGAAAACAACACACATATTTGTAAATAATATTCTAATTATAATTCTATGTAATAACGTATTACAATTAGACATAATTATAAGATATAATAAGCTATAAGAACTAACCTTTATGCCACGTTAATTAACTTTTCTATATCATATGTATCATTTATATACAGCTACAATATAACTATATGTAACTAAATTTTACATATCATGTTTACTAGTCACTTTGTAAATATTATCTCATTTTATCATCACAACAACCCAAGAGATAGATGCTATTATTGTCCCCACTTTACAGACAAGGAAACTGAGGCAAAGAGAGATGAAGTGACTTACCCAGGGTTATGCAACTACTAAATGTCTGCGGCTGGATTTGAAGTCAGGTCTTCCTGGCTCCAGAGCCAATACGCTATGTGCTGGGCTATCTAGGATAACTCGGAGTTTGTGAACCTAAGTGAGTGGTTGGATGATGGTGCCCTCAACAGAAATAGGGAAGCTGGGAAAGAGAGTTGCATTTGGAGGGAAAGACAATGAGTTTTCTTTTGGACATGTTGAGTTGCTGATGGCTGTGGAAAATCCAGTTTTAGACACCCACAAAGCAGGTACTGATGTGGGACAGGAGCTCTGGAGTAAGACCCCAACTGTATCTGTAGATCTGGGAGGCATCTGCAGAGAGACTATAATTGGAGTCAGAAAGTTTGAGAAGAGAAGGACCCGGCGAATAAGATGGAGCTCCAAGATCCCCCTGCTCTGATCTTAGAGGATGCTACAATGTTGGCAGCGACTTGACAGGGGGAGGCTCTTGGCCCTGGTCAGAAGGAACCCGAATGGAGATAAAGATGTGGAGGGAGAGGGAAGGCTGGGGAGCTCCCAGGAGTCATTTTGGACGAGTCACCCTTTTGGTCTGGGGCCAGCCTCAATTCCATCCCAGTCTTTCAAAGACTCTGGTGTCATCCGCCATCCAGCAGCGGAAGTGGTCGCTTCCTCCGCAGTAAATACCAGAGGGGCCTCTCATTAGCTAATTAAACCACTACCGCCCTTAGTGCACCGACCCTGCCTGGTCCTGGCTCCTGGAACCGAGAGGCTCTGCCTCGCCTCGCTCTGTGGGCATGTGAGCAGAATGCCAAGGAGATGGATGGGAAAAGGAAGACTGGAGCCTCGGGGAAGAGAGGGAAGGGGCGGGGCAGGCAGAGGGACAAAAATGGGATTGGAACCAGGAGGCAGAGGCAGGTTGTTGACTTTGGAGCAGCCTCGTGCCCTGTGGGTACCAGAGCGTTGGGGCCACATCCTAAAGGCCTTATTCGGTCCGATGACTCGATTCTGGCAAAGATTGCCTGTTGTCTGTCCTCTGTCTCCCTGTCACTTTATCAACCCACACGTCTACAGACAACTTGACTGAGTTCTCGGAACCCGGCTTCACAACAAAGTTCAAGGCAGCTTGGGGAAAGGGGAGATAGGAGGGAGCAAAGTATGAGCTTTCCAGGCACCGGGGTGCAACTTTTGAGGGGCTGTGAGGCAGGCGGATCAGTACCTAGAGGAAAGAAACAGAGGGAGACAGAGAAAGATGAAAGGGAGGTGAAGAGTAAGTGGAAGACAAAGAGGAGGAGAGGAAAGAAAAAGACAGAGAAAGAAAGAGGAGAAGAGGAGCAGAAGAGAGGGAGAGACAGAGATGGACAGAGACATAGAGAAAGAGACACAGAGACAGACAAAGAAAAAGAAGAACCAGGGAGAGAGATAGAAAGAGACACAAAGACAGAGAAGAGAGGCAAAAAAGATACACAGAGACAGAAGAAAAGAAAAAACAGAAAGGGCAAGAGGGAGAGACAGAGACACAGAGACAGAGAGGGGAGAGACACAGAGACAGAAGAAAAGAAAAAATAGAGAGGAGGGAAAGAAGGAATGGAAATAGAGACAGAGAAAAAGACACAGAGATAGAGAGACAGAGATAAAGAGGGGAAAGACACACAAGGGGGACAAAAAGATGCATGAAGATAGAAGAAGAAAAAGAAAAAACAGAAAGGGCAAGAGGGAGAGACAGAGACACAGAGACAGAGAGGGGAGAGACACAGAGACAGAAGAAAAGAAAAAATAGAGAGGAGGGAAAGAAGGAATGGAAATAGAGACAGAGAAAAAGACACAGAGATAGAGAGACAGAGATAAAGAGGGGAAAGACACACAAGGGGGACAAAAAGATGCATGAAGATAGAAGAAGAAAAAGAAAAAACAGAAAGAGCAGGAGGGAGAGAGACAGAGACAGAAGAAAAGAAAAACCAGATAGGAGGGGAAAAAGGAAAGGAAATAGAGACAAAGAAAAATAGAGAAACAGGAGGGACACACAGATATATAGCAAAAGAGAGAGAAGAGAGGAGAGAGAGAGAGAGAGAGAGAGAGAGAGAGAGAGAGAGAGAGAGAGAGAGAGAGAGAGAGAGAGAGAGAGAGAGAGAGAGAGAGAGAGAATCTGACTGACAGGGCCTCTGGAGGATCAGGGACTGGGTGGACTTAGCTCCACTGCTAGCTAAAGCATGCCCACCTTGTTCAGGGTGGGTAGAATGGCCCTTGCCCATACACTTTAGAAGCATGTGCTAAATGGCCTTGTCTTAAGGGAGGTAGGGCCCCCATAACCTGGGCAGGGGTCAGACAGGGCACACCCAGTCAGGAAGCCAGAGCAGGGAGGGGTAGCCTCCCTGAGCCAGGAAAGATCTGAAGGCAAGACTGACCCAAGAACCCCAAGAACAGCCAATACAAACACACCAGTCCTTTTCTGTCTTTTTTGGGTCTGAGTCACAGAATGTCTCAGCTAGAAGGGACCTTAAGAGAAATTCAGCTTCAATCCTTTTACTTTGAAGATAAGAAAATTGAAGAGGGCAGGGAGGAAATCACTTACCTAAGGTCACAGGGGCGATTAATAAGAGCCAAGCCAGCAGCCCAGATTGCGGGACCCCGAAGGGGCAATCTTACCACTGACTCTCCAAACGGAAGAGTACAAATCTCAAATCTTCAGTCTGCCACAGAAGTTCTGTCACTCCTCTCTGCTTTTCCCTCCTGCTACCCACAGTTCTTCCCACCTTAGACTTTGGGGACCCTTGAAAAACCACAGCAAGGGGAAAAGAATTCTGCTCAGCTCCCAGATCCTTCCTCTGGCCTCTCTTTGCCTTTCCTTCATCCTAGCCCTGCTTCATCTCCCCTCCTCATCCTCCCTAACCGTACCTTGACTTGAAATACTTGCTCTCAGACCACCTAGATTAATAGGAAAGCAGCAGCTACAGCACTGGATTGGGATTCAGGAAGACCTGAGTTCAAATCCTCCCTCAGGTAATCACTAGCTGTGAACCCTTGGATAAGTCACTTAACTCAACTTCCTCACCTGGAAAAGGACGTCGGTGGGATGATTCTTTGTTTCTGCTGGACTTCCTGTCTCTAGAAGAGCTAAACTCCCCCAGTCACGTCTCACACTAGTAGCAGCCCTTCATTTCCTCCTATCTGATGACTTAACTCTTTTTTTATTATCACTAATCCCTTATGTACTAACTGTAGATGCAAAAAGTGAAATATCACTGTGCCCCTGGGAGAGAGTAAACGTATATTTTTCAAACAGACAAGTAAAATCATAATACTTTACCACCAGATCTGGTTTCTCCTTGAATCCCAATAGTTGGCATTGTTAGACGCTTTAAGGTTCTGTCTCATTGCTTTGAAGACATCGCCTTTGATCCTCACAACAGGCCTGTGTGGTCACTACCACACGCTTTATTATCCTCATTTTATAAATGAGGAAACTGAGACTCAGAAAATGTAAATGACTTAGTGGTGATCAGTGCAGCGGGGTAGCTCTCAAATCCTTTACATCCTTCTGGAGACTCTGTCTAGCTGCTGAAGAAGTTAGGGGATGCCATGGTGCATGGAGAGCTGGGCTTGGAGTCAAGAAGACTCAGATTTCTGAGTTCAAATACAGTCTCAAACACTTACTGGCTGTGTGACCCTGGGCAAGTCATTTCACACTGTTTGCCTCAGTTTCCTCATTTGTAAAATGAACTGGACAAGGAAATGGCAAACCATTCCAGTTTCTCTGCCAAGAAAACCCCAAATGGGGTCACAAACAGTCAGAACAAAAACCACGACATGGTGCTTAAATCCCCACCCCACCATCCTCCTGTTTCAAATCCAGTCCTTCAAGCATACCCTCATATCTCTCTTCCCAACAGACCTTTGTATAAACAGAACAGAGACAAGTATGTCCATTGAATAAGTGTGGAAACCAAGACCCAGAGAGAATCTTAGCATCAGAGAAACTTTACAGGTCAGTTGGTCCAACTTTCCATCCAATGTAGGCATCTCTCCAGTGACAGGAAGGTTACTCCCTTGTGAGATCATCAGTTCCCAAAATCACAAATCATCAATGTGACAAATCCTTCCCTCGAAGTGAGGTTGTTCAGCCCCTATTTGAATACTCTAGTGACAATATTCCCATGAGTCTGTCTATACTGGACATTTCTGATTATTAAGATGCCTTTTTTTCATATTTAGAGATCTACCTTCCTGCAGTTTTCCCCCACACCGCTCCTCTGGAGCCAAGTAGACCAAATCTAATCCCTCTTCCACGTGGTAGCCATTCAAGCAATAATAATAACCACAGTAATTATACAGAGTAATTTATATAGAGTTTTCAGCACTTTGCTCACACCACCACCTCCTAACGGAGAGGTGGTGGCCTCAGGGTACAGAAGAAGACATACAAAAATGCATGTCTTGATGGTTATAATGTATCAATATAGCCTCTGTAGGAATTCATTGTTATTGTTTTTGCTTGTTTATTCATATTTATTACAAGGGGTTTTGTTTTTTTCCTCTTTTTCCAGTGGTAAGGGAGAGAGGAAATGGTAAAGAGAGAAAAGGTCTATTTTTGTTCATTGAAAAAAATTAAACTAAAAAAATTGACACACTGAAAGATAGGTGCTACCCTCATTTTACAGAGGCAAAACTGAGGCCCTGGGAGGTGAAGTGAATTTCAGGGCTTCATATCTACTAAGCATCGGAGTGGGGAGTCCAACTGAAGCTTTCTGACTGTAAGAGCAGTGCCTGTCCCATTCACCCACCCACACACACACACACACACACACACACACACTTCAGGGGAGACAGCAAGCCTCCCTGCCTCCTTCAACCAGAACTATATAGAACTTTCTAAAAGAGTTTGCAGACTCCTCGCCCTCATCATCCTGGTCCATCTCTAAACTCCAGTCTGTAGAGAAGTTCACTGTCAGTGACACATTCAAAGCTTCCAACCAGGTGCCATTCCTAGTATTTCCAATTAGCATAGTGCTGAACATCTAACCCTTTTCCCATCCCCACCCTTCACATCATCAGCAGGTGGCCAACGGGCATCAGCAATGCCTGTCCCCTGGCTACAGCAGCCTAGACAACAGAGTCCCACCCCACCCCCATGCCAACAGCAAAGCAGACTCACCCACCTCCAGCTCCAGTCAGAACCAAACGTCCCCTGAAAGGTTCTAGCTTAGACCTCCACCTCTGGAGCAGATCAGCTCCTCTGAGAAGGAAGTGCTACAAGTCTACCGGGCACTGCAGTGCCTTAGGAGAGAACAGAGCCCTGGCTGCCCCCAGCTGCTAGCTGGAGAGATGGAGGACTGGGCATGAGCCCTATTGGTTCCCTTGCCTCTGGAATTCCCTGGCCAGGAATCAGGCAGCTGATGCTCAGGGGCTGACCTGCTGCCAGCTCCCCAGATAGAGGGAAAAATCCCACCCTGTTTCCAAATAGGAGTCAGGGAGGAAAGACTCCAATCTCTCCTGACCATCACACACAGACACCACCAACATCCCCAGGCTACAATCGAGTGCTGACCGCTGCCTTCACCTGGGACAGCCTCCCCTACCCCCATTCCTAAAGGCTACAAGTTTGAACAAGGTCACTGCAGGAACTGAGAAAGAGAATCCTGTGCAGGGGGAATGAGCTAGGGGAACACGTTGAGCCTAGATTATTACAAGTGCAAGGCATTAATGCACTGTTGGCAGAGCTGTGAACTGAACCAGTCATTGTGGAAAGCAATTTGGAACGATGCCCAAAAGACAATTAAACCATGAATACCTCTGACCCTCGATACCAGTCCTATACTAATCCACAAGGAGATCAAAGGAAGATGGAAAGGACTTCCCTGAACAAAACTGTTTGGAGCAGCTCTTTGGGCGGGAGGAATGAAGGGGAAACTGAGGGCAGACCCATCAATTGAGAAACAGCCGAGCAAGGTAAATGAATGTGATAAAATACTGCAAGAAATGAAAAGACAGTTTTGGAAAAGTCTGAGAAGACTTGTGTGAACTGATGCAGGTGAAGGGAGCAGAACCAGAAGAAGAATTTCTGCAATAACAATGATATTGTAAAGACAGTCAACTTTGAAAGAATTCCAATCAATTTTGTGACCATCCATGATTCCATGCATCAGGATGAAGCATGCTGCCTACCTCTGATGAAGAGAAGAGGGACTTGGGGTATAGATAGAAACTTTTTTTTGGACTGAGAAGTGGATTCATTTTTCTTTTCTATACATATTTCTTAGAAAGATCTTGGGTTTTTTTCTTTTTTCTATTCCCCAATACAGAGGGAGATGAGAGGAAGATAAAATAAATTTTTGTTCACTGAAAAACTTAAATTAAAAAAATTTTTTGAAAGGAAGAATATTAGCACATTGAACACAGAATATTGGAAGGACCTTAGAGTTACAGGGTGTCACAGTTGATGCTAATTTAGACCACACAGTGAGGAGCAATATGATAGAGTTTTTGAAAGGGAGGGCCATATTTGGAGTCACAGAACCTGGCTTCAAATCCAGGACTTGCCACTGACGTGATCTTTGGCAGCAGGGTGGCATCATGGATGCCCTGTTGGACATGGAGTCAGGGAGACTCGAGTATGAATCCTAATATTTATTAGCTGTGGGACCCTTTGCCCTAGCAAATCACCTAACTTCTTTATGCCTCAGTTTCCTTGTCTACAAAATGGGGTCATACTAATAGCTCCTACCTCCCATCATTGTTGTCAGGATCAAAAGATATAATAATGCAAAGCTCTATTCAAATCTTAAAGTGCTGTAGAAATATGTCTCTTCATCTCTCCAGGTCTCAGTTTTCTCCTCTTCTAAAATTAGGGATTTGGATTAAATGACTTCTGAGGTCCATTTGAGTTTAAAGTCTATGATTCTCAGAGGGTCAGAGCTGGGAGGGACCTTAGAACAAGGAATTTCAAGGTTGGGAGGGACCTTAGAACAAGGAATTTCAGGGTTGGGAGGGGCTTTAGAACAGGGGATGTCAGAGCTAGGAGGTACATCAAAGCCTTTCTAATGCATCCTCCCTCCCCTGGCACCTTCCTTTTATAGACTGTAAAACTGAAGGCCCGGAGGGGGACCCCTGAACAAGGAAGGGGGTGGTATTGGGAGGAAGCCACCTTTGCTTCCTGTTTGGGGCACTGGTCTGATTTATGCCATTTCCAGGAAGCAGAGTCACAATGGGTGGGGAGGGCCTTTGGTCCCCTAGGCAGGGTCACCAGTGTCTATCCTTGCAGTTATTTCCAACATACACACACACACACACACACACACACACACACACACACACACACACACACAGTGATTTCTGACCTCTAGGACTCCCTGGGGCAGGGGCAGGGGCAGGGGCAGGGGCAGGGGCAGGAGCAGGGGCAGGAGCAGGAGCAGGAGCAGGGACAGTGGCTTTGAGGTTTCACACTGAGCTGATGGAAGGATAACCACCCCTCCTAAACACTTTCTGGATGGCACTCACATCTACCACATCACGTTTCCCCCACACAATTAACTTTTTTCACTGTGTTCAGCCTCAAAGAGCATTAAAACTTTAAGAGATACCTGCATCTGCCATCTACCCAGTAGATGCTGAGTAAGATAGGAAGTGAGGTGGGCAGGGAGAGGTAAGAGGCATTTTTCCAGTCACAGCTGGACTTCCTTGGGGTATCTTTCAACACTCCCCAGTTTGGAGTATGGTGACAGCTCTGAACTTAGGAAGGGATTGATATTCAGGTAGAGAATGGACTATCAATGAGCACCTGCTGTGTGCCAGACATTGTGTCACATGCTGGGGATACAAAAGGGAGATGGGTCCTGCCTTCGAAAGGAGGTCAAGGAGAGAGACAGGATGTGTACCCTGTGATAAATACGTACATACATATATATGAATACAGACACAGATATAGACCTAGATATAGATGGAGATGGAGAGGATACAGATATAGGTACAAGTATCAATATAGGTATAAGTATAGGTTAGGGATGAATATCAGTCAGCTAGGTGACTGAGTGCTGGACTTGGAAGGAAGTCTTGGGTTCAAATCTCATTTCAGACACTTAATAGGGTTGTTGTATGGAACAGATGAGAACTTATATAAAGCCCTTGACAAACCAGAAAGCATAGTATGAATGTATTAGGCATGAGGATAGATTATAGGGGGAGGTATGAAATTAGAGACAGAAATCAGGACTTTTTAACCTGGGACCATGCAGCCCCAAAGGGCCCTTGGAGAGAGTTCAGGGGGTCTATGAACTTGGACTGGGGAAAAGAAACTTACATCTTCAAGTTCATTAATCTCTAAGTGAAATTTAGCGTCTCCTTCAGTTATGAATAGGGCGACAAACATCCTGAGAAGGGGCCCCTGGGATTTCTCAGACTGCCAAAGAGGCCTAGGGCATGAAAAAGCAGTATTGTTCCATATTGTTCTATGTGGCCTATTTTCTACGCAGATCCTAGTTTACGTATTGATATATGTTACATTTATTTTGCATATGCATGCATAACAAAGGAGATATATTTATGAATATAACAACTAAATTCAAGGGAATTGGGGAAGAGGGGGTGGGCTTCTGGGTTCTCTTCAAGCTCTGAGATGCTTTGGTTGTCTTCTGTTACATACGTGTGTGTGTTAGGGTAAATGAGGACAGTGAGGCAGGGTATAAGAGTCAGCTAGGGGGTACAGTGGATAGAATTCCAGGTCTGGAGTCAGGAAGACCTGAGTTTGTATCTAGCCTCAGACACTTACTAGCAGAGTGACCTTGGGCAAGTCTCTTCACTTCTGTTTGCCTCAGTTTCCTCATCTATAATACAGATGTAATCATAGTATGTAATTCCCGGGTTGTGGTGAGGATAAAATGAGATAGTAATTGTAAAGCACTGAGTACACTGCCTGGCACATAGTAGGTACTGTATAAATGCTAGCTATTATTAATATCATTATTATGGGTAGATGGAGATCTTTGTAGAACATTAGAATCTAAAACTCTTGGAATGCTATCCTAGTAGTCTGGAATCTAGAATGTTACTACTTTGGGGATGAAATACGAACCCCTTAGCTGGGTATTTCAACAGGTTTAGTAACCTTTTCCATGGGATCAAAACCCCTAAGGATAAGAAATGCGGTCAATAGTTCAAAAGACAGTCAGTCAGTCATAGGATCCCACTGGGATGTGATCCCAGAAGTCTTCTTCTCCAACCTCTTCGTTTCACAGATGAAGAAACGAAGACCCAGGGAGCCTAAGCCCCAGGTCACCCAGGTAGTTGGTATCAGAGGTGAGATATGAGTCCAGGTGCTCTTACTGAAAAGTCAGCGCGCATCCTATTGGAAAATGTTGTAGGAGAAGGGGTGATCTAATTCTCAACCATATAAATTGTGGGGAGAAGGAAGAAGAAAGATATGGAGGCATCATGGGAGAGGGGGAGGGTTAGGGTTATTATGGGAATGCAGCTGGAAGCAATGTAGGATCTAAAGGTGAGTGTCAGGCAGGGTAGCTGTCAAGAAGACCTCCACAGAAGAGTATTGCAACCTCCCAATATGGTCCCTTGTCCTTATGGACAGCTCTGTGAGGAAGTTGTCCTGACAATGGGTTGCAATTTATATCTTTGCTGGAGAGAATGTTACAGTATCAGCTTGTTGGAAATGTAAACTCATAGAATGTCATGACTGGGAGGGGCCTTAGGACAGGGGATGTCAGGGCTGGGAGGGGCCTTAGAACAGGGAAGGGCAGAGCTGGGAAAGTAGTCCAACCCACACAAAAGAGAAAATTGAGGGCCAGAGAAGGAAAAGTCCATGCCCAAGTTTATATAGAACTAGAACTGAGGCCTAGAACTTAGAGCTCCTGAATTCATGGTAAAGATTTTCCCTCCATTATACTGCAAATTGACACTTTCACTGCATGGCCACATTCAACCAGAATTCCCCATTGCAATAATGACACCTTTCCCTGTCCAGGATGTAGAGTCCTAGGCTCTCAGCTGTGCCCAGCCACAGTCTCCTAGAAAGCAGGAGTCCTCTGTGAATAGTCTCAGTTCCTCCACTGTGGGCACTGCCCATGCCAGGCTGCGGGAGCGCTTGTCAGGAGCCTCCCAGGAGGACTGAGGCTGAGCTCACCCAAGCTTCCTTCTTGACTTCTGCTTAAGAGGAAAGGCCATCAGCCAAGGAGACCAAGAGGATCTGAGGAAGGAGGAGACAGCAAAGGTGAGAGAGGAGGAGGAGGAAGAGGAAGGTGAGAGAGAGACAGAGAGAGGGAAAGAGAGACAGAGAGAGGAGGGAGGGAAAAACAGACAGAGAGAGACAGAGAGAGAAGAGAGAGGAAGGGAAGAGGAGAGAGGGGGGAGGGATGAGAGAGAAACAGAGAGAGGGAGAGAGAGACAGACAGACAGTTGTTTTGGACTGGGAATGAGTTCAAATTAGTTCAACAGATATTAAATAGTCACTTAGCAACAATTAGAGACAAGGGTGTAATGGAGCTAACCCTTGAATTGGAGTCCAAGTACCTGAGTTCGAATCATAGCACTGAAGCTTCCTGGATGTCTGACTGTGGGGAACTTACTTCCCTTCTTAGGGACTCAGTTCCCCCCTCTACAAAATAGGATGTTGGACTAAATTATCTCTCTGGTCCTTTCCAGCTCCAATCTAATTCCCCACATCCACTCCCTCTAGCTGCCAGTGGGTGGGGAAGGGGAGTATTACCATTCAATTAAAACACGCACCTAGTAGCTGAATAAGAGCCAGTTCACCCAAGGACTAATGTTATTGTGGTCTGTTGCTAACCAATCCAAATAGGTTGCCCCCCACCACACACACACACACACCTTTCTCCAGCCCCTTAGAAAGCATGGAGGCAGCCTGTCCCATCCAGTGGAAGACTTCCTAACCTTTGTTGGGTAAGAGATCCCTTTGGCAGTTTTTTTAAATAATTGAAGGAAATACTCTACTTCAGATACAGATTAGTGAAAACAAAGAGGCAATTTTTTTTCCAAAATGTTCATGGATCCTTGGGGTATGTAGAGCACAGGGTAGTGGAGATAGCAAGGTAACAAAGATGGAGCAACTTGGGCTTTGTCCAGGGCACCAAAAACTTAGATGGAGACTAACAGTAATATTAATGATCTTATGAGGTGGTAAGGGGGAAAGCACTTTGTAAAGTTTGCTTCTCTGTATGAGCTGTCAGCATCAGAGGGTTCAGAGCAGAAACAGGGGATATCAGAGCTGGAGGAGCTTGAGAACAGAGGATGTCAGGACTGGGAGGGGCCTTAGAAAAGGGGATGTCAGAGCTAGGAGGGGCCCGAGAACAGGGGATGTCAGGACTGGGAGGGGCTTTAGTGACTCAATTCAATTTAACCCATAATTATTTAGTAGAATAAATAAATAGATCAACCCTTCTAGGGAGACACCACTAGGTAAGGTAATGCAGAACAAATACAATCCAATTTAATCAATATTTATTAAGTACCTACTAGGTGGGGTAATGCAGACAAATACAAAGTTTATGTTGCTTTTAACTTCCCCACAAGGCACTGCTAGCCCCAGTTGTTAGAATGTCAGCCCAGGAGTCAGGAAGACCTGAGTTCAAATCCAGCCAGCCTCAGATGGTGTGGCCCAAGGCAAGTCACTTATTCACTATATGCCTCAGTTTCCCCATCTGTAAAAATGGGGAATAACAGCACCAAGGTTGTGGTGAGATAAAATGAGATAGTATTTGTAAAGCACTATACAATTGCTAGCTATTAGTAAGATGATTAAAAAGCTCCCCCCATCCTCCCCTCCTTAATTATAGACATAAAAATGAACTTGGGGATCATTTAGTTTAAGCCTCTCATTGACATATTAGGAAACAGAAGCCCAGAGAGGTTAAGCAGTTTGCCTCATGTCTATCAGCTTGGAAGAAGCAGAAGTCTGAGGTCCCTTCCAACTTTAAATCCTATGATACAGTCAGTTCGAGAGAAAGAGGGAAGGAGGAAGAAAGAGGGGGCACATGGAATCCTTGAGCTAGAGCTGGAATGGGAGTTGGAGGCTATTACAGGAAGGTAATCAGGGGGAAAAGTAAGGCAACTTGGCCAGAGGCACACAGTGAGGGAGGGAGGGAGGCAGGATTCTGATGCCTTTCTTCCTCGCCCCTGGTTCAGCATTCCATGCTCTACAGAACACAGTCTAGGGAAATCCCTGGGCTTTCTCAATGGGCACCCCTGTCCCCACTCAGCACCCATTCCCTCAAACAAGCCATTGAAAAATTTCTTTCTAGCCATTCTCCCCTGGAGCCTGTCTGGGTGGGAACAGAAGCTATTCAGAGAAAGCAGGGACTCTACCCCCAGGGAAGTGAAACAGGTTTTAGTTATACACCCAATAAAAAACATGAGCCGCAAACAAGTAGGCAGCTTCCAGCCCCAGTGAGGAAGAGTGCTCCGTTCTCAGTAAGGCCATACATCACTGTGGACTAGCCCCACCTCCCTGCCCTTTATCTGTGGCTGGATCAAAGGGTTCCATCTAAGGCTTCTGCTACTAACTTCCCTCTTGCTGGGCAAGTCTACAGCTTCCTGGGCACCGTGGGCATGGACCAAAAGGTCTAGTGGTGCCAAGAAGGGATAGAAAGTTAACCAAGAGATGAGATGGTAGAGACAGAGTTGACTTTGGAGCACCTCTACACTCTGTAGAGGTCAACCCTGGGGGCAAGAAAGAATCCTGGATGAGGATTCATAGAGCCATAAGAGTCAGGGGAGACCCTAGAACATAGAATGTCAGAGGTGGGAGGGCCCTTAGAACCTGAAATGTAAGAGGTGGGAGGGACCTTAGCAAAGAGAGTATCAGACTGAGAATCCTTAAGAGCTGAGAGTGTCAGAGGCAGGAGAGCCTAGAACATAAAGTATCACCCCTGGGAGAAACCTTAGAACATGGAACGTTCAGAGATTGAGAATCTTTAAGAACAGAGAATGTCAGAGGTGGGGGACCCTAGAACATATAATGGCAGGACAAAGAAGGTGGAAGAGATAATATAGAAATGTCAGAGTTTGAGGGACCTGAGCATATAGAATGTGACGGCTGAAAGGAACCTGAGAACACAGAATATCAGATCTGGAGGGACCTAGATGGAATATGAAAGGTGAAAAGAACCTGAAAACAATGTCAGAGCCATAAAGGGATCTTAGAATACAGTAATTCCAGAGTTGGAAAGAAACTTAGAACTTAGATTGTCAGCACTGAGAGGGACCTTATAACAAAATATCAGTTATTTTTCAGATGGGTAAACTGAGACCCAGAGAGGGGAACTATCTTACCCAAAGTGACACAGTGAATCTGTGGCAGATGCAGAAATAGGACTCAGAGTGTTCAGGCTCAGAGCCCACAATTTCTTCTGCTGCTCCAATGATGACCCAACTATAAAAATTCCAGCAATGACCAGGTTGGTGAGTCCAAGCCTCTGTACCGTTGAGAAATCTCCAGACACAGCTTGTCCCAATCACAGCCACCTTTTCACATGGCCAAGCAGCCCAGAACAATCAGATCCTCTGCTCAGCTGATAACAGTGGAATGCAGTCCCCACCAGCTGAGGCAAGTTTGCTAACATCAAGATGCTGGAGATTTAGATTCGCCAGATTCCCACACGCTTGGGGTCCCTGCCTTCTTCACCCTGTGCTCCTTAGCCGCAGGATGCAGCTGCTAAGGACTACTTCTCTGTCCCTGACTCACTCCAGTCAAAAGTGACAAGCAGATGGCTTTCACAATTGCCACACACACATACTCAGAGACCCATTACTTCCTCCCACTCTGGGGGCTCATGGGAGTAAGCAAGAGAGCCTTCATGCCTGGCAGGTGGTAAAAATTTGTTGACTGACAGACCACAGCCAGTTTTTACGGAGTAAGAAACTGAGGCCAGGAACAGGGAAGTGAAAGGTCACATAGCTGTGGTGGACCCCCCTGACCCTCCTCTTTTTATCATAAAGATAAAAGCGTTAGCCTCAAATGCTCATCTTTGGGGTTTGACTGAGATATAAGTGGGATGCAGGGTCTGGGACAAAGAGACAAGAGAGAGGGAAGGCTGAATGAATGAATGAATGATTTGTTGAGCATTTAGTATGTGCAAAATACTGTATTAGGCACTAGAGATACAAATAGAAAAGTCAGCCCATCCCTATTTTCAAAGACTTCACTTTCTAGTGGGGAGACAATGTACACACAAAGTTTCAACCACAAGTCAGATGGAAAAATGTCCCATGGTCCTTAGGGTACATTAGGAAGCGAATTTGCTTTTATTAAGCACCTACTATGTGTCAGGTCATTGCTAAAAGCTCTACAAAAATGATCTCATTTGATCCTCAGAACAACCCTGTGACGTAGGTACTGTTATTATCCCCGTTTTACAGCTGAAGAAACTGAGGCAGAGAGAGATTAAGTGACTTACCCAGGGTCACCTAGATAGCTAGGAAGTATCTGAGGCTGGATGTGAACTCAAATCTCTCTGATTCATGGCCCAATACTCTAGCCACTGAATCACCAAGCACGCAGTCATGCCTCTTCTTTAAGGACATGATCATGGTGAGAAATTGGTCTAAAATTTGTCACTTTTTTTTTATGAGAGGTGACATCTAGACCTATGACATTCACTGTTGGGAACTCCTACTGTGGAAATTCTATTCACTAATACAGAATAGTAACTCTTCTATAACTTACAGTCTTAGAGACTTGTCTGAGGGAGAAACAGCACAGTTAATACGTTTTACTAGCTCTGTCCACAAAACCTCAGTGGGGACAAAACACTGATGAAGTAAGAAACGGATACCCTGGTGTGAACCACAGTTTTCTCATCTTTCCTATCAGGATAATGTTCCTGGCCGTTTCTAGCTCACTGGACCCCCTTGGGGGCTTAAATGAGACAACAGGAACGAGACAGGGCTTTGTGAACTCCAAAGGGCCAGACACATGAGGGTCACTCATTACTCACTGAGGAAGGCCTGAGTCTGAGAGCACTAGGGATGGGAGCCTGGGAGTGGGCCCCCAGCCCAGCCAGGGCTACAGCTTGGAGGCTGTTGTGAAACCTACCTGTCCCTCAGGGGGAGAGAAACAAAGGGGCAGGATCTGCTGTTGGCCTCCCCAGCTCCTTCCAAATGGGAAACAGGCTGTTCTTGATGGGAGCCAAAGACACAGAGGCCAGGCTGGACCTCTTTAATCTTAGCATGTTCT
Organism: Notamacropus eugenii; assembly: GCF_028372415.1. Lineage (NCBI taxonomy): Eukaryota > Metazoa > Chordata > Mammalia > Diprotodontia > Macropodidae > Notamacropus > Notamacropus eugenii. The sequence goes on along the minus strand of NC_092875.1, from coordinate 23,719,492 downwards.
TACTGAGGGGCCTCAGTAAGGATGAGGATTTGGGATGATGTTGAGCTGTTTCCAGGCTGTTCTGACCTGCAGTCTCCCTGACCCCCCATCCCCACTTTCTTTGCTTCTTATGACGTTGGGCATGTCATGGTCCTCATCTGGGTCAAACTGCTCTTCTATTGGGGAGGAAACTGAAGCCTGGGGAGGTTAGAACTTTGTCAAAGTTTCTTTAGGTGTAAAATGGTATTTGAACTTCTTACTAGCTCTGTCATCCCCTGTTCTAAGGTCCCTCCCAGCTCTGCTATCCCCTGTTCTAAAAGCACTCCCCCGCCCCCGCTCTCACTTTCTAAAGCCCCAACCTATTCTGACATTTAGTGAATCTCAGACTCTTTCCTAGCCTCTGGATGCCCCGAGCCCCTCTGCTGACTACGCTGTGTTGTGTTCCCATCACATCCCATCTGCTCTCTGTCAGCCTCCTTGACTCTCAAGCTTTTCCAACCCAGAGTTTCTCATTTGTTCTCAATTCTTCTTTGTAATTTGGCCAAGGTTGGGGGTAGAATTGTAGGGAGACAGTAGGAAGATGTAGTGGAAGGGGCAAGGCAAGGTAGAGGTCAGGAGGGAGACCTGATGCAGAGTCCCTGAGGACAGCTCCTCCTCCCTGTCACACACCTCCAACCTGGAGACTGGGAAGCACCATTGATCCAAGCTGGGTGCAAAAGAATGAGGAAGCCAGGCCCAACCTTTGGCCCAACTGGAAAACCAGCAATATTATCCTCTGGCACTTCCCATTCTGAAACTAACACCTCACATTGTGCCAAGGGCTGGGCTGGAGGAGATAGGAAATCCAGGGCTCTGTGTGTTAGCTCTGTGACACTGGGCAGGACATTTCCTCTGACCGTGTCTCATTGTCCTCCATCATAAAATGAGGAGAATGGATAAAATCATGTCAAAAGTCAAAGGATCACAGAAGAGAGCTGGATTAGAATTGTTACTCTATAGAGTTCAGCTTATACAATCCAGCGCCCCCCTCACACACACACAACCCTTTCCTGTCGGAGGAAGAAACTAAGGTCCAGTCAAGAAATAAGGAGATTTGTGCAAAGCTAGTAAGCTGTTGAGTCAGAATTCGAATCCAGGTTCTGAGACATTCAATCCAGTACTTTGTCCATTACACCACAAATGCTGACAATCTGTGGTCTATGTTCTATGTACTAAGTTCTCTCCCTACTTCCATCTATGTTTGAAGGTGCCTCCTAGTCCTGACATCCCCTGTTCTAAGGCCCCTCCCAGTTCTGACACTCCCTGTTCCAAGGCCCCTCCTAGCTCTGTCCTTCTGTATTCTAAGGTTCCCTTTCACCTCTGACATTCTCTGTTCTAAGGCCCCTCCTAGCTCTGACTTTCCCTGTTCTAAGCTGCCTCCCAGTTCTGACATTCTCTACTTCTGTTCTAAGCCCTAAGAGCCCCTAGATGGGTCATATAGTCTTTGCTGTTTGATTCTGTCCTCTGCTTACAAGGTAGCAGGGCATGACCTATAGTCACAATCATTTTGCAGCTAGGGAAACTGAGGTGGAGAACAGAGAGCATTCCTGAGGGAGCCCTCTGTGTGAGCAGCCTGCTCAGACCAGATTCTCAGAATGCCCTCTACCCATGGCGCTTCCACCCACTCTCCTCTCCCCACTCCAGCTCCTCCAATACTCCTTTCTTAATTCAGCTGAAACTTTTGCCTGATTGACCCAAATCCCTGACCAATGAGGCAGCCCCTTGCCACAATAAGACACAAAAACACATTTCCATAAAGCAATCTGACAATTATCCAGACTCCCTGAAGACCCTTTCTTGACGTCAGTAAGCTGCTGGATTGGCAGGGAGAGAAAAAATGAATGCTGGTCTCCTGGACTTTTCCCCACATGCTGATGACTAGGACTTGGCTGGGGGCCATTTTAGGTAGATGACTTGGGAGGCGGTGACTGATGGCTCTACCTCAGAAAGGTCATGACCTTGAAAAAGTCACAGCAGCCAAAGCTGTCAGCCATACTACACACTGAACCACACGGGCAGCAGGTGGGATGCTAAGTTCCCCACCAAGAGGAGTCACCCAGGGTCTAGAGGCTCCTTAGCATTACCATTCCAGCTGGTAGAAAGGCAACTAACTGCCTAAGAACAGGAATCAGGGGACCTGAGTTCAAGTACTGCCTCTGGTATTTACCACTTGTGTGGCTTTGGGCAAGTAATGGACCTCTCAGAGCCTCTGTTTCTTCACCTGTAAAATGGGAGTAACAATTTCTGTAGTTCGTCATAAGGTTACCATAAGGCTCAAATGAAACAGAATAACACAGAGGCACAATGAATTGTAAATCTTCAAACACCTTTAAATGTCAGGGTTTATGATGGCTATAAAGGTCAGCTCTGGAAGGGCTGAAAAAAGCAGGGCAGTCTGGGTATACAGTCCATCTGTCAAGACATACAGGATGGTTGGGCCAGTGCTCATTTCCGTGCCTCATCAGGGGTTTCCTGAAATATCCTGAAATATCACTGGGATGTTCCCTCCTGACTAGACGGGTGCTGGCCCAAAGCCCAGAAAATGTGTGGCAGGTAGATCTCTGTTCAGAATGGATGGTCCTCAGGACAGAGTGCCAGGGGTAGGAAGAAAGATAGATGTAGTAGATCTCTAGGACTGGAGGATGAAAGTGGCCTCCTGTTTGGAGATTTCTGCAAATATGCAGGGAATTCAGCAAGAACTCGGAGACCTTGGATGCTATCCCTTGTTGATTATTTTTTCAGTTGTGTCCGACTCTTCATGACCCTGTTTGGGGTTTTCTTGTCAAAGATACTGGAGGGGTTTACCATTAATCTTCTTCAGCTCATTTTATAGATGAGGAAACCGAGGCAATAGTGTAAAGTGACTTGCCCAGGGTCACACAACTAATAAGTGTCTGAGATCGTATTTGAACTCAGGTCTTCCTGACTTCAGATCCAGTGCTCCAGCCATTCTGGGTATGGGTCAGCTCTGCCTTGACTGGCCTGCTTTGAGCAAACTGAGAACCCAGAAACCAGCCTCCATCATACAACAGTGTGATATAGTGAGGGAATACTTTTCCCCGTTATGGTCTCATTTCCCTCACATCCACAATGAGGGAACAGAATATATAAGACCTTTCCCAGCTCTGACCTTATCTGTCTAAAAACTCTCCACTAGCTTTTGGCACCCGAACATGGCTGCTGGAGTTTTGAGGGAAATTGTCTCCTCTCTGAGGGCAGGGACTGTGTTTTGCCTCCTTTTGTGTCCCCAGAACTTAGCACACTGCCTGGAACATAGTAGGTGCTTATACTTATTACTTATTGACTAACCAACATTGATCTGAAACCTGATCCTCTACTACTTCCACCACCACCACCTCCATTGTTCTGTGGTCTGGGGCCCAGCAGAACGTAGCTGATCCCTTGTCCACATGCTAGCACTTCAGATACTAGAAGATAACTCTCAAGTGCCCTACCCCAAGTCTTCTCTTCTCCTGGAAAAACATTCAGTGGGTCAATGAGCATTTCTTCAACATGCCCTTACATGGGATGATGTCTAGGCATTTTACGATGTTGGTCACTGTCCTCTGATTATCCTCCAATTTATCAACATTGTCATTAAAATATAGAGGCCAACATGCAGTCTGAGCAGGGTGGAGAACAGTCGGACTCTAAGCTCCCTTGTACTACATACTCTGTCTCTCAGAATGTAGCCCAAGCTTAGATCATTCTGTGATCTGGGGTAAGGCACAGAAAGATCCATGGTGGGAGGTCAACAGTCCAACAGAAGCCTGAACAGGAATCCCCCTTCCACCATACCCAACCGGGGCTCATCCAGCCTCTCTCCCTGAAGACCTATGAGGAGACACTTCCTTTTTCCATGGCAGTTCTACTTCTGGAAAACTCTAAGTCTTAGAAAACCTCTCCTAAAATGGAGGCAAAATCTGCCTCTCTGCAATTTCCACCAATTGTTCCTGGTTCTGCCCTCTGTAGTCAAGTAGAATCAAATCTAATGCTTCTTCCAAGTGATAGCCTAGAATCCTTGAAGCCAGAAACCATCACCTCACTAAGTTTGCTTTTTTTCTTTTTTCCATGACAAATGTCCCCAATGTTTTTAACCAATTCTTATCTGGCATTATTACCAGCCTGGTCACCCTCCTATGTAATCAATCAATCAACGTTTGTTAAGCACCTGCTATGTGTCAGGCACCATGCTAAATGCCAAGGATACAAAAATTAAAGAGTCATCAATGCCCTTAACCACTCTGAACCTCAGTTTCTTCATCTATAAAATGGACAGAAGATCATAGTTTTTGAGCTGGAAGGTGCATCCAATCCAACCTCATCACTGAACAAATGAGGAAACTGAAGTGGACAGGTCAAGTGACTTGCCTAGAAGTCACACAGTGAGAAAGTATCTGAGTGTCTGAGGTAGAATATGAACCCAGGTATGTAAGTCCAGTACCCTAGCCACTATGTCATGCTGTCTTACTCAAATCCCAGTGTTTCTGTGAAAAAAAAAAAACAATAAGGAGAATGATAATAATAAAGACAGGAAAAATGGAGGCAAGTTGCAGAGAGGCAGGTATGGGTCTGAAAGCAGGAAAAATATGCCCTAATCAAGAAAGCTACCCCAAAGCAGAATGGGCTGCCTTAAAGAGAGGTGGGCTGCCTGCTTTAGATGTCCAGTAGTGACACTGGAAGACCATAAGCGTGGAATGTTGTAGAGAGGGATTGGTAGGACCTGGTTGGCCTCTGAGCATCCTTCCAACTCTGAGATTCTCTGATCCTGTGACAAAAATCCCCCAAAGGTATGTAATAATAACACCTGGCACTTTTATATCTTTGAAGAGAAGCAAAGCTGTTGACATTCATTATCTTCTTTCAAGCCAGTGTCAGAGGTGGAATTGGAGCACAGTCTTCCTTATTCCAAGATCTACCCACCATGTCATGGAACGACAGAAAGAAAGCCAATTGTAAAGTCAGAAGAGTGAGGTTCAAGTCCCACTTCTGATGCTTATAACCTGGATAACCATGGGCCATTTTTACCACTCTGGGCCTCGGTTTTCTATTCTGCAAAATGGGGTGGTTGGACAAGAGGGATGTTGACGTCGCTTTCAGCTCTCCATCTACTGTACTACATTGTAATCTGATGGAAACATGGTCCTTTATACATCATTTGTGGGGCAGTGTGGTGTAGTGAACAGACCACCTGATCTGTAGTCAGGAATTCAAATCCTTGAGGTTAGATCCCACTTTACTTCACATAGCAAGCGCTTAATAAATGTTTATTGACAAATGGATAGACCTGGAATCTGGAAGACCTGTGTTCATATTTTGCCTTAGATCCTCACTTGTGTGTGACCTTGAAATTTGGGATAGTTAGAGGTGAAAGTTACTTAACCACTTCTTCATCTGTAAAATGGCCACAATAGCAGTACCTACCTACCAGAGTTGTTATAAAGGGAAAATGGCATAACATTGAAAAAAGGCTATGCAAACATTAAAGTGATGTCATAATGTCACGTATTACTGACTGACTGGCTAACCTCAGACAGTTTACTAGCTCTGTGACCTTGGGCAAATTATGGAAACTGTCTGCACCAGAGTTTCCATACTGAATGCTCATTGTCCTCTTAGACCTAATCCAGTGATCCCCTTTCCATCTCTTGTCTCTTTCTGCATTAAAGTGGTAAGCAAGCCAGGCATAAGTAGGGCCATTTGGCAGAGGAGGAAACTGAGGTTCAGAGTAACCTGCCCACAATCACACAATGTCAGAATCAGGGCTAGAACCCAAGGCTCTTGGCTCCTATAAACATAGCCTAACTATAAAGTCACCTTAATAAATGTTGATTTACAAAATATGCCTTACAAAAACTGCTTGGGGAATCCAATCATTTTGTAAAGTTGGGTTTGCCCTTAAGATTTCAGCCTTTCTCACTGTCCCCAAGACAAGAAATCCTTGGGCCTGTGGGCATGAGTCCTGAAGCCCAGAAGCAGGAATTGAGGAAGCTCCTGACACCAGCCTATTACACAATAGTCCCTGTGGGTGGCCCATGAAGTCTCCTAGGGCAGGCCAGGCACTGGTCAGGACAGCAACATTCATCACTCTTGAGGACCTAGAGGGTCACACGTGGCCTCCAGGCCACCCTTGCCCTAGGGTGATGGACACAGCTGATTTGGATTCAGTCAAAGGGCTGCACTTGAGGACCTAGAGTGGCCTCAGGTTCTCTACCTCTGCCCTAGGGGAAAGGGCGGTGAGGGTGGGAAGAAGAACTGAATCTAACCTTCAGAAACCTCAAAAAGCAGCTGACTCCACATTGCTGACTCAGCTGCTGGTGGGGGCAAAATGCTTATGGTCCAGCCTTGTGCTTAGGCACCCGTAGGGAAGTGAGAGCACAATCCACTGGTCCCTATCTCACTCAAGGGTCTATAGCTTTCTTCCAGAAGACCAGAGGGAGGGAGTACAAGGATGAACATTTCTCTTTTCATAGATGAAGCAACTGAGGCACCAAGAGAGTATGTAACTTTGCTCAGATCACAGTCATCTCCATCCGTCTGTTGGACATCTGGAACTGGAAGTCCTATCAACATCTAAAACTCAACATGTCCAAAAATGGACCCATTACCTTTCACCAAAAACTTCCCTTCCCCCTGATTCCCAAGGGTCCCACCACCTTCCCCATCCCCAAGCTTGCAACTTGGGGATCATCTTCAACTCCTCACTTCCTCTCAATCAATTATCAAATCCTGTTGTTTCTAGAACATGCCATCTTTTCTCCTTTGACCCAGCCACCACCCTGGTACAGGCTCACATCACTCCATGCCTAGATTATGGCAATAGTTGTTGGGGGAGAGGGATCTGCCTGCCTCAAGTCTCTCCCCACTCCAGTCCATCTTCTCCTCAACTGTCAAACAAGTCTTCCTTAAAACACCATGTCACTCTACTTCCCCTGCCCCATTCCATAAACTCCAGTGGCTCCCTATCACCTTCAGGATCAACTACAGGAACACCTTGGAGATATTTCTGGTTCAGTTCTAGACACTGTAATAATGTGAATATTGCAATCAAGCGAGTCACACTAATTTTTCAGTTTCCCAGTGCATGCAAAAGTTATGTTTACATATACTATAGTCTTTTAAGTGTGCAATAATAGTATATCTAAGAGAACGATGTACATACCTTAATTAAAAAATACTTTATTGTTAAGAAAACAAAAATGCTACCATCTGAGCCTTCAGCAGGTTGTAATCCTTTTTGCTGGTGGAGGATCTTGCCTCTATGTTGATGGTTACTGACTGATCAGGATCATCTTCAGGTCACTGAAGGGTGGGTGTGACTGACAATTTCTTAAATAAATTTCTTAATTTTTAAAATTAAATTAAACATAAAAATAAAATATAAATGTAACTGTAATATATAATATAAAATTTAATGTAAATAAATATAAGAAATTAAATTAAGTAAAATTTCTTAAAATAAGACAACAATGAAGTTTGCCATTGATCAACTCTTCCTGTCACTTGAACACTTAGAGGCCATCGTAGAATTATTCATTAACCTAATTTCAATATTTTGTGTCTCAAGGAATAGGGAGGCCCAAGGACAGGAAGAGACCTGGGGGAATGGCTGGTCAGTAGAGCAGTGAGAACACACGCAATATTCACTGATTACATTAGCATCTTCTATGGGTGTGGTTCATGGTGCCCCCCAAAACAATTGAGGTTACTTACTAGTAACCTCAAAGATCACTGATCACACATCGCCATAATAGATAGCATAATAATAATGAAATGTTGGAAATCCTGTGAGAATTACCAAAATGTGACACAGAGACATGATGTGAGAACCTACATGCTAATGGGAAAATGGCGCCAATAGATTTGTTCAACACAGGGTTGCCACAAATCTTCATTTTGTAAAACACACAATATCTATGAAGTACAATAAAGCAAAATGCAATAAGACAAGGTATGCCTGTACAAAATTCCCTGTTTGGTGTTCAAAAACCCTTCAGAACCTGTCCCCCTTTTCCTCTTCAGTCTTCTGACGCCTTACTCCCCGCCATATACTCTGATCCAATGACACTGGGCTCCTTGCCCTTCCTCTAACAAGACTCTCCATCTCCCAACTCTGGGCATTTTTTCTGTCTGTTCTGCATACCTGGAATGGTCTCCCCCCTCACATCCACCTTCTGGCTTCCCTGGCTTCTTTCAAGTCCCAGTTTAAGTCACATCTTCTATGGGAAGCCTTTTTGTTCATACCCAGTTGTCTTGCTTTTCTTTGTCAGTACTTAGTAGAGCACCTGGCATATAGCTGGTGCCTAATAAGTGCTGGTTGACTGACTGATAATCACAAAATCATAAGATCTTAAATTCAGAGCTGGAGGTGACCTCAGAAGCCATCTTGTCCAACCCCTCTCATTACGGAAAGACTAGTTCAGTGACTTTCCCAAGGTCACAGAGGTAGTGAGCATCAGAGGGAAGACTTGAGACTAGTACTCTTAATAAGTTATTCCTCAGCAAGTAGAGCTGTCTAGGAGTGGGATGGACTAGCAAAGAATATAGTGAGCTTTCCATCAGGGCAAGTCTTGAAGCAAAGACTGAAGGACCACTTGTTGGAGCTGTTGTCAGGGAGAATTTTGTTCAGGATTTCATTGGACTAGGTGCCAGTTCTGAGATTCTGTGAGGTGTCACAGCTGGGATTCAAACTCAGGTTTTCTGATTCCTAAAGCCTATGCTTTTTCCACTAACCCAGATCCCTCCTTCAATCAAGGATCCTATCCCTTCTTTCTTGGATATTTAGCAAGTCTTGCTAATAGCCATAAATTTTAGGTGCTTCTTGATGTTAGTGGAACCAAGCAGGACAATATGGCAGAATAGAGAAGATGCTAAACCTGGGGTCAAAGAAAATGACATCATAGCCTGATAACTCAGTGACTGGGTAATTCACTTCTCCAATTCTTTCCTCTGAAAAATAAGGGAGTTTGAACTCAGTAGCCTCTGATATCCCTCCCAGCTCCAAATCCATGATCCTATGATCATTCTATGTGAGCTAATGGTGGAAATAAAGTTTTACCTGTGGGTTCCCTGATCTCCCAATCTGCCTTGAGTCATTTGATGCATAGCAAACATCAAGGAGAAATTGTTATTCTTTGATGAACCAGTCTGCTGTTCAGCATTTCTATACTATGAATCTTCTCTTGCAAAAAAAGAGAAAGGAAGGGAGGAAGAAAGAGAGGGAGAAAGAAGAAAAAGAGAAAGAATGAAAAAGATAAATCTAGATGTCAATCATTTGTGTTCAAAGCTACAATGGGATCTGGGTCATCTTTGAATCTTCAAAATTCATTCTTGGTTTATGAAAACATTCTTAGAAAGTGAGGATAAATAAATGAAGGAAGGAATAGAAGAACTTAACTATGCAGCAGGATATGGAGGTCTGGGCATAAGGAGATTAATGATACTTACCTACTTCTGTCACCAACTTGTCACAGACTTAATTCCTTTCAAACCATAATAGTCTATATCCTATGTCCTGTGTTCTAAGACTCCTCCGAGCAATGACATTTCATGTTCTAAGGGCTCTTCCAACTAAATATACTCTGCATCATTGCTAATTGAAACCTCAGGTGCTCTCTGGTCCCACTTAACCATTTATGCCATGATTTCTTCTCCTTTCCAGGACAGAGGACTTTGGTGGGCTCAATGACCTATCACCCTGAGAATCCCCAGGCAGACAGCAGCTGGTGAGTTGCCTCATTTCTGGTAAATTCAGCTATTTCCCAAAAAGACCTCAGAGATCATCTAATCCAGAGCCTCCCTGAACAGGAATTGCCATATAACCTCCTAGACAAGCTCCTTAAGGGTAGAGACTAGTTTTTGTCTTTGAATCCCCAGTGTCTAGCACAGTGCCTTAGTAATAATCCCTTAATAAATGTTTGTTTAATGAATGGAGATGTCCAGGGGTTATCTCAAGGTACAGTGGAAGGAGGAAGGAGGGAACCATATACACACAAACACATACACACACACACACACACACACACACAGCAGAGGGCATGGGACTGTGCCCTAGGAGGAGGGAGGTGGGAGGTTGGGCAACAGCAGTAAGCCCTGCCAATTGGCAGAAATTCCTGGCATTTTGCCTGACCTCCTGGAGATCAGGGGAAGAAAGGTCATCCAAGAGACTCTAAGGTATATTTGGCTTGAATGACAGAATTTCTCAGATAACATTCAGATTAGTCACCTTAAGTTTGGACCCAAAATCATAAAACATGGTATATAAAGGATCAAAGAATATAGAATGCCCAAACTGAAATTGACCTTTGAGTCCAAAGGTGTCATTTTACATGCAAGGATGGTCAGTCATCTAGGAAGGGAAGTGATTTATCCAAGGTCACACGGAGCAAGTGACATAGTCATCAAAAGACACTTTCCTTTCTTTTCACTACAATTGCATATCTGCATCCAAGAAAATAGCTACCAGAAGCCCCCAGTCTAACTCACCTAACCCACTATATCTAGGGGATTCCAGACCATGATTCACACACTGGTCAATTATCCATCAGGACAACTGTAACATGTACCACTTTCTGAAGGGTACCCACCTTGAAATTTTACCAATGAGCTCTCCTGAGCCATAGAGCTGGCCCCAGGACACCCCCACCCCAGATCATGCTTCATATCCCATCCAACCACCCACCAAGACACTGGAGTCTGGGGTGGCATATGGCACATGGAACATTCACCCCAAACACAGGCCCCCTCTCTTACTTTTCACTTCTTGTTCTCAATCAGGGAACAATAATCAGATCAATCCTACCACTAGTACCAGAAAGCATGTGGCAGGGAGTTGCCCTATGACTCCACTCACCATCTCTGAGCTAACCAAAATGCTACCTATCCTACCTATGCCCAGCCCTACATGTATTGTCTCCTATTAGAACGGGTAAACTCCTTGAGGGCAGGGACTGGCTTTACTTTGATATTTCTCTTCCCTGGTGCCTGGCACAGTGCCTGGCACACACCAGGCATCTCATAACTACTTGTTGATTCATTCATTTCTTCATTCAGTAAAAGTCCCTCTTCCCCAATGCGCAAAGCTTTGTGGGCATCCCCGAGGATGAATCTTTCCTGGAAATAAGTTTCACTTCTCCCCGTACCTTGTCATCTGGAACTGCTGACAAAGCCTGGGGACTGCTTACAGAAGCAAAACCCAGAAAGCCTCAGTCCACAGCACAGGCCACAGATGGAGGGGCAAAAGGTCATTCATCATAAATGCTCTGGCCCTACGTCCTGATGCCAATGGCCAAAAGAGAGGCTGGGCAAGGATAGTCTCATTCCGGTGAGAGATCATGGGGAAAGGACTCAGCCAGGAGGCAAGAGACTCAGACTCCAGCCTCAGGTCTGTCATGACTGCCCACGTGACATATCCTAGTCATTTACTGTCTCCAGAACTCAGTGTCCTCACCTACAAAATGAAAAGTATGAAGCACATGATCTCTTCATGTCTTTCCTATTCTGGCCTTTTGTGTTCTCTGTTCCAAGGGCCCCTCCCAGCTCTGACATTCCCTGTTCTAAAGCCCCTTTCAGTTCCGACATCCCCTGTTCTAAGGCCCCTCCCAGCTGTGACATTCTATGTCCTAAGAATCTTTATCACTGCACTATTCATTAGTGTAAGAATTCAAAATATAAACCCACATAAACCATCAGTACTTCTATATTATCACCCTGCAAGAAGAGATTGTAAGAGAGAGTTCATTTAAAATAGTCATAGACAATATAAAATACCTAGAAGTATACCTGCCCAGACAAACCCAGGAACTATATGAATATAATTATGAAACACTTTATACAAATAAAATCAGATTTAAATAATTGGAGAAGTATTCATTGTTCATGGGTGGACTGAGCCAGTATAATAAAAAACAATTCTACCTAAACTAATCTGTTTCTTCAGTGCCATCCCAATTACATTACCCCCCCCAAAAAAAATTATTTTATTGAGCTAGAAACAATAAGAGCAGAATCCAAAATATAATGGAATCGGCTTCTGGGCACCATTACCTTGGCATAATTCATACAAAACAACACGCAGCCCCCTCCCCAACTTCCACTTGATTCAACAATTCCACAAAACTTATCTTGAGCAACTAGCCTGGGGTCTCCAAGCCCATGATCAGAAGTTCCATCAGGTCCTACTAAGCCAAATAAGTCCTGAGTAAAGCCTGGCAACATATTGTGTATCTTTGCTGTCTCCAAAGCAGCCTAATCAAAGGCAGATCTGCGTACCACTAGAGATCTGACTCCTAAGAGGAGATTTATTTGGAGTCTCAGCTACTTGCTATTTCCATGACCCTGAGCAAGTCATTTCCCTTTATAAACCTCAGTTTTCCCCATCTGTAAAATGAAGGTGCAGAACGAAATGATTTCTAAATATCCTTCCATCACTAAATTCTACAACAGTAGATAATTTAGATTCCTTTATACTTTATATTATTATGTATATCAAGACATTTTATATATTCAGGTGTATGATTATTTTTATTTGCCTTTATGATCAGTATATTTTTATGATTCAAGCTGATGTTAAAGATGTGTTTATATTCTGGTAACTAGCTGACCTTAAGGAAGTTGGTTCATAGGCTAATAGAATTTGAGCAGGAGGAGATCTCAGCCATCATTTAAACCCTAAGCCCCATTTTCCATATCTTAAGAATGATTGGGTTGGATGAGAAGGCCTTCCATATCCTTTCTTAACTCAGTATCTATACCCTTCATTTTACAGATGAAAAGTCTGGGAACCAAAGAAGCTGTGACTTACCCAAGGTCACACTGCTAGCAAGCAGCTGAACCAAAAACTGGCTGAAACCTACATCTCTTCATTCCAAATCCTGCCCTGCCCCCCATTTCCCACTGCACTACAGGGCCCAAGATCGGGCCTCATGTTCTCTCCCTCCTCCTATCCCCTCTCAAGAAAATTGATAGAAAAACTTAGTACCTTCCACACTGTGCTCTACACAACAGCTGTCTGTGATGCCCAGCACCTGCCTCCCGGCAGAAGGAGGGTGCCAACTGTCAGCCGTTGGATTCCGTCCTGTGCTGCCACTATATCTTGTCCATCCAGCTTTCCAGCCTCCTGTGGCCATTCATCCAGACCTCCATCCATCCATTCATCCAGGAGTAAGGGGTGGCTCCAGTCTAGGACAAAAGCAGGATAAGTAAACCAGAGCCCCTCATCTCTTCCCCCAGAGCTGGCTCTGCCTGCCCCACAATCCCAGACCCACTGAATGCCTGCTGCTTTTTTTTTTTAAGACAGCAGAGTTCCCAGGGTGGGATTTGGGCGGGCCGTCCTTCTGCAGGAAAAACATCTGGAAAGGGGTGAGCCCGGAAACTTGGCTGGCTTCCCCCCTCCTGACCCAATGCCGGGTGGGCTGAGGGCTGGGGTGGTGAGAGGCCGGCACAGCCCCTGTTTGCCAGGTGACTGGCCAGGGCAGAGCAAAGCAGAGCCCTGCACGAGTGGGAGCGTGAGGGGAGAAGGGGGAAGGATGAGGCCACAGTTCACTGCCATATGGCTGGGAGCTGTTCCCACAGCAGGCTAGAGACCCCCTCGGTGGGGGAAGGGGGGCTGATTGGATGACAGAGAACTGGGCTTGTGGGCTCTGAGGAGTGGGGGAGGAATCTGCAGGCTCTTACAAGGAACTCAGTCACTTCCTCCTCTGTAGGGGGGCCTCCCATTCCTGCAGGTGGGCCTCAGTGTAAGCACATCCCATATAGCCAGAAGAGTGAAGTCAGCAAAACAACATACTCCCTCCCCATTTTTCTCCTATTCTCCCCTTGTTCTCAGCTAGGGGAGTGGAAAGAGGAGGGATTTTAAGGGATCACAGGTTTTAACTTGGAAGAGACAGATCTTTGAGGCCATCAAGATCAACCAATTCTTCTTACAGAGAAGGAAACTGAGGCCCAGAGAGGGCAGTGACTTGCCCAGGGTAACACAGTCAGAAAGTACTGGAGGCTAGACCTGAACCCAAGTTGTGCAGACTCCCAGATCATCTCTGTCCCCTCTACCTCATTGTCTCAGTCAATGGATCCACCAAACTCCCCCTGCAGAAGTAGCTTCCTGCCCTTTTTCCTTATTGAATGACCTAGTTTGTTCCCCTCAGCGTCTTGACTGCAAGGTTTGTCATCTCTAGCAGGAGAATCTCAGTCCCAGACATGAAGGTCTTTAGAACAAAGGTCAGAGACGCGCTGCTAGCTAAGCAGCTGCTGCCAACAGGCCATGTCTTCTCTGGGATATTTTCATCTAATTTATGGCGAGATGTCCCTGTCTACGGAGAGGCAGTGCTGGATTTGGTCTCTACAAGACCTTCCTCAGACATGTACTAGCTGTGTGACCCTGGGCAAGTCACTTACCCTCTGTCTGCCTCAGTTTCCTCATCTATAAATGGGAATATAATAGCACCTACCTCCTGGGGTTGCTGTGAGGAGCAAACGAGATAATATTTGCAAAGCACCTAGCACACTGCCTAGCACATAGTAGGCATTTACTAAATGCTGGCTTCCTTCTTTCTTTGTGCTTCCTGATTTTAATCTCTAAAGATTATACTGCAATAATAATAGCTACCGTTTATAAAATGCCAGGCACTGTGCTAAGAACTTTACAACTCTTACCTCAATGGTCCCTCCAAGAAGCCCTGGGAGTTAGGTCCTATTATTATCCCCATTTTACAGATGAGGAAACTGAGATAAACAGGGATAAGTGACTAGCCCAGGGTCACACAGCTAGTAAGTGTCTGAGGCTAAATTGGAACTCAGGTCTTCCTGACTCCAAGCCTGGAACTCCATCCACTGTGCCATCTAGTTGCCAATCATCTTCTGTATGGGGGTCACTTACTCAATAACTTGTTTAAATATTTGCAGAGCTGTCACTTGAAAAAGATTATTCCACCCAGCCTCAGCGGAAAGAGCTAGAACCAGAAGGCAAGAGTTACAAGGAAGTCAATTTCCCTATAGTATGAGAAAGTCCTTTCTAGCAATTAGGTCTATCCAACAACAGAATGGGTTGCCTGGTGAGATAGTGAGTTGTCCATTCTTGAAGCAACCATCAAAGATGTTATGGAGAAGACATCTATGATGAGTGGAAGACTGAACTAGACCACATCTCAGGTCCCATTCACCTCTAAGTCTGGGATTCTAAGAGCTTTTGATTCTGTGATTCTAAAATTCTCTTGGAAAAAGTCGCTTCTCTCCACACCTTGCCCTCCCCTCTAAAATGAGGGGACTGGACAAGAGGTCTTCCTAGCTCCCTTCTGGCTGTAAATCTGATCCTATCTGTCTCATCTACAGTCAAATTAACTACTGATCATTTCTTGTACAACACCACTCATCACCTCTTGGAACTCTGAAATCCCTTCCAAAGCCAGCTCTGGTACCCACCCCCCCAACAGGAAGCCTTCCCTACCACTTGAGATGACTGTATACTTTTTGTTCGTTTCTACTATTTCTTCATTTGTTTTTCTGTGTACACATTGTATCCACAGTAGCATGCAGGCTCCAGGTTTCCTTTTTTTTTCTCTGCATCTCTACTTGACACATTGTTTGAAAAGGAATCTACAGCAACATGGGTGGATGCAGCACCTAATGAGGAAGCACCTAATGAGGAAGCAATTAGATCAACACCTATTCTACAATTTGCAGCCTTATTTGTAGCAACTAAGAGTATGCAAGTGACATGCAGGGTCACACAGCCAGCATGTGTTAGAGACAGAACTTGAACCCAGGTTTGGGGGTTTTTCACTCTAAAGATGGCATTCTATCCACTAGGATTCCTTGCCTCTTCCCTGGCATATATTTGGTGCTAAATGAGCGATCATTACATAAAATGGAATCGATGTACTTACATTATAATTCTCCAGACAGCACTGAGAAGGTGCTGAGTCTCATTCTGACTCTGCTAACACAGTCCAGGATCCTCAAACATTGTGTGTTTGGCTACAGGCCCGGAACAGGAATTCTTGGAAACCTGATGTTAAAAGTAGGCTTATATTGAAATATTCAGGGCATGGGGTAGGAGGAGTAGAGATGGAAAAATGTTCCCAACTGATTCCACCCACAAGGAGTTTGTCCTGGGAGAGACCAAAGAGCTCACAAGTTTCCACTGTAGATAGAAGAGCTAGAGGTGAGACTTCCAGTATGTGAAAGACCTTCCCCTCCTGCCCAGCTTCCTGCTTACCAAACCTTCACACTCCCAAAATAGCAGAGGGTGATGTTACTGCCCAGTTATGCTTCCAGAACTGGGGAAGAGAAGGAAGTCCAAGGCTAAAGGGCACACAAGGAGGGTGTTTCTTTCTAGGCTAGGGAGGGAGTGGGGCGCATTGAAGGACTTTACTCTTTACTCTTTTTTAAAAAAAATTAATTTGTACTAATTAAATTAATTCGTACCAATCCCTTTTGTGCTGATTAATCTAACTAATTTGCACCTGTGCCTTTTTAAATTATCTACATTTCCCTTCTCTCTGCTCCCAATCCATGTAACAAAGTCTAAAAAAGAGCAAGAAAAAACCAGATCCACAAAACTAGCCAACTCATCAAAAAAAAAAAAAAAAGGTGGCATCGTATGCCGTGTTCCTCACCCATGGTCCCCCACCTTGGCAAAGAAGTACAGGAAGTGTTTTCTCCTCTCTCTTCATGGCCGTTATAATTTGATGGTATTCAGTTTGTGGTAGTCAGTCTTGATATTCTATCCTTGTTATTGTGCTAGTGTATGTTTTTCCCCCTTGGCTCTACTTAATAATAATTATAATAATTAACATTTATATAGGACTTACTATGTGCTAGGTACTTTACAATTATTATGTCATTTAATCCTACAACTGCCCAAGGAGGTAGGTGCTATTGTTATTTCCATTTTACAGGTAAGGAAACTGAGGCCAACAGAGATTAAGTGTCTTGCCCAGGATCACATAGTTAGTAAGTGTCCAAGGTTGAAATTGAACTCAGGTCTTCCTGACTCTAAGCCTAGCTCTCTATCCACTGCACCACCCAGCTTCCCCATCTGTCCTTACAGGTCTTCCTATGATTCTCTGTATTCATTATATTGTCATTTCTAAATCCATCACATTCCTGTACCATAATTTGTTTAGCTACTCCTCAACTGATGAGCACCAACTTCACACAGTGCCTGGAACACAGTAGGTGCTTCATAAGTGCTTGTTGACTTGATTTGACTATATTTTGGTAGACATGGAGACTCCTTGTATCAGTGGCTTCCTTGGGGTATATGCCTAGCAGGGGGATCTAAGGGGCAAAAAGTGAGGACAGTGTAGGCAATTTTTTTCACTTGACTCCAAAGTGCTTTCCTGAATAGTTGGACCAACTCACCATTCTACCAACTATGTAATAGTGTTCCTCTCCCTCCACAACCCTGACAACATGATTAACCAGTTTCTTCTTATGTACAACCACTTATATACAACTATACATGGATCTGTAACTTCATCAGTTTGGGTGTTCCATCCCATAATGCCTACCTCAGTCCATCCCTGCCCACCCAACCTGGGCAACTCTCTTCCATGTCCTCTTAAAAACCTGCCACAAAGTAGTCTAGAATTATGACTGCTATTATGATTGTTAGCAATTCAAGTCACATTAAGTGTCTGCTGTGTGCCAAGGACTGTGCTGAATACTGAGGATACAAAGAAAGGCAATAGACTGACCCATGTAGTCCATGTGGTTCTCTCCAGCTTTAGGGACTTGATTTTAATTATGAGTTTAATCACAATTGCTCTGAGCCCCCAGTTAGCAGACATATCAAAAATACCTGAGGGCATTACTGAAATGGATCGGCCCATGGATGATCTAGTGATGAACCTCTGCACACTTAGTAGCTTTAGTAGCCAGCCCTACCACAAGGCGGCATTTCCCATTGCCACAGAACCCTTCCTTCTCACTCATACGAACAATGGGATATTCCATAGCAGGGGCACCAGTGCTGCAAGAGAGCTTAGAGTAGCTAAGGTGTAGTCCCAGCTCTGCTATCAACTCTCTGTGTGACCTTGAGTAAGTCACTGGAGATCTCTGGGACTTGGCTTTCTCTTCTGAAAATGAATATAATAATCCCACTCATCTATCCATCAGCTTCCACTCTGTCTGAGGATCCAATGAGATCCAGTGAGATGGGACAGTCAGGTCCTGGGATGCTCTATTTAGAGCTGAAAGGATCCTTTGAAGTTATCCAGGTCAACCCCTTTCTACAGAAGAGGAAAATGAAACGCAGAGAGGTTGTGACTTGCCTAAGATCATACAGGTAGTAGGGGCAAAGCTTCTGACTCTCAATCCAGTCTCCTTTTCAAACTGAAAATACTACCACACTGACTGGTTGTCATTTGTAAGACACTGGTTGGACTGAGGGAGGGGAGGGTGAGTTGTGCATCTGTGAAACAAACCAACAGAACAATGCAGATGTGAGACCCAAGATCTTGGTGGAAAAAGACCACACTAAATGCTTGGGACAAAGGTGAGATGAAGGGGAGACTGGCTGGTCCACATTGTTTCAGGAGAGCTGGCAAACCTATGGGACTTTTCATACATTATCTCATGGAGGTCTCACAGCAACCCCAGTAGATAAGTGATCCAGGGAATCCACCTCTATTGTCTGCTACCTGGGCCACCTTAGGATCTCGATGCTCCCTGAGGGCCCCTCCAGCTCTGGTTTTACAAACCTATGATTTAATTACTGTGTGACCTTAGGCAGGTATCTTCCTGTCTCTCTTCCCGTCTTCTCCATGGCTAAAATAAGAGCAGATGATGTCTGAGGCCACTCTCAGCTCCAGACTTATGGTCCAATCATCCTACATTTCTTTCCCAGTCATAGGGCCTGCGTGAGGCCTTTACTGACCCCTCAGTTATTAGCACCTGCTGTCTCTCAACATTGTCTTGTATTAGCATATAGGCATTTTGTATTTAGTTATGTTGTCACAGTCCCAAAGCCCATTTGCAGGAGGGGTGGGCAGAGCAGGCACAGAGGAGAGCATTTGGCCACTTCTAATGCCCAGCTTTGAGAGGGAAAATGGATGAGGCAAGTCCCGCTACAGGAGGCTGAAGGAAAAGATTCTGGGAAGACACAGGAAGAGGCCAGCCTCCATCACATCCCCAGTTATGACTTACTATAGGCAGATGTTGTATAGATGTTTTCTGACCCACACAGACACATAATGCAGACACACATACAACACAAACACACCCATGCCCACAAACATATATAGACACATATATACACACACAAACTCACACCCACATATATATACAGATACATACATACATATATACACAAACTCACATCCACACACACATATATACACATACTTGCACACATAAACACAACACACGTATATGAACATATATGCATATATTCACGGTATAGTCACACATATATACCCACACACATACACACATATACATAAATCATTCACACATTTGAACACACACACACACCCAAGAATATAAGTTCATTGAGGGCAGGAGTCAGTTGAGGGTGATAAAAATCATTCTAGCTTTGGAATCAGGAGACCCGCATTCAAATTCTCCCTTTTCTATTCCCTTGTTATACAATCTTAGGCAAGGCCCTTAACCTCTAGGGACTTCCCCATTTCCTCCTTTGCAAAATGGGATTCCAACAATCCTCTGATCTGTCTCTGTATCTTCCGTACACCTCATATAATGAATGCCTCACAAACATGTGTGTAGACATATGAATTTATTAATTTCTGTTTATAGGAAGCCATGTGGCACAGTGGGCAGACCACTGGACCTGGAGTCTGGAAGACCTGAAATCAAATTTGGCCTCAGCTGTGTGACCCCAGGTAAGTCATTTAAGCGCTGCCTACCTCAGTTTCCTTACCTGTAAACTGGACATACTAATAGCACCTGCATCCCAGGGTTGTTGTAAGGACTGAATGAGGTAATTAAAATATTTGAATATTCTTATTTCTTCTTTGTCTATCTGCTATCGCATCATATATGCACTTTACAGGTAGGGATGGTTTATTCTTTTTCCTTGAATCTCCAGTGCCTAGTACAATGTCTGGTACATTTAGACCATCAATAAATATTTGATTGATAAATTATGATTGGATTAATATTCCCATTTTGCAGCTAATAAAACTGAGGCCCAGAGAAGGAAATATTACCCAAAGTTACCCACAGGCAATAGGAGAGACAAGACCAGAACCTGCTTCTCCTGATGCCCAATGTGATGTACCATTCACACTGCCTTAGCGCCTGCTCTCCTGCTCCCACCCCTCCTCGAGTGGATTGGTCCTCAATGCACACCCTTCCCTCTCTCCAGAAAAGAACATTTTAACCATTCTGCTCTCCCTATCTTCCCTCATGGCTCACTCTTTGCCTCCTCCCAGCATTCCACTCCCCTCTCTAGGTCAGAAGCCTAACTTCTCTATCTCTCTGGGCCAGGGTCTCAACAGTCAGCCCCCCATTTCCTCAGGGCTGGGGGGGGTGGGTGGGAGGGTGGTTGGATCACCAGAGGCTGATGGGAGACTTCCCAATCCTGGACTCCTGCTGGCTGCTGTCAAAGGCCCTCCCAGCCTTAGAAAGAACACTCCTTGAGCTCCAACAGAGATAAAGCAGCCTCTAGAAATCTTGGATGGGGTACAGAAGGGGAGACAAAGCTCAGGAAGGATTTATGTAAATCGTCTCTTCCTCCCAGTCCTTGGAGGCAGGATGAGTTACTGCCGGCTCCTTTCGAATCAAACTATCCTCATGGAGCCAAATCAACTCCATTAAATGAGGTTCTGGTTTTATCAGATGGAAACTGCATCTGGCAGAGAAGATGAAGCTGGGCTTGGGGCCAGCCTAAGCCTCCATCCACCCAATGTCAAGTTCAGAATCCAGGGATGTAGTTCTAGCTGATGGACCCTGATGCAGAGCTCTATTAGACACTTCATGGCCAGGCTGAACAGCCTAAAAAAAGACAAAGGAATAGCGAAAGAGCAGAAGAGAGAGTGAATCAGGATGGGAACAGACAGGTACCACTTCCATCCAATGATTCTACCTAGTAATCAGAACCCATCTGGAGATTGTACTATCTTGGGAGGTAGTAAATCTCCTGTCACTGAAAGTATTCCAGCAAAGACTAGATGGCACTTGGCAAGGATGCAGGGAAGGGACTTACCTGCATTATTAATACAGGGTTAGTAGTAGGGTTGGGCTGCTAGGTGGGGCCATAGTGCACAGACCACTGGGCCTGGAGTCAGGAAAACTCATCTTCCTGAGTTCAAACCTAGCCTCAGATATTTATTAGCCATGTGACGATGGCCAAGTCACTTAACCCTATTTGCCTCAATTTCTTCACCTGTAAAATGAGCTGGAGAAGAAAATGGCAAATCACTCCAGTATCTTTGCCAAGAAAACCCCAAAATGGGGTCATGGAGAGTAGGATACAACTGAAATGACTCAACCACACAGCAGCAGTGTTGCACAACGGATAGACCCAACCTCAAAGTAAGGAAGCCCTGGTTCCAATCCTGACTCAGTATATGTTTTATACTGGTTGTATGATTCTGGGTAGATCACACCACATCTCGGAGCTGCAGAAGAGGCTCCAATCTGCATCGGCAGAGGGAGATCCTTAAACCATTGAAATCACAGGCACAGTCTCCAAACATGTGGTTATATCTGTGAAAGGCAAGCTGACCTATTGCACAGAGAGCTGACTTTGGAGTCAAGAAAACCTGGATTCATATTCCATCTCTGTATGGGCTGTGTGACTCTGGGCAAGTCACTTAACTTCTCTGTGACCCTGGTCCATTCTCTGACTCTAAGTTACAGAAGAAATGTTGATCTGAATAGCTGAAGGAAGTTGTTGCACAGGGAATTCCTCCATAGTGATGGTATCACAGGTCCAGAGAAGAAGGAGGAGAAGATAGAGAAAAAAGGGGAGAAGGACAAAAGGGAGAAGGAAAGAGAAAGAAGACAACAGAGAAGAAAGAGGAAGAGAAAAGAGGAGGAAAAAGACATAGATTGTTTTGTGATTCTATTTGGGGTTTTCTTAGCAAAGATCCAGAAGTGCTTTGCCATTTCCTTTTCCTTCTCATTTTACACATGGGGAAATTGAGGCAAACAGGGTAAAATGATTTTCCCAAGGTCACCCAGCCAGTAAGTGTCTGAGGCCAGATTTGAACTCAGGAACATGAGTCTTTCTGATTCTAAGCCCAGTGTACTATGGCACCACCTAGCAGCGCCAAGGGTTAGACTAGATGCCCTCAAACAACAATGCTGTGTTTCAACATCCTCTCAACTTTCCCCATAACTTTGAAAAGCACACTATGCCCAAGGAAACCAGAAGAGTCTCAGAGAGGGAAATTAATTTCCTTGTAGTCACACAGCTAAACCCAGGTCTTTGACTCGTGGTCCAAGAAGAGAATAGGATTACAGGAATTAGAAGTAGAGAAGTTAAATGAAATTGAGAACAGAAAGAGGAAGTAGTGTGGTGAGGAAACAGCTTTTCCTGTCTGGTCTATGATGAATCAGAGCCCCAAAGCTCTCTGATTTTCAAACAAGAAAATAATCATTAAAGTTTCAATTTGCTGCTCTCCTTACTTGAGGTGCCATCTCCCACCACCATGCCTTTGTCCAGGTTGTATCCTATGCCTGCAAAGCTTTTTTTTCATCATTTCCTCTTAGAAAGCTTGGGTTTCTCTTTAAGACAGCTCATTACTGCTTCTCAAAGGAAACTTTTCCTCATTCCCTTATTTGTTATTGCTTGTGCCTCCAAATTTTATGTATTTGCTAATTGGTATACATACTTTGATTGTGTCTCTTGTACTTTGTAAGCTCCTTGAGGACTAGAACTGGTTGATTTTTGTCTTTGCATCCCCATTACTTCCTGTAATACCTTCCACATATTTCTTAATAAATTCTTACTGAACTGATTTGAATTGAATTTCCTCAGAATCAGGAGCCATTATGGGAGAGAGGAATACAGTGGGGGTCAAACCCAAGGAGAAACTGAGGCCACTCATCCATACATAAGGATTCCCATGGGCCACATATTGGTTTAGTTTGCAATGTTATCTATATTTGATGTATTTGGTTTTGTTCAATATTTCCCAGTTCCATTTCAATCCGATTTGGAGAGTGTTGGGAATGCAGTGGGTCATATATGGCTGAGAGCTGTGTTTAACAACTCTAGTGGAATGGACATAGATCTGGCTTCAGAGCCAAGACAACCTGAGTTCAGATCCCACTGTGTGACCCTGGGTAAGTCACTTAACTTCTCAGTAATCTAGGTAACTTCTGTAACTTTATGATTGCCAGTCAGAAAAAGTGTCAACTTTCATGGGTAAAGGAGATTTCCTCACCTGGGAGTAGCCTATACAAATGAAAGGATAGGTCCTGCTGTTTCCCTGTTACTTCCTCAGAATAAGCTGGCAGGTAGCGCAGATATTATCACCCCCATTTTGAAACTTCAACTCATTAAACATTTATTAAACTCTCCACCAAATGCTGAGCTAGGTGGCTGGGGAAAATAAAATGTATGGATAAAACAGATGAGGAAAAGGAAGTCCCTTGGCAGAAAGAGCAAGTGACTTGCTCAAGGTCACACAACTAAGGAGCTACAGAGCTAGGATTCACACTCAGGTCCAGGATCTTTCTGTTAGGATACTCACTAGGAGATCACATAACCTTTCTCAACCTCACTTTCCTCATCTGTGAAATGGGCATGGTAATTAACCTGCAGTAGCTTCTCCCACAGAGTGGTCATGATGGTCAGAGGAGGTCATATGTATAAAGTGCCAGATAATTGATCTCTATTATTTTGACATGGACCTGAGCTTTCATTGGCAGCAAGGTGATGTGCTAAACTAGGTACTGGGGAGACCTGAGTTCAAATTCTCCCTCAGACACTTACTAGCTGTGTGACCATGGGCAAGTTGCATCACCTATCTGTTTCATCATCTGCAAAATGGAGGTATTAATAATGCCTATTTCACAGGAACACTGTGAGATCATCAATGAGCATTTAACCAGCACCTACTAGGTGCCCAGCAGTGTGTTAGGTGCTAAGGATACAAAGACAATGAAACAGTGTCTGCTCTCAAGGAAATGACATTCTAATGGTGGCAATAAGTGTACAAACAGATAAAGTAAGGGAGTCTGGGAGTAGATCTCTAGCAGGGAGGGAGGGGATCAGGAAAGATCTTTGGAGACACCTGAGCTTAGCTTTGAAAGAAATGATGACTTCCAAGAGCCAGAGGGGAGAAGAAAATACAGTCTAGGCACGAGGGTCAGCCAATGCCAAAGTGTGGAAAAGATGGCAGGCTGATGGGGAAGAACAGAAAGAAGGCCAGTTTGGTTGTAGCCCAGAGTATGGAGGGAAGGATAATGTAGGATAAGTCTGGAATGATAGACAGGGGCTCAGCTGTGAAAGGCTTTAAAAGCTAAATAGAAATTGTAGTTTTCTCCTAAGAGTGCTAGGGAACCATTCAAGTTTATTGAGTAGGAGAGTAACAGGGTGAGATCTGCTCTTAAGGAAAATCATTCTGGAAGCTATAGGGAAGATGGAGATGAATAAACTAATGTGACTGAGTAAAGAGCAGGGTAGAGACAAGAAATATTGTGAAAGTAGAGACTGGAAAGACTGGAAATAGAGAGAGAGAGAGAGAGGATAGGGCTGAAGACAGCACTGAAGTTTTGAAACTTGGAGCCTGGAAGGTGAGTGGTGCCTTTGACAGAAGTAGGGAAACTAATCAGAGCTGGGTTTTCAGGGAAAGAGAAAAGTGTCTAGGACATCCAATATGAGATATCCAGGAGGCAGTTGGTGATATGGGATTGAAGGTCTAGGGAGAGCTGGGGTTAGATCCAGGAGTCATCTGCATAGTTATGATGAAACCCAAAGGAAATGATGAGGAAACAGAGGAAAGAGAAGAAAGGAAGGGGAAAGAGAGAAAAAACAGAGAGGGAGGGAAAGAAAGGAGAGAGAAAGAGAGAAGACAAAGAGGGAGGAAGAGAGGGAAAGCAGAGAAGACAGAGAGGGAGGAAGGGAAGGAGAGAGGGAGGGGAAGAAAAGATAAAAAGAGAACACAGAGAAAGAAGGAGAGAAGGGGAGAGAGGAGGGAAAAAGAGGGGGAGGGAGGGACAGGAAGAGAGAAAGGAGAGACAGAGGGGAGAGAGACGAGAAGAAAGAAAAAAGCTCCAAAATAAAGCTTTGGGGAAGACTTAAAATTAGGGAGTATACGTGGATGAAGCAACAACAAAGGAGGCTCAGAACAAGCAGTAAGACAGATAAGACAATCAGGAGGAAGTCACTAAAACCCAGCAAAAAGAGAATATTCAAGAGAGGAAGACATCACCTCTTGTGTTACTTTGAGTAAATCACTTCCCTGAGCCTCAACTTGCTCTTCTGTAAAATGGGGATAATAATAGTCAGGTGAACTAGTTCACAATAATTCAGGGTAGAATGGGCATCCAAGGCCATCTATCCCATCTTTCCCCTCCCCTGATTTTACAGAGAAGGAAACTGAGGTCCCGAAAGATGAAGTGACCTCCCCGAAGTCCCACAGATAGTGCCAGAGGCAGGGTTTGGCTTTGTGTCCCCTGGCCCTGTGGCATCACTGATCTAACTCACGTACCAGAACTTCCCATACCAGATCCCAGAGAAGGAGGGGTCCAGCCTCCTCTTGGAGCCTGAATAGTTTATTGGAAAAAAATACTCTGCAAACCTTAAGTATCCATAGAAACAAGAGCTATTATTATCATCCCAATTGCCTGAGCAACACCCAGCAGAACTTGGCCTCCATCCCCAAGAAATGAAGTAGAAACTCAGTTTGGCTCTCCCTGAGCTTTGGGGGGAAACGCCAGCTGGGGGCACCAGGAAGGGGCTCATCTCCTGCTTTGTGAGTTTCTGGGCCAGCCTCTCTCCCTTCCAGGAGACATGAGCCCACTTGCCCCCTCCTCTTAGAACATGGAGCAGGCAGAGACCACCGGGAGAGCCTGGGGAGGCGGGGGGAGGGGATGTCTGCGGTTGTGGGGGGCGGGATAAGCCCAGAGACTTCAGGGAAGCCCAGCTCGGCTGCTCTGACTGCCAGGTGATGTCTGCACGTACTTTGGCTCCCCAAGCTCCTCTCTGGAAGGGCTGTGCTCTTCCTGGGCAGACTGGGGAGGGGGACAGTCATTGCTAACCTGGCCAGCTAAGGTCCTCCAGGTGAGGGAACTGAGGCACAGAGAACATGAACAGCTCATAGGCAGACACATAGCATTTGTGGCCTAGTAGACTAATAATAACACTAATAGTTAAAATAGAAGCAGGAAAAGCAATTTGTGCCACAGTCATTTCGATCTGAATATTAGCAAGAAAGCCATGGTGTCATGGAAAGTGGGTTAGATTTGTTTTTAGGCAAGGAGCTTGGGTTCAAATCCCAGCTCTGCCGTTTGCCATGTGAACTTGCACAAAGCACACGACCCCTTCAGATCTGAGTTCATTTGTAAAAAACCAAAAAGGGGAAGGGGTGTGAACTAATGGCTGCTGAGATCTGCATCTATGATCACGTGAGCCTACAAAAAAAAAAAAAAAGAATGAGCTTAAGTGATGATGACAGCGGCACATTTGTCTGTGGTACAGGAGAAGGTGTCCTGGATTTGGGATCAAAAGATATGGATTCAAATCCCAAGTCTGCCAATTACTAATATGACCTTGGGCAAGTCACTTAATTTGTGTGTGTGTGTGTGTGTGTGTGTGTGTGTGTGTGTGAGAGAGAGAGAGAGAGAGAGAGAGAGAGAGAGAGAGAGAGAGAGACAGACAGACAGACAGACAGACAGAGAGACAGAGAGAGAGAGAGACAAAGAGAGAGACAAGAGAGGGACAGACAGAGATAGAGAGAGAGACAAGACAAGACAGACAGACAGACAGAGAGGTGGGCTGAGCAGGGCAGAGGCCTGAAGGCTGGAGCAAGTCAGAATTCAGGAGAAAAGTGCAGGCTGCTGATGGATGCAGCTGATGGAAGGTTTTCTGGAGGAAAAAAACCAGGAGCCTGAGGAGAGAATTTGAGGAACTTATCCCAGAGACAGAAATAGTTGCCCCCGCCCCAGTCCTATCTCCCACATTTTGGACCCCCATGGGCTCCTGCATGCCTGGATGCTTTTGGAAGGATCATCACCCACATGCCTGTGGTAGAGATGTCCCAGAATCAGGGCCTGCCTGGCCCAGTAGCAGGGCCTTGGGGAAGCAAGAGCTGTAGGTCATTCACCTGAGGCCATGTTCCACCAGAACCAGCAGATGACTTATACTCATTGCAGGTCGTTCCTCCCTTCATCCCCTACTCCATATCATAAGATCATAGGGGCACAGATATAGGGATGGAAGGGACCTTAGGAGTCATCTGGTCCAATGACCTCATTTTAGTGATGGGGAACTGATGACCAAAAAGGTGAAGTAATTTGTCCAAAGACCCATAGGTCTCCATAATAAAGTCAGGATTTGAACCCAGGACCTTTGATTCCAAATTCAGCACTCCTTCTACTGTACTATAATTGGAGATTTCAAGCTGAGAACGAACTTGCTAATTGCCATTTTATGATAATGAAACACCAAGCCAGGGAAGTTAAGGGATTTACTGGGGGTCTCGGAAGTGGGAATTACAGAGCTGGTTCCAGACCATTTCTACCAGAAAGTTGTCCAGTGTGCTGGCTTCTAGATTGGACTATGCTTCAGAGGTGCCTACATGGGGAGCCTACAGGTGCTAAAAGCCAGATCCCTGCATATGTTTAGGACTCACCTCTTCTTCCCTTGATAAATACCAGCTGCTAGGTGGCACCATAGTGCACAGAATGGAATAAGGGCATGGAATAAGGAAGACTCCTTCATGAGTTCAAATCCAGCTTCAGACACTTACTAGCTGTATGACCCTGGGCAAGTCACTTCACCTGCTTGCCTCAGTTCCTCATCTGTAAAATGAGCTGGAGAAGGAAATGTCAAACCACTGCAGGATCTCTGCCAAGAAAACCCCAAATGGGGTCATAGAGAGTCAGTCAGACGTGACTGAGAACACCTCCAC
This sequence comes from Notamacropus eugenii, assembly GCF_028372415.1. Classification (NCBI taxonomy): domain Eukaryota; kingdom Metazoa; phylum Chordata; class Mammalia; order Diprotodontia; family Macropodidae; genus Notamacropus; species Notamacropus eugenii. Next base: position 23,691,431 of record NC_092875.1, on the reverse strand, counting down.
AACAAAAACAAAAACGTCTTCTTCCTTTGATAAATAAATACCAGGGTCCCTGCTTCAGGAGCATTAGCCATGGGCGTGGCTAGAGCTAATTCATTGTTCCCTAAAGGACACGATCCTATTGCAGAACCATGCCGGTCCCCTTGGCTTTGGCGATGCTGCCTGGAGCTGATAGCCTTCTGTCAACAGAGACACTAGAAGATTGGTGTCTGCGATGAGGGTTCGGATCATAGACTCTTGTCTGAAGCAAAGGGATCCGAAGCCTCCCCTTTCCCCAAGGCTAAGTAAGGATAAAGAGAGCACAGGGTGAACCAGCCCATAGAACACCCTCTAATGGTCTGGTCTGAGGTCTGTGCACCAACTCCTGGCTCTCTCCTAGTCTGCCATGTCAACTACTCTTTCCTCCATACGGATAGAAAATCACAGAAGGTCAAAGTTGGATTGATCTTAAAGTTCAATGTCAGAGCTAGAAGGGACCTCAGGACCTCAAAAATTGGAGCTTGGAGGGCCCTTACACCATGAAATGTCAGAGCTGAGAGGGAGCTCGGAACAGGGGATGTTGAAGTTGAGAGGGACCTGTCCCTCCAATCTTATGATGGTGATGGTAGTGGTGGTAGTGGTGGTGGGACTGGTGATGATGAAGATGACGATACTGGTGCTAGTGCTGGCACTGGTGGTGGTGTGGCAATGATGATGATAGGCTATCAAGTCTATCTAGTGCAATCTTTCTCATTTTCTAAATAAGGAAACATTGCCCATGGTCACACATAAGAAGCAGAAGAGCAAAGACTTGACCCTCAAGCCTCTGAGTCTATAGGACTATCATCCCACTCTCCCAATCCCCACCAAAAACCCCCTCAAAACTGAGGAAAGAGGGAGCCAAGGAACCCAAGAAAGAGGAGAAGGCTCTCTAGGCAAAATAATGTTTAAAGCAGCTCTCTCTGTGGTAGCCCCAAAGTAGAAACCAAGGGGGTGGCCTCCTGTTGGGGAATGACTCAACAAAGAACAATATGTCAACATATAGAGCATGACCCTGCCACTAGAAATGGCGAAACGGGCAATTTCAGAAAAAACAGGGCAGATGGCTACGAGCTGACGCTGAGCAAAATGAGCAGATCTAAGAGAACGATTTCGACAACGACCCCATTCGAGAGAAACATAACTGAAAGACGTTAGAACACGGACCGACTCAAGGATAAACCACAAGGCTAGGAGAAGGAATGATCAAACTTGCCGCTCACCTCCTGACAGATACAGAGACACAGACTTTTTCAGATGAGGCTTAAGTGGGAATTTGTTTAGTTGGGCTGTGCAGCTATGTTTTGAAGGATTTAGTTTTGGGTGAGTTTTTTTTATTTGCTTAATAAAAGAGAGGATAATGGGAGAGATAGATTAATCTTCTAAAGTGATACTTGGGAAATAAAGCTATCTACATATTTGTATCTATGTGTGTATATGTACATGCATATATACATGTGTGTGTGTGGAGAGACAAAGAGAAGGAGAGAAAGGAAGGAGGGAGACAGAAAAAGAGAAAGAGAGTGAGAGAGAGAGAGAGAGAGAGAGAGAGAGAGAGAGAGAGAGAGAGAGAGAGAGACTAAAAACACAGAAAACAGAATGTCAGAACTAGGAAGGTCCCAAGAACATAGGATGCTAAAATTGAAAGGGGCCTTAGAGTGCATCCTGTTTAGAACCTTCTCTCCATTTTAAAAAAAACAATAAACTGAGCTCCAGAGAGGAGAAGTATCACCGCTAGTAGAAAAGCCAAGGCTAGAACCCAAGTCTCCATCCTAAAGGACTGATGAAGGACTTCCAGCCTGCAGAGAAAGAACTGATATTGACTGAATACAGACTGAAGCATGCTGATTTTCACTTTCTTTCTTTTTGTCTTTTATTCAAATCTTCTTGTACAAAATGACTAGTATGGAAATGTTTTACATCATTGCACATGTATAACCTATATCTGATTATTTACTGTCTCAGGGACAGGGGAGGGGAAGGAGGGATGGATAGAATTTGAAATTCAGAACTTGAAATAAAAATGCTTAAAAATTAAAATAAAAAAATAACCCAGGTGTCCTGCCTCCCAGACTGATGCTTTTTCAATCACTCCCTGGAGCCAGGCTAACTCCACCCTCCCTGTTGGCCTATGCTCTTCCTCCCTGGTCCCCTCCTGCACCTCAGCTTTCAAACCTGGCTTAGGATGAGACATAGGGACTTTTCCATGTATTTTTATAAATCATCTCTCTGTATCATGTGTTGGCTGTGATTTAGGGTTTTACTTTCTTTTTATAATGGAGCAATACAAGGTATTAGCCATGGCAACAGCTGTCTTTCCAGTTCCAAAAAGCAAACTCTCCTTTCTATCCTGGACAGAAAAACTTGATTTTCCTGGCCAAGCCCTGGCCTCCGAAGCAACAAAGAGCCACCTGCTGCCCTTGTCGAGGGGTGAAAGACGATAATTAAAACAAGGAAGAAAGTCTGGGAGGGGGCTTTCTGTACCAAGATCTAGCTCTCAAGGAAGCATCCAAATCCCAACTAAGACTCTCTGGCATTTCCTTGTCTGGTATCTGCTCAGCCCCTCCACCTCACATCAGGCTCTGGGGCCCCTCTGGTGTTCTGAGTGCAATAGTCCTAGGAGAGATTTCTTCCATTCTGGCTTGAGACAGCCTTTTTGGCAGTCACACCTTTCTTCTGCACATCCAGTCACTTTCTACTGTGTCCTGGAATTTCTATAGTGATTTAAGGTTAACAAAACCTTTGTTGTTCAGTGATCTTTCAGTTGCGTCCAACTCTTCACAACTCCATTTGGGGTTTTCTTGGCAAAGATACTAGAGTAGTTTGTCATTTCCTTCTCCTGTTCATTTTACAGATGAGGAAACTAAGGCAAACGGGGTTAAATGACTTGCCCAGGGTCACACAGCTAGTAAGTGTTTGAGGTCGGATTTGAACTCACAAATATGAGTCTTCCTGATTCCCAGCCCACTGCTCCATCCACCTAGCTGCCCACAAAGTCCTTTCCATAGCCTATTTCATTCACTCTTTATAACCTTCTGTGAAGGGTGCTCTTCATTCTCCTAATTTCACAGATGAAGAAACCGAAGCAGAGAAGAGTTAAAAGCTTTGTCCAGGCTTACACAGCTGGTAATTGTCTGAGGTAAAACTTGAACTCAGGTCTTCCTGACTCTGCCTTTGCTATTTTGTTCTCTAAGCCAGAGATTTTCAAATTTTTGGTCTCAGAACTCCCTAATATTCTTAAAAATTATTGAGGTTTATTTATATTTACTGTTAGAGATTAAAACATCTAACAATTATTATGAAAATAGTTAAGAGCTCACACACATCCCCAAAGGGTCTCAAGGACTCCCAAGGTGTCCTCATACCTTTTGAGGACTGCTGCTCTGAGCTACCATCCCTCTCCTCCCACCTCCAATATGGCATCCAAAATAAACAGACCATAAGAAATGAGGATAGGGGGAATTCAGATAACTCTGAAAGGATTTGTAGGAATTTATGAGGAGTGAAACAAGTAAAATGAAAAATGAGTAGCTCTACCCCCTTTGGGGATTGATGATGAGGGGCCGTCCCCTCCATCATCCATTTTAAATATCCTCTTTCAGTTGGCCAAGAGAACTTTTCATTGGTTGCAGAACTAGGACTCATGGATGTGCTTCAGAGTCAAATCCTGTTCCTTAGGTTATCTCCTTACTGCCAGCCTTGATGATTTTGTGCATTCAGTAGGGCAAGGATGTCCCCCTCCCTGACTCAGCACTGGACCTTAAGCCTGTGTCTGGGATGGGGCCACTTCCTGGTGGCTTCTTTTCTTTGGTACAAGACCTTGTGAGACATAGAAAGGTAGCTAACTGGTAACTTCCCCATCTAGGCAGACCCCCATGAGGCAAAGTGTCATCTGATAGCCCATAGTATTCAGTGACCATTTCATCAAACAAGGAACAAGTCTGGGCCCTGGCCACTTCAAAGAATACAGGCTCACCACTGAAGAACTTGGTCCTTTGAGATAACATAGTAAACTCTGGCTTGTCCCTTTATTCCCCAACCTTACATCCCCTTCCCCCACGATATTTGGGCAAGGATACATCTACGCTGCTTCAGAGAGGATTGGCCACTAATGTAAAGAAGTAAATCCACCCTACGACTCTTTCTTCCCCAGAATGGATGGCATGTGGCATGTAATTTTCTTTCTGTGTCTCTCTCTGTCTCTGTCTGTTTTGTCTTCATGGAGGGAAGGGGTCCATCCTTCCCATCCCCCCTACTTCTAACAAGCATGCCAAGCTCAGACATGTATGCTTCCTAGGCAAGCTTGAGCTGTTTCTCCTGTTTAGCATTTCTTTCCCTCGGCTTAGGGACTCAAATAGTCCTGAAAGCTGGACTTTTTGGGGAGTAGGTACCTTGGGTATCTTCAGTTAGTGTTCACCACGCTATAGCTACTTTCGTTTTTCTTGGAGAAGAGAATTATCCTAGATAGAGGAGCCCAAGTCCTGACCTGGCTTGTCAGAAGGCTAGGGGGAGACAGCCAGGCTGCATTAAAGGCAGAAGGCTGATTCATTCATCTGGCAAAATGCTTCAGGTTTTGAGGTTTTAAGTGTTAAACTCCCAGGAGAATATAACAGTAACATATGTAGGGCAATTTGAAAACTGTAAGGTACTATATGAAGGCTAGCTAGTATTACCTTAGGTCAATACTTCATTTTTGTCTTGGTTATTGTTCGCTTAGGAGTCTTGTATGCAAGAAATAAATAACTGTCCTAACTGTCCTACCTGATCTACACTATGCATTGAGAACCTTTCTGTTTCGCATTTGGAGTCAAACCTAAGTTTTAAGTCATTTTCCCCAGAATTCCTGGGCATAAAGAGCCAGAGACAATGAAATAGAGTCTGCCTACTCTCTTTTATAAACTAGTCTCTCTCCTCCCCCAAGACTGAGCCTTACCCACAATGGTAGGTCTAGACTTGGGGGTCCATCTTTGGTGGGAGAGGAGAGAGTGAGTCCCCAAGCCCCTGCACCCAGCAGCAGTTCTGTGTTTTTATACTAGACATCTCTAGATCAGGGGTGGGGAGCCAAAGGTCTAGAATATAGTAGGTGCTTAATAAACATTTGTTGATCGATTAATTACTGACCACAGGCTGGCAAATCCCTGTAAGAAACAAGAATCACAGAATCTTAGTATTGAAAGGGATCTTTTCAGTTGCATGAAAGGAAACAACTCTGAGTAAAAGAAAAAAATGACCCTGAAGAAGATAACGAAATATATTTCCCTCCTCACAACAGAGAGGTGGGGGACTATGAGGGCAGAATGTTATATACGTTGTCAGAATTGGTTCCTGCATAGAATGTCTTTGCTCAACTCTTTATCTTTACTTTCAGGCAGAGTTCAACTCAAGGGACCAGAAGGTAGAAATATAGAGGTGTCTGTGATATAAAAATTTAAAAAAGATGTCTTAACTAAGTCACTTAAACTCTCTGGGTCTCAATTTCCTCATCTGTAAAATACAGGAATTGGTCTACATGACCTTTAAGGTCCCTTCCAGAGTCAGCTAAGAGTTGGAGTCAAGAATTCCTGAATTCAAATCATGTCTACTAGCAGTTGTGTGATCCTGGGGAAGTCACTTAATTTCTTTCAACCTTCCTTGTCTGTGAAATGAAGGACCTCTAAACGTTTTTCAGCTTTAATCTATGATTCTATATCCTTTAAGAAAACAGTTTTAATAGAGTATTATAAACAATTTTATAGGCATCAATAAACTTAATTTTTTAACAGAAAAGACATGTGAAGTACATGTATTTCTTGTAAAGATCTGGACTTTGCTGATCTCACCATCTCTCCTCCAGTGCCTCCTGCTTAAAGACTTTTCCATATTGTCTTTTGTATTTATGTGAGGACCAGCCAGTCAGGAAGAAGGGAGTGGGGAGGATGGGGGTTGGCGCTGTCCAGGAGAGCCAAATGCTAATAAGGGATTCAGGGAAGTGAACCAAAGGGCGATTCAAGCCTGTAGGTCCCTTCCTATCTCACGCCCCACGAGCCAGTCAGGAAGACGAGGGGGAAATACTTTGCCCTCCTTGTCTGGTTTAAAAAGATTTTGGTGGTGCTTCACAGAAGGCCAAGGAGAAACAATCAAGGGCCTTCCTATGCTTTTCCGGTGCCTTTCAGAAAAGCTCCCTGGCTTTGTTTCCACAAATACAAAGACAGAACTGGGTATAGGTTATTTTTAGTGAATTCTTCCCTGTTATCCTAAATGACCCCCAGGGGCATAGCCCCAGAAACACGATTGCTTTGAGTCTCTCTGATCTTTGAGGGGGAAGTGGGAAATGCTTACAGATAGAAAGATCCCTTTCAGAACCAAAGACAAGATCTGAACTGGAAAAAATCTTAGAGATAATCTATCCATCCCCAAATAGGATTCCCTTCTACATGAATGGATAGATGAATGAACAAATGGGTGGATGGATGGAGAAATGGAAGGATGAATGGATGGACGAATGGATCAATGGATGGATGAATGGAGGGTTGGATGAATGAACAAATGAAGCCATGGTTGGGTGAGTAAATGAAAAGGAAGTTATTAAGGGCAAAGGCAAAACCCTAAAAACCTGCTTGTTTTGAGTCTCTCAGAAGGTGGATGGGGGTGGCGAGGTAAGGAGGAGTGTTCACAGACTGAAAGATTCCTTTCAGAAACAAGGATAACAAGATTTGAATTAGAAGACATCTCAGAGGCTGTCTAGCATAATCCATACCCAAACATGAATTCTTTTGACAACATGAATGAATGAACAGACGTGTATTAAGCTCTATGTGCCAAGTACTGAGGATAAGAGACAGAAAGAGACAATCCCTGCCCTCATTCAGGTGGTCATCCAAGCTTTTCAACTCTCTGTTTGAAGACTTCTGGTGCCTTCCTATGGCAGCCCACTCCACCTTGACCCTGATTGTCAGACATCATTGTTTTTAGGTTAAGGCTGACTGCTTCCTTTCACAATTCCTACCCACCATTCTTTGTTTTGCCACCTTGGGCTAAGCAGAACAAGTGGTCTTTTTTTTTTTAAGGCAGCCCTTCAAATATTTGAATACGGCTCTCTTGTTCCCTCCTAATTGCCCCAATCCCAAATCTCTTTTCTGAACTATCCAGCCCCCATTTCCCATATAGACAAAGTCCTTCATCACCCAGGATGACATTCTCTGGGTGTTCTGCCTGTGAATGTCCTTTTGGTGTACAGAATTGAACATAATACTAAAGATATAAAACAATCCCCTCCTACTTCTGAACATTATGCTTCTCTTAAAGCAACCCAAGATTGTATTAGTGGCTCTGGAGACCACCCACTCAAATCCATAAAAATATTTAATGATACCCGGTAAGAACATATCTCTGGGGAACTCCACTAGAGATACTGAGTCATTTGGGTCCATTCCAGCAACTCTGACTTCAGCAATCTGTGTGATCATCTACCCCACAAATCCCCATCTTGTCCCTTAAGAAAAATGTGAGGGACTTTAACGGTTCTATTGAAGCTATCAGTGCCTTATCCAAAAATTCAAAAAATAACGTTAATCTGGCCTGAGCGCTTCTTCGAGATTCTGGTTTCCATTTCTAACTATCCCTTGATAAGTTATTTTAGAATTTTACCCAGGAATCAAATTCAAGCTTATTGGTGTATAGTTTGCTTTGGTTTTTTAATTCATCACCTTTCCCCAACTGCCTTCTCACTCTGGTAATTCCTTCAGCACCTGTGGCCTCCACTCTGGAACATCCCTCCACCCTTGGGCCTTCTCTTTCTAGAACATCCCTCCAGTCCTGTGGACTTCTCACTCCAGAACATTCTTTATTCCTGAGGTTTTTTCACTGTTGATTATTTCTTATCTCAAGACAAAACTGCACAGTCCCCTCCCTCACTTAAGTCCAATTCACTTGCAAGTCATGACATCGCCTTCCAGATATCATTGGCCTTCTTCTAGAATGAAGGACAAACAGTAATCTATGAGTGGCAGTAGCTTCCCAGCTGGCCAGTTCCAGTTGGTCAACACAGCTCATTCCTTCCTTCCCTTCTTCCCTCTCTCCTTCCCTCCCCTCCCTCCATCCACATAGCACCCACTTACTAGTGGGTACTCTGCCCAAAGGAATATAAATTTTGATTGCTGAAACCTCACAAGATATGTTATGCTTTATGGGCTAGATTTCTTTTTTAAGGACCATGCCTTAAACTCAAATCAGTCTGGCTCTCATTGATTGGCCAATACCATGATAAAGTCATGTCATTTTTTTATCTTTACCATGTCACGATAAACATGTCATTTTGGTCCTCTCGGAAGACAAAGGACAACAACCAACCAACAAAATTTGGATGGCCCAAAGATGCCCAGTTGACGTGGGTTTTACTGGTCAGATTCATTTCTTCTCCTCTCTCCTCTCCTCTCCTCTCCTCTCCTCTCTTCTCCTCTCTTCTCCCAAAACCTTAGACCTACTGCACTCTGAAGCTCAGACACCACTGGGCCCCTGCCTAATGGCTCTTCTGGACCTACCTGGCTTAAGAGTAATTATCACCAGTAACTCTTGCTGTTTCCCTCCCAGTCTGATGTCTTTCCTTTTCTTTGCCTCATTAAAGGGACCATTCCCTGTCTACTTCTTAAACAGGCCTAGTCAATGAATAAGCTTTCCCTCACCTTAAGTGAGTAACTGCATAGACCTGCGTCTGTTGGGGCCAAGGTCTCCCAGTGCATCCTGGGTCATCTCCTGTCATCCTGATGAATATCTGGTCACTGGATTCAGATGACTCTGTAGGCTGACACCATTGCACAGTCCTCCCTCACTCAAAACAATGTCAAGTACAAGTCATGTCGTAATTCCTCTGATGGCATGGTCTTCTTTGGCAGTGAGGGATGAACACGATGGTCCAACAATAGGTGCCAGTCCAAGCCTCACTTGATCATTGTTTAAGCTCCAGTGGCTCAGAATGAATGTGGATAGTTTTGACCAGAAACCCTGAAGATCTTTCCCTCCCAGACTGATTTTGTTTTGTTTTGTTTGGATTTTTTGACTAAGTAGTAGAGGCCATTCTGTGCCTCATTTCTTACCTAGCCTTAGTCACTGAATAGGCATTGCCTCAGTCAAACAGAGACCTAGGAAAGACATTAGCTTAAAAGGTCCAAAGTCTCCCACTGTATCTGAGACCATCTCCAGTCGTCTATCTCTATTTACCTCTGGTCATTGGACTCAGATGGGTCCTGAGGAAAGAGTGAGGCTGGTAACTGCACATCCCTCCCTCACTTAAATACAACTCTCTTGGATGTCATGGCATCACCTTCCTGATGTCATAGTCTTTGTCAAGAGTGAAGGACAAACAGGAAGGAGGGAAGGAATGATTTCTTTTCCATCCTGTCTATAGATTGCCTGGTATAGATTTGTTTGCATGTTGTTTCCCCTCCAAAGGTGTGGGTTCCCTGAGGGCAGGGATTGTCTTTTGCCTCTTTTTGCATCCCTTGCGTTTACCACAATGCCTGCACAAAGTTCTGCCTTAACGAATGTTTATTGTCTGACTGGCTGACTGACCAATGGGGGCTCCTTTTCATGTATGAACTGGATTAGATGGTGCCTGAAGTCCCTTACAACTCTCCTTCAATTCAACAAGACTTATTACGTGCATAAGCCTTCAAGAAGCTTTAATTCAATTATGGAGAAATACCATATGAGTAGAAAAGCAAATTCAAACTAAACACAAAGTAATTCCCAAGGGCAGGACCCTAGCGAATGGGGAAAGGATTGAGCTGAGCTTTGAAGGCACCTAAGGAGACGGTGCCTCTAGGCATGGGGAAAGGACCTTGGCCAACTCTAAAATTCCGTACTTTCCCATAAATTGGCCCAAGTTCCTGAATTCTCAAAGTATTGGGGAAGTAGGCTTCCTCCCCTGTATGTCAATGCCTTTCTCACAGACAGCCTCCTTTCCAAAGTCTCTACCCACAAAGTCACATTTCGAAAACAAGCTGAAACACAATGCTTGTGATCCAGCCTAGACAGGGAAGTAGTCTTTTCCTCCTGTGACCCTGTAGGGATGCCAGCCTCAAGGATGACTGCCTAAGGTAGGGAGTGGGAGGCCAGTGTACACAACCGAACTCCCAGAATCCTTGGCTTTCTACAGGTATTGGCAATGAACCCTGGTTAACTACCACCTTAAGGAGGGAGAAGGTAAAGGGAGACAGGGCCAATGAGGCAGAAAAACATTGCAAAACTCCTGAAGCAAGAACAGAATTCATTTCAGCCAGCATTTCATAAGTATCCACAGTGTGCCTAAAGAGAAAAATATGAAAATACTGCCATCTTTGTAAGTTCACATTTTTGTTATTCAGTCATGTCTGACTCTTCATGACCCCATTTGAGGGTTTCTTGGCAAAGATACTGGAGTGAGTGGTTTGCCGTTTCCTTCTCCAGCCCATCTTACACATAAGGCAAGCTGTGTCAAGTGATTTGCCCAGGGTCACTAGGCTAGTAAGTATCTGAGGCCAAATTTGAATTCAGGTCTTCTTGATCTCTAGACCCAGAATTCTGTGCATTATGACATCCCCTAGCTGCCCCAAGCATGTGTAAGAAACTCCTAATAGGAGACTCAGGATGGTATAGCAGCTGGCCAGTGTTAGAATAAGGAAGTCCTGGGTTCAAGTTCTACCTTTGTCCCATACTGGCTATGTAGTTCTAGACAAGTTACTTAAACTGTGTTCTGGGAAGCCCTCCAAAGTCACAGAGTGACTAAGTCACAGAGAAGGACCTGCATTAACAGAAGGAGTTCCCTATAACAACTGAATTACAAGTAGAGTTCTAGTCTTCTCCCTACAATGTGCCAGGCACTGGGCTAGGTGCTGGGGATTCAAGACAAATATGAGACAGTCCCTACCTCCAGGAATCTATACTCTATTAGAGGAAACAACCTACACACATAAGCTGGAGTTTGCTGGAGTCATTTCCTTCAGTCTTAGAAGAGCTGATTGTTAAATCTTCAGTGTGAGTTTTTATACCTCAGAAATCAACAAATGCCACAAAGCAGGACTCAATTTATTGTTTTGCTGATTTTCTAGACTTAGGAAGGTGACAGAAAAATGTTAATGAAACAAATTAAACTTTCAAGTGTATTCTGGGTAATTTATTTTTTCAGAGAACAGGTTGTTAAACATTTATCATCACACAGCTTCTTAAGTATATACAAAATAAAAGCACAGTTCTTTGGGCCTTAGTTTGTCATCTTCAAAATGGACATAATGACCCTTCAGAATGGAAAGCTGATTTTTTTTTCTGTACTGACTATGCTGTACTTTTTCTGCAGTATTTTTTCTGCCTGCTCCTTCTGGTTCTGAGCCACCTGGCTTCTACCTTGCAGGGAAAGGGTAGGATTATGTGACGGAAGATTAGAGTGTAACCTGGATTTCCATTCAAAGGGGGAAATGCAGAGAGAGGGCAATTGATTACCTTCACGTCTGGATACAAATCCAGCTCTTGGATTATCTCAGGAGGAGAAGTAGTGTTTTTGAAGTCAAGGTAGAGCCGGGTCTGAGCCTTGACTCTAACACCTACCAGCCAGATACACTTGAGCAAGTCTTTTCACCACCTCAAGCCTCAGTTTGCTCATTTGAGAAATGGGGATAACTAGTCTTTCAACAAACCTTTCTAGTTTCCTGGCCCTAGCTTTCCTGATCCCAGGCTATCTCTATTCCAGATACGCCCCACTTGTTCTGTCTGGTAGACACTAGCCTAATGGCCAACTCTCTACCTAAGGCAGCCAGAAGGACTGGTTCACCAGCCCTCTCCAGGGCCTCTTGTTGTTAGCCTGTGGTTACTTGCCTACATTCCCTTTGTCCTAACAGTTCTTGAGTTTCATAAGCCCCTAAGTTTTCATGAGGGTCTTGGGGTTGTGACCTCATTGGCAGACCCATGAGAAAGATAAAATCTCTTGTCCAGATTCTTTGTGCTGTCTTCATGCTGGATGAAAGGAGCTGACGGAAGAAGAAAACAAGAAGAAGAAGAAGGAGAAGAAGGAGGAGGAGGAGGAGGAGGAGGAGGAGAAGAAGAAGAAGAAGAAGAAGAAGAAGAAGAAGAAAAAGAAGAAGAAGAAGAAGAAGAAGAAGGAATAGAAGGAGAAGAAGAAGAAGGAATAGAAGGAGAAGAAGGAGGAGAAGAAGAACTGGTAGCCAAGTGGTTTAGTGGCTAGGGTATTGGGCTAGGAAGTCAGGAAGACCTAAGTTCAAATTCTGTCTCATTCACTTAATAGCTATGTGACCTCAGGCGAGTCATTTAACCTTTATTTGCCTCAGTTTGCTCATCTGTAAAATGGGGATAATAATAGCACCTACCTCACAGGGTTGTTGTAAGGGTCTCAGAAGGTAAAATGTAAGATCTGGGAAGGACCTTAGAGACCATCTAATCCAGTTTCTTCATCTAACAAATTAAGAAACTGAGGCTAAGCAAAGAGAAACGGATTTTGTCCAAGTTCACACAGTAAGTAGATGGAAAAGCTCAAAGTAAAACCCAGCGTTCCTGACACCCAAACCTGAGGAAAAGGAGCTGGTAAACATTTAACAACCTGCTCTTTCCCTTTTTTTTAATGTTTGCAACATGCTTTAAAGTTTAATCTGTATTATTAACATTTTCTGTATTACTCTTTTACACCTAGATAATCAACAAAACAATGAACCAGAGCCTCTTTCACAGAACTTTCTGGTTTCTGATGTGTAAATACAATGACATTTTAACAATCAGATCTCTACAGCCAACACAAGCTGGCTGCAAGACATCCCTAGCAGCTTCAGGCATGAAAATGGCCGTTGATTAAAATCTGGCTGAGGATTTTACTTCAAATTAATTAGTGGCTCTGTGGAAATCCACTGTGTTCCTGAACCCCACCCCAGAGAACACTGTCTCACCCAAGTCCCAAGGGGGTTACTCTGGAAGGCTCTGAGTCTGACCTTTCCCTGAAGTGACTGTCAAAAGGGAAGTCCATTTGGCAGAATGTCAAGGAGAATTGGACGTGGGGCAGCAAGGGGGTGAATGAGTCTACACGGCCACTAGGGAGGGGAAGCTTCAGTCATTATCTGGAAAATGTGAGGACAGTGGAGATGGCCAATCCCAACTCCCAGATTCCAAAATCTGCTGTTTTCTCCAAGTCATTCAGCCTCTGATAATTAACCTCAGGGATTTTGTCCTTGCCAAGCAGAAGGATGGAGGGATTTTATACAATTATCCGGATAATTCAGGCTTTTGTAAAAGCATCTATGGTTCTTGGGCTTACATAGAACGTTCTTCCTGTTTTCAAAATCATTTCCATTTCATCGAATCAGCTTTCTTCCTCCTCTCTAAATTCTATCCATCTTTCAAGGCCTCACTCATGTCTTCCCTTTCTCCATGAAGCTTTCCTGACCCAGTCAGTCTTATTTCATTCCTCTCAATGGCTACAACACATAGCTAATCAATAAGTTCATTGATCATTAATCACATTTCATTGTGAGTTCCTTAGGGACTAGCACAGTGCCTGGCACACAGTAAGTGTTAATAAATGTTTGTTGACTCGTAGATTTAGAACTGGAGAGAATCTGAGAACCCACCAAGAGTTCAAACCCTTCATTTGACCAAGAAGGAAATCCAAGCTGAGACAGTTAAAATGAATTGCTCAAAGTCATACTAGTAAGAAGTGTCCAAGGCAGGATTCAAATCTGAGTCTCTTGACCTGTGTTTTTTTTTTAATCAGTCAAGCAATAAACATTTATTAAATACCTACTGTGTGGTAGGAATCATGCTAAGCACTAGGGATACCAAAAGATGCAAAACACAGTCCCTTCCCTCAAGGAGCTTACAATATAATAGTTTTCCTAGAACTGGGGATGGGAGAGAAATGAGCCATACATGTGCTGTGGAAATTGAAATTTTTCAAAAATCTAATGATGTTCTGTCTTCATGTATTTTCACTGACTGTCTCTATGCTGAGAATGATCTCCTTCCTCATCTCCAGCTCCTGGTTTCCTATAAGTCTCTGCTAAAATCCCATCTGCTGCTGGAAACTTTTCTCAGGCCTCTCTGAATTAATGCTTTCTAGGTGTCCCTGGATATCTTAAGCACACCTAATTATTTACCTGTTGTCTTCCCCATTCAAATGTGAGCTCCCTGAGGGCAGGGAAAAGTGACTGTTTCCGCTCCTTAGCACTTAGAATTGTGTATGTTACGTGATGGTTGGTTGTTGTCATTTGTTCTGGAAGAGGACCAAAATGACATCACCATGATAAAGTGAAGTGTCAATGTGTAGGACTATGACTGATCAGACCAATATGAACTCAGAATGTTCTACCACAGATGGGGCACAGATAGTCCATGTGATCATTTGCAGTGGTTACTCCAGATTTGCACATCTTACGTTTACTTTGTGCTGTCTCAGTTCTGCTTTGCTCAAACAGCACAGCACCTTTTCTGATGTGGGCACGCTATGCTGAGTGGTCTTGTGCCAGTGTCTCCCATGTTGCACAATCAAATCCAAAGTTCTGGAGAGACCTTGAGAGTGTCCTTGTATCATTTCTTCTAGCCACCATGTGATCACCTGCCCCATGCAAGTGCTCCATAAAATAGTCTTTTTGGCAACCATGCATTTTGCATTCAAACAACATGACCAGCCCATTGGAGTTGTGCTCTCTGAAGCAGAGTTCGAATGCTTGGCAGTTTAGTTCAAGCAACAACCTCAGTGTCTGGTAACTTATCCTGCCAGGTGATCTTCAGAATCTTACTAAGACAGTTCAAATGGAAGTGATTCAGTTTCCTGGCATGGTGCTGGTAGATTGTCAATGTTTCACAGGCATACAACAATGAGGTCAGCACAACAGCTCTGTACACCTCCAGTTTGGTAGTCAGTCTAACATCTCTTCTCTTCCAAACTTTTCTTTGGAGCCTCCCAAACACTGAGCTAGTTCTGACAATGTGTCAACTTCTTTATCAATGTGTACATTCCTAGAAAGTGCACTACCACGGTAAGTGAACTTATCCACAGCATTCAAAGCTTTTCCATTTGTTGTAACTGATGGTCCCACGTATGGATAATGTGGTGATGGAGCACCTGTGTTTTCTTAGTGTTAATTATTAGGCCAAAATTAGCACAGGCAGCAGAGAATTGATCCATGTTTTATTGCATCTCAGTTTTGGAGGCTGCATTGAGCGCACAATCACCTGCACTCAGGAACAGTCGATACGGTGTTTGTGGCCCAACAACTCCAGGAGAAATGCCAGGAGCAGAACAGCAGTTTGTACACAATGTTTGTAGATCTGACCAAGGCCTTTGACACTATTAGTCATAAGGGCTGATGGAAAATTATGTCAAAATTTGGTTGCCCAGAGAAGTTCATCAGTATTGTACGTCAATTTCATGATAGCGTGTTTGCCTGGGTTCTGGATGATAGATGGTGCTCTTGTGCCTTCCCAGTCACCAGTGGAATGAAGCATGGCTGTGTGCTTGCTCTCATGCTTTTTAGTATGATGTTTTCAGTCATGTTGTCAAATGCTTTCAATGAGGATGAACGTGGCAGCAAGGTCAGTTACCATACCGATGGTAAGTTCTTCAATTTGAAAAGGCTACAAGCCAAGACCAAAGTGGAGGGAGTGTTGGTGCATGATTTTCTGTATGGTACTTGGTAAGTGTTTGTTGACTGACTGAGGCTGAATCAAGAGGGTGCAGTGTCCATAGAAAAGATGGTCTGGTGTGCTCCTACTGCATCCAGGGCCATCTCCAGTCATCCTGATGTATATCTGGCCACTGGACACAGATTGCTCCAGAGGAGAAAGTGAAGCTGGTGACTTTGCACAGCCCTCCCTCACTTAAATCCAATTCACTAGGAAGTTGTGGCATCACCTTTCTGATGCCATAGTTATCGTCAAGAATGAAGGACAAACACTAGCAGGAAGGAAAGAAGGAAGGAAGGAAGGACAATGGGATAGAGGGAAAGAAGAAAGGTAGGAAGAAAGGAAAGGAAAAAAGAAAGGAAGGTAGGAAAGAAAGAGTCATCTCAATTTATATCTCCCCACTGGACACAGATGGCTCCAGAGGAGAAAGTGAGACTGTTGACTTTGCACAGTTCTGCCTCACTCAAATCCAATTCACTTGCAAGTCATGGCATCACCTCCCTGATGTCATAGTCCTCTTCAAGAATGAAGCAACAACAAGAACTGCTGCCCACATCTGGAGTATTGCATTCACAGCTGGCTTTTAGAGTTTAGACAGGACATTGATAAACTCACTGATGAGAAGGGCACCCAGACTGGGAACATGAAGATCTGTTGAAAGGACTCAAGAGCTTTTAGCCTGGAGAAGGGCAGATGCAATAGCTTGTGGCAATGTATTTGAAGGGCCCTCTTGTAGAAAGGGGAAGAGCCATCTTCTGCTTGACCCCAGAATGCAGAATAAGGACCAATGAGAAAGAAAGTGACAGAGAGGTCAACATGGTCTTGATGTAAGGTCAAACTTCATGACAGTTGATCTGGACCTAACTGACTCGGAGGAACTAAGATTTGAACTCAGGTATCCCGAATCCAAGCTTAGCCCTCTGCTAGATGGCTAGTTAACTCCCCATAAATATGGGAGTTTTTTGAAAATTATTTCATTTTCATATATTTTATATATTACACATGTTTATACAGTTTATATATTTACACATTTTATTTTCGTGTTTTCAAAAATAACATTTCTGTAGTGCTTACTATTGGTACTGTGCTAAGCATTTTACAGTTTTGATCATTTGATCCTCACAACAACTATGGGAGGTAGGTGCTATGATTATCCCCATTTGACAGATGAGGAAATGGAGGCAAAGAGAGTGACTGGCCCAGGCTCACACAGTTAGTAAGTTTTTGAGGTCACATCTGAACTCATGTCTTCCTGACTCCAGGCCCAATGCTCTGTCCTCTGCACCACCTAGCTGTCCTACCTTTCTGTCTAAAAATAAACTTCTCCCCTCCTCTACTCCAGTAGACCTCACTGGTAACAAACAATAAAAAAGAAGGAAAGAAAAGGGAGGACTCAGTAAAACGAATATATTAATAATCTGTCAATGTTCCACACCCATAGTTCCCCACCTCTGCAAAGAGCATATGGGGTCTTCATTAGTCACCCCAATTCACAAATGGCTCCAAGTTCAATGGAAAACAGGGCTCTTGTGGAAGGCAAGTAAATAATCTTGCTTTGAATCCTGGACTTCTTACTGACAAAGCAAGTTGGGAAACACTCGGCCTATACCCCCAAGCTCCTGACTTCAAAGTCCCCACACTGGGTTGTGAAGGCCTGTAACAGCTCTGATGGGAAATAACAGAACCGTCGGGGCAATGAAACTGGCCCCAGCTGGGCTCTCTCAGAGCCATGTGCACATCCCTCCTAGGCAGGAAGGCAAAGACTCTGGGTCCCAAATGTAAAAGGACAATTAATCACTTAGACAATCACACCATCAGTGAGACAGATGAGCAGACAGAAAGGAAACCAACCAGGGAGAAAAACCAAGTGACAGACAGACAGACCACTGTTAGAGAGAGAAAAGCTTCTCTCTCAAATCAGCATGAGTTTATTAAGCAAGTGAATACTTGGGATGAGGCTTGGAATGATTAGGCTGATGTTGCACCCCAGAAGAAGAGCCATGGATTCGAGCCATGGCTCTTCTGGAAACTTGCTGAGCTCCCCTGAAATACCCCTTTTCTGTCTCTGGGCCTCAGTTTCCTCCCCTGTAAAAGGAAGGGTTGGGAAGAGGTAAGCTCTATGGTCCCTTCTGGCTCTAGACTCATGATCCCTTGTAAAGTGGTGAGCCCAGAGTCAGGGAAATGTGGAGTCATTTCTCACCCTTACACTCTATGTTCTATGTCCTAAAGTCTCTTCTAGGCTTAACTTTCTGTTTTGCAACAGTCCTTTATGGCCTTTGTAGTCTTGGTTTGAGGTCCTTAGTGATCACAGAATTAGTGTTGGGAGGGACTTTAGAGGGCAGTTAGGTGCGAGGCCTGGAGTCAGGAGGACCAGAGCTCAAATCCCGTCTCAGACATTTACTAGCTGTGTGACCCTGGGCAAGTCACTTCACACTATTGCCTCAGTTTCCTCATCTGTAAAATGAGCTGGAGAAGGAAATGGTGAGCCACCCCAGAGTCTTTGCCAAGAAAACCCCAAATGGGGTCTTGAAGAGTTGGACACAACTGAACAACAAATTCTAATCTCCTTATTCTATACATGTAGATGAGGGAACTGAGGTTTCCTCAAACCAGGCATTCTATGCTCTAAGCACTCTTTCCTTTCCAACATTTTATTGTTTGGGTCTTTCCCCTCTTCCCACCACAGCTCTGACATTGTACAATCTAAGCTCCCTGATAATTCAGACGTTCCATGTTCTAGGTAAGGCAGGTAGGTGAAGGGAGCAATAGGCATGGAGTTAAGATCTGAGTTCAAATCTTGCCTCAGACCCTAAGAAAGATGCTTAATCTCCACACCAGCTTTAAATCTGTGCTACCATGGTCCTTCCTTAAATGTCTGGAAGATATTCTCTATTCTAAGACCCTTCTTAGCTCTGACATCCCCTGTTCTCCGGCCCCTCCCAACTCTGACCTTCTCTGTTCTCTAGCCCATCCTATGCTGAGGTCCAGGCTGAGCTGTGACCATCCTCTCATTCCTATCACTGAGACTTTCTCATTCCTAGAGAGCTCACTCCTCACTTTCTCTCCCTGTCCAGGAAAAGTTCCCAGATCGCTCACCAACCACAGGATTGATTAAAAACCTCCCGTCACAGATCCATCTAGTTATTGCCTGGAGATGCCTGGTGTGGCGCCCATTAGGAGCTGGCTTCTGGCTGCTTCTTCCACTTCCTCATTGGCTTCTCAGCCCAGACCTTCCATTCCTGACTTGTTCTTGGCTCCATAGTTCTGGAATTCTTCATTCTGCCCCCAGACGGGAGAGAAAAAGACCTGGCAGCTCTGGCATAAAGACGCTGAATTCCCATCAGTTACCAAAGTCTCCGAGGCTCTCTTTGCTCCTCTGCCACCCCCTAGGTTGGTGGCAAATTACCCTTGGGCCAATACCATCATCACTCCCTGCTCTTTACTGGTCACTCAATTTTCCCAGTGTGGGATATAGGGCAAAGGGAGGGTGACAGGCATTATTGACAATGATGACAGGATGGGATGCATCATCCTTCTGAAAACCCAGTCTACCGATAGATGATTAAAAGAGGAGGAAGTCAAGGCAGAGAAGGAGAGGTGATGGTGGTAATAGTGGCAGTAGCAGTAATAGTAGTCGTAGTTAACTTTATATTGTGCTATGTTCCAGGCCACCACCCTGGGAGGCTGATGCTGTTGCTATCCCCATTTTACATCTGGGGAAACTGAGGCAGACAAAGGTGAAGTGACTTTCCCAGGATCACACAGCTAGCAAGTGACTGAGGTTGGATTTAAACTCATCTAATCTTCAGGTCCAGCGTTCTCCACCCAGCCACTTTGATCAGCTGAGGATCATGGCATTTATGTCTCTAAGGCACCATAAAGATCATCTTGGTCACCAGTCTCATTATACATCTGAGGAAACTGAGGCCCAGAGAGATGAAGGGACTTGTCCCAAGTCCCACTAAGGCATGATTTGAACCCAGATCTCTGGTTCTCTCTTCACTCTGATCAGGTCTGACTCCTCACCGCGCTCTGCTCCACTCCCATGCACATTCCTCCCTCTCCCCACTCCTTACTCCGTTTCCTGCTTCCTTTAAAAATCTTGACCCAGCCTATCTAGGTAGGGTAATTGTGGGCACACAGTAAGAAGAGCCTAACTTGATTTCAAAAATGAAGATTATTCTTGCCCCCTCCCCTTTTAGGAATGAATCTGGGTTCAAATCCCAGCTGGGCTACTTTCTCACTTTATATAACTAATAACCTTGGACAAGTCACTCTCCCTGGCTAGGAATTCTATGACCCTCCCTGGGCCCCAGATGCCTCATCTGTACAATGAGGGAGGCTGACTATGTGGTCTCAGAGTTCCCTTCCAGCTACAGATCCATAATCATATATGTAAAATGGGTAGGTCATGTCCTTTCGCGATTTTAATCTATGATCCCATGATGTAAAGAGAATTGGCTTTAGGATGAGAGAACTTGGGTGTCCCACTTAGTTCCTGTGTGACCTCTGCTTTGTAGCCTCAGTTTCCTCATCTGTAAAATGGCAGGTTGTACTGGCTGACTTTTAACATACCTAAGCTCTTATGACACTGCCTCTCCCCCTTCCCCTGCCTAAGGCAATGAGATTCTACTCCTCTGCAGTCAGAAATAATTCCTCTGTCCATGTTCAGTTCTCTAGTAATGAGCTTCTCCACACAGAGAGAGGCTATTTCTCAGGCAGCAGCGACGCCGTCCATCACAGAGTCTGTCCTGCCTTGACATCCCGTGATCTGCCATTTCTCCTCCTATTTAGTGCCTGTTAAGTTACTCTGAAGCCCTTGAAAAGGAAGAGTCCTCAGACGCCACATCCTCTAATAGCTTCTGGGCTTTCTTTGCATTCAGATCAGAGGAGACTCAGTCCATGGCCTTCCTCTGGCTCCCAGGGACATCGCTCCATCCTGAGCTACATTCTGTCCTTGTTCTTGGAATGTCTCCTTTTGCAGCTTGGGATTATGGGGCAGCTACCTCCTCTACACTGAGATGGAGCTGTCCAAGGTTGAGAGACAGAGACAAAGAGACATAGACAAAGACAGAGTGACAGAGAGAGAGAGAGAGAGAGAGAGAGAGAGAGAGAGACAGAGACAGAGACAGAGACAGAGACAGAGACAGAGACAGAGACAGAAAAAGACAGAGAAATAGAGAGAGACAAAGAGAGTCAGAGACAGAAGGGAGAGACAGAGACAAACAGAAAGAGAGAGACAGAGAGACAGACAGAGAGAGAATGTCACCCTGGGAGCTAAGATAAAAAACAAAAGAGAAAAAAGAAAGAAGTGTCTGTCCAGAGCTATCCCAGTCGTAGAGGGAGCAAGATGGAATGGACAGAGGAAGAGCATGTGAGCCTAGAGCAGAACGAACTTGAGTGTTGGCTGGCTCTGCCATTAACTGATACTTAGGAGGAAACAGAAGGGATTCAGAATTAGGATGATGTGGTTTCAAGTCCCTTTTCCACCACTTAATACCAGACTAACTTTGGGCAAACCACTTAACTTTCCAGGTCCTCAGTTTCTTCATCTGTAAAATAATTCTTATTGGGCTGAATGGCCTCTGAGGTCCCTTCTGGATCTAGATATATGATGCTTTGATTACATGATCTCTAAAGGCCCTTCCAGCTCCAGATCTCTATGCTCCTGATGTAGCTGTGTGACCCTGAACAAACTACCTCACCTGTCTGAGTCTCAGTTTCCTCATTTATAAAATGGACAAAGTAATAATACCTAGAGTGCTGTCCTCACAGGGTTGTAAGGTAAGGCAGCTAGATGGTACAGTGGATAGAGCTGAGGATTTGAAATCAGGAAGATCTAAGTTCAAATCCAGTTTCAGATAGTTATCAGCACTAGGTAAGTCATTTAACTTCTACCTACCACATTTTCTTCAACTGTACAATGGGGATAATAATAGCACCTACCTCCCAGGTTTGTCGTAAAGATCAAATGAGATGGTATTTGTAAAGCACTTAGCACAGTGCCACCCAGCACATAGTAGGTCCTATATAAATGTTTGTTCACTTTTCTTGTGAGTAAACAAAACTTTGCCACATAAATGTCAGTCACCATTATTATTCATGAGATGATGAGTTGGAAGAATTCTTTGAGATTTTCTGTTTCAATTTCCTCATTTTATAGATAAACTAAGACCCAATAAAACTAAGTGGTTTACCTAAGGTCACACAGCTTAGTTTTGAACGTCACTCCTCTCATTTCAAAGTCAGTGGTCTTCCCACTGAGCTGTGGTCCAAGCTCTACCTTGTTGTACTATTTGGGGACAGACACTTCCCATTGTGGAAAAGCATTACTTGTGGCATCAGATACCATGGCTCTTGAGCTAATATTTCTATGGTGCCTCAAGGTTTGTGAAGTACTTTACAAACATCACTTTTGATCCTCACATCAACTCTATGAGGTAGGTGCTAGTATTATGCCCACTTCACAGATGAGGAAACTGAGGCAGACAGAAATTAAATTATTTGCCCAGGGTCACGCAGCTAGTAAGGGTCTCAGACAGGGTGTGAACTCATATCTTCCTGGCTCTGAGACTCTAGCTGCTTCACTTCAACTCAATTCTCTGCTCACTCACTTCACACTTCTATTTGTGTGACCTTGGACAAGTCACTCTCTGGTCCCCAGTCTCCTTATCTATTAGATATCTTCAGATCCCCCCAGGATCCTACCATCTTTAGGCTTCTTCTTCTTCTATACAATAAGGTGGGGGAGAGGGAGTAGGTGTAATAGAGAATATGTGAAATTTAAAGTCCTGAGACCTGAATTCTAATCTTGGCTCCAATTTTCATTTCCTCTGTGACCTCAGACCTTACTTAACTCTCTCCGGGCCTCAGTTTCCTCTTCTGCCAAATGAAGCAGGTGAGTAAATTATTTCTAAGGCTCCTTTAAGGTCTAAAATTAAATAATTTTGTGAAATACAAACAAAAATTTCAGAAGAAAGCAGTTGTCTCCCACACCTGGGAAGATTGGGTGTGGAGGGGAAGGGTGTGTGTGTGTGTGTGTGTGTGTGTGTGTGTGTGTGTGTGTGTGTGTGTGTGTGTGTGTGTGTGTGTGTGTGTGTGGCCTGGGGAGCCATTCTCCAGGATCAAACAAGGATAACTGTGCTTAGCCTTCTGGTGAAATTTATATTCCCCATCATGTTTTTAATCTCTAGAAATTTAGCAGCATGGCCATAAGCTGTATTAAGAACACAGCCAATCCATCACCACAGCTCCCAGAGACACTCCTGAATGAATGATAGCCTTTTAGATGTGAGGATGGTCTGGTCTGCAATTTTTAATGTACCTTGCTGTAGACAGCTACAGAAATGCCTGCTGTGGGGAAGGTAGAAGAGCACAGCAAGTCGAGGCTTGAAGCTCAGGGGAGCAGGTGTAGCAAATGCAAGGAATCTGAGTGTACCAGGAGGCCTTAGGAGATCAGAGGGGTTATACCCTTATCTTTCAATTCAATAAGCACTTTTGAAATACTGTGCCAGGTACTGCAGATACAAAGACAGAAAGGAAATAGTCCCTGCCCTCAAGGAACGTAACATTCTACTTGGAGGGATCCAACATAGATGCAAAAAAGTAAAAAGTAATGTAATTTTGGGTGCTGATGGTATATGAGCTAAATAGAGGAGGTGGATTCAAATAGGTGAATGAGAGGAGGGGAGTGTGCTCCAGGTACAGGGCTCAGCCCATACAAAGGCATGGAGGTAAGAAATAGCATGTAAAATTCAGGAATCATCTCATAGGCCAGTTTGATTGGAAGAGGGAATGTATGAACGTCTGAAAAGATGAGTAGGAGCTTGATGATGCAGAGCTTTCAATGTCATGCTGAGTTTTTGAGTAAGGGAGTAACATAATGAGACCTCTGCCTTGGGAAGATTATTTAAATAGTTGTGCTGAGGATGACTTTCCTCCCAAGAGAAGGCAAGCTCCTTGAGGGCAGGGACTATTTTAATTTTATATTTGCATACACACACACACACACACACATACACACACACAGTGCCTGGCATGTAACCACTATTATCAGAGCTGCTAGATGACACAATGGATAAAGCATTGAACCCAGAATCAAGAAGACCTGACTTTGAATCTTCCCTCAGACACTTCCTAGCTGTGTGACCCTGGGAAAATCATACCACCTCTGTTGGCCTCAGTTTCCCCATCTATAAAGTGGGTATATAATAGCATTTACTTCCTAGGGCTGTTCTGAGGATAAAATGAGATAGTATTTTGCCAACCTTAAAGCACTTTGTAAACAGTAGCTATCATTACTACGTTTATTAAGTTAATGAGTGGATGGACAGATGGACAGATGAATAAATGGTTTCAAGAGCAGAGATCTAGAAGTAAGGAGATCATTGAGGAGTCTTCTGGACCGCTGAGTTCAACCAAAGAGTAATGAGGGCCTGAAGACATTTGTGGACCAGAGGAAAATGATGAGCCCAGGCCACACCAGCACGTTGGTGGCTGAGCCAGAATCCACTATTTCCACTATGACTCTGGATGTGGCAGCAAGAAATTCTTATGAGAGGCAGAAGACTGCACAAGAGAGACCCCTTAACATTTCTTCTGGCTCTAAGAGGTTCAGATTCACCCCCTGAGCTCCCTTCTTTCCTTCCTGACAAAGGAGTTCTCACCTCCCCATCCCCAGACTCCTCAGATCAAGGGCAAGGCTGGCCTTCACCTATGACAGCAAAGAGTATCTCCCCTGGGGCCAGGAGTCCTGGTTTTTGTGTGGCTGTAGGATGGAAGCCCATGGGGCCCAAGTGGGCTCCTCAAGGGCCTCTCGTAATTGCCCCTTCTCTCCTACACTGCAGGGCATTTGGGGGTGGGGTTTCTATCATGGTTTGGAGTCTCCCCTGCTATGAAGCAAATTACTTTCTCTACCTCTTCCTCCCTCCCTTGCCTGTTCTCTCTCTCATTCATCTCCTTCCCTGCCTTTTTTGCCCATCCTCTCTGTGTCATCTGCCTCCCATCTTTCCCCCCTTCTCTCTGCCTTTCTCTAAGTCTCTTCTCTCTCTCTTTCTCTGTCTCTTCTCTCTGTGTCTCTTTCTCTTCTCTCTCATATGTCTCTCTCCCTCTTCCTGTCTCTCATTCTCTCTGTGTGTCTGTCTCTCCCTCTCCCTCTCTGCCTTTCTGCCTCTGTCTATCCCTCTGTTTGTCTCTGTGTTTCTCTCTGTGTTTCTGTGTCTGTATCTGTCTGTCTCTGTCTCTGTCTGTCTCTGTCTGTTTGTGTCATCTGTGTCTGTCTCTCTGTCTGTCTCTGTCTGTCTGTCTCTCTCTCTGTCTCTCTCTCTGTCTCTCTGTCTCTGTCTCTGTCTCTCTGTCTCTCTCTGTCTCTCTCTGTCTCTCTGTCTCTCTCATCTCTCTCTCTCTCTCTCTCTCTCTCTCTCTCTCTCTCTCTCTCTCTCTCTCTCTCTCTCTCTCTCTCTCTCCCTCTCTCTCTGCCAGATGGTTTGACTGTGGCCAGTAGTTCCCCATGGACTCAAATTCAGGAAGTCTCTGAATCCAAGGACATCCTGTTCCATTCTCCTCCCATGGTTATAGTCCCTTGCAAATTCCCCTGTTCAACTGACCCATCTCCTACAAAAAGCAGAATCTCTGAGCTATTTTTAGGTTCCCAACCTGGCAGACCAAGCCTCCCAGAGAGCTCCTCCTAAGGCACTCACTCAGGTATCCTACTGCTTACTCATCCCGAGGCACCAAATGTTCCCTGGTCTCATGATCTGGTTCTTTCTCTGAATTTGAGCCTCATTTCCCACATCCGAAAATTCAGAGAATCTCCAAATAGGAAAGAACCTCAGAGCACATCTGGTCCAACACCACCCTGAACAGAAATGCCTTTTGCAACATCTTCAACCAACCTCTGTCTCAGGCAGGCCTCCCATGAGGGGTAACATGCTATTGTGTCTCCACATCTCTGCAGAGGCAGGCAGCCCAGTCTGCTGCTGGACAGCTCTCACCATGATAGATACCAAGCTGAAATCTGACTCTCTCTGATTCCCGCATATGACTCCTAATTTTCACAGATTCATGGAATTTCTGAATTTTCAAACTGGAAGAGACCTCAAAGGTTCAACACACAACTGGAAAATTATATATACATACACACACATGCATGTGTGCATGTGGGTGTGGGTGGGTGGGTATATATAAAAATATATATCTCCCCACTATCACAAACAGTAACTGTCCAGAATGTCAGGGAGGGGAAGTCACCTCAGCTTTGGGACAGCTCTGGTTGTTAGAAAGGAAGGAGATAAGTACTTATTTAGCATTTACTATGCTAAGTAATTTACCAATATTATCTCATATAATCCTCACAAAAAAAACCCAGCAAGGTTATCATCCTCACTTAACAGATGGGAAACTGAGATCAGCAGAGGTTAAGTGACTTGCTCAGGGTCAAACAGCTAGTAAATGTCTGAGACTGGATTTGAACTCACCCACTGCAGTACCATCTAGGTGCCAAAAGCTAAGCTTTTCTTAACATCCAGCTTAAACATGCCCTCCTACATTCTTCCCCCTTCTCATTCTGGAAGCTCCTGAGTTCAGACTAGCCTTGGTCATTTCTTCATCCCTCTCTGCTACTCTCCTGACTCTCCAAACTTACCTACTGCCATCTGCCCCCTGACCCATACACACACACACCCCACCACCCCCATTCATCCCCCACCTCCTCATTCCTGCCTTTTCAGCTCCCTTTTATGTGTGTCTTTCCCCATTAGATTATAAGGTTCTTGAGGATAGGAACTGACTTCCTTTCTGCTTGTGTTTGTATACCCCACATTTAGCAGTCTCAGACTTAATAGTTTGAACTTAATCAATGTTTGCTTCCTTTCTGATCTTTCCCAATCGCCAGTTGCCACCCCGCCCCCCAGAGTCTCAGATTTAATTACTTCATATTTCTTTGTATTGATTCTTCCCATGCTTATCCTGACACTTGGCTGTCCTATGAGAATGTGTGCTCCTTGGATATAGAGATTGTTTCATTCTTGTGCTCCCTCCATGCCTGGAACAATGACTGGAACATAACAGGTCCTTCATGAATGCTTGTTGGCTCATCACACGTCCATCAACACAATAGAATAAGTGGCTATGCAGAATGACTGGGGGTGTTGTGAACAGCCCAATGGGGACCCCAAAGCATAAGACTGAGATGCCTCACATATTATCCAGCACCACAAACCATGCAATCCTGTAGGGCATCCAATGATATCATTCAACCAACGTTTCAAGACTACCATTAGTCTACATGCCAGTAATTTATTTTAAAAGGCAAACTGGGTTTTGTAAAGTGCTTTAATACTACAATATTGTTGCTACAGACAAGATTTGTTTTGGTTTTGATGTGGCATGGCCCAAAATATTGAAGTCAGGAAGGCCTGGTCTCCAGTTGTAGCCTCAAACACTACCTGACCCAGACAAGTCACTTAATCTCCCTGACCCTCAGTTTCCTCATTTGTAAAATGAGAATAACAGTACCTTCCTCCTAAGGATATGCAAGGATCAAATGATATACCACAAGCAAATCTCTTTGCAAACCTTAAAGTGTTATGCAAATGGTAGCTATCATTATGATCAAATGAAATAATTGAAATATCACCCTATCAAATGAGATACATTCAAGGGTTAGGCAAATCTCAGAGCATCATATAGTGCAGCTAGGTGGGAGTGCAGTGGATAGAGCACTGGGCCTGGAGTCAGAGAGATCCATCTTCATGAGTTCAAATCTGGCCTGAGACATTCACTATCTGTATGACCCTGGGCAAGTCACTTATTCCTATTTGCCTCAGTTTCCTCTTCTGTAAATTGAACTAGAGAAAGGAATGGCAAATCTTTCCAGCATCTCTGCCAAGAAAACCCCAAATAGATTCAAGAAAAGTCTGAAATGATGGTACAGTAAAGCACCATACAATTTTTAGGTATTATATCATCATCAAATTTCAGAGTGCCTTTCTCCAGATTCTCTAACTTCTACTCTTTGCTTTAAGGGCTCTGTTTCTTGTTGACTTTGCTGCCAAGGACCCCAGATTAGATTGCTCAGGGAAAGACCCAGGCCCTGCCTGTCCAGCCCACATGGCTACAACCATAGTATTGAACCACTCAGTACTACATACAGCTCCCAGCTTCATCCTAAGGCACTGAAGGATGGATCACTGATGCCACAATCAATCAATCCAAGAATTCCCACTGGGAGTCTCTCTGTTTGTTGTGCAAGACTGGTGATGAATACCAAATGACTCTTTCACCTTGGGACAGCAATAGAAATCCAAGAAAGCCCATAGAAAAGTCTCCCATAACATAAATATTCTTTGCTTCCCCGCCCAGCATTATCAGAATGTCTGATAAGAAGTACAGCAGGGTTGGGTTTTTTTTGCTTGTTTATTTCTTCCTCCAGTAGATGCTTTTTTTGCAAATCTGAAAGGGATCCAGGGTATGGATGACCCCATGAGATGGAGCCCCTGGACTCTTCAGGAGAGAAAGAAACATGATCTAAACCTTCACTCTACCTTCCTTCTACAAAGCTGGGGCAGCAGAGGATGTCAGGGATGGAGGGATGGAAGTCCTGAGTCTGAATCTTCCCTCAAGCACTTACTAACTGGATAGCTTTCTCTTCAGTTCTTTGCAGTCATATCTGACTTTTTATAACCCCATTTGGGGGTTTCTTGGCAAAGACATTGGCATGATTTACCATTTCCTTCTCCAGCTCATTTTACAGATGTGAAAACTAGGCAAACAGCGTGAAGTGACTTGCCCAGGGTCACACAGCTAGTAAGTGTCTGAGGCTGGATTTGAACTCACCCACAAAATGAAGGGGGTGGACTCAGTAGCCTCTGAGGGTCTCTTCTAGCCCTAAATCTTGCACTCATTCAGCCAATCTTTCTTAATATGAGGGGCTGTAATAGCAGCTGGGCCTCAGGCCCTCCTGGTACAAGCCTCCCTCCTTCTGACTGTGCATTTCAGGTTCAGAGGAGAGATTACCTCTGACTAGGGGGAGCAGGGTAGGTGTCATTCATTCCTTAAGAAGTGTTCTACATGCACAATCTAATTAGATGAGATAGGAGAGGTATGAAACAGCATATACTCCATCAGACTATGCATTGGTTGATTTTCCTAAACTACTAGGGTTTTTTCCTTTTCTTTTTTGTTATTTGCTACAAGGGATGGCTCTCTGGGTAAGATGTGGAGAAGAGACTTATTGGGAATTTAAGGCAATTAAAAAGCTATCAATAAAAAATTTAAAAATGTGCCCTGGTCTAGCCTGGATTACCACCCTCACTCAGCTGAGTCTGTCAGTGACCCCAGGTCCTTCCCTTCTCTGGGTCTCAAGTAGCAGGGCTGCCATGGGCTCTGTCTACATAGCAAGCTGTGATCCCCTGAGGTCTGCCCAGTCCATCTGCTTAGATGGCACCTGCTGGGCAGGAGCAGGGCAGGAGCAGCCAGGTTGCTGGCTTCATGTCTCAAGGGGCCAGAGAGGGAATTGATTCCACTTGTTCTCACACCTGGTATCTTACACTCAGCTGATTTTTAACTTAGAGATAACAGACTCATAAAAGCTCTAGCACCTGGGCAGGGACAGCTCATGCCATTCCCCATTACTCGAAGAGACAACTAAGACCCAAGCTCCCTGGGCACAGAGGGAGGGCCATCAGGCCTTGGCAAGACCAGCAAGGATCAACAGTAGGAGATGTGGGATGCCCAGAGCTGCCTAAGAGCTGAGGCTGACCCTTCTCTTCCCTGTTTCTCCAGACCCCCCAAAAAAACCATAGAGCCCTACTGCTGTCCTCGCAGGAACCCCAGAGGAACCTACGCTTCTCTTTCTGCTAAGTAACGTCAGCTCATTCCCCTGTTACAGAGGTGGAAATTAAGACCCAGGTAGCTAAAAGAGACTGATCATGCTGCTCCTACAGTGGGGAGAGTAATCTGTCTCCCCCTTCCAGAAATCTATTAAACAGATTGTCAGAGCTGGGAGGGGCCTTAGAATAGGGAATGTCAAAGGTGGGAGAGATATCAGGACAGGGGATGTCAAAGCTGGGAGGAAGGTTAGAAAAGGGGATGTCAGTGCTGGGAAGGGCCTGAGAACAGAGGATGTCAGATCTGTGTCATAGTATAAAGTCCTATACTGCATCAGGAAGACCTGGGTTCAGATCAGACACTTATTATCTAATGAACCTTGGTCCCAAGTTCCTCAATCCTAAAAGGCAGAGATTAGACATGATCACCTCTAAGGTCCCTCCCAACTCTGATATTCCATGTTCCAGTGTCTAAGGTTCCTTTGCTCTCTGATATTTTATGTTCCAAAGTCCCTTCCTCTGACTTCCTAGGCTTTGTGGCCTCAACCTTAACATGACCAAATGTTCTCTATTCTAAGGTCCCTGCCTACTGGAGCTTTTGAAGGCCCTATGATTGGCTATAATGTTGGGTCCTCAGGGATCCCCAGCACTAGTCTTGTGGAGATGTTTGGGGTTTCAGCACCCAAAGGTGTGAAACTGGCCGTGTCCCCACAGAGGCACTTCGACCTGGGGTGGGGTTCAGGCACCTTTGGCTTCCTCCCCCAGTCAAGGTTCCCCACTAGAACTCTGCCATGGTCTCTCCCCTGCTTAGCTGTGGCCTCCTCTGGGCCAGGGGAGCTAAGATGGGCTGAGTTCCAGCTGCCATGCCAAGAAACATTCCCACGAGACAGTGAGCAATGATTAAGAATTTTCTTTCCAGTCTCCAAGCTGTTTTACTGGCTTCATCTATCAATCTGCCCTGGCAGTCATCAAGGCAAGGGAAACAGAAAACTAACAACCCAGCCCCAAACAGGCTGAATAATTCAAGGCCTACAAAACCTCCAGGACAGGCCAAGGGAAGTGCTAGTGAATTTATGGGTGGAGTTTGGGCAGTGGATCCTCAGGAACTGGTTGACCTTGGGGAGCCAGAGTGTGGGAAGCAGGTGGCTAAATTGTCCATCAGCCATTGCCCTTGCCATCCCCACACCTCCAATCCCTTCCATCCTAACTCCATGCAGAATTTGAGGGCTCAGTCTAACTCCAGGTAAAGATAGCAAGAAAGATGGTCTGAGCCTCCAATCCATGATGCCAGTAAGCTGATGAGATGCTGATATGAACTGCAAAAGGTGATCTCATGGGAAGGGTGGGAGAGCAGCTGTTCAGCATGGGCTGAGGTAGGATTCTCCTGACTCAATTTCCCCACTGACACCTGGCAGACTTTAAGCCTGACTGAATGCAAGTGGACAATTTAATCCTGCCTGGAATTGACATGAAGTTGGGGAGATATTGTAACCCTGCAATGTCCCTACTCTTGGTGAAAATTTCCTATAGTCAAAAGGTTTGTAAGCTTAATACCAGATCTATTCAATTATAGATTATGGGTAGGGGAACATCTGAGGTTAAGTCTAAAATTAAGCTATTAGGCTTAGGACTTTAGACCAACAACAAAAAGTTAGGCTCCTTTAATTCTTAGTAATACTGTGGAGACAATTAGGTCAAGAGCTTGTGAAGTTAGCAACATAAATATTATTTGTATCTCAGTTGGTTAATTTTTTTTAAAAATTCTTTTGTGGTCCATGTTGTAAACACTTTAAAAAGAAGTATCACCTGAAAAAAAAACAACACTAACTTTGAAGTAATTAATTAATTAATTAATTGAAAATCAAAAAAAAGAATTTGAGGGCTCAGGAAGAAGACCTGAGTTCAAATCTAGCCTCAGACACTTATCAGCTGTGTGATCCTGGGTAAGTCACTTCACTCAGTTTGCCTCAGTTTCCTCATCTATAAAAAGCCAAATCAGTATCTTTGCCAAGAATACTCCAAAAAGGGTCATGAAGAGTCAACTGAACAACAAATACTCCTCTACCCTCAAGGGCAGCAAAAATGTGAGCAATTATTTCCAAGTTATTTACCCATGATCACATATGAATCAGTCAACAAATTTTTATGTAGGTTCTTTTTGTGTGTTCTGGATCCCTTAGGCAATCGGGTGGAGCCCCTTCTCAGAATTAATGTTTTGAAATGTACAAGTTAAAAAATATAGCATTCCAAAGGAAACCAACTATATTGAAAAACAATTATCAAAATTATTTTTAAATATCCACAGCCCCAGGTTAATAAGCTAAGGGAATATACATTTATGGAGCATCTCTCATGTTCCAGACACTGTACTAAGCCCTTTACAAATATTATCTCATTTGATCCTCACAACAGCTCTGGGAGGTAAGAGCTATTCTTATTCCCATTTTACAGATGAGGAAACTGAGGCAGGCAGAGGTTAAGTGACTTGCCAAAAGTCAACCAGTATCTGAGGTTCCATATGAACTCAGATTTTCCTGACTTCACACCCAACGTTGTATTCATTGAAACAACTCCCTGTCTCGTAAGCACTCAATTTCATGCCTGCAATGTGCAGGTCTCAGGCATTTCCTACCTTCAAGTTTACATTCTGTCAGAGTACAATACTCACTGTGAAGCCAGGAAAGTTCTCATTTTATTTTAGCCAATTATTCTATATTCCTGGTGAATAGGTCCCTCCCAAATGGAGAGTATGTTTGCTTAGACAAACGTAGCACTTTTTATGCTGTTCCCAATTTGAATTTCCCCCCTTGCTCTTCATGGGCTAGATGCAACCTCCTAACGTCCCACTTTATTTTCTCCTCCCTGATAGGTTCCCCTCAAACAGCTCATTAAGCATGTGGACAAGCTTCTCTCCTTTTACTTGATTATTGTGATCTCTGATTAGAACCAGTCACCTTTGACTTACATTCCATTATCACTCAAAGCTGGGAGGAGCTTTTTAATCCAGTAGAAACAGGATTCCTTCTTTTGTTTCCCAAAAGAGGAAATAACATGAACATATCTAAATATATATAAACTATGGGAATGGGAGATAGGCCTGGACTCATGGTTTCATTGGCCTAGGAAATGCCCAGTATGGAAATTTCTACTAGCACACCTGTCTTGAGATTTAAACTCAGAGATCTGCCCAGTGCACAAAGTGCCTTAGCCAGAGTCACACAGAAAGTGTGTGCCAGAGATGATACTGAATTTATAAAAACTAGATTCAACCTAAATACAAAGTAATTTGCTAGCTGTACTAGCAGCTCTTGTGAATGTCAGAGACCTAAACACCAAGAAAGTCAGTCAAGGCATTCACACCTGTAACATTTCCCTCAAGGTGCCCAAATAGTCCTTCTTTAAAATAGATATAGCATTAATTTTTCTAATGGGTGAAGGTGTAGAATTTTGCTTGGAAAGGAAACACCTGGTCCAGGCACCCCACTCAGTACTGCCTGAGAGTGTGCCAGGACCAGTGTGGTTGGGCACAGCAGGAGGGAGGAATCCTTAGGGATGGTGAAGTCTGTTCAGCTCCTGAGCAGAGAAAGCCAGTCACTAGAAGTGAGCATAGCCAGGGCATGAGGGTGGGAGAAAGGCAACTGGAGTGCTCCGCATTCCTCACCCAACTCCAGTCAACTGGGGATAAGCTTTGAAAGACACTTCAAAGATTTCCCCTATGTATCCCTGCCTGCCTGACTCAACACTAGGAGCTGACCAGCCAGGTAAGACTGCAGCCCTCATGGTAAGATCCCTATCCATGAAGGAGGACCCTTTCAGCACCTGCAGGAGTTCTGTTTGGATGTCTTTAAAGCTTGGCTTTCCCTCCCCTGGACTCAGGTGATCCTGATGTTACCCTAGGAATTTTGATTCTGTCCATTTTTACAGATGAGGAAACTGAGGCCTGGAGGTTTCATTCATTCATTCTTTCATAATGTAACAGGAATTGTTTCAAGTGCTAGACTTTTTTACCCCAAAGAAAAAAAGACCTGAAAATCCAGACCGGGTTTAGTTCTCAGAATCAAGGATCAACAAGAAAAAGACTTTTCAATGGAGGGAAAAAGGAGGGAGGTAAGAGAGAAAAGGTGAAGCTTACTCTCATCACATTTGACTCAAGGAAGGAATAAAATGCACACTCATTTTGGTATGAAAACCTATCTTACAATACAGGAAAGTGGGGGAGAAGGGGATAAGCAGGGTGGGGGGATGATAAAAGGTAGGACAATGCAAGGAGGGAACAATTAAAAGTCAACACTCTTGGTGAGGGACAAGGTCAGAAGAGAGAATAGAAGAAATGGGAGGCAGGATAGGATGGAGGGAAATATAGTGAGTCTTATACAACATGATTATTATGGAAGTCATTTGCAAAACAACACAGATATGGCCTATATTGAATTCCTTGCCTTCCCAAAGGGGATGGATGGGGAGGGAGGGAGGAAGAGAAGTTGGAACTCAAAGTTTTAGGAACAACTATTGAATACTGTTCTTGCCTACAACTAGGAAATAAGAAATACAGGTAATGGGGTATAGAAATTTATCTTACCCCACAGGACAAAAGAGAAGATGGGGATAAGGGAATGGAGGGGTGTTAGAAGGGAGTGCAGATTGGTGATAAGGGTAATTAGAATGCTTGGCGTTTTGGGGTGGGGGAGGGGAGAGATGGGGAGAAAATTTGGAACTCAAAATTTTGTGGAAATGAATGTTGAAAACTTAAAATAAATAAATATTTAAAAATAAAAATATGTAAAAAAAGAATCAAGTGTCAAAGCTAGGAGGGGCCTCAGAACAGGGAATGTCAGGGCTGGGAGGGGCCTGAGAACAGGAGATGTCAGGGCTGGGAGGGGCCTGAGAACAGGAGATGTCAGGGCTGGGAGGGACCTGAGAACAGGAGATGTCAGGGCTGGGAGGGACCTGAGAACAGGAAATGACAGGGCTGGGAGAGGCCTTAGAACAGGGAAGGTCAAGGCTAACAGATACCTAGAGATTAGCCCTTTCATTTTACAATTGTGGGAACTGAAACCAAAAGAAATTCCTCCCACCCCTACCCCTGCTGAGGCACGTTACATTTTTAAAAGTAGCTCTGGAGGCAGCACCTTCTCCCCACAATCCTGGCCTGGGAGCCGGGAGCCTTGGGTCATCCTCTCATCTCTGGCTGACCCAGAGCTGGGGATTTCCCTTCTCTTAGTCCCAGCTGCTGCATCTTTAAAATTGTCAGTCTCCAAATTCCAAAGTATGTTTCAAATATATAAAATGAGAGGCAACTGTAACGTAGAAGAGAGACCTGACCTCAGCAATGGGGATTACCTTTTGGTTTTGCTCTTAACCTTGACAGTTCAGCAAGAGCAAAGGATTCAGCTCCAGTGTATGGGCCTGGGAAGGTAGAAGCTGGAACCACACCAGGGCCTGACTTCAGCCAGAGAGCACCAAGGCAAGGTTGGCCTCCCAAGGTATCTTCCTCACTGCCCTCAGGACAGAGAAGAAGAATGCTCAACTTGGAACAGGAAGACCTGAGTTAAAATCCTGCCTCAGACTACTTAGTGACTATGTGGCCCTAGGATCGTCATTTAATTTTTAGCAGCCTCAATTTCCTCATCTGGCAAATAGGGAGAATAACAGCACCTACCTCCTTTGTGGTGAGGATCATATGAGTTCATCTGTGTAAAATATTTGCCAAGCCTTAAAGCCTTATGTAAATGCTAGCTTTTCCTCCTAGCTAACTCCTGGCTAGGTTGGGCAGCTAGGTGGCACTGATAGCACCAGGCCTCGAGTCAGGAAGACTCATCTTCATAAGTTTAAATCCCATATCAGATACTTCCTAGCTGAGTGACCCTGGGCAAGTCACTTCACCCTTCTTGCCTCAGTTTCCTCATCCATATAAGGAGTTAGAGAAGGAAATGGCAAACCACTCCAACATCTCTTCCAAGAAAACCCCAAATGGGAGCACAAAGAGTTGAACACAATTGAAATGACTGAACAAGAGCCACCTCCTGCCTAAGCAGGGCCTAATATAGGTTCCCCATAAGGCCAACCAGCCCAGGCAGCTCAGACAACTTGACCTCCTCTATGTCTGCTTTCTCTATCCTTTGCTCCTTCCCCTTAGGACTCGCTTCTGTGGTACAGTAGGTAGAGCATTAAACGTGAAGTCAAAAGACCTGGGTTTGAGTAGTGCCTTGTGATCCTGGGCAAACAAATCTCTAGACCTCAGCTTCCTTATCTGTAAAATGGGTATAACTTGGGCTTCCAGCTGAGCCTGGAGTATTACATAGGTGCTTAACATTCTCTCCAATTAACAATAATAACAATAAATGAATAGATATTTATTAAGCATCTGCCATGCATTAGGCATTGTACTAAGTATTAGGGATACAAAAAGAGGCAAAAGAAAGTCCCTGCCCTCAAGGAGCTTATAGTCAAAAAGGGGAGAAAACATGTGAACAAATATATGCAAAGCAAGGTCTATACTGGATAAATAGGAAATGATTAGCAGAGGGAAGGCGCTGGAATTAGAGAGTTGGGCAAGGCTTCCCATAGAAGGTGGGGTCAGAAGAAGGGGGAGCATTCCAGGCATAGGAGGCAGCCAGAGAAAATGCCAGGAGCTGAGAGAAGGAGGGTCCAGGAAGCGGGTGTCACTGGATGTAAGAGTATGTGCTGGGGACTGAGGTCTCAGAGGACTAGAAAGGTGAGAGAAGGCTGGGTTACGTAGGACTTTGAATGTCAAACAGAGGATTTTGTGTTTGGGAGCCACTGGAGTTTATTGAGAAGGGGAGTGAAGGATAGATTGCAGTGGAGAGAGACCTGAGGTAAGGAGACCTACCTGCAGACTATTGTAATAGTACGTGTCAGATGATTAATAATATAATAATATTAATATCAAGTTTGTATATAATATTTTGAGGTTTGCAAAGCACTTCACAGTTATTCCATTTGATCCTCACAATAACCCTGAAAGGTGGAGGTTATTATTTCTTTATTACACATAAGGAAACTGAGGCAGGCAGAAGCTAAATAAATCTCGCTAGAGAGTGGCTAGATTTGAACTCAGGTTTTCCCATGGCTTTTTCCACTGCAGTCACCTACAATTAGGAGTCATGTCTTCTTCCACAAATGCAGCAGAATGCCTCAGGTTTAGCCAGAAGCCCAGGTACATGGCGCCATATAAAGGAGGCAATGGAAATTGACAGATTTGGAGGTAACATTAAACCCCTCTCATCCAGAAAGCCTTCCCTGACCAGTGCTACCTTGGACCTCCTAGTGGTCCCTCGGAGCTAAATCTTCTTGTGGCCCCTTTGGAATGACCTTGTAGGCAGGGAACAAGTCTTCTTCTGTAACCTCACAGCCCCAAGTCCAAGGTGAAGATTAAAAATCTGTTGAATAAATAAATGAATATCAGCTGTTTTATACTTTCCACCAATTGTCTCCTTTCAACTTCATATCAGTCCTGTAAGCACAACTATTATTAACTCCATTTTACTACCCAATCAATTCACTTCCCTGTGCCTCAGCTGCCTCCTAGATAAAATGAGAGAGTTAGAGTTCATTGCTCTCTAGGATCCTTTCCAGCTCTGAGAGTCTATAAAGTAAAAGACATAATCCCTGCCCTCAAAGAGCTTATAGTCTAAAAGAGGAAGAGGTGGCACAACTCTATGAATAAGATGTATTTTGATGCCTATTTTACAGATGCAGAAACTGAGGCACCACATTAAGCCTAAGTAAAATGATTTAGCTTGAGGTATAGAAGGGGGTCAAGAAATAGACCCCAGCCCCATATTTTTTCCTTCATAGCCTTATTTGCCAATGGACAGGATGTCTAGGTTCAAGACTTGCCTCCAATGATTACTACCTATGTAACCTTGAGCAAGTCACTTGCTTAACCTTCCTGGGTCTCAGTTTTTTCACCTGTAAAAGGAGGAGGTTGGACTACATGGCCTCTCAAGTCCCTTCCAGCTCGAGAGCTAGGGACTTGGTGTGACTACAGGATCTCACAGCTCTGATCCTGTGATCTTAAGTCTTAGCTTCTCTGGACCTCAGTTTCCCCATGTGTAAAGTGAGGAGTTTGAACTACATTGCTTCTGAAACTTCTTCCAATTCTAGGTATTATGGTTCTATGAGCCTATGATTTGAGCTTTTTCTCTGTCTCTATCTCCCCTCTCTCCTCTATTCTCCTTTCCTCGCCTCTCTTCTTCCCTCCTCTCTTCTCTCCTCTCCCCTCTCCTTCTCTTTCTCTCTCTCTCTCTGCCTCTGTCTTTCTCCCTCTCTCTCTTTTACACATGCTCACACACACACACACACACACACACACACACACATACACACACAAGGACCCCTGCTTTACCAAGAACCAGGGAAAACTGCCATTACTGCTAATTTTATCCCTGAAATAAATTATTATTAATGTGCATTAAGAGTAAAGCTCTGTCTTGTTTAAACCCAAGACAAACAACATCTCCATGATTCACATTTTCCAAAAGGGGAAAAAAAGTGAAGGGCTACGTTGGGGGGGGAGGAGGGAGTGCTGGGCACACTGGACTAGACAGCAGTAGCCCTGGCCCCCTC
The DNA here is from genome assembly GCF_028372415.1 of Notamacropus eugenii. Lineage (NCBI taxonomy): Eukaryota > Metazoa > Chordata > Mammalia > Diprotodontia > Macropodidae > Notamacropus > Notamacropus eugenii. Next base: position 23,653,368 of record NC_092875.1, on the reverse strand, counting down.
TGACTCACCGTGGGAGCTGAGCTGTGCTGGACAGCACCTGTTCCCTCTAGCCTGGGAATCAGTCCCCAGAGGCCCAGATCCAGAGCTGACCCATTGAATACCCGCATGAGAGTCCCATATTCAGGGCTGAAGTTCTGCTATTCTGCCTCAGTTTCTGTTTCCCAGGACTCTTCTCCCCTAGCTCCCTTCTCCTTTTGTTTCAGGAGGATGCTCTGTTCTGAGCTAAGAAAGATCTCATCTTGGACTCAGAGAATTTGGGGCAGGAAGGTGCCTTAGAGGACCTTGAGTATTATCCCCTCATCTTTCAGAAGAGGAACAAGTCCTCATCTCAAGGTCTCAGGTCCAGCCATATTCTGGCCAATTAGCCTCCATGGGAAAAACCAGCTAAGTCATTATTTTCCCAATCAGTCCCTGAAGGGTAAAAAAAAAAAAAATCCTCTTAACCCCGGCTTCAGAGTCCAAAAAGTTAGGTTCAAATTCTGGGATGAAATTGGTGCTTGCTGCCTGTGTAATCTTAAGCAAGCGGTTTAACCTCTCTGGGCCTCAGTTTCCTCATCTGTAAAATGAAAAGGTTGAACTACTCAGTCTCTGAGTCCCCTTCCAGCTCTAAATCTACGATGCCCTTTGTCCTCTCCCCTGTGAAAGGTGAAAGGGAAGAGAAGAAAGTGCTACTTGAATCTCAAAAGTCCCAAATGCCACCACACATTCCTGGATAGACATTAATGGGGCCCATGATGTTTCCAGTGATCAGGAATCTGGAGCCAATGGTGACACGTGATCATTCTGACTGTTAGTCAATTCCTAATTAATCAGCAAGGATTTATTTAGTGTCTACTGCATGGTGGGCACTCTGCTAGTCTCCAGGAGCATAAAATACCTGCCCTCAGAGACCTTACATTCTAACAAGAAGAAGACAACATGCCTAGGGGAATGGAGACCAGAGATTCAAGCTGTGGTTAGTCTCTAGGACTCCTGATGAATCCCTGCAATCAGCCTTACTTTTTCACTACTATTTCTTCATTATTCACATCCTTCACCTCTTAATCTGAGCCTAAGCTCCAATCAACTTAACTATCTGGTTAATGCAACCTGGGTCTCAGTTTCTTCATCTCTGAAATGGGACTATCTGACCTTACTGACAGGAGACTTGACTTGACGTATCTACCCTAATTACACTATCACACTAGAGGGATATTTTATCCTATTGTGCCATGGATCAGTCACCCATGGTTTGTTTACTCCAAGTTCCTTAAGTCAAAGCCTGAGAAACAACTCTGCTCCTCAGCTGTGCCAGGAGGACATACAATTGTAATCATAACAACTAACATTTATATAGCACCTACTGTGTGCGAGGCACGGTGCTAAGCACTTTACAATTATTGTCTCATGTGCTTCTCACAATAACCCTACAAGATAGGTTTTATTATTATCCCCAGTTAACAGATGAGGAAAATGAGACAAATAGATGTTCAATGACTTGCCCAGGGTCACATTAAATATCTGAAGCCAGATTTGGACTAAGGTCTTCCTGACTCCCAGTCCAGAGCTCTATCTACTATACCATCAGGCTACCTAGACACAAGAAAGCCTAACAACCTAGATATGGTGCCATCTTGGACTGGGTAACCCTGAGTCATATAAACAAAACCAGCTCCCCTCTCTATATAATATAATGCTTAGGGAGTTTCAAAGCACTTTAAAGTTTACAGGACACTTAAAAATTTACACAAAACCTTAATGTTTGCAGAACTCCCTAAGCTTTACAAAGCTTTTCCCTCACACTGAGTTAAGATAAGTGGGGGGTTCAAGCTTTATCATCCTTGCTTTTTAAATGAGGAAACATCCCACATGAGATGTGAAGGCACTCACCTAACTCACACATCCCATAAGCTAGGACTCCAAGCCAAGGCTCCTACCATCAAGAGAAAGTTCTTCCCACCTCACTCAGCTACATCTCTCATCACTGCCCAGCCCTTAGATGTAGTCTCTGGATGAGACTTTCAGCAGATTCAGACCATGGCCCCCATCCCACAAGATTTTCCCCAGGAAGTCTTATCTTCATGGCTAGACAGCAGCTCATATGAAAAAGATGTGAGGGTTTTTGACGACTGCCAACTGGGTATGAGTCACACATCTGATAGGGAGACCAAAAAAAGCTCCTATGAGCTCAGGCTGCCTAGAGAGACATGGTGTCCAGGAATGAGGTGAGAGGCCCTTTTCCCTCTGCCTGGGTCAGTGTGTATACAGGGTATTGTGTCCAATTCTGGGAACCATAGTTTAGGGAGGATAAGCTGGAGAGGGTCCAGAGTAGGGTAGCCTTCAAGATGAAGGGTCCCGAGAAGGCACGGTAGTACAATAAACAATGGGGTCAAAAGGTCCAGATTCAATGTCACCTCAAATGCCCCTTCCAGCCAATGTGAATGTGAACAAGGTCCTTCCTCTCTCCAGGCCCCGGCTTCCTCATCTGTAAAAAAAAATAAGAGGGTTGGGCTAGAACAGGCATTCTTAGCCTGTTCTTGGCAGCCTGCTGAAGCCAATGGATGCCATCCCAGAATATGATTTGTAAATGAACAAAATAAAATACACAGGATTGCAAAGGAAATCAATCATTTTAAATATAGTTATCAAAATAGGTTGAGGGGAAGGGTTAAGTTCACAGATGCCTCCCTCCCCTGCCTTAGATGGAACATGGTCATGCTATCTGGACAAGTCAACTTACCTCAGTTTCCTCATCTGTAAAATAAGATGGAGATGGAAATGGCAAACCACTCCAGTATGCTTGTCAAAAAAACCCATGTGGGGTCACAGAGAGTCAGACATGATTGAAATGATTGAACAACCACAGCAAAAAAATGTTAGGGTTGATTAAAGAAACTGGGAGTGTTTTAACCTCAAGAAAAGAAAAACCAAGAGTTGGGGAAGGGAGGTATTTGGTCCTTAGCCCTGTCAGAAAAAAACATCTAAGAACAAGAGCCATCCAAAAGAAATATGACTTAGGAGAGAATAGATTCGGGTACACAGGAAGTGTTCCAGGACAGGCTAAGTGAGAGCTTGCCCAGGTATTGTCGACAGTCTTATTCCAATATGAACTGGGTGGTATCCCAGGCTCCAAGCAGCTTCAATCATCTATGTTTCTCTAATATAATACAGACAACTCTATAGAACACAAAAATATGCCCAGAGAAGACCACCTAGGTAAGTAGATCTGTCTCTGATACTTAACTGGCCTTGTGACATCAAGCAAGCTATTGACCTTCTCTGAGTCTCAGTTTCCTCCGTTATAAATGAGTAGGTAGTACTACGTATGTCAGGCTCTTTCCAGATGTAAATCTTAAGGGCCAACAACCCTCTGTCTGACCCCAGCAGGAGGAGGGGTGTCAGATCACAGGGCATCCTCCTACAAGCCCAATTGGCTCTGCTGCTTTCTCCTCCATCCCACCAAAGAGGCAGTGCTGTGTCTTCAGCTGGATTGTGGGTAAGACTGAAACTCCAGCCCAGGGGTCTGGGCTCCCTCTGCTCTTCCACGCCACCTACAATCACAGTTTATTCACTTTCATAACAATTAGCCTCAGTTATTCAGGAAAGGACCGAAGTTATTAGCTTGGTTTATATCAATCTAAAACACTCCTTAGATGTCCTGTTGGATAAAGAAGCAACTTCTGGGGCATTCTATTGAGATTACAGCAAAGGATTATGAAAAATATGGCCAAAGAATTTGTGTAATCTCTAAACTGGCACACATACACTCACACAAAACAGACAAGAAACATCCTCATTTCAGTCATGTCTGACTCCTCTTCATAATCACATTTAGGATTTTCTTGGCAAAGATACTGAAGCATTTCATTATTTCCTTCTCCAGCTCATTTGACAGATGAGGAAACTGAGGCAAACAAGGTTAAGTGACTTGCCCAGGGTCACACAGCTAGGATATGTCTGAGGCTGGATTTGAACTCAGATCCTCCGAACTCTAAGGCTGGCACTTTATCCAATTCGCCACCTAGCTGCCTCCATCAATAAATATCTATTAAGTACCCACTATGTTCCAGGCTAAACCCTGGGGTTACAAAGAAAGGCAAAAGATAATCCCTGCTCTCAAGGACTTCACAGTCTCTTGGGGGAGACAGCATCCAATCAGCTTTGTACAAAGAAGGTATAGGCAAAATTCATTGGAGATAATGATAGAGGAAAGGCACTAACATTAAGGGGGATCAGGAAAGACTTTTTGTAGAAGCAGAGGTTTTAGCTGAGACTTGAAAGAAGCCAAGAGGGAGAGTGCTCCAGGTGCCAATGAAAATGCTCTGAGCCAAGACATGGGGTGTCTTGTCATGGAACAGCTGGGAAGTTAGTGTTGCTAGATCACAGAACAAAAAGCGTAAAAAGACTAGAAAGGTGAGATGGGGCCAGGTTGTGAAGGACGTTGAATGCCAAACAGATTTTATATTTGATCCTGAAGGTCATAGGAAGTCAGTGGAGTTTGTTGAGTTCCATAGTCAGATACATATTTTAGAAAGATTAATTTGACATCTGGGTGGAGGATGGATTGCAGAAGGGTAGGAGGCCCAAGCAGCCGACCATAGACATGAGGTGATGAGAATCTTCACCAGGGGTGGTAGGGTCAAAGGGGAGAAAGGGGCATTTGTGAGAGATGTTATGAACATAAAATCAACAAGTCTTATAAATATTAGATATGAGGAAAGATGGCGGCAACGTCAATAGTAATAGGGAAGTTAGGAAGGAGGGAGAGTTTGGGAGAAAAGTAATGAATTCTATTTTAGATAAGTTAAGTCTAAGATGGCTAGTGGACATACAGCTTGAGTTGTCCAATGGACAGTTGGAGATGTGAGACTGGCTGTCAGGAGGTTAGGACTGAATAAATTGTTCAGAGGATCATCATCATAGAAATGAACATTAAATCCATGGGGGCTGATGAGATGACCAAGTGACAAAGAATAGAAGGAGAGAAGAAGAGGGTCGAAAACAGAGTCCCACAGTGAGTAGATGTGACCTAGACCTAGACGAAGATCCAATGAAAAGACAAAAGGGGCAAGTGGATAGACAGGAGGAGAACTGGGGTGGGGGAGGGTGGTATCCTGAAAACTTGAAGAGAGAATCAAGGAGGAGAGAGTGATGGACAGTGTCAAAGGCTGCAGAGACTGAGAGGTCAAGGAGAACGATGATGGAGAAAAGGGCTGTTGGAGTCAGCAACTAAGAGACCACTGGTAACCTCAGAGAGAGGTGAGGTCAGAAATTCACAGAGCGGCACTCCTGGAAGGGAATGTGGAACAGGGAATGTCAATTACTTGGAATGGAGGCTGTCAGAGATGGAAGGGGTCTTAACACACAGTGGTGGGGTTAGGACTTAAAGTAGAATAGAAAATGCTGGATCTGGGAAGGATTCTAGAATACAAACTATCAAAGCTAGATGGGAACTTAGAACACAGAACAGGACCTTAGAATATAGAATGATAAAGCTGAAAGAAACAAGAGCACAGAACATGAAATATCAGAGCTAGAAGAGACCTTTTGAGACCCTCAGTACACAAGAGGGAACTTAGAACTCAGATTGTCAGAGCTGTGAGGGCCCTTCGAACAGGGAATGGCAGAGCTGGAAAGAGACTTAGAACATAGGTCAAAACTAGGAGAGATCTTAGAACATGAAATACTAGAAATGGAAAGGGACCTTAGAAATTGTCTACTCATTTTACACAAGTGGAAACTAAGGCTTAGAGAAAGGCAGGAGCTGGTCCAGTCCCTAGGCTGGGTGCTGCTGTCCTGGGAAGTGAGCAGCCTTGTGTTCCTCCACCATGGCCCAATCAGGTGTCTGCTGCTGATTTATTGCTAATGCCTGCACCTGGCCCCTGGGGAACTGCTTCCAGTAGCCTGAGGATCATCTGCCTTTAATTTGGTAACTGTTATTGAATTTACTCTCTGGGTCTCTGTTCCCACCTGGGCCAAGGCATCTCCCCAACTATCCATCACCCTCCTTGGGGACCGGAGTCCTAGCTGATGGATGGCGCCAGCACCATATTAAAGCACCAGCTCTGCTCAGTGATGGATGAGGATGAGATGTCCCTGGGAGCAGGTGTGTGGGACAGCTGCCTGAAGTGCCAGAGGAAAGACATCCCAGGAAGAGAAACCCAGGGGTAGGAATGGGGAATGGGGGTGGAGGATGGGGGATGGAGGATGAGGGTGAGGGTGGGAAATGCCTCATCTAGCCAATGGGCAGGAAGGACTGAGGCAGAAGCAGCCTAAGGGAGTGTAAAGGGTCCTGGACTTGGAGTCAAAGGATCTGAGCTTTAAAATTTCAGTTTTGTTATTGACTAGCCATGTGACTCAAGCAAATGAACCAGCTTCTCTGAATCTCAGCTTTCTCTCCTGTAAAATAGATAGTCTTTAAAAGATCCTCAGAATAGCCAGATAGTGTAGTGGGTAGAGCACTGGGCTTGGAATCAGGAACTCATCTTCCTGAGTTCAAATCCAACCTCAGACTCTTATTAACTGGGTGACCCTGGGCAAGTCACTTCCCCCTGTTCGCCTCAGTTCCCTCATCCAGGCAAAGGAGCTGGAGAAGAAAATGGCAAACCACTCCAGTGTCTCTGCCAAGAAAACTCCAAATGGGGTCAAGAAGGGTCAAATATGACTGAAACAACTCAATGAAAAGGACTCCTCCAGCTCTTCTCAGTCTATTTGCCTCAATGCTCCACCTGGGTCTTCTGAGTAAAGTCAAGATGGGGTAGGGGGAAGAAGACTAAGTCACACTGGGCTTGATCCACCAATGGCCAATGAGATCCAGGCTGGATTAGGTTCTATTGTTGATGAGTTTGGCTCTGAGCATAGAGGAGATCCTAAGACAGGTAGGAAATAACCCCCTCCCCATCCCTCCACCCCACCCACCAGCTAATCCATCAACAAACATTTGCCAGTCTCCTATGTGCCAGGCACTGAGGATACAAAGACGAAAATGGAACCATACCTGTGCTCAAGGCATTTACACTCTCCTGGAGGATATGACAAGTTCTAGGCTTGAGGTCAGGAAGACCAGAATCCAAATCCAACTTCAGACACTTAAAAGCATGTATTAAGCACCTACTGTATACCAGGCACTGTGCTAGGCACCAGAGATAACAAAGCCAGAAAAATCACTAGCAATCTCCCACGAGAGGCTTACCTTCAATTCCATTAAACAAGCATTTGTTAGTCCTCTGCTATGTGACAAGCCTGGTATTCTATCCAACACTCCACCTCACCAGCTAGAGCTGGAAGGGAACCCTAGAGATCATCTAATACAAAACCCATATTTTACAGATGAGGAAACTGAGTCAGGCAGAGGTTAAGTGATTTCTCCAGAGTCTGTATTCTTATGTGTCTAGGAAGGAAGTCTCCTAATTCCTAGGTCAAGTACTGTTTTTATCTTTGAGGAAGTAGGAGGGGGAAGCATTAGGGGCGGTGGGGGGGGAGCGGGGAAGGGAGAAGGGATCCAACCAGGAGAAGGATTAGGCTTGATCCTGAGGAGGGGGTACCTATATTATCAAAACAGCACTTTCTTCACCACAACCCTATGAGGAAGGTGTTTTCAGTGGTGGCATGGTGGAAAGACCACTAGGCTTGGAGTTAGGAAGACCTGAGTTCTAATCCTGCCTCAAATACTAGTTTTGTAACCTTGGGCAACACATTGAACCTCCCTCAGTTTCTTTATCTATAAAGGGAGAGGGTTGGACACAGGGGCTTTTAAGGTCCCTTCCAACTCTAAATCTTATAAACTTCTCTGTGCCTCAGTTTCCCCATCTGTAAATGAGGGGGTGATCCCTTCCAAGTCAACATCTCTATGGTCCATTTTAGAGATAAGGAAACAGTGACTCAGAGTGAAAAGAACTCAACACAAGTCACACTACTAGTGAAAGCAAAAGTTACTTCCTGGGTGACAGCTGTTATCATCCAGTTTCCCCTTTTTCCAACCAGTGGAGGGAGTAGCAAAAGTGTTCAATGCTGAACCCTAGTCTAACACCTTGCTCCCTCTCTCAGAATCCTCTGCAGATGGACATTTCTATCTGGAAAGCCCAGAAACCAGCTTTTTTTTTTTCCTTTTTTTTTTTTTTTGGAGCAATCAGAGTTAAGTAACTTGTCCCAGGGTCACACAGCTAGTAAGTAGCTGAGGCCAGATTTGAACTCAGGTCCTCCTGACTCCAAGGCTGGTACTCAGGAACCAGCTTTGATAAGCATCCCCCAGGGGCCTGACCTTCAGCCTAAAGGGTCCAGGCAGAATCTGGAAGGCTGAGTAACCATCTTGACCTTGACCTTGATCAATCCATCAAATTCCAATAATGGGTCAGTCTATGGAGAGGGAAGAGGAACCTGGGCTCATTAGTAGTGGAAAACAGGCTGGGAGACCCAATGGAGATCCAGAAAAAACCCAGATAGAAGTCACTCTGGGGGACCAAGGCCCATGGAATATCTCCATATATGACCAGAGTCTTCTATGACATGGCTGAGAGAGGAAGACAGGGATTCTGAGACAGTCAGGGAGTGACTACAGTATTCTATGCATTAGAAGAATAACAAAGAGGACCCTGGGATGGGAACCACTGGATCAGAGGATTCTTCTGACATGAAAAGAACCTTCAAGATCATGAGCTCCAGCCCCCTCACTTTAAAACAGAGAAGAAAGCTAAATACCTTGCCTGAAGCCTGGAGCAGAACTGGGATTTGAACCCAGGTCCAATTCTTTTTACACACACACACGCACACACATACACACACACACACACACACACACACACACACACACACACACACACACACACACACACACACCACATCCCTTACCAACTAGATTCTACCTCAGAGCTGCACTGTCCAGCTGTGTGACTTTGGCCAAGTCATCTGACTTCTGTGGGTGTGTTTCTTCATCTGTAAAATGAGAGAGCTAGGGGTCCCTTCCGGCTCTAAGTCTTTGACACTGTGATAAGTCTCTCCCCACTCAGCTGCAGTTTTTCTAAAGCAGAGTCCTACGTTCAACAAGCCTCTGATGTCTCCCTAGGCCAAACTAAAGGCCACCACTGGGCATGTGAAGGTCTTCATAACCTAAGCCCTTCCTACCTTTCCTTCTTATGTTTTAACTGATCCCTCGACAATCTGTCTACACCGGCCCATTCTTTATACCTTGAGCACCACATTTCATCTCCCATTGCTCTCCCCTTCACCTCTGCCTCTCAACTCCCCTGGCTTCCTTAAGACCCAACTCAAATCCCCCCATCTACAAGAGGGCTTTCTCCCAGTCCCCAACCCCACCCCCCTGATTTCCTGCAAACTTGTCTGCATCTAGTTACTTATGTGTTTTCTCCTCCAGAGGGGAGGGTTTGTATTTTTCCCCTTCTTTGTCTCCCCAGCCCTTATTATAGTGTCTGGTATACAATAAGTGCTCCATAAATGCTTGTTAATTGACTGACTATATGGAACTTTGGGGTGGCTAGTTGGCACCATAGTACATAGAGTACTGGGCCAGGAGTCAGGAAGACTCCTCTTCATGAGTTCAAATCTGACCTTAGACACTTACTAGCTGTGTGACATTGGGCAAGTCACTTAACCCTGTTTGCTTCAGTTTCCTCCTCTGTAAAATGAGATGGAGAGGGAAATGGCAAACCGCTCCAGTATCTTTGCCAATAAAATTCCAAACAAGATCACAGAAAGTCAGATATTACTGAAAAGCCACTGAATAAAATAGTGGACTTGCTAAAGGTTTTAACTTACAATGGGATTAATTCTTAGCCAGCCTGCCTAAATTCATTATACAATACATAAAGCATTTTTATATGCATAAAGAGCAATTTTGATTCCATCACATTCTGCAATCTTTCAGACAGAACTTTGGAACTGGGAGGGAACTTCAAGATCATCTACTCCTAACCCCCTCACAAACAAGAAAAGAGTGACTCTTTGGGGGGGTGGGAAATGGGGCAGACAAAGCAGGGGTTATTATACCCAATTTGCAGATAAGAAAACTGAGACCTAGAAAGCCTCTTGCTGGCATACCAAGTCAGTGGCAGAGTTGGATGCCACTTTCTAGTCTGAGCCAATCCAATTCTGACCTGATTCAGTGGTAGCCAGGGCTGGGGGGAAGACCAGTGAGACCCACCAGTGAGGCCTAACACTGGCCTGAAGAGAAAAGATCTCATCTTTCAGTTTCTGCTTGGCAACAAAGGGGTGGTGCTGAGAAAGCCCTGTCTACACTAGGGGGAATGGCTCAGATTGTTGCCTGTCAAAGCAGATTAATGGATCCCATCCCAGGCTACATAATGGCCTGGAGTCGAAGGCTCTCTGAACAAGCGACCAGGAAGTCCAGCTCATCTCTAATTTATGAGTTGTCTGGAATCTTGCCAAGCAAGCCAATCAACTGGCAAAAATTTACATATTAATGAAATCTCATAAATAATGCATCCAGCACCAGGCAGAGTCCATGATGGCTGCTTGGATGCCAAAACCTGTCACTTTAAATTATTTCCTCTTTAATCTCCTTCTCCTCTCTCTTGAGAAATGAGGGCCCAGTGATATACCTTAGCATGGGCCAGAAAATATGCCACATTCATGGAAACAAAGAAGGTCAGAACTAGAAGGGGCCTTCTAACAAAGAAATTAGGGCTGGAGTGGGAGGGGGGCAGGGCACAGAACATAGAATGCCCAAGAGATGGGTTTTAGACAAAGGGAGACAAAGCTAGTGGGCGTCTTAAAACATGGAATGTCATAGGTGGGAGGGACCTCAGAACAGGGAATGTCAAAGCTAGTAAGGACACTAGAACATCAGCTATCAGTGAGCCCTCACCTTTATATCAGTTTTTATCGATAGCACCTAGGATAGTACCTGGCACCTAGTAGGTGCTTAATTGTTGATTGATAGATTACTTAACCTTTCTGGTCTTAATTTTCTTCATCTGTAACTTGAGATGGGGATTTGGTGATGGCTAAGACCCTTCCAACCCTCAAGCTATGATCCCATCATCCTAAGGTTAGCAGTAAGTCTGGTAAAAGTTTAAGGGGGAAAGTCAGTCAGTGGTTGCTTGACTCTGTGGTGTGCAAATGTGTTCTTATTCACCCAGGGCACTTTGCTGTTGGAGATGGATAATGCCTTCTCCTTAAAGCACATCAGGTTCTCCACTTGGGGCTCCCATCCACCCTTAGATACCTTGCCCCTGACCCCAACAGTCCTTGGTTTCTCTTCGTTTGGAGTCTTCCTCCTCTAGGGTCCCACAGGCAGGAGCCTGAGCTGAAACCTAGATTCTAATATCCAGGATTAGGGCCTTTCTGGAATACAGAGGATGTGAATAATTATCCAGAATAGAAAAGGATTGTTTATTTTGAAGAGAGAGCCCCAGATTCCTTCCTTGAAACACTGAGATCTCTGCTAAATTTAAAATGCAATCCAATTTACTGACCTCCTTCGAAATCAACTTACATTTAGCTTATCTGGGTTTCATCTACATCTCCTATGTAAAGCGTTGGGAAAATAATGACCTAGGCTGGTTTTTCCCATGGAAGATAATTGGCCAGAATGTGACCGAGTCTGCAGCCCTGAAACAGGGCTTGTTTCTCTTCTGGAGAATGAGAGGATAACACTCAAGGTCCTCTAAGGCACCTTCCTGTCCCAAATCCTCTGAGCCCAAGATGAGATCTTTCTTAGCTCAGCACAGGGCATCCATCTGAAACAAAAGGAGAAGGGAGCTGGGGGAGGAGAGTCCTGAGAAATAGAAACTGAGGCAAAAAAGCAGAACTTCAGTCCTGAATATGGGGCTCTCATGGAGGTATTCAATGGGTCAACTCTGGATCTGAGTCTCTGGGGACTGATTCTCAGGCTGGAGGGAACAGGCGCTGTCCAGCACAGCCTAGCTCCTACAGTGGGTTACAGGGGCCCAGGGCTTGTGCTGTCTGGTGTAAGGTGCCCGGGACCACCACCCCTGATCCCCCCTTTATTCCTCACTTTTTTCCCCTTTTGGAAAACATGAATCATGGAGATGTTTTTCTCGGGCCTAAACAAGACAGAGCTCTACTCTTAATGCACATTAACAACAATCTATCTCAGGGATAAAATTAGCAGTAATGGCAGTTTTCCCTTGTTCTTGCTAAAGCAAGGGTCCTGACTCTGGGGGTGGGGGATAGGGTGTGGGTGTGGATGTGTGAGTGTGTTTGAGCATGTGCAAAAGAGAGAAAGCAGAGAGAGGGAAGGAGAGGAGAGGAGAGGAGGGGAGGGGAGAAAACGGAGACAGAGACGGAGAGCTCAGATCATAGGATCATAGAACCATAATACCTAGAACTGAAAGAAATTTCAGAGGTGATATGGTTCAAACCCCTCACTTTATACACGGGGAAACTGAGGCCCAAAGAAGCTAAGCCTTAAGATCACAGGATCAGAGCTGTGAGATCCTGTAGTCACACCAAGTCCTTAGCTCTAGAGCTGAAAGGGACTTGAGAGGCCATGTTATCCAACCTCCTTCTTTTACAGGTGAGGAAACTGAGACCCAGGAAGATTAAGCAAGTGACTTGCTCAAGGTTACATAGGTAGTAATCACTGGAGGTGAATCTTGGACCTAGTCATCCTGTCCATTGGCAAATAAAGCTGTGAAGGAAAGAAAATATGGGACAGGAAAACTGGGGTCCATTTCTTGACCCTCTTCTGGATCTCAAGCTAAACCATTTTACTTAGATTAGGTGCCTCAGTTTCTGCATCTGTAAAATAGGCATCAAAATACATCTGGTTTGTAGAGTTGTGCCATCTCTTCCTCTATTAGACTATAAGCTCTTTGAGGGCAGGGATTATGTCTTTTACTTTACAGACTCTCAGAGTTGGAAAGGATCCTAGAGAGTAATGAACTCTAACTCCCTCATTTTATCTAGCAGGCAGCCGAGGCACAGGGAAGTGAATTGATTTGGTAGTAAAATGAAGTTAATAATAGTTGTACTTCCAGGACTGATATGAGGTTGAAATGCGATAATTAGTGGATAGGACTTTGTAGCTTCCTTCATTCATCCATTCAAAGAGGACTAGCACCTCTAGTGGGAGGTCTTGCCAAATCCTTTTCAGGACTCATTCACCTTTAATGTCCACCTACCACCCAACTTCCACCTGTGGTTCCAAGAAGCTGTAGCAGGCATAGTGGCCACACCCTGGTAAAGCCATCTTGGCAGATCGGCTAAACCAGGCTGAAGTTAATCAACAAGTCTCAAACCCATTAGTGAGTTGGGGGTGTCTACCCCAGGCATGTGAAGGCTTCCCTCGGCAGAATGGACAGATGAGAAGTTTGTTTCAACAGCCATGAAGGTAGTTGAAGCAGGCTCCGTGGAAGCACTTAGAGCTTGGCCAAGTACGGAAGATGCCAAGGTCATCCACTGCATCCCAGGCCATCACCAGCCCTCTTGACTTTTGTCCTGCCACTGGACTTTGAAGACCCTGGAAGAGAGAGTGAGACTGCTGATTTTGTTCAGCTCTGCTTCACTTGAATCCAATTCACATGCAAGTTCAAACATCATCCTGTGATGTCATTGGTCCTCTTTGGAAATGAAGGATGAGCAACTGTAAAGTGAGGGAAACCTACATTCACTAAGGAATAAGAAACTAAGTTTTAAGTCCCATTCCCCAGAACTAAGGTCTCTGAGGAGCAGTGCCCAGGGATTGGTACTCCAAAATGGGCTTCATCTGAGGGAACAAATCCACCTCAATAAGATCTGATGGGACAAACTAGAATGGAGTAGCATTTATTAAGTAGTTCTTATATGCCAAGGATTGTGCTAAATGCTGGGGATACAAATCAAAAAGGAACAATACAATCTCAAGGAACTTACATTCAAATTAGGAGAGAGAATACATGAAAAAGAGGTAAGCTACAGGATAGATGGGAAGGTCACAGGGGATGGGTGTCCTGGGGTGCCGGAGTGGGGTGGGTAACACCACTGGGAAGTCCTTAGAATGCAGCAATAGGTTCAGGGTAACACCCAGAGACACATCTTACCCCAAAGGATCATGACTGATGATGCCTTACTCATCCAAGTGGCATGAGTGGCTATGTGTCTCACCAATGACTTTCAGGAAAGGGATAGTGAGCCCAAGAAAGTAAAGAAGAACTCAGGGTTACCTCCTAAGGAAGCATCCTGATCCTACCAGGCCCTTCAGTTCAAACCTCAAAAAGTCAAGGGAGGTGGCATTCTTGGTCCAAAGCAGGTCTAGGAATGTATGAGATAGAGACATGGACTGGGGGAGGAGAGCATGTGGCTCCAAGAGAGGAGGGATGTAGGGTATCAGTCATTCCTCCCAGAAGGTTCATGTCCTTACTGAGCACAGATTTATAACCTCTGGGGCACACATTGCTTATCTGTTCAATGGTTCTCTTGGGACTTTAGAGGATTTAGAGATGATTTCATGGCAGAGTGACCTCCCTCTACTGATGCAGGTTGGCACCAGTAGGTCAGATTGAAACCTTCAGAGGTTCAGAGAACATGAGGGCAGAGCAGATGGGAAGGGCTAAGGATCATTGACAACTGGAGGGATCAGAGAAGGCTTTTCACAGAAGGTGGGCCTTGAGTTGAACCACTAAATTGATGTTTCTAGGAGGTCAGAAAACAGTATGATTCTTAGTACAATTTATGCCCACTCTACCACCATCACAGTGAGAGTGAAGACTAAACAGCTTAGGGCCATCTTTAATTCTCTTTGTTTCTGACTGTGTGTTTCTGATCAAGTCACTTAACCTCTTTGCTCCCTAAACTAGTAGTTCTCAATGTGTGGTACAGGAATCTCCAAGGGTCCCTGGGGCCATTTCAAGGGGTCTGTGGAATCAAAACTATTTTTATAATAATACTAAGACATTTTCATTTCTAATACAGTAACTATCCATAGATAGAGCCCACATAAATGAAAGTTCTTTGGAAGAAGTGGTCCTCAATAATTTTTAAGAATACAAAAGGATGCTAAAGTCAAAAAGTTTGAGAGCTGCTGCCCTGGACAACTCTCTAGTTACAGAGATGGTGTCAAATGGTATTGGTAAAAACAGTTTCCTCACCTCGGAACTCTCTAGACCAATGAAATCATAAATCCACTCCCTATTGTGTCTCCTTCAGGGACTGACCTGGTCAAAGAATTTATTACCTTCTACCCAACCTACTTGAGATGAACTTCTCTGTACTTAGACAGATGAGTCCTGGGGCATAGATTTAAAGCTGGAAAGGACCACAGAGGTCATTGAGTTCAAAATTCTCTTTTTACAAATGAGGAAACTGAGATCAAAAGAGGTACTTACCTATGGTCACACAGCTAGTAAGAGGCAGAGCTGGGGTTTGAACTCCGGTCTTCTTTCAGCTATACCAGCATACTCAAGCTGTCATTTAAATAGCACGCAAAAAAGAATGTCAGAACAGGATGTGACCTTGCATCACAGAGTATGGTATAGCAGAACTTGGGGACCTGAGGACAAGGACTACTGGCCTGGGAGCTGGAGAGCCCCAGAGGATGCACAGTTATTCCAAGAGGTCTGCAATTCCATAGACTCAGCAAGCATTCTAATTTTGATCTTTATTTAGCTCCAACCAAATATGCAGTGTGACTCAGTACAATAAATAAGCAAACATACCTTCTGTAAGCTGAATAAATATTTTGTCTTGCATACAGATGAATCAATATTTTTCAAACTTCTGTAGACATTGTTGTGCTTCGTAAAATACAAATTCATTTGAGAGCATTACCGAATTTATAGTACGCTGAGACATGTTTTCCTTTTCTTTCTTTTCAAAAATTTAACTGATCCATTTTTCTTTTTTCTTTTTCTTAATCTTACTGTCTCTTCCAAATGACTCACCCTACCAGCATAGCAGAGGTCTCTTTGGCAACCAAATGGAAGATCCAGACAAAGTACATCAATACGTTGGCTGTCTCTGAACATGGATGCTGAATTCCATACCACCTCTCAGTCAAGAGGCAAGAGGCTTGTTTTATCATCAGCCCTCCAAAGTCATGGCTGGTCCTTACACTGATGAGAGTTCTAAACTCTATGAATGTCATCAGCCTTACCCTGTTGTGGTCACTGATGACATACCAAATCTCTACAGGAGGAAGGAGCACAATGGTTTGCTCTCTATGACCTCCTTGGGTGACCAGCTACACTTAGCAGGAATCACACATTTTTAGAATCCTAGATTCATAGATTTCTATACCCCATTGCCTGTATATCTTATTTCCCAGTTGCATGTAAAAACAATTTTTTAACATTTGTTTTTAAAACTTTGAGTTCCAAATTCTCTCCCTTCTTCCCTCCCCACCCACCCCCATTGAGAAGGCAAGCAATTTGATATAGGTTATACATGTGAAGTTATGCAAAACAGCTCCATAATAGTCATATTGTGAAAGACTAACTATATTTCCCTCCATCCTATTGACCCTCCACTTATTCTATTTTCTCCTTTGACCCTGTCCCTTTTCAAAAGTGTTTGCTTCTGACTACTCCCTCTCCCAATCTGCCCTCCCTTTTTTCATCCCCCTTACTATTCCCTTCCCCCCTACTTTCCTGTAGGGTCAGATACCTAATTGAGTGTGTATGTTATTCCCTCCTTAAGCCAAATCCAATGAGAGTAAGGTTCATGCATTCCTTCTCACCTCCCCCTTCTTCCCCTCCATTGTGAAACCTTTTTCTTGCCTCTTTTATGTGAGATAATTTACTCCATTCCATCTCTCCCTTTCTTCTTCTCCCAATATATTCCTCTTACCCTTTAATTTTATTTTTTAGATATCATCCCTTCATAGTCAACTCACTCTGTTCCATCTTTCTATCTATCTATCTATCTATCTATCTATTTCCTCCAACTACCCTAATACTGAGAAGGATCTCATGAGTTATAAATATCATCTTTCCATGTAGGAATGTAAACAGTTCAACTTTAATAATTCTCTTGTGAATTCTCTTTCAGTCCAGTGTGGGCAGAACTGGCACAGACCGGTCAGAGCAGGCCTCAGGGGACTAAATCACTAGAAGCTGTGGCAGTTTCCAGATTTCTCAACTCAGAAACACCAAAGATAGCATAGAAGGTCAGTGGGAAAACTCTGTGGGACCTGAGTGAAAGAGGAGTACATGGTCTGGCCAGAATCCAGTCCCAGCCTGGGGCCAGTGGGGGCGATGGCAGTAGCAGCAGCAGCAGTAGTGGCTGCTTCTGGAGCTCTGGGCCCACAGACAGTAGGGAATTGAACTGCTGATACAAAACCCCTGAATCCTGGGACGCTACACTCACCCCCACCCCCACTGGAACCAAAGTCCTTCCTTGACAAAGAGTTAGAAAGTCAAGTATTTGGCTTGTAAAATGAGTAAACAATGTAAAAAAACTCAGACCGTAGAATCTTACTTTGGTGACAAAGATCAAAACATACAACCAGAAAAAGACAACAAAGTCAAAGTTCCTATATCCCAAGTCAGATTTTCTATTCAGCTGTGATCTTTTCATCAAAAATGCTTAAAAGTCCTCTATTTCATTGAATATTCATTTTTCCCCTGAAGGATTATACTCAGTTTTGCTGGGTAGGTGATTCTTGGTTTTAATCCTAGCTCCCCTGGCCTCCTCATATTTCAAGCCCTTCAATCCCTTAATGGAGAAGCTGCTAGATCTTATTATCCTGATTGTATTTCCACAATACTTGAATTGTTTCTTTCTGGCTTCTTGCAATATTTTCTCCTTTACATGAGAACTCTGGAATTTGGCTACAATATTTCTAGGAGTTTTCCTTTTGGGATCTCTTTCCAGAGGTGATTGGCAGATTCCTTCAATTTCTATTTTACCCTCTAGTTCCAGAATATCAGGGCAGTTTTCCTTGATGATTTCTTGAAAGATGATATCTATGTTCTTTTCCTTTGATCATGGTTTCAGGTGGTCCCATAATTTTACAATTATCTCTCCTGGATTTTCTTTCCAGGTCAGTGTTTTTTTTAGTGAGATATTTCACATTGTCTTCTACTTTTTCATTTTTTTGGTTCTGTTTTATCATTTCTTGACTTCTCATAAGGTCATTTGCTTCCATCTGCTCCATTCTAATTTTGAAGGAGTTATTTTCTTCAGTTAGCTTTTGGACCTTCTTTTCCATTTGGACAATTATGTTTTTTAAGGCATTCTTCTCCTCGCTAACTTTTTGGATTTCTTGTGCCGTTAGTCTATTTTTTTAGATTTTATTTTTTTTTCAGCATTTTTTGGGTCTCCTTTAGCAAGCTGTTGACTCATTTTTCATTACTTCCGCATCACTCTCATTTCTCTTCCCAATTTTTCCTCTACTTCTCTTACTTGATTTTCAAAATCCTTTTTGAGCTCTTCCATTACCTGTGACCAATTCATATTTTTCTTGGAGGCTTTGGATGTAGGAGCTTTGACTTTGTTGTCTTCTTCTGGTTGAATGTTTTGATCTTTGTCACCAAAGTAAGATTCTATGGTCTGAGTTTTTTTACACTGTTTACTCATCTTCCAAGACAGACTCCAGGACTAGTGCTCCATCCACTGCACTGTCCCGGGTCTGTCCCCGGGACCTTCGAGTGAGAATCTCCCTTCGGTGGGCACCGCTTCGGACGTCTCCGGACCTACCCCGGGGGACACGGCAGTAGGCAATAATCAGGCAATGCGCAGGAGGTTCATAGCTTTATTGCATGGAGGAGTCCCCCGAGCAGTTCAGGGCGTTGTCTTATATAGGGAGGTTCTTCCAGGCTGCCATCCTAACCCGCCCCGAGGGCGAGGCCTACCACCCGATTGGATCCAGCCCACCCGACCAATCCCGTGGGCTCACAACTCCTCTATGGGAGCCGTGTCCCCCTCGGATTGGTGGGCTGCCACTCCCGGGGAGGCCCCTATCCGCCCAGGCGCCTAGGACCGACCCCCGTCACTGCACCACCTAACAAGTCAGAGGACCTAAGTTTCAAATCCCCTCTCAAGTCAATAAGCTTGGCACTGTACTAAGCATTAGGGATTCAACTGTCTATGTCACCTTGGACAAATCCCTTACCCTCCCTAAGCCTCAGTTTCCTCATCTGTAAACTGAAGGACTTAGACTAGATAGCCCCTGAGGTTCTAGGTCTAAATCTATGATCCTGTAGTGTATGATTAATCCATCTGGACCCTGGCTGGACATCCTCCATGAAGCTAGCAGACATCTATAGTGACACTACAGCTCCCTTGCTTTTGCTCTGCTTGGAATTAATATTCAGAAATGAAAGTTATGTTTCTTCTTATATCTTTCAAGGAAATTTTTGATTATGATATCTATCTTGATAAAGATATATGTGGAAACAGCTAGGTGGTGCAGAGGATAGAGCACTGGGTTTACAATCAAGAAGATTCATCTTCATGAGTTCAAATCCAGCCTCAGATACTTGCTAGCTGTGTGACACTGGGTAAGTCACTTAACGCTACTCAGTTTCCTCATCTGTCAAATGAGCTGGAGAAGGACATGGCAAACCTCACCAGTAGCTTTGACAAGAAAATTCTGAATAGGGTCATGAGGAGTCAGACACAACGGAAACAACTCAACAATACACACACACATATATGTGAATATACATATGTGTGTATGTATATGGAGAGAGAGAGAGAGAGAGAGAGAGAGAGAGAGACAACTTACCAGTGGAGTGACTGTGAATCAGACTGTGTGATTTTTTTTTCCTTTACTGAATAAAATGCATTTTTATCCACAACAAAGTGCATAGTGGGACCTTGTGTCCTCTGCACCTTTTAATCAATCATGTGACTGTAAAGATGTGGCCTATTAGACAAAAAGATAGGGATAGGTACTGGACCTGTGAATTTATTGGTGTAGAGAACTCTTAGGTGATGAAAGTCCCTCTACCAATTTAAAGTAATGCCTTCTCTGAAACTTAGAATTGCCTGATAAGTGACTTCTTCAGGATCACACAGACAGTATGTAACAGAGATGGGACCTGAATCCTTGTCTTCCTGATTCCATAGTTAGGTCACTAACTCTAATCCCACACTGCCTCTCCTACTGTAAAATGCTATTTGTAATAGCCTGACTTTCCCCTTTAATGGCTGGAAAACATTCAGGTCCCATCAACACTGGAAGCAATGTCCACTGGAACTGGAAGCAAAAGAGGAGCAAAAACTGATAGGAATGTCAGTATCAGGAACTGAGAGACAGATGAGAAACTCTCAATATACCAAGAAAAAGCAGTCTCAGGAGTCTACACAAGCACTGATCCTCAAAGCCCAGAAGAAAGCTAACCCAACCGGCATGCATTTGAATGACACAAAAGGAGAAAAGGACTCTCCAGAAGCAATGCCTTTGCTGCATGGGTTCCCTACATATGTTCTTAACTACCATTTTACTGTAAATTCGAACCCACTCTTTCCAAAGACTTTGTGTGTACAAGGAGAGAGTGCACCCGCAATTTAAAGGTATTGTTTCCATAACTGATCTTGTTATATCTAATTAGTAAATATTTTTCCTAAGAGTTAAGTAAGTCTGGTTGATAATCATTGGGCACACTAATGGGGGCTCCTGAGCAACAGTACTAGAAAATCTCATCTACTTCACAATTACTCTTCACCCCCAATACCCTAAGGAGAGTAGAAGTCAACCACCTTCACAGAACATAGACTTTCAATATGAATGGGAAATGTAGAAGTAGCCCTGGAGTGGAGTATTATAATTATATCCAGCCTAAGTCTGGAGACCAGGACTGGTTCTGCCACTAATTCACTATATGACCTTGGACAAGTTCATTCTCCTCTCATTAATATCCTGCCTGGAACCTGAAGACCCAACCTTCATGTGGCAACCTCAAGACTTTCCTTATTATCAGGCCTAATCACAGCTTTCAAGCACAGAATGTCAGAACTGCAAGGAACCCTAAAATATAGCATGTCAGAGCCAGGAGGGTCTTCAAGCCCATCTCTTTCAAGCCTCTCATTTTACAAATGAAGAACTTGCCTCCAGTCCAGGGCTCTTTCCACTCTGATCCCATCATTTGACATAGTTTGATTTCATTGTTTTCCCTCCAGTTAAGAAATGCCAGTGAGGGAGGCACCAAGTACCTGCTTTCCCTGAGGGAGATGCCAGCCCTTTTCCACATGTTCCATAGACCTTAAGCACCTTTCAGCACTACCACAGAGATTGTTTCTCCCCCTCCACCTAATTTTCTTTTTCTTTTCCATTTTTTCTCTTTTACTTAAAAGACAATTCAAAAGCTCTACCTAATACCACCCTGGACCCCAAGATCATTGCCTCCTTTACCCTTCCCATTGGTCTCAGAGCATCTAGCCTGCTCAGAGGTACCCAAGTAAGTGTCTATTAACTTTCTGGCAGGGTGACAAGATGCTGGTGATCAAACCATTTGTACACAACAGCACAAAAGCTGAAACAATTGGGAATCCCTCTAATGGGCCCATGAAGACTCCAGCTGGAGGGGAAGCTTCGAAGGGCTGTAGTAGGGAAGAGGAGGGAGCACCTCCACAGCCCCAAGCCTTCCTTTGTGGACTGCAAGCAAAAGGGCA
Source organism: Notamacropus eugenii (assembly GCF_028372415.1). Classification (NCBI taxonomy): domain Eukaryota; kingdom Metazoa; phylum Chordata; class Mammalia; order Diprotodontia; family Macropodidae; genus Notamacropus; species Notamacropus eugenii. The sequence goes on along the minus strand of NC_092875.1, from coordinate 23,631,858 downwards.
ACATGGTACTTTCAAAGGGTCCTGATCTCATACAGCTCATACACTTAGACTCACAGCATGTTAGAGCAGGAAGGGAACTAGTGGTCCAATTCCCTCACTTTCCCCCATTTATGTCTAAGTCTTCTGCCAGATTTACCATTTTGTATCTGTGTCTCTCAGTTTTCATCAAGTGGATGACCCCATGTATAAAGGTGAGCAGGCGTCAGAGAGTCCCCAGTTCTAAGCTGTCAGAGCCAGATGGTGACTGAGGCTTACTGCCCCTTACATTTAACATCAGAGGGATCTTTCAGAGAAGGCATCTCTTCTATAGTATTCCCAACAAGCAGTCACCCATCCTCTCCAGGAAGATGGGAGCCACCACATCTGTCTCCCTCACTCCCTCCATCCATCCATCCCTCCCTACTTCTCTCTCTCTCTCTCTCTCTCTCTCTCTCTCTCTCTCTCTCTCTCTCTGAAGAACTTTGGAATCAATTGTGAGACATGGCAGACATTGGCAGAGGACTGCCCAGCATGGCATGCCTACATCAAAGAAGGCACTGTGTTCTATGAGCAAAACAGAAGTGCAGTAGCTCAAAAGAAACATGAGATGCACAAATTTAGAGACATCTCCACTGCAAATGTATACGTGGACTGCTTGTGCCTGACCTATGAAGGAGTATTTCAAGCTCATATGGGTCTGATCAGCCATAGTCGAATGCACTGTATCTTGACCCCAACATAGTGATACCATTTTGGTCCTCTTCAAGAATGAAGGACAACAACCAGCTAATGAGGCAGCCCAGTTCACCTTGGACAGCTCTCATAGAAAGCTTTTCTGACACCCAGATTGAATCTATCTCTTTTTTTTCTTTCATTGTTTATAGCCCTGCCCACTGGGCAATATGAAGCAAATTGAATCCCTCCTTCAAATGGGGAAGATTGCCCTTGGGTCCTACCTCTTCCATCTTCTTTTCTCCAGGCTAAATATAGCTAGTTCCTTTAAACAGTCTTCATAGAACAAGAGTTCCATGTTTTTCACTAACTGGTTTACCTTCCTCTGACCACTCTATAATTTACAAATATGCTTCCAAAAAGCTGGTGCCAAAATTGAACACAATACTCCATAGTGAATAACGGAACTCTCATCTCGCTGGCCCCAGACACCGTGCCTCTCTAAAGGCAACTTAAGTTACTTTTATCTTTTTCTGACTTTTTCTGTGATAATAACAGCGGGAATGGAAGGAGGAGAAGGAGGAAAAGGAGGAGGAGGAGAAGAAGAAGGAGAAGAAGATGAAGTAGAAGATGAAGAAGAAGGAGAAGAAGAAGGAAGAGGAGGAAAAGATGAAGAAGAAGAAGAAGAAGAAGAAGAAGAAGAAAAGGAGAAGATGAAGAAGATGGAGAAGGAGGAGGAGAAAAAGAATATGAAGAAGAAGGAGGAGAAGAAGAAGAAAACGTAAAAAGAAGCAGAAGAAGTGGGGGGAGCAGGAGGAGGGGGAAGAAGGAAAATTGCTATTTCCATAGTGCCTTAAAACTTTAAAACTCTTTATATCTATTTTCTCATTTAAGCCTCACAAGCCTATGAGGTAGTACTACAAAAGTAGTATTATGCCCATTTTATAGATGAGGAAACTGAGTTTAAGTAGCTTGCTTATGAACAAAAAAACAAGAAGTATCAGAAGTGGGATTCAAACCCACATCTTTCTGAATCCAAGTATGTCCCTCTACAGGCAACTAAGCAGTGCAGTGGATAGTCAGGAAGATTCATCATCATGAATTCAAATCTGGCCTCAGAAACTGACCCTGAGCAGGTCTCTTCACCCTGTTTGCCTCAGTTTCCTCATCTGTAAAATGAGCTGGAGAAGGAAATGGCAAGCCACTCCAGTATCTTTGCTAAGAAAACCCCAAATGGAGTCATGAAGAATTAACCACAATGGAAAAACTACTGAGCTGAATAGCCCTCTGTCCACCACATCCGGCTGTCTATTTAAGATGAGGAAACTGAGGCTGAGAGAAAGAAGTGACTTGAAGTTCACACAGAAAGTCAGTGCTTTTACACCAAGTTCTAGGCTCACATCATACTATTAATTCATATTACGCTTGCAGTCCCCTTTGGCCCCCAGATCGTTTCCAAATCCTGTACAACCACACTTCACCATCCTGTACTTGTGAAATTGACTTTGTGAACCCAAAAGGGAAATGACTTGTCCAAGGTAACATAGCTGGGTTACAGCTAATTTCTTCAATGTTTCCAAGATATTGCTTCTATTGCTTCCTTATAAATAAAATGGGGATAATAGTAGCACCTGCCTCCCAGCGTTGTTGTGAGAATAAAATAAGATAACATTTGTAAAGTGCTTTGAAAAACCATAAAGCCTTGCTTATAACTTTGGCAGCTATGTTCATCATCATCATTAGCAGTGGTACTTATTCTAACACTTTCTCCAGGGGGTAAAGATTCTTAAATTCTGAGATAATAAAGAGGGATGAACATAAAAGGAAAAAAAAATGGAATGATTTGCTTTGATGTTTATAAAACCCATCCTGTACATGTGCATTGGGTTATCTCTCTCTAAATGTTTGTGGCCATGGTTACTAAGTTACCACACCAATTAGACTCCAAGAGCGACATATGGAAAAACAAGATAATGTATCACCCAAACATGGAAAAGAGGGTTGACTTGTTTTTGCTTGGCCCAGAATGCAGTTAGGAAAAATCGGTGGATGTGAGTAAAGAGACAAATTTCGGCTCGATGTCAGGAAAATCTTGCTAATGGTGAGTGTTGATCCAAAGGCTGCCTCAGGAGAAAATGAACCTTCCCACATTGGACATTTTCAAGCAGAAACTAGGTGATCACTTGTGAGGGATGTTATAAGGAGTATTCATATTCAGATGTGGATTAAACTATAAAATCTCTGGAATCTCCTCTTCCTATGATTATAGAATCATAGATTTAGACCAGGAAAAGACCATAGAGAGTATCGAAACCATTTTACATTTGAGGAAACCATGGCTCAGAAAGTTTAAATGGGCAAGATCATTCATACCTTTAGAGCCAGAAGAGTTCTTGGAAATAATATAATTTTACTCCTTCATTTTACAGATGAGGGAACTGAGCTCTGTAAAATTAACTGACTTCTAGAAGTTACAGAAGTAGTAAGTAGAAGAGTCAGCATTTGAACTCAGGATGTCTACCTACAAATCTAGACCTCTTTCCCTGCTCAGGTTCTAATGGGCTTCCTATCCACAACCTGGGGCTTATTAAAAATGATACTTTCAGTCACTTACAATGCCAAGGCTTAGTAGTCAATGGGTTTGTCTACAGGTGACTGGCCTCTGGTTCTTTCCATTTCAAAGTCTGTTCACTGTTCATTGTCCAATGCTCCAAAGGCAAAAAGATGATTTATTTTGTGGAAACGGGAAAGTTTTCTACTCCTATTTTTCTCTAGGGTTTGGAAATGTGTTGCTCTTTTCCTAGAGATGGCAGCTATACCAGTTCTAAAAAAACTTAAAAGGATAAAGCTGGTCATTGGCACTTTGCCCAAGAACATGCCCATCCCCTCCCTGCTGTGCCCAGCACTGTGCCAGTGCTTCCCAGCAGGGGCACAGCAGGGAGAGGATGCTTCTTTGTATGCATCCCAAGGATGATGTATGCATCCTTACTTTGTCCAAGGCTATTCACTTGGAAAGTAGCTGGATGGATGGAGCCAGACTTACAGTGAGATCAAACAGCAAAGATGACCCAGGAGACAGTGTACTGCTGGAAGTGGACAAATATTTTCCAGATTGGGGAACCATTTATATTATCCTACCCTTCCAGTGAAGTATCAAATTGCCAAAGGGAACTATTAGTCTTGACGTACCTATCCATGCCACCAATCACTGAGAAAAAAACTCAATTCGATTCAATTTAATACACATTTACTATGTGTCTCACTGTGCATGGAGTGAGGGGTTCACCAAAGAAAGGGGACATAATCTTGATTTCAAGGAGCTTACAATCCAACAAAAATTGTAAAAGTTGCCGCAGGAAGCTGCTAGGTTAAGCAAAAAACAGATCTCTGTCTCTCTGTTTCTCTGTTTCTTTTTCTCTGTCTCTGTCTCTCCTCTGTCTCTGTCTCTCTGCCTGTCTCTCTGTGTCTGTCTCAATCTCTGTCTGTCTCTTTCTCTGTGTGTCTATATCTGTGTGTGTTCTCTGTCTGTTTCTGTCTCTGTCTCTCTTTGTGTCTATCTCTCTGTCTCTCTCTGTTTCTCTTTCTCTCTCTCTTTCACTCTCTCTCTCTGTCTCTCTCTCTCTCTCTCTCTCACACACACACACACACACACACACACACACACACACACACACACAGAATACAACTCTCCTCACAAATGAACAAATGTGTTTCTCTATTGTGGAAGGATAGCAACATTGCGGAGACCATGAATGCACAGAAGTCCCAAGTTTTCAGGAAGATGAATAGGATCATAGACCTAGAATTGGAAGGGACCTTAGAGATCTTCTGGTTCAAAAGTCTCATTTCATGGATGAGAAAAGTGAGGCCCAAGAAGACTCAATGACTGGCCCAGAGTTACATAAGCAACAATGTTCAGACATGGAATTTGAACCCAGATCTGTTGAGCCCAGAGCCAAAGTTCCTTCCACTGTGCAATACTGCCTCCTAGTGGTGATATATACAAGCCATTAGCCTTGGTCATCTCTGCCTGGCAGCTGTCCAGAGCATCTAACAAAGACCAGAGACCTTTAACCTTGAGATGTTTTATCTGTTACTGAATCATCTCTCCAGCTTTCAGCCTCTGATTTCTGGGTACCTTTGACCCTGGATGTTCCTGCAATGTTCTGAGTCTGCGCAGAATGAAGTAAAATGGATGGGGTTTAAGACATAAGGGAGAACAGATTGGAAATGAGAATATAAGGGTTCTGGCCCATGTAGGAATGCTCTGTATGACTACTTTCCCTCTCTGTACCTCAGTTTCCACCAATTTAAAGTAATAGAGTTACACTAGAAGATATCTTACATTATTTGGAACCTTTGACACTCTCTGCTCTAAGCTCTCTCCCAGCCCTATATCCCCTGTTCTCAGGCCCCTCCCAGACCTGACATCCTCTGTTCTGAGGCCCCTTCCCAGCCCTATATCCCCTGTTCTGAGGCCCCTCAAAGCCCTGACATCCCCAGTTCTCAGGCCCCTCACAGCTCTGACATTCTCTGGCCTTAGGATTCCTCCTCCCTTCCATGGGTTCTGTGCCTTTAAGAGTCTGGAGAGTTCCCAGGCAGGATGCAGCCTCCTTGAAGCCTGCTGCATGGTCTGGGCCTGGGTCCCCGTTCTCCTTTGTCAAAGCAGAATCTGAGATAACTCCATTATTTATGCAGCTCTTCAGCTCTGTGACAGCAGCGAGTCAGCCGAGCAGTGAGAGCGGAGCTAGGGTATAAAACATGCTTTTAGAAGCTGCCGCAAAGTTCAGCAGTGACCTTCACTAATAGACTCACCGTCTGGGCCCTTCACAGAGGCAGGGGGAACAGGAGGAGTGGGAGGGAGGATCACCTGTAGCACAAGATCACAGATCTGCTACAATGTTGCCACACACTTCCCATCTTACCTCCTAAAGCAGAAGTCAATGACAAAAGCAAACATGAAGACTTACTTTGCACCTACACGGGGCTGATTCAGTGCACATAGAGACTCCCATTCCCCTGCCCCTTCCAACTCCAAGTTGAATGGAAACTCCCTGAGGGCAAGCCCAGTCTCATTTGTCTATTTCTGTATTTATATTTATCTATTCCTAGAACTTACCTCCATGTCCGGCACACAGCACTTGCTTCATAAATGCCTGTTGAATTAAATTGAATTAAGTAATAACAGTTCCCAGGATAATCTGTCATCAAAGTATACTGACTCACATTTCTGGCCCACAAAGATTTATCCAACATAAAATGCATCCTTCCTGGGAAGCATTTCCACTTCATCTCTCACCACTTTGGAATTCATCTGACCCACTTCTCTTCCATTCCCCCTCCTTAGGGGAAGTTTATTGTTGGGATAACCTCGTTATCCTGTAAGATCTCAGCAACCTTGATCCTCCACATCAGCACCTCCCTCTGTCCTTCAGACTGGAGCCTGGAGCCATCCACTCCAAACCTCCATTTAAGGAGAGAGCTGATTTCTTATTGGGCTGCCCTGCTCTGAGATTCTGACTTCACTGAGCATCTTCTGTTTCCTTTGCTGTGTTATTTCCTCCCCTCCTTAGAGTGTAAGCCCCTGAGGGAAGGAACAATCTTTCTTTTTTCATATTTATATCCCTGTGCTGGCACATTACTGCTATTGCTTCTACTACCATTACTGCTCCTACTACTACTGCTACTACTACTACTATTCCCACTACTACTACTGCTACTACTACTACTGCTGCTATTCCTGTAGTTGTTCTTGCTCAATCATGATCCCATTTGGGGTTTTCTTGTCAAAGATACAGGATTGGTTTGTCATTTTTTTCTCCAGCTCACTTTCCAGAGAAGGAAACTGAGGCAAACAGGCTTAAGTGACTTGCCTAGAGTCACACAGCTAGGAAGTATAGGCACATAGTAAGAATGTAGTAAATACTGCCTGAGGTAGGTCCCAAAAGGATTATGATTCCCATTTTGTAGCCAGGTGACACAGTGGATAGAATTCTAGGCCTGAATTCAGGGAGGTTTCAGTTGAAATATGACCTCAGATACTAACAAGTCATTTAACTGTTGTCTAGCTCAGTTTCCTCATCTCTATAATGGGAATGATAGTAATACCCTTAGAAGGCACTTAAGTAGCACGGTGGATAGAGCACTGGGCCTGGAAGCAAAAAGACCTGAATTCAAATCCAGCCTCAGATACTTACTAACTGTGTCACCCTGGGCACAGAGACTGTTGCTTCAATTTCCTAATCTATAAAATGAACTAGAGAAGGAAATGTCAAACCATTTCAGTATCTTTACCATGAAAACTCTAAATGGGGTCACAAAAAGTCGGACACAACTGAAAAAAATAACCTCATAAGGTTGTTGTGATGATCAAGTAAGATGATATTTGTAAAGCACTTAGCACAATGCCTGGCACATAGTAGTCACTTAATAAATGCTTGCTTCCTTTCCTTCCCCCATTTTACAAAACATAATAAAAATGAATGTAGTCTGATATGACAAGGGGGCTGATAGTCTTCCTAACTAAAAGGAGAGACCATAGGGTCATGGGAGACAGAAGTCTTCCAGAATGGGGAAAACCCAGGAAATTTTTATCTCCCACTAAAGGAGAGGGGCCCAGGATATTAATGCATGCCAGTAGGAAGCCTCTTATAAGAGAAAGTCAACACAACCCAAAGCTGAATATAACCAGGAGCAGTTGGAGCCTTTTCTGACCCAGTGATTTTCTTCAAAAGTGGTCTGCCTGAACAGGATTTTGCTTCTTCCCTGGTTGTTTGTTGTCATTTTGTCTGTTAGTTCTTTTGGCCTCTTCATGACCTCATTTGGGGTTTCCTTGGCAAAGATACTGAAGTGGTTTCCTTTTCCAACTCTTTTTACAGATGGGGAAACTGAGGCCAAAAGGGTTAAATGATTTACCCAGTGTCACACAGCTCAGAAGTGCCTGAGGCCAGATTTGAACTCAATCCCTCCTGACTCCAAGGCTTCTTTGCACTCTATGGCACCACCTCACTGACCCCTGTAGAGTTATATCTGCTTTAATGCTACTTGGCCCTAAATCAATTTTGCCATGCTCCACTTTCTCCAGCTCCTTTGCATCATCACTGTATATCAAACTGCATTACTAACCCCTGGGAATTTCCTGCTCTCTCAACGTTGTCAGTCAGTAAACTAGTTTTTACTAGTCTGCTATGTGCCAGGCACTAGGCTAACCTTGATTATCTTCTGTCTGTAATTTTATAGAGGGTTTTGTCTCCAGATTAAGTTAAGCTGATTTTTATTGCATTCTATGTGGATGTTTACTATAAAAGACTGAACTATGAAGGGGAAAAGGACAAAGGGAAACTCATGAGACTAATTATCCTGGATTTAACCTTGAATAGTCTTTTCTCTGACTACACAGTTTGGGAACTGGCATATAGGAAAGTCCACGTGGCATAATCAAGCTGACTTCATATTCACAAAGATCTGAGTTCATATCCCCATTCTGTTCTATACTGGTGGTATGACCCTAGGCAAGTCACTTACTCACCTAATGCTTACCCAAGGCAGCTCTCTAAGACTCTAATTTTCAGAGTAGGTGCCAATCTAAATTAATGAGGCAGTTTCTTCATCAAGAATTTCTTATGCTAATGGAATCATAACAACAATAATGCATGAGTTTTTTGTTATTGTTCAATTATGTCCAACTCTCTGTGACCCCATTTGGAGTTTTCTTGGCAGAGATATTGGAGTGATTCATCATTTCCTGCTCCAGTTCATTTTACAGATGAGGAAACTGAGACCAACAGGGTGAAGTGACTTGCCCAGGGTCACACAGCTGCTAAATGTCTGAGGCCAGATTTGAACTCAGGAAGAGGAGTCTTCCTGGTTCTAGGTCCAGCACTCTATCCATTATGCTGCCACCTAGCTGCCAATACATGATTAGGCTATAGAAAAAGTAGAGGATAAAGAGCTGATCTTCAAGTCAAGAAAACCTGGTTTTAAGTCTCACCTCTGATATAAACTGATGTGTGATCCTAGGCAAACCATATCTTCTTGGTCTCCTTCAAGGAGGTCATTGGAGACTGCCAGAGGCAAACCTGCATGTGCAGGTAGTTTCTTCATGGAGAGCTTGCTATACCAATAAAATGACAGATCTGTAATTAACAATAATAGCAACTACTCCTCACATTTCAATGAGACATAGAAACATTTACAAAGCCTTTTTCCCACCACAAATATATGGAGAAGGAAATTCAATATTTCCACTACATTTATATTACTACCTCTCAAGAAAAGAAATATAAGGGGGCAGAACTAAGATGGCAGAGTAGAAAGACATACATATACTAGCTGTCCCCACACAACCCATAAAATACCTGTAAAGAAAGACTCTCAACAAATTCTAGAGCAGCAGAAGTGGAGAACAACAGAATGGAGGAGATTTCCAGCCCAGGATGACCTGAAAGGCCGATGGGAAGCATCTGTCACACTGGATGCAGAGCAGAGCCTAGCCCAGCCTTGGCCATGCTGCACGGCTCTGGGAGGAGGACGCGAGCAGGCCTTGGGGGCAGGATCCCCAGCCGCAGTAGCAGCGGTTCGCAGATCCCTCAACCCACAGGCGTCAAAGGTCAGTAACAGGGTTTTTCCAGCTGGCCAAGAAGGAAGAAGAGCCTTCCCATAGCTCCGGCCTCAAGCAGCAGCTGCAGAGGCTACATCTGGCAGGTGGCAGCAGTTCCCACAGCAGCCCCTACAGCAGCCCGCATCCATTGTTGGATCGTAAAACCCCTGGGGGCACATAGCAGCTGATTCTTACCTCAGCCCTGTGTAAAGGCCCTGCAGCAGCTTATCTTTATCTCACACTGAATGGCAACCCTGCCCTGCAGCTTATCTGAATCTCAGCCCCCAGTGCTGGCTTGGCAGAATTGAAGGCAAGGTGGTTGTGAAGAGGAAACTCTACTAAGATTCTGGGCACAAAAATCTCTGCTTGCTTCCAGACCAGTGTACATGCTTGATTGTGTCACCTTGGAGGAAGTGAGATCTTACAGATCCCCAGAGTATACCCTACTCTTGACAAAGGACCCAAAAGTCAAATAACTGGTTGGAAAAATGCCCAAAAAAGGGGGGAAAAATAAGACTATGGAAGGTTACTTTCTTGGTGAACAGATATCTTCTCTCATCCTTTCAGATGAGGAAGAACAATGCTTACCATCAGGGAAAGACATAAAAGTCAAGGCTTCTGTATCCCAAATATCCAAAATAAATATTCAATGGCCTCAAGCCATAGAAGAGCTCAAAAAGGATTTTGAAAATCAAGTAAGAGAGGTGGAGGAAAAACTGGGAAGAGAAATGAGAGAGATGCAAGTAAAGCATGAAAAGCGGGTCAATACCATGCTAAAGGAAACCCAAAAAAATGCTGAAGAAAATAACACCTTGAAAAATAGGCTAATTCAATTGGCAAAAGAGGTTCAAAAAACCAATGAGGAGAAGAATGCTTTCAAAAGCAGAATTAGCCAAATGGAAAAGGAGGTTCAAAAGCTCACTGAAGAAAATAGTTCTTTAAAAATTAGAATGGAACAGATGATGGCTAATGACTTTATGAGAAACCAAGAAATCAAAAAACAAAACCAAAAGAATGAAAAAATGGAAGAAAATGTGAAATATCTCATTGGAAAAACAACTGACCTGGAAAATAGATCCAGGAGAGACAATTTAAAAATTATGGGCCTACCTGAAAGCCATGACCATAAAAAGAGTCTAGGCATCATCTTTCATGAAATTATCAAGGAAAACTGCCCTGAGATTCTAGAACCAGAGGGCAAAATAAGTATTCAAGGAACCCACAGATCACCGCCTGAAAGAGATCCAAAAAGAGAAGCTCCTAGGAACATAGTGGCCAAATTCCAGAGTTCCCAGGTCAAGGAGAAAATATTGCATGCAGCTAGAAAGAAACAATTCAAGTACTGTGGAAATACAATCAGGATAACACAAGATCTAGCAGCTTCTACATTAAGGGATCGAAGGGCGTGGAATAAGATATTCCAGAAGTCAAAGGAACTAGGACTAAAACCAAGAATCACCTACCCAGCAAAACTGAGTATAATACTTCAGGGGAAAAATTTGTCTTCCAATGAAATAGAGGACTTTGAAGCATTCTTGATGAAAAGACCAGAGCTGAAAAGAAAATTTGACTTTCAAACACAAAAATCAAGAGAAGGATGAAAAGGTAAACAGGAAAGAGAAATCATAAGGGACTAATTAAAGTTGAACTGTTTACATTCCTACGTGAAAAGACAATATTTGTAACTCTTGAAACTTTTTGCAGTATCTAGGTAGTTGGTGAGATTACACACACACACACACACACACAGAGAGAGAGAGAGAGAGAGAGACAGAGAGCACAGGGTGAGCTGCATAGGATAGGATCATATCTAAAAAAAAGAAATCAAGGGGTGAGAGAGGAATATATTGGGAAAAGAAAGGGAGAAATGGAATGGGGCAAATTATCTCTCATAAAAGAGGCAAGTAAAAGACTTTTCCATGGATGGAAAAAGGGGGAGGTAAGAGAGAAAACATGAAACTTACTCTCATCACATTTGACTCAAGGAAGGAATAAAATGCACACTCATTTTGGTATGAAAACCTACCTTACAATACAGGAAAGTAGGGGAGAAGAGGATAAGCAGGGTAGGGGGGATGATGGAAGGGAGGGCAATGGGAGGAGGAAACAATTAGAAGTCAACACTCTTGGGGAGGGACAAGGTCAAAAGAGACAATAGAAGAAATGGGAGGCAGGATAGGATGGAGGGAAATATAGTTAGTCTTACACAACATGACTATTACGGAAGTCATTTGCAAAACTACACATATATGGCCTATATTGAATTGCTTGCCTTCCCAGTGGGAATGAGTGGGGAGGGAAGAAGGAAGAGAAGTTGGAACTCAAAGTTTTAGAAACAACTGTTGAATATTGTTCTTGCATATAACTGGGAAATAAGAAATACAGGTAATGGGGTATAGAAATTTATCTTGCCCTACAGGACAAAAGAGAAGATGGGGATAAGAGAAGGGACGGATGTTAGAAGAGAGGGCTGATTGGTGATAGGGGTAATTAGAATGCTCAGGGTTGAGGTGGGAGAGGGGAGAGATGGGGAGAAAATTTGGAACTCAAAATTTTGTGGAAATGAATGTTGAAAACTTAAATTAAATAAATAAATAAAAAGAAAAGAAATATAAGCATTTATAAAATGCCTACTATATGCTTTACAAATATTATCTCATTTGATCTATTTCAAAAAAATGTCACCTTAAATTATTATAAACAATAATGTATTACATATAATATCCAATTTAAATATAATTAAATATGATATGTGTAATTATATAATTGTTTGTACAAATATATAATTATGTTTCATGATATAATTTGAAAAATGTTATACGTATCACATATCACAATTTCATAGAAAATTATAAACTCTTCATTATCTTTGATGATTTTGAAGTAGTTTGAATAATTTTTATCACTTAAATGAAGCATTATAAAGACCATATACACACTTGTACATATACTCTCATTTGATCCTCCCAACAACTCTGTGATGTAAATGAAGTGAAAATTATACTTATTTTATTGATGAGGCAACTGATGCCTTCAGAAGGTCACTCAGCCAGTAACTGTCATCATTGGGTATCAACTCATGTTTTCCAACTACAAACCCAGGGTCTTTCTACTATGTCAAAGCTGAAAGAGACATGGTAAATCTTTGTGTGAATTCAACTCCCTCAGTGACAAAGGAGTAAACTGAGAAGTGACTAATGTGGCCCTGTGAGAAGCAGAATGGTTTGGAGCAAATGACACCGAACTTAGAGTTGGGATGTCCAAGGTCAGATCTCACACCCCCTACCTGTGTGGTCCTGGCCATGTCAGGTCATTTCCCTCCTTGGCAAAAATGGGAGTACCTACTTCACAGGGCAATATCCAACTCACCAAACCTTGATTAAGCACACCTTTCTTTCATTCCCCAGGGATGAGTATATAGTAGGCACTCAGTAAATGCTTGTTGACTGACTACTGTGCACAATGCCCTGTGTAAGACCTTGACAGTACAAAGACAGAAAGAGTGCATTGCACTCCATGAACACCTTCAAGGAACTTAAGTGCTTCTTATAAACATCCAATCTTTGGTAATCTCTCTCTCTTTTTACATTATCCTCATTTATAACAATAGCTGGCACTTATATGGTGCTTTAAGGTTTGCTATGCACTTTACCCATATTAACTCTATTGATCCTGACAACAACCCTGGGAGGGAGGTGCTATCATCATTCCCATTTTACAGTTGGATCAACTGAGCCATGGAAAGATTGTGACTTGCCCAGGGTGACACAGGTCTTCTGGACTCTAAGTACTTCCTTTGCTCCATCTGTACTGCCTAGCATCCTTTCCCACTCAAAGGACCATTCCTGACAAGAATGATTTAAAGGAAAAGAAAAACCAAGCCAGTCATCAAAAAACAACCTAGCTATCCCTTGTCTTCCAGTAACTTCTATATCTGTCAAGAAAGAAAGTACATTTTCTTGACTCTTCAAATACCTTCCCTTCTAATGGGAAGTAAGATTAGAGGGACACAAGTACGACACACACACACACACACACACACACACACACAAGATTATCTGAGGAAGGAGAAATCACTAACAACTGGGGAAATCAGGGAAGGCTTCCTATAGGAAGTGGCAATACATACATACATGTATACATGTATATGTATACATGTATGTTTGTATGTATATATGAATCTTGAAGGAAGAGAGGGTGAGAAAGGAATGGATTCCAGGCATGAGGAATTCTTTTGTGAAGGTATGAGATGCACTCTCTCCTTCATGAAATTTAAAAGCTATAAAATGGTATTTAGGAGCCCTGGCACTGGAATCAGAAGGATCTGAGTTCAAATCTGGCCTAAGACACTTACTAGCTGTGTGACACTGGGCAAGTCACTTAACCTCAATTCCCTCCAAAAGAAAAAAAAGAAAGAAAGAAATAGTATTTACTAGTTGTGGCAGAGCCAACACTAGAAGCAGAGTAGAAAGGAAGGCATTGGGTAACAGGAATTGGACAGCAAAATTTGGTGGTATGAATGTGCTACCAGACAACCCAGAGGCTGCGTGGGGTGTGGAAAGGGATAAAAATGACTTAGGTTTGGATCTCATTTACTATCTCTTTGACCTTGGACATGTGACAACCTCCCTGGGCCTCAACTTACTCATCTGTAAAATGGAAAGGTTGAACCAAAGTAATCTCATGACTTAGTGAGACTTTGGGGCTCATGTTCATTCTCCCCAATTTCACAAGCACAGAAGGTAATGACTATACATAACCCTGAGGGGGCGGAGACTTCTAATGCTCATGAGCTGTTCTTGGTGGGTTCCCAATATCAATTACATTTTACAAAAGGATATTTACTGTGAGACATCCCCCCACCCACCCAAGCCAGGGGCATAGTCTAACTTTTCATAGTTTACCTCTGGGGAAAATAGGCTCAAGTTTAAGTAAGTGGGCACAGAATGAGATAGATGTCTGGAGATTGCTGAGACACATTTTCCTGATTTATCAGTGTATGGCAAATAGGAAGTACTTAATAAATGCTTATTTACTCTCTGAACCCCTTCCTTTTCTGTATCTATCCAGGAAAGCTGGATTTGAGGAAAGCAAGATAAAGGAAAAGACAACCTTCACCAGTTTGTCCCATACCCCCACCCCCATAAAAACATTAAGAGAAATGAGGGAGAAAAGGAAGGGCTTGCTTGGGGAGCTTGTGAAAGAAAGAAACATATCAGATTAATTGACCCTACCAGCCATCAGGTTCCCCAATTTCCCTCTGGGTTATTAACTGAATCTTGTGATGCAGATTCTACCGGAGACCCCATGGATCCAGTCTCCATTCTCGATGCCTCATTAGCCAAGCACTCCATAGAGAGGACTCAGCGGAACCTAATGTCCCTTCTACCTCCTCTCCTGCTGACTGTGCTGAAGTGCCATTAACATGACAGTCTGGCCACAGAACTGGCGAAAGTGAGGAGGGACAACAGTTCTCCAGAGTGACTGATCAGGCATGGGGCCATCTTCCTGAACTATGTCCCTCCTTGCTCTGGGAAGGGACTAGATGCCAGAGGCTTTAGATGCACACCCAAAGAATCTTTGAACTGAGGAGAAGCAGGGGGTCTCATTTTCTTATTCATTCATTTATTTACTAATTAAACATGAATTTTTAAAATAATGTTAACTAACATTTATATAATATTTACTATGTGCTAAACTTTTTAAATAAATATCATTTCATTTGATCCACACAAGGATCAAAGGAGATAAGTGCTATTATTATCCCTATTTTACAGGTGATAAACTGAGGCAAACAGAGGGAAGTGACTTGCCTAAGGTCACATAGCTAGTAAATATCTGAGGTAAGATTTGAACTCAGGTCTTCCTGACTCCAAGACTCTATCCACTGCACTGCTTAAATTAAAATTCTCAACTTCATATCATCACCCCACAGGATGATTTCACTACACCAAAAACAAAAAAGAAGACTGTGAATATCCCCTAGGTATAGTTTGGTTTGCTGTGGTTCAGTCATGTTTGACCTTTTGTGACCGTATTTGGGGTTTTCTTGGCAAAGGCACCAGAGGGGCTCACCATTTCCTTCTCCAGCTCCTTGTACAAATGAAGAAACCGAGGCAAACAGGGTGAAGTGACTTGCGCAGAGTCACAGAGCTAGTTAGTATCTGAAACCAGATGAGTCTTCCTGACTCCACTGCAGAACCCAGCTGCCATCAAACTAAACCATACTTCCTATCACTGTTCATAATGAAACATTTGGTTTTAAGCCAAGTATATCTTAAAGATGAATTAAAACTATTCATCTTTTCAAAGATCTAAAGATGGTGACAATTTTCAGGAAATCATGGAGAAAGTCAGGTTTCTGTTTAGCTCTAAATTGTAATAATAGCCTTATACTGGTAAAGTACCCTTTACAGGGGGACCTTGTGAATCAGAGAGGACTAGGGGACTTTTTCATCAGCATTATAGCAGCTACCTTGGAACAGTAGTCACTGGAAATAGCATTTGCACCACACCAAGGAGAGGCAGCTTCAAGACTCTTCAAGGAGCCAAGCAGAAATCTATAACCTGTGTCAACTGGACCAGAACTATCCTCTAACCTGGGGATGGCCAGAACCAAACAAACTGAGCAGTCTAGAGACAGGACAGCCAGGACACAAACAGAAGATTAATTAATTTCAAAATGAGGAAATTGATGTATGTATACAGAAGCGCCGCGCCCCCCCCCCCCCAACAAGAAGGAGGCCTTAAGCCTGCTAAGGCTGAGGTCACTTATATACACAAAAGGAGTTGGCCCACAACATATTCATTCTTAGATCTTGAGATACATGGTTGGCATTTCTTGGGACAATACAGGAATTCTTGGGTCCCATGGGAACAGTCATTGCCTTAAGTCTTAGGGGTCACGGCCACCCTGCCAGGTACAGAACAAGAGCTCTGTGATGGGAACAGGAGGGCAGTGTTTGTCTGTGATTGTGAACGTGGGATGGATGGCTCTGAGAAACAGGGGGAGCTAAATCCCTCAGTGAACATTTGGTGCTGATTCAAGCAATACATTTTGCCAAAGGGTGATATCATCCAGAGGGCAAAAGATTATTGTTGTGCCAAGCTCAAGGCACAGCCTGCTTGCTAGACCCTAGCTTTGGAAAACAAAATATTTTGACGCACTCTTAAGGGTAATTTCATAAGTACCTCACAAAGGGGAGAAAATTCTTTTCAGAAATTAGAAGCTATAAGTTAGCCCTTTTTCAGAGGGGCCCTCTAACCTCAAACCCAACTCCCTCTGGATTCTGTTTGTACTTCTGTGAGAATGTACCATAGACTTTTTGGGAGGAAATCGTTCTGTACCAACTTTTCTTATTATATAGCCTTGACTAATACCCTTTGGTAAAAGCTAACTAAATCTGGCTAACTAATTGATATTCAGTGAAGGGAGTATGCCTGTGGGGGCTCATGAGCTATATAGTACTAAAGAAACAACCTCCAATCCCTCTGACGTTACCTTAGAACCTTGGCAGGGGATACAGCAGCCTCCCCTCTGGGGAGCAGACCTTTCAATGAGAATGAGGATAAGGAGAAAAGGTCTAGAGTATATGTTACACACAAATTATATCCCCTCAAGACCTTGTTCCTAGATTTAAGACTTCAAAACTGTGTGGTCTCATCCTAGAACATTCCCAGCACATATGCCCTCCTCAACCTAGAACATTCAACTACCTTTGCAGGCTTCTCAATCCAGAATGCCCTCTGAAGGACTTAACCCTTTCAGCTCCAGAACTCCTGCCCTGGAGCCCCCACGTTGAATGTTGAGTGTCTCGTGTAGCCTATTTTACCCACACACACTCAGACCATGCTTAATTTTACTCCTGCCATTTTCTCGGCAGCCATCTTGATGTTTTTCATTTCCCACCTCCCCATTCTTCCCAGCCCTACAGAGACATCTACACATTTTGTATTCATGGAAGCATAATCAACTTAATATAGCCAATGCTACTGGATATGGCATGTCAATCAACTCCCCTTGTGGCCCTCGTCAGCATCTCTGCAATATTCCAGATTAAGTACCCCTCCCTGGTTACCACTCCTACCACTTAAGTTGTAAAATCTTTAATTTTCTTCATTTTTGTTTTGGAATCTGCAGGGTTTAGTTCAGTTCTTGGTATGCAGTAAGTGCTTAATAAATGCATTTTCTTTCATTCATTCCTGACTGGGGCTAGCTCTGTCCAATAAGCCATGCTGCCTTTCATTTGACTGTTATTAACAGTTCTAGGTTATACTTCCCCCTTTTCTGATGTTTAATTATAGGGTGACATTGACCTCAACCTCTCAAAGACCATGCCTATCTAATACAAGCTCTAGTTCTAGATCCTTCCAGTCATGAGAGCAGACCCACAGAGTGTGCTGTCTATCTGAGAAGCAGCCTAGCTAAATAGAAAGGGGCCCCAGCAACTAGGCTGCTCAATGACCTATGAAACAGACTAGAAAGAGTCTTGGGCAGCCCTCCTGGTTCTGCCAGGCCAAGGGAGAGACAGAGAATGCAAAGAAATGACCTGCAAACATTCATCCAACTTCTCCCCCTTTTACATTGGGAATTCCATGAGAACAAGGGTTTTGTTAGTTGTAAACCTTATATTTCTCTCCAAGGTTGGCGACCCAAGATTGGCAAAGAGTCCTGGGCCCTGGTGAGCCTACAGTGTAGGTCCTACACCCATTCTCAGAGGACTACATACATGTTTGTGTGCATGCATATTTATTCAAGGGTCCCACTCCAGACACAGAGCTGGCACACCCTGGGCCTCCTGGGCTGCTTGAGAGAATGTTTGACAAATCCCAGACCATCTGCATCCCAGAAAACAGACTCCTTTCCTCTCCTCAATTAAGCATCTCCCAAGGGAGCCCTGAGAAACATCAGGTTTCATCAGTCCTCAGTGATGGATGGGCTGTAATGAGATCTGCCCAATTAAAGATGATTTCGCCCTAGTGACAGATGTGAATCCACCTTCTGAACTGTATTCTAAGTCATTAGCCTAATTTTCTGATAAGATCCTGAGAACCCACCCCTACCATGGACACAGAGAGTCCTAGAGGGGAGAGGGAGAAGTCCTGCTTCAATGCCCCTTCTCCTGGGCCAATTTTGGGTCATTCATATTCAGAGATTCAGAGGTCAAGGGCTTTCACAGAACATCAGAGAGAGACCAAAACTTAATTCCATGGGAGTCTGAAACAGCAAATTCTCCCTGCTCTACCTGAGAGACCCACTTCAAAGAGGAGTAGGATTTCCTCGACATACAGGTGGAGTTTGTACTAATAGCTAATAGCTAGCATTTTTATAATGTTTTAAAGTTTTTATTGTTCAGTCATTTCAGTCATGTCTGTCTCTTCATGACCCCATCGGGGTTTTCTTGGCAAAAGATACTGAAGTGGTTTGCCATTTCCTTCTCCAACTCATTTTACAGATGAGGAAACTGAGGCAAATAAGGCAAATAAGGTGAAGTGGCTTGACCATGGTAAGCTGAGTGTCTGAGGTTGGAATTCAGGTCCTCCTGACTCTATGCACGATGCACTATGGTGCCCCCTAGCTGCCCCGGTTTTAAGGTTAACAAAGTTCATTTATATATGTTACCTTGGTTGATATTCACCCTAAGAAGCATATTGTCATAGTTTGCATGATCATAAGTTTTAGAGTTGCATGAGTTCTTAGACGTCATTTAGCCCAATCCCCTCCTTTTACAGATAAAGAGTCTGAGGCCCAGAGTAGTTAAGTAATTTGCCCAAGGTTACCCAAGTCATAAGTACAAGGTTTTGAACCCAGGTCCTCGAACTTTCTATCAAATACTTTGCTGCTGTACCAGATTTAGGCCCTACTTCCTTCTCTCATCTGACCATAAACAAAGTTCATTGGTTCAAATCCTTCCTATTTCATTAAGGCCCAATTCAACTGCTGAATCCTCCATGAAGATTTCCCTGACCTCTGCCACCATGGTCAACTGAAACCCAAATGATCCTCTGAGATTCTCTCATGACACTTTGCGTCCCTTGATCCTCTAGTAACTTGACCCACTAGTCTATGACTCCCTTGTGACTCATTCTGACTTTTGTGGACCTCATAGAACGTTGGCTTTAAAATGGACCTCAATGGCCAGCTGATCATTAATGGTTCAGTGTCTACTTGGAAACCACAGTGGAGCGCTCCTGGGATCCAAGCTCAGTCCCAGGCTATTCAACATTTTCATTTAAGATCTTGGTTAAAAGCTTAATGCTCAATGCTCAAGTCCTGCTCAACGACATAGTTCAATGCTAATATCCAAAGGGATATCCCCATGCCTGGAATGCACTTGCTCCTTATCTCTGCCCTTAGAATTCTCATGATCCTCAAGACCCAACTCAGAGGCCACCTCATCTGAAAAGCATTCCAGATCCCTCCAGGTGCTGGCGCTCTCTTCCACTTCAAATTGCTTTGTGTTTACTCATCTGTGTACCTGTGGAATCTACTTGCCCTGCAGAATGGAAGCTTCCTAAGGGCAGGGACTTTGCAGAGCCAGAGACCAGCACAGTCCTCAATACCTACTAAGGGAACAAGCATTTATTAATGGACCTACTATGTGCCAGTCACTATGCTAAGCACTTTGTAAATTTTATTTCATTTGATAATAAATACATTTATTTTATAGTAATAATAAATAATCATTGCTAACATTTACATAGTACCTGCTAGACTTGTACTTCATAATTATATTCTCATTTGGTCCTCACAACAATCCTAGGAGGTAGGTGCTCTTGTTTTTATTATTATATGTTATACATTATTATATGTTGATATATTATGTTATATAACATGTAATGTGTGTTAATTCTATATTTGTTATATGTTATATATCACATGTGTGATATGTGTTATTGCATATCATATATGGAATATATACATGATACATGATGATGGCATATATTAATACATATGGTATGTATCATGTGTATTAATATATGATGTGTGGTGATATATTTTATCACATATAATAACATATAATTATATCACATACAATAGAATATTATCTATCATATATACATTTTATCATATATAATATTACATATCACATATAATATATTGTTATATATCATATATACATTATATTATTATATACCATATATACATTATATATTATTATATCCCCATTTTAAAGATGAGGAAAGTGAGGCAAACAGAGGTTAAGTGACTTTTCCAGGGTCATGCATCTAGTAAGCAGCTGGGGCCAGATTTGAACTCAATCGAGTCTTCCTGATTCCAGGAATATGTTTCTCATGTTGAATTGAACATATAATGCTGTATATCAAGATTCTCTCTCATTGCAGTGTCTTATGCCACTATTAGATTATAAACTTCATGAGAGTAGGGACTGAGACTTATTTAAACTTTGTATATCCCAGTGTCTATTAGAGGGCTCTCCACATAACTGACCAAAATTTGTTCAAGATATGAGTGAATGAATGAATCTATTTCATGACAGACAACAGCTAAAGACATACTTTCAGAGGTCCCCTGTTTAGCCATCAGGTGGCACTGATAGACACCCACAATGGAGTCCACAGTCAATCCTGGCAACTTGGACATGCTCTGCTGGAGCATAGGAAGTATTGATGGAGTGTGGCACTCTCTATGGTTACCAGAAAGTATGAGACCTTCCATCCCTTGGCTCCTAGTTTTACTACAGAGCAGTATCACTTGTTGCCTAGGGACCACGTAGATTTGGAAATCCATCCAATCAAAAATTAGTGCTTACTTCTACCCGTTAACCAATGGTCCTCCATCATTTTCCAACACAAACAACCATTCATACTGGAATGCCTCAGGTTATTTTTACATGTAGAATAAAATCAATCAATAAACAGTACTTAGTGGCATGTATATGTATGTATATATACATACATATACATATATATATATATATATATATATACAACTTCCAAGTAGCAACAAGCTAAGTTCCAATGTCCCCTTAAACATAGGATTCATCCTGAGGTGCACTGGTAACTGTTTAACAACCAGTTTTCCAAAGAAGCAAGACATATTTTTACATTTAATCTGAAATAGTAACATTTTCTTCATTGCTTTCCTAAGTCTAAACGATCAACGAAATAATAAATCAAGCCTTGATCTGGATCATTTGTTTATTTCTGAGTTCTAAATGCTCACACTGAAAATTTAACAATTGGCTTATTATCTTATTCAATCCTCACAACAGCCCTGGGAGGCAGAGGCAAACAGGGTCACACAGCTACTAAGTGTCTGAGACTGGATTTGAACCCAAGTCTGTTTGCCTCAGTTTCCTCATCTGTCAAATGAACTAGAAAAAGCAGTGGCAAACCACCTAGTATCTCTGCCAAGAAAACCCCAAATAGGGTCACAAAGAGTCAGACATGACTGAAACAAATGACGACTACAATAAAATGAATGGATGCTGCTTTTCAAAGTGCAACTAGGTGGCTCACTGCATCTGGAGTCAGGAACACCTGAGCTCAAATCCAGCTCTGACACTTACTAGCTGGGTGACTCTGGACAAGTCACTTAACTTCTGTCTGCCTCAACTTCCTCATCGGCAAAATGGAATAATAATAGCCTCTGCCTCCCAGGGTTGTTGTGAGGATTGAATAAGATAATATTTGTTAAGTTCCTGGCACATAGTAAGTGCTGAATAAATGCTTGTTGACTGACTGATTGCGAAGTTAAAAACATTCTGAGAAGAGATCATAGACTGTTCTTGTTTCAATCACTGATCTCATTTCAAGCTGGAAAGAATATCTAATGCCCTGAATTTTACGTATAATAATAGCCGACATGTATACAGTTCCTTAATATAGGAAAAATACTTTAACATATATTAGCTTATTTTGATGTCCATAATAACCTTTAAGGTAGAGTCTATAACTATTACTATTATTCCCATTTCTGAATGAGGGAGCCAAGATAGGGAGAGATTACATGACTCGCCCAAGGTCACACAGGTAGTATCAAAGGCACAATTTGAACCCAGATCCTCCCACTTCCAAGTCCATTACTCTATTGACTTCATCCTATTGCCCCTGACCCACACAGATGCCCTCTTCTTTCTCCCCAGTCCAGGTAACCTCTCACAACTGGCCTCCCTCTCCTTCTTCCTTCCCTTTCGCATACCTGTGTTTTGATCGATGACTCCCCCAGACACCACGATCACACAATAAAAAGCAGAGAGGAAATTTTAATAAGATTCCAAATTACCTTCCTCTGAATTCAAATTACTTCATATATTCTGTTCATGATAACTCTTGTTAGTTCCTATTTTTCTCCAGTCCTTTTTTTTAACAGAAGACAAGTCCCTGTGTTAATAAATACCAGATTTTCATTTAATAAATGCCACGTAGGAAATCTTCATTATTTGTGGCCACATCTGTCTGAACAAGACATGCAGAATGCCCCTTTATAAGTACCTGAGATCAATAGAGCATGAGACTCACGTAGACACACTCTCTGTGGTGCCACCGAGAAGAATTCTGTAATTGAAAAGACCTTATAAATCAATGGAGCTAAATTGGAAACTCAGAGAGAATGCCACATCATTCACTGAGGCCCCTGTTAAGACTATTCTTTATTTTTAGGGAGAAAAACAGTAGGAAAGGTTAAAGGTGGGTGTTGAATAGGAAGGAAAACTTAAAAAAAATAAAGAAAAAAATAGACATTTTACTAATTCTAATTATTCAGTCAGGAAAATCTACCGGATACATAGAAGTGAACTAAATTTGGTCCTGATTACTTGTCCTGATTTATTTTTCTGAAGGGCCATTGGATTCCACTTTTATTCAAATATAAAAATATATTCCTCCATTCTGGTCTGGTCCAGATCTCTTGTCTTGTGAGTTCCTTCATAGAAAAAGGGACAACGAAATCAGAGGGCTTGATCCCAGTCAAGGCTCCCAAACAGTGGAAGTGTTGGGAGACCTAGGGCCATGACCTGGCTCTGCCACTTAATGCTTATGGGACAGGAGACATATCACTTCATCTGAAAAATGAGGGAGGGTGATCCCTCACAGTCCCTTTCAAATGTAACTCTGTGATCTTCCACGTCAACTCCCTCCTCTGCAACTGGGTCTCCTCATGAATAAAATTAGAGGGTTGGACTAAGGAGGCTTATGGTCAACAGAAGGCAGATGAGATGTGCATATAAATAAGCAAGATTAGAAGTTCAGTGGAGCAGTGGATAGAGCCCTGGGCATCAAATCCTGCCCCAGGTACTTGTCAACTGTGTGACCCTGGGCAAGCCACTTAACCTCTGTCTGCCTCATCTGTAAAATGGGAATAATAACAGATCCCACCTTGAAGGGTTGTGATGAAGATCAAATGAGATAACACAAGTGGCAAACTTTAAGGCACTATATAAATCCTAGCTATTATTAATACAAAGCAGAGTGTGAAAGGTCACAAGAGGTGGGGAGGAGGGGCAGAAAGACCATAGAAGAAATCCTCTCTGACTACGAAGATAATGGAAAGCCCAACTGAAAAGGCAGCACCATATTTGCCACTCAGCTGCATGTGCTTTCATAAAGAAAAAGAAGAGGAGGAAGAGGAGGAGGAGAAAAAGAAGAAAAAGAAAAGAAGGAGAAAGGGAAGAGAAGGGGAGGAGGAGAAGAAGAAAGAGAAGGAGGAGGAAAAGAAGGAGGAGGAGGAGAAGGAGAAGAAGGAGGAAAAGAAGGAGGAGGAGAAAGAGAAGGAGAAAACTAAGGAAAAGAAGAAAAAAGAGAAGAAGGAGAAGGAGAAGGAGGAGGAGGAGAAGGAGGAGAAGGAGAAGGAGATGATGAAAAAGGAGGAGGAGAAAGAGAAGAAGAAGTAAAATGCCCAAGGTCATATAGCTAGGAAGTGTCTGAGGTAGAATTCAAACACAGGTCTTCCTGACCCTAAGGGAAGTCATTCCATCCTTAGGAAATATTTTTCTGTACATCAAGCCTAAATCTGATCCTGAACCTTCTGCCCACCACCTCCAGTTCTACCCTCTTTCCCATGACAAAACTTCAAATATTTTCATATTTCTACAAGGAGTGACCTTGACCTTCAGGGCTTTATCTACACCTAGAACAAAGATAACATTGATGTGACTTCAGGCCCCCCTCCCACAGGCACACAGCCCCCTCTCCAACACTGAGTCACGCACTATTACCTAATGACCCAGGATGCCCTCAAACCAGCTCCAAATCATCCTTGGCACTAACTTAGCCCCCAAGGAAACCACAAAGGTATGATGCTTAAATGCTTCAGAATTTCCTGGGGCTGATCAAACCAATTTTCTTAAATTCCTTAGATATGAGGTGAAAGAAATTCAATAAAGCCTTAAAGCAAGTGATTAGGTTGAGTTAATTATATCCTTGAGGAACTAAGAACTAGGACTATATAATATGGAAGGAAATGCTCCATGATCAGCTGTCATGTGGGAGTGAGGGAGAGAAAGGGAAGTGGGGAGGATGGGTGAGGTTGGGAAATGAAAGCAGCAGGACTGTGACAACTCTAATCACCCTTCGCTGTTCCCCTTCTCAGAGCAAAGATGAGGTTGTACAGTGGCTGGGGGTTAGGAGAACTGGGGTTCTAGTTCCAGTTCTGTGAATTTGGGGCAAATCACTTCCCTCCTTCAAGCCTCAGCTTTCACATCTGCCAAAGTAATTTACCTTAAGCCTAAATCTGACCATATCACTCCCCTACTCAATAAACTGCAATGGTTCCCTATTGCTCTAAGATAAACTACAAATGCTTTAACCTTAGGGCCATCTGTAGCCAGATCCCCACCAGCCTCATTACCATTACTTTTCTTCCCCCACTCTACCATCTATCCCAACTGGTCTTCTCTCTGTTCCTCATACATGACAATTAATCTCCTGCCTCCATCTGTTTGCATTAGCTATCCCCAATGGCTAGAACACATTTCCTCCTCACTTCTTCCTCAACTGGTCTTCTCATTGTCCAAGTCAAAGCTCAGACACCTTCTTCTGCCTAAAGTTCTTCCTGATCCCCAAGCTACTAGGTCCTCTATGTTCCCAACTACCCTATATTAAACTACATTGTAAACATTAGATGTATTACCTTCATATTTATGCCACATATATATATATGTATGTACATACATATATATGTGTATTTGAATATATATGTTCACATACATATACACATATATTCAGATATGACCTTCTTGTGTCCCCTCATTAGAATGTAGGCTACTTGCAAGTAAGGACTTTCATTTCTTGTACTTGTATTTCCAGTCCTAGCACATAGTGGACTCTTAATAAAATATTTATTGATTAATCTGCCAGATAAGGATTTTGATGTTGTGGAGTAAAGTAGAAAGAGCTTTGAACCTGAGATCGGAAAATGTAGGTTTAGATCTCTATCCTGTTGCTTACTGGCTGTGTATCCTTGGGGAAATTATTTCATCTCTCTGGGCTTCAGTCTTATCATTTGTAAAAGAACTGAACTCCAGTCTCCAAGATCCCTTCCAATTCTAATACAGTTAACCCTTCCACATCACAACTTTCCTCATCATGGTTTCAGCATTTCACAGGTCAGTATAATAAATGAAGTGGGAATTTGGGGGGAGTTTTCTAGAAGCCCCAAGTGACATGTGAAGACCAGCAGATGACTATGAGCAAATACTTAACCCAAATTTTATAATAAAGTGCTATAAACACCCCATAAAAGAAAAGGAAAAATTCAGACTTCTTCTCTGTTACCAAAGGAGAGGCAAAAATGTTTACATAATTTCCTGAGCCTCAGTTTCTCCGTTTGAAAAATGAAGGGGTTGATTCTGGAGAGCAATTTGGAACTATAAAATTGTGCATACCCACTGCTAGGTCTGTATCCCAAAGAGATTTTTAAAAATAATAAAATAAATAAAATAATAATAATTAAAATAGACCTATTTTACAAGGTATTTATAGCAACTCCTTTTGTGGTGGCTAAAAAGTGAAACTGAGGCGATGCCCATCAATTGGGTAATGGCTGAACAAGCTATGGTATATGCTTGTAATGAAATACTATTGTGCTATAAGAAAGGATAAGCAGGATGATTTCATAAAAACCTGGAAAAACTTATATAAACTGATACAGGGTAAATTGAGAAAAACCAGGAGAGCATTGTACACAGTAATAGCAATATTGTATGGTGCACAACTGTGAATGATAATACAATGATCCAAGACAATACCAAAGGACTCACAATGAAAAATACTATCTGCCTCCAGAGAAAGAACTGATGGAGTCTGAATATAGACCAAAGCATACCATTTTTCTATCTAGCTAGCTAACTATCTATCATCTTCTCATTTGAGTCTCTTCCACAAATTGACTAATGTGAAATGTTTTATATGATTGCACATGTATAACCTATGTCATATTAATTATTGTCTCAGGGAGGAACAGAGGGAGGGAAGGAAGGATTAAAATGTGGAACTCAAAGTGTTTTTTTATACAAACGTTAAAATTGTTTTTACATGGACTTGGGGGAAAGTAAAATATTATTTTTTTGAAAGGAAGGTGTTGGACCAAATTACCTCTAAGGTCTTCACTAGCTAGAATTATATGACTTTAATACTTTATGATCCAGGGACTTTCAGGTTATATATATATATATATATATATATATATATATATATATATATATATATATATATATATATATATATATATATATATATATAGCAAGTTGGAGGACTAAATTTCCCCGTATTTCCATAACCTCTCAAATTTTTCTAAAACAGAAATTATATACTCATACATGAAGCTAATTCAGTTGTTTCCATGGTCTATGACACCTACCATTCAAAAGAAAGTATAAAAAGATGAAAACCCATGAACTGATATTCACTGTCCTTGAGCTCACTCAGCATCCCTTACCTCCCACACTCCTGGCAGCCAGGCTGCACTAGCAGACCCAAGACCCCAACATAGGCTTGCAATAAAACCTATCTGCACACCCCATACACACACACCCTTTCTGGTGCAGTGAAGATACCAGCTCCAAGCTACAGAATTTGCCCAGTGGCAACAGATAACCAGCATGTCCATAACCTGTTGGGAGCTGAAACCCCATAGCACCAGTGCTGCAAAGCTCTGAACTGCTGGTTTAGAGGCAGACAGCCCCATAACACCAGTAGAGTCAATGCTAGAGTAGACAACCTCAAGGCATCAGTGAGACAAAGCTTTGAGTTATCAGTGCCAGGCCATAAACAAGAACAGAGAGAGTGGGCCAGGTCACCAGGACAGGACACTATGCATGTGGGAGGAGGAATTCAACTTTGAAGCACTCCACTAGACCTGAATAAAAGAGCACAGCATCAAGCTAGGACCAGTTTTGACCACCCAAAGGTCACTTGGGACAGAGATCTAGGCTGATGAACAGTGAATTTCTCAATGTGGGAGGAGGCTGAGATGCTTTGAGATTTAACTCCTAAGGAAACAACCATCATAGTCAAGAAGCAGTAACAACAGAAGGAAATATGGCCACCAGATCTAGTAAACAAATTCATGTGTCTGTGAATAAATACTGCAAAATAAAGGAAAACCATCTAATATTTGATGAGACAGAGTACCCCATGGAATATGAGGAGAACATGGAACAACAATGTACTGCTCTTGAGTGATTTAAAAGAGGAAGGAGAATTAAGAACAGAATCTATGTCCTGTACATAAAAACTATGAACAGAATAGAAAAACTTGAATCTGCGATGTCAGACCTCAGCAAAGAAACAAGAGAGAGAACAATAGATTGGAAATTCAAATACACAGAACTGACGACAGTCTAGAAGAAGAGAAGGAAAAAAGAACACTAAAAGAAAATACTCTCAATATGCAAGGAAAACATATGGATCTCAAAGACAGAAGGTGTAGAGACAACCTAAAGATCATAGGTCTTTCAGAAGAACACAACAGGACCAAAAAAACTTTAGCACCATAATGAAGAAAATAAAAGAAATTTCCAGAACTGCTGAACAGAGAAAATGAAATTTTCTATTCAAATTTTCAATTCATATATCTTATAATCCTTTATACACCCGCAATTCAACCTCTTGACAAGTTCACTAGCAACAGATGGTGGAAAAGATACTAAGACATAGAACCTCATGTCAGGAGAGACTCCTAAAAACCTCAAGACTATGGCTACCTGGAAAAGAGAAAAGAATGAGACAGGAGAGAAGAGTTCATCTTGGCTCTCTGGGGAAAAGAAAGAAGTGGTCAACACCAGGGAGTTTCCTATTTTAATTAATTAGTCTTGCTAATGAGATAAGGAGGGAAAGCATAACACGGAGCATAGAGCTGTTGTCTATCCCCTAATCTATAGAATCAGAAAGACCCAGGTTCAGATTTCACCTTTGATACATGCTAGCTGTGTAACCCTAGACAAGTCATGTAACCTCTCTAAATTGTCCTAGACAATTCTATAAGACTGTAGGTTGCAGAACAGTTGCCAATATGTGGGAGGAGGAGTTTCCTCACCTCACTTTCAACAATCATTAGGTAATCTTTGTTTATGCCAATGAAATAATAAGTCCAGACAAAACAAACTGAGTACTAAGCTCACTTGTTTCTGTACTGTTGAAGGAAGGTAAAAGATATGAGTCACTAAGTATCAGTGCCCTGGAGTAAAACCCTTATAGTTCCACTCTAATTATTCTTCAGTTTTATCTTTCTCACTATGCACTGCCCTGCACCTCCAATCTTCCCCATTTCTTTTGAGAGTACCACCATCCTTCCAGACATTCACCATTCAAGACTGAGTCATCTTCTGCTTCTCAGCCTCACTCACCCATCATATGCAATCAGTTGTCAAATCTTACCATTTCTGCTTTTACAATATCTCTCATAACTGTCCTCTTCTCTCCACTCCTATGGCCACCACCCTAATTCAAACCCCCTTTACTAATACAATAGCTTCTTAACTGAGCCCCCTGTTTGAAGTATCTCCTTCCTCTAACCCATCCCCTATATTGCTGCCAAATAATCTTTCTAAACAAACAGTTCTGCCACAATACTCACTGGGTCAAAAACTTCACTGAATCATCATCATAACTTGTGTGATGAAGGTAGGTCAGGTAAAAATTATCCCCATTTTATAAATGAGGAAACTGAGGCACAGGGATTAAATGGTTTGCCCAAGGTTGGCTAAGTGACTGAGCCAAGATTGGAACTCAAATTTTGTGGCCTTAAGTTCTGGCATCTTCCTCCCTGAACAGAGAGAAATTACATTTCTTGGTATATTACATGTCACTTCTTACAGAAGCCATTAAAACACCAAAGGACAGGACTCAGGAAATCCCTATCTCATCAACTGATGGTCAAGAGGTACTGGATGGCATTCGAACTCTTGCTGCTATTTGGAAACTCTTTTGAAACCACCTTTAAGGGGAATGACAGGTCAATAACACCAGAGTAAAGTGATGGAGTTTTATAGCCTACAACTCTCTGCTGCTTTGCTGGGCAGATGACAGGCACAGGGAGTAAGTAATAGACAGAGGTCTGTTCTGATCAATCTGTCCACCACTTCACATCCAGTCCCTTCCATAAAACACTCGATCAGGGCTATCCCTTGAAAAGTCAGAATATACAATTATAAAATTCCTTTCTGACCTGAAAATCTCACTCCCATCAGCCAAACGTATTGCCTCAAATTCTACTTACTGTTCAGACTCAAGGCATTATGGTTTGTGAGGGTACTATAAAATTATAAATATGTTAACAGGAAAAGGTAGCCACTAGCTACACTGCTTAACAATAACCTATAGTACCTTATGGTTTAACAAATAATGTTCCCACCAGTCAAACATAGCATCATAGGATCACAGATGTAGATCTGAAAGGGACTTCAGAGATCATCCAGTCAAGATACCTGAAAATCCACCATCAGCATCACTGCTTCCAGTTAAGCTTTGTGGCTCCAGGAGGGCACTATAAAAGCATAGGTGTTTCCTCAGTCAAACTGAGACCTTAGCTTAAATGGGCCAAGGTCTCCCATTGTATCCTGGGCCATCTCCAGTCATCCTGATCTATATCTGGCCACTGGACCCAGATGATTCTGGAGGAGAACATGAGGTTGGTGACTCTGCACAGTCCTCCCTCACACTTGCATGTCATGGCATAACCTCCCTGATGTCATGGTCCTCTTTGAGAGGAAAGGACAAACAACAACATAAAAGTGTGAATACATTACCAGAAAGAGGTTAAGCACTAAACCATAATGCCCTTTTAGTCATGTTATGGCATGATAACAACAGAGAGACCGAGGCAGAGAGAGAAAAAGAGAGAGAAACAGAAAGAGAGAGACAAAGAGGAATGGAGAGAGACAGAGAAAGAGAGACAGCATGTAATGGATAGAGAGCTGCCCATTACACCATTCTACCTTTGTCTCTGCCACATAGTGACTGTGTGACCCTGGATCAGTCACTTCACCCCAGTGCTCCAGTCCCCTCCTCTGATTGGTGAGTTCATCCCAAAGCCTCCATTTTGAGGAAGTACCCAAGTCAATCATGCTGACTTCCTTATCTCCTCTCCTGTCTCTCTCCTGAGAAGTCCCTCCCTCCCTTTATAATTTCTGGCTCCATTTTATGTGTTCTCTTCATTAGGATATAAGTTCCTCGAGGGCAGGAGGTGCTTTTCTGCTTCTATTTGTACTCCCAGTGACTGTCACAACTCAAGCACTTAAAAATGAATATTGACTTGATTTCCAATTCTCTAAAGTTATAACTGGCAGAGAAAGTGCTGACTTGGTTTGGTAGCAGGACCTTCCTCCCTGTGAAGTTCCCTAAAGCAATGGAATCACATGTCCAATGCCCATCTTGATCCTATGGCACTTTATGGTTAATCAATTGCTTTCCTCACTACAAATCCTATGAGGGGTGTGGTAACAGGGGTTTCATCTCCTTTTCATAGGAAGAAACTAGGGTCACGGAAAAGAAAATGACTTGCCCACAGTCACAAAGTCAAAAAGTGACTTCACTGTAGCTCAGACCAAAGTGTTTGAGCTCCAAGTTCAGTGGCATGTCTACTATAACCCACTAGTCCCTCTCCTAACAGGGCAATATACGTTTTAAGTTCTCAGACATCCAGGTATCCTCCTGGAGATGGGGACCCTGAGCCAATGAGGAGGACACAGAAGCTGTAAGTCCAGAACGACCTAGAGTGGAGTGTGGCATCCTCTAGAGGAAGGCAGCCCTGACAGCAGAGGAGTCCCTCTGAAGACTTGGTCAGAGCAGTGGACATTACTCAGTTTGCTGAGTCATGCCCTGTGTCCCACAGTATATGGCAAGGCTAAGCAAATACCTCAAAGAAGTCAAAGAAAAAAGGTAAGGTGCTAGGGGAAAACCCCCTCCCCAGTGATGTACTCTACATTGGAGCAAGACCTGGGGCAAAGATGCCCTGACTGAGGATTGGAGGGAAAGTAACCCAATATGCCTTAGTATGGTACTGGGGAGGGGAGGGGAAGCACTGGTTTTGGACCTGGGTTCTACTCTTACCTCTGTCACTAACTACCTGTGTGACCTTAGACAAGTCTCTGAGCATCAGTTTCCCCATCTGCACAATGGTTATACCGCTAGACCTAGAGTCAGAAAGACGTGTTCAAATCTTGGTTCAAACACTTATTAACTGTATAACCCTAGGTAAGTTGTTTCACCTCTTTGCCTCAGTTTCTTCATCTGTAAAATGGGGATAATAACACCACCTATCCTGTAGGGTTTTTGAGAGGATCAAATGAGATAATACTCCTAAAGCAGTGTGCAAACCTTAAAGCACTATCAAATGTAACTGTAATTATGAATAATTGTAATAGTACAAATTAAGCATCAGTCAAATGAAGCTGTGTACTTATAGTGACCAACCTTGGCCTCAGAGAAGATGACTAAGAACACCTCATTTCTAGTATTGGAAAAGTGAGGAACTCTGAGTGGAGAATGTTGCACTGATATCAAATACAGTTATTAGTTTTTCTTGGTCATGAAGGGAGGTTCACTAGGGGTTGAGATCGGGGGTAGGATATCCAGAAATGACTTGACTCTGAAGTAGAAACATCACAGGCAGTGGACAGAGCACTGGACATGGAGTCAGGAAAATAAGGTCAAATCCAACCTCAAACATTTACCAGCTGTGTGACCTTGGGCAAGTCACAACTTCTGTCTTAGTTCCCTCATCTGCAAAATGGGAATTATCCAGTTATCCCTTTCATATCACAGGGGTTAGGGGTGCATCACCCCCACAATTGGGAAAATCCATATAAAATTTTTGACCCTCCTTTCATACCAGAGAAGAAGTCTGAATCATTATGGTATTAAAAGATAAAATATGTTGATATTATACAATACCATACATATATTTTATGCATCTCTGAGTTTCTAAACTTTTTCTGTGTCATGTGATGGCTTTCATATGTCATCTGCTACTTGCATGAAACTCTTAAAAAATTCCCATGTAATTTCTTATGCCAACCCATGAAATATCGAAACCTCGACAGGGAGAGTTGAAATGTGAAAGGGATCACTTCTTCCCTGTTGTAAGAGATCCCATTTGTAAAGTGCTTTGCAAACCTCAAAGTTCTCAAAATTCTAGCTTTTATTATTAATCAAAAACAAAGGGCATTAATAAAACTTTTTTTAAAAACACATAAAAGGCAGGGGGTATTCAGACATCCTCATATGGTTGTTACAAGGATTAGATGAGATTCCATATCTGAAAATGCTCTGAAATTAGAAAGCATTCCCTACTTGTCAGTCATCATCAATGCTAACCACTTCCCCCAGCCTTCAGACATGACAGCTGAATGAAATCATGCTCCAGGCTCCAATCCAGGCTGTTGTCTGGTTTTACTGTCAGCAGCCAAGAATAATTTACTTTACATTGGAGAGTCCCCTATGCTTTAATTGAAAAGGCATTGGATCTGGAACCAGAGAACCCACATATGAGGCTCAGTTTGCCACTTACTACTTCTGAACCTTTACCAGTTATATTCCTGCTCTGTCTCACTTTCCTGGTCTGTAAAGCAAGGAGGTTTCACAAGATAATCCCTAAGATCTTCTCTAAATATATACAAATGCTGGGATCCTTCCCTCCAGTTTTAGCAATGAAATATTTAGGCAGTGCATCAGTATGGAAACAATAGATGGGATCTCAGGAGCCTTGAGTCTGCATCTCAGATCCACCATTGACATGCTTGAGCTAGTCACTGCCCCTCTTGTCCATTTATAAAGTGAGTCTCAATTTCCTCATCGAAAAAAAGTTGGATATAATTATCCTACTTATCTCAACCTTGATCAAAACCATGAAACCTCTCTGGAACTCAGTTTCCTCAATTGTTAAATGAGGATAGACTAGATGACCCCAAGTCTATATCTAAAATCCCATGACCCCAGAGCTGTTTTGAGGAAAGTGCTTTGTAAACTGTCAAGTGCTATAAAATTGAAAGCTTTCATTCCTTAAAAAGAATTATACACCTAATGGGAATAGGGACTTTTAATCCTGTGTTTTTAGATAGATTGATTCTCCTGAACCAAACTGAACAGGCATATTGTTCCATGAAGATAGCTATTAACATACAATCACCTCAGAACCATGTTGATGAGTTAATTTGTTAATTACTAAATGCCCAGAGGGTCTTGTTTTATTAATCTTTTTCAAATGATTGAAGAGGTAGAATCCCTTTCAAACCAAAAAAAAAAAAAATTAGTCTCCTACTGAGTCCATCTTTTGAAAGACTGACCATGGGGAACTGTCCAGCAGTGGAATAGAATGCCTCAGAACAGTAGGTTCCCCTTCTCTGAAAGACTTCAGACAAAAGCTAGATGAACATTTGTCAGAGACATTGTAGAAAGGAGTCTTCTTCAGAAGACTGGGGGGCCTTGGAGGTCAGAGAATCATAGCTTTAGTGCTGGAACAAACTTTGGAAGTCAGTAAGTCCAACATTCTCATTTTAAAGAATAGGAAACAGAGTCCTAAGAGCAAAAATAACATGTCTAGTTCTTAAGTGTCTGAGGCAGGATTTGAACCCATGATTCCCTGACTCAAGTCCACAACTCTACCCACTGCATCACACTGCTCCTTGGGTTCCTTCCAACTCTGAGAAGGTAGGGTGTTGTAGAGAAGCAGGTGTTGGCTCACAGAAAGGGAAGATTTTGATATTTTTAGCCATGCCAAAGTTGACTGGGTGGTTGGCTCCCCTCAGTGTTGGAGGGATGTCGTTGAGCAGAGGCTGGAGGGTCACATGTTAGCTATTTTGTAGTGAGAGTCTCATTCAGGCTTGATTTTCATTTTGGGAGATCTCATTCAAATGCAGGTAGATGAGATGACTACTGTGATTCCAATTTATGTGCCATGCAGATAATCCCATTGTGGGTCCTACCCCATGGGTTTCACCTGAGGATACAAACACACACACACACACACACACACACACTCCTATACATGCACACACATGTGTGCATGTATATACACACATGTGCATGTACATCAAGACATATGTGCACGCGTCTGCACATGCACACACAAACACACACGCACACGTCATTTGTCAGACCAGTAGTGTGAGACTGAGCAATGGGTAGAAAGTATTGACTGCTGCCACAGAAGAAAAGCAAAACCCACTGAGGCTGAGAACTTGTCAGCCAGGACCAGAAGAGCCTCAGAGATTGTTGCCTAGGAGCAAGGTGATGCCTTGTGGGCCATTAGGCAGGCAGGTGAGTGGGAGAGGCTTGTGGCAATAAAAACATCAACAGAGAGGTTCCAGATGATGGATTTCTGTCTGGAAACCCTGTTCATCATTGCGTCTGCACAGAGGCAAGAGCAGCCCTTCACTCTCCCACCCAAACCCTCTGAATGCCTGACCCTGAGACTCAGAGCAAGGTGAAGAAGTCTCAACAAACAAGGTGTGTGCATGTGCATGTGTGTGAGAGAGAGAAAACTGTGTGTGCATGTGTGTGTATGCATGTACGTGTGGGTGTGAGAGAGAGATGTGAGTGGGGATGTGTGTGCAAGTGTGTGTGAGCATGTGCATGTGCATGTGTGTGCATGGGCATGGGCATGTGTGTACATATGTGTGTCTGTGTGAGAATGGCATGCACATATCTGGTCACTACTCCAGGTTCTGCTGCTAATTGACTATGTTACTTCAGGCAAATCATTACCTCTCTCTGTGGCTAATTTTCCATATTTGTAAAAAGACAGCTTGCCCCAGTGATGTCTGAGGTCCCTTCTACATGTAGTAGTTGGTATTTATATTGGGCTTTAAGACCTACCTACACACACACTGAGACTCCCCCAATGTAGGGCTTTAAAGGCTGAATTGCTCTGGACAGGAAGGAATATGGCAGCTTCCTGATTATTTAAAGCCCCAGGTACCAGCCCCAGGCTTTCTGTTTGCAAATGAAGCTTGCCCTCTGAGTCCTTGCAGAGAGACAGGCAGGCAGAAGGAGGAGGATTTTATGCTGAACTTTTAATCAACTGTCGCAAGCTAGGACATGTGACTAGGGGCTCTGTAGAGACGCCCCCTAGATGGCTGGAGTCTGAAACCCTTCCAGTCACCCCCATCCCCAAGAGAACACCCCAGGAATTAATATCCATGCACATTATATGCTCCAGGGGCTACATGTTGAGAGGGGGATGGATGTAAAATGATGTTCAGCAAGTTGGCATTTAACTCTGAGTACCATCCTAATCTTGGAACTTGAAGACAACCTAGGCTTTAAAATATTAAATTTGAAAGATGCCTGAGACCTCCACTAGGGATCTGGGCTCTGACGAATGATTTCAGGAGTTCTATATACATACACACACATGTATCATATATGGACACTTAGTTATAAATATTTTACAACATTTCTTCCAATTTTGAAGCTGGCAATGTGTATCATTCTGAAATGGGGTCTGTAGATTTCACCAGACTGTCAAAGGAGTCCATAACCAAAAAAAGAAAAACAAAAACTCTCTTCTAATCCAGTACTTCCATCTTAGAGATGAGAAAACACAGACCTGGAAAAGGAAAATAACTTACCCAAGGTCACTAAGCCAATATATGACAGAGATCAATTTGAACTCGGGTCTTCCATCTCCAAACCCAGCCTCTATCCATTGCATGCTGCTGAACCTGTGTCTTCTGAATCAGCCCAGGACCTTTTTGGCCGTGTTTTCCTGTCTCCTCCTGAAGCAAAGCTCTTCTAACAGCTGAGTACTTTGGAATCATTTTGATGTCCACCAGTCTAAAAGGAACTCCATCTTCCAACAGGTGCCATTTGTGACCATTGGTCCAGAAGCACGAGGAAATGAAGCAAACTGATGAAATCAGATTACTGCTGGTTGCACACACCTAGAAAGCCTAAGAGCCTCTGAAGCACTTGACTTTGGCCACTGTAATCTAATAACAGTGAGGCAGGCTATGGTCTCCTGGCTTGGTCTTCATGGTCCTTTCCTCAGCAATCTCTCCCCTCCCTCAACTTGAAGAGCCCAAGAGGGCTCCAGGAAGGGAACACAGCAATGGGAACTAGCAATAGTGTTCCAGAAAGAGCACTCAGGACCTGGGAGCTGTCCCTGGGAGCTGTCCCTGGCTATACACAGCTTCCAACAAAATATGTCCCTTTTCTGGACATCATTTTCCACAACTGTAAAAAAAAAATGACTAGGCATTAAATTTGATCCATTTTTGTCAAATTATCACATTTTTAAGTTCATGGACCCTACATTAAGAACCCCTGATTTGGAAGGGACATGATAACTCTATTGGAAATGCTATCATATGGAAGGATTCAGCCTCTAGCACTGGGTGGCAGTTGCAAAGAGGCCAGTTGAGGCTCGATATCAGGAAAATTTCCTAGCCATCAAACATGTCCAAAAGTGCACTGGACTGCCTTGGGGGGCAGTGAGTTTCTCCTTATTTGAGATCTGCAAGCCAAGGTTGAATTGTCACTTTGGGAGTAGGTCACAGGGGTGTTGCATGTTTGGATAAAAGTTGGGCTAGATGACCAATATTCCCCATTCTAATTCTGAGATTCTAGGATCTCTATCTGACAAAAGGAGAAGCTGAGCTCCAGAGAATAGAAGTAAACCCATGGTGCACTAGAAAGTAAACCAGATCCAGAGTCAGATAGAGTTCAGTTCAATTCAACAAGCATTTGTTAATGTCAGGGCTTGGAATCAAGAAGACTCATCTTCATGGTTCAAATCTGACCTCAGACACTTACAAGCAGTGTGACTCTGGACAAGTCACTTAACTCTGTTTGCCTCAGTTTCCTCATCTGTCCAATGAGCTGGAGAAGGAAATGGAAAACCACTCCAGGATTTTTGTCAAGAAAATCCTAAATGGGGGGGGTGGAGCCAACATGGTGGAGTAGAAAGACATACATACTTTAGCTCTTCCCCCACAGCCCATAAAATACCTGTAAAGAAAGACTCTCAACAAATTCTAGAGCAGCAGAAGCCACAGAAAGATGGAGTGGAGGAGAT
Source organism: Notamacropus eugenii (assembly GCF_028372415.1). Taxonomy (NCBI): domain Eukaryota; kingdom Metazoa; phylum Chordata; class Mammalia; order Diprotodontia; family Macropodidae; genus Notamacropus; species Notamacropus eugenii. The sequence goes on along the minus strand of NC_092875.1, from coordinate 23,594,131 downwards.
TTCCAGCCCAGGGTGATCTGGAAGGCCGATGGGAAAGGTCTGTTGCACCAGACACAGAGCAGAGCCCAGCCCAGCCTTGACAGCACAACTCTGGGAGGAACAGAACTGGTGCAAGCTTCAGGGACGAAATCTCCAGAAGCAGCAGCGACTCGCAGATCCCTCAGCCCACAGGTGCCAAAGGTCAGTGAGAGGGCTTTTTCAACCTGAGCGAGAAGGGAGCAGAATCCATTCCTGGCCCTGGCCCAAGGCAGCAACAGAGGCTGGGCAGTGAAGGCTTCTAGAGGTTCATAGAGGTTCACAGGTATTTCCTTCCATCCTTTCAGATGAGGAAGAACAAAGCATACTGTCAGAGGAAGTCAAGGCTTCTGCATTCAGTACCTACAAAATGAATATACAATGGGCCCAAGACATGGAAAAGCTTGAAAAGCAAGTCAGCAGCTTACTAAACAAGACCCAAAAAATGCTGAGGAAAATAACACCTTTAAAAATAGGCTAACTTAATTGGAAAAAGAGGTCCAAAAAGCCAATGAAGAGAAGAAGACTTTAGAAAGTAGAATTAGCCTAATGGAAAAGGAGGTTCAAAAGTTCACTGAACAAAATAGTTCTTTAAAAATGAGAGTGGAGTTCAGGGAAGTTAATGACTATATGGTAAACCAAGAAATTGCAAAACAAAACCAAAGGAATGAAAAAGTAGAAGATAATGTAAAATATCTCATTGGAAAAAACAACTGACCTGGAAAATAGATCCAGGAGAGACAATTTAAAAATTATGGGACTATCTAAAAGCCATGATCAAAAAAAGAGCCTAGACATTATCTTTCATGAAATTATCAAGGAAACTGCCCTGATATTCTAGAACCAGAGGGCAAAATAAAGATTGAAAGAATCCACCAAACACCTCCTGAAAGAGACCTGAAAAGAGAAACTCCTAGGAGTATTGTGGCCAAATTTCAGAGTTCCCAGGTCAGGAGAAAATATTGCAAGCAGCTAGAAAGAAACAATTCAAGTACTGTGGAAATACAATCAGGATAACACAGGATCTGGCAGCTTCTACATTAAGAGATTGAAGGGCTTGGAACTGGATATTCCAGAAGTCAAAGGAACTGGGATTAAAACCAAGAATCACCTACCCAGCAAAACTGAGTATAATACTTCAGAGGGAAAAATGGTCATTCAACGATATAGAGGACTTTCAAGCGTTCTTGATGAAAAGACCAGAACTGAAGAGAAAATGTGACTTTCAGATACAAGAATCAAGAGAAGCATGGAAAGGTAAACAGGAAAGAGAAATCATAAAGGACTTTCTAAAGCTGAACTGTTTATATTCCTACGTGGAAAGATAATATGTGTAACTCTTGAGGCTTTTCTCGATATATGGGTAGGTGGAGGGATTACACACACACACTCACACACACACACACACACACACACACATAGACAGAGAACACAAGTTGAGTTGAATCAGAAGGAATGATACCTATAAAAAATAAAATTAAGGGGTGAGAGAGTAATATATTGGGAGGAGAAAGGGAGAAATGGAATGGGGCAAACTATCACTCATAAAAGAGATAAGAAAAATCTTTTTTCAATGGAGGAGAAAAGGAAGGAAGTGAGAGGAAAAAAAGTGAAGCTTACTCTCATCACATATGGCTTAAGGAGGGAATAACATGCTCACTCAATTTGGTATGAAAATCTAGCTTACACTACAGGAAAGTAGGGGAGAAGGGGACAAGTGGGGTGAGGGGGATGAGGGGGATGATAGAAGGGAGGGCAAATGGGAGAAGGGAGTAATTAGAAGTAAACACTTTGGAGAAGGAACAGGGTCAAATGAGAGAACAGAATAAATGGGGGACAGGGTAGGATGGAGGGAAATATAGTTAGTCTTCTACAACATGACTATTATGAAAGTCTTTTGCAAAATGACACATATACAGCCTATATGGAATTGCTTGACTTCTCAGTGGGGATGGGTGGGGAGGGAGGAAGGGAGAGAAATTGGAATTCAAAGTATTAGAAATAAATGTTGAGAATTGTTATTGTATATAACTGGGAAATAAGAAATACAGGTAATGGGCTATAGAAATCTATCTTGTCCTACAAGAAAAGAGAGAAGATGGGGATAAGGGAAGGGTGGGGTGTGATAGAAGGGAGGGTACATTGAGGGGAGGGTAATCAGAATGCAAGATATTATGGGGTGGGGGAGGGGAGAGATGGGGAGAAAAATTGGAACTCAAAATTTTGTGGAAATGAACGCTAAAATCTAAAAGTAAACAAATAAAACTATGAAAGAAAAAAGAAAATCCTAAATGGGATCACAAAGAAACAGATATGCCTGAAACCACTCAACAACCACAACAACATGAGCCAGGTATGGTGCTAGGCAAACAATACAAAATGTTTGTATCTCATTTCTTTCACTTATTGCCTTTCTGACCCTTCATCTTCTAGGAATCTCTAAATCCTCAGAAATGAAATGAAAAAAAAGGTATTGTGTTCATTATGTGCCAGGCAGTGTGCTAACCATTGGGAATACCATAATGAGACAATCCCTGCACTCAGGGAGACTGCATTCTGATAAAGAGAAATAACCCAGGGGAATGGTGGCCAGGGAAGGACATTCTGGTCTGGGGAGTCATGAATATGGAAGGGGAGCAATAGAGAAAGCAACTGATGTGTTCTTTCAAATGGCCATGATAGCATTGATTTGAATAAATGACTGGATGGATGGATGGATGGATGGATGGATGGATGGATGGAAATATAGATAATGAATGAATGAAAAAGCATTTATTAAGCACTTACTGTGTGCCAAGCACTGATTATACAAATAGAAAAAGCAAGTCTATTACTGTTCTCAAGGAGCTCATGCTCTAATTGAAGTAGAGGACTCATTAAGTTCAGCTATAGAACAATTGGAAAGACACCTAAGGATGAAGCAATGGGGCTGATATCAGACACCAGGAATCCTTAAGCTATATCCATTGTTCTGAGGAGAACACCAGAGAACAATAGAGGCAAGGCCTGATGATCCTCCACTTCACCAAAAAGAATAGAAGTAATAACTTTCATCTCAACCAACCTGTATGAGCAGTCAAGGAGCTGAGATGGGTTCTCATTTGGGTTTTGAGTTGATCACAAGTTCCATCACAAGAGTTGGCAGGGTGTGAAATATGCACAACATACAGTCAGAAAACAGCCAGGATGAAAGGGCATGGCCAGTCTAAGTTGGGTCATCAGTAAAATGAATATGTTGCACTTGACTTCTGAGGTTTCTTCCATTTTAAGATCAATGATCCAATGATCCAGAACAGGATTTTCCCACCCACCCACTCTACCACACTATATATGAGTATGGGGACCCTTAGGTCAGTTTCCTCGGCTTAGGTTTTTGACTCTTAATTGGGCAGCTAGGTGTCACAGTGGATAGAATGCCAGACCTGGAGTCAGGAAGACTCATCTTCATGAGTTCAAATTTGGCCTCAGATACTTACTAGATGTGTGACTCTGGGAACATCACTTAACCCCATTTCCTCATGTATAAAATGATCTGGAGAAGGATGTGACAAACCACTCCAGTGTCTTTGCCAAGAAGACCCCAAACTGGGTCAGGAAGCATTGGACATGACTGCACAACAACCCTCCCTGCCTCTGGTGCTTCTGGACTTGAGGGTATACAGTTTGACACAGAAACAACCAAGCAAATGCCCCTGGAGGTCCTTTAGGTGCTCAATCGAAACCAGGTTGTACTTTTATGGATCTGCCACCAGACCCCAACAATTCCCTTGATCAGCACAATTTGGGATGATAATAAAGATCCCTGGAGATCTGGGTTTTAGGTTAGTTTCATTTTATAACCATTGTCAAACACAGCAGTAAAATGTAGTGGGGTTGAGTCTTGGGGTGGGTTGCTAAGAATGGAACCCCCATACTATAGCATATATGGTCTGGATCCAATCTTTGACAACCTTGACAAGAGTCTGACAGCTTCTGCAGAGGGACATGAAGGAAGTGCAGTCTGCCTTCTCAGTTTTCAAAAGACAGATTCACAAAATTGGGCAAAGTATGCTTCCCAAGTCATTCCCAAGGAAGGGCTTCTGACAGGAGATTTTAGGATCCTGGTTCAAGAGCTACACAGAACTTGAGAGATAGTCCTAGTTCAACTTCTTTATTTTACAGAAAAGGCCTAGGGATCATAGGATCATAGACTGAGATCTTAAAGGGACATTAGAAGCCCCCAAATCTACTTCATTTCACAGAAGAGGAAACTGAGTCCCAGGTTATGCCACCTAGTATCCCTCAGGGTCACACATGATAAAGAGTATAGCTGGGATTTGAACCCAGATTCTCTGACTCTAAATTCAACACTCCTTTCAATTCATCATGCTTCTTCTTGTGAGATAGTGCATGGCACTAAGGTCATAGTCAAAGGAAGTCCAAGCAAAGAGTATTATTACATCAAGGAGAAAAAAAATTCTGGGCTAGGAGGTAGCCTGATCTAATAGAAAGCCTTGGGTTTGGAACCAAAAAGATCTGTGTTCATGTCTCTGTTCTATTACTAATTCATTGTAGAGAATGCTAGGGACTGTGACATGTGTAGCATATAACTTGGAGCCAGGAAGGTCTAGGTTGAAATTCTGCCTCAAACACTTAGTACTTGTATGATACCCCCAACCCCATCCCAGGCAAATCTCTTAATCTCACTCAACTTCAGTTTCTTCATATGTAAAATGAGGGTGGGGTAGACTGGAGATGACCTTTGAGGTCCTTTCAAGTTCTAAATCTATGGTTTCATTGGTAGAAGGCACTCTGCTACCGATGGAGATCAGCACCTTGTCTTGCCTAAAGAATTTTTCAGGGTGCTGATTTGCCCAGGGTCACATGGCCAGCATTTATCAGATGGAAGACTTGAACCCAGTTCTTCCTGGCTTAGAGGCCATCTCTCTAACCACTATAACACCATGAATTGGGGAAGCCACTTTAGTTAGTTGAGGTTTTTTTCCTTGATTAAAACAAAGGGGTCAGGTGATCTTTTATCCATGGGTTCTAGAATTCCCCTATATTAAGGTTCTAAAGTTCTAAGATTAAGTGCCTTGCCCTTGGTCACATAGGTAGACAGCAGTCAGAGGTCAGATTAGAACCTGCGTCCTCTGACCTCAAAGCCATCATTCTTTCTACTGTAGCTTGTCGGTTCACAGCTACATCATATCAAAAAAGGAACTAGAAATGTGAAGGCTTTCCCTGAGGGGATGTCACTTGGAACCATTATCTCTTTCTCCTAGGCTGGCTTAACAAATTCCAAGTTGAACACTTAGGACTGGTAAATTTCAGGTAAGTAGTGGCAGACCTGTAAGCCCCCAGGACTTGAAGCCCTACCCCGGGGAGGCCAGATGTGGGTATCCAGGTTCACCATCAGAGCGTCAAGAGCATCCTGAAGAATCAAAGTGGGGAAGGCAGAGGAAGTGCATCCCCCCCAATCAGTTTTTTTTTCTTTTAAGAAGGGACATTTTATGTTTCCTTGAGTGAGAACCTAAGCTTCCAGGCCCCACCTCTGCTGTCATGGAAACCTGTGCATGTGTTACTTCTCTTAGGATTAAAGCACAGGCTTCTTATCTCATCCAGTTGAAGAAAGCTTGGACAGACCTCAGGGCTAGGGGGTTGAGAAGAATACCCAACTCGGAAACCTGGTTTGATTTCAGGACCACAGAGAGCATCAGAACTTTCACTGGCCTTTGATGCTTCCAGAGACCAGTGATAAATATGGGGAGGATTTCAAAAGATGGGAACAAATGGAAAAACTATACTCAGGAAATGTTAGAATTGAATGAGACCTTTTTCATTTCTAGTTGGCAGCTAGGTGGCACAGTGGACATAGTGTTGGTCCTTGAGTCTGGAAAATCTGACTTCAAATCCAGTCCCAGACACATGCTAACTGTGTGACCCTAGGCAAGTCATTTAATTGATGTTTGCCTCAGTTTCCTTAACTGTAAAATGAAGGTCATAATAGTGCTATGTCCAAAGGTTGTTGTGAAAATCAATTAAGATAATATGTGCTTGGCACATAGTAGGTACTTAATAAATGCTTGTTTCTTTCCCTAATCAACTAGTCCCGTTCTTTTTTTTTTTAAGTGAGGTAGCAGGAAACAACAAGCTACAATGGAAAGAGCAGTGGTTTTACAATCAGAAGATCTAAGTTCAAATCCCATCACTGTCAGGGTCTGTGTGTCTTTGGGTAAATCTTGTAACCTCTCTTGACTCAAAGTTTGTCATTTATAAAAATGAGGAAGGGGCAGCAAGGTGACACAGTAGGACCTGAGTTCAATCCAGCCTCAGACACTTACCAGCTGTATGACCCTGGGCAAGTCACTTAACCCTGATTGTCTCATTAAAAAAAAAAGAGGGGACTGTACAAAATGGCCTCCAAAGGTTCTCCCAGCTTTAACTCAGTAGCAAATTCCTTCCCCTTTTATCCTTAGCATCATCATTTATAAAATGGAAAGGAGTAGATATCTCTGATGTTGCTTATAGCTCCCACGTTCTCTGTTTTAAGTCCCTTTCATTTCTGATATCTATGTTTTTCAGCCCCTCCCAATTCTGATGTTCTGTGTTCTAAGTACCCTTCCAGCTCTGACACAGTAGACTCTAAGGTCCCTTCTAACTCTGATATTCTATGTTCTAAAGTCTCTTCCAGTTCTGATGTTCTATATTCTAAACCCACTCTTTGCTGGGATGTTCTATGTTATAAAGTCCCTACCGGCCCATACTTTTTGTTCTCTAGGTCCCTCCCAGCTCTGATATCTTAAATTCTAAGCCTCCTCCAAGCAATAACATTCTGTAACCTAAGGTCTTGATATTCGATGTTCTAGGACCTTCTTAGCTGTGATTTTTTTTGTCCTATATCCAAAGTATTATACTAACATGCTAGATTCTAAAAGTCCTTCTAGTTCTAGAGTTCTAGGTTCTAGGTCCTTCCCAGCTCTAACATTCTATGTTCTAAAGTCCCTTTCAACTCTTGATGTTCTATATTCTAAGGGTCCTGGCACACTCTGTTCTAAACTCCTTTCCAGCTCTGACATTTCATATTCTATGTGGTAAGGTCTGTTTCAGTTCTGATATCCTGTAAATCTATAATTATTAATATAAACACAGTTGGAATGGATCCAATTTCCATATGACATTCTCCAGTCTCACACCATGAGTACTCACTGTCTGGTCATTAACAACACATGATCCTAGGACTAGGACCTTAAAAATAAACTGAATTCTCCAAGAACTGAGGAAACTGCTCAAAGAAGACCTAAGAACCAAACCAAAAGGAAGAAATAATGGTGGTAATAATATGATTAATCCACTTCTGCACTTTTGTCTGGGAAACCTGGGTTTGGAGATGGCTTTCTTCCATATGACCATTGCCAGCAACAGACTCCATGCCTAAAAGTATCATAGAGCATTATTTTAATTGAAAGGCACTGGTTCTACATTAATATTCATGATTATTACAGGAACTAATTTTCCTCTTTATAGAAAATTAGTCTAAGATCATTTTAGCTATTAGTCTTTTTGGTTCCCATAAATTTTAGGAGGTGGCAGGGTCTAAAAACATCATTCTTTGGAGTTAGTTATTAATCTCTGAACACTGGCTAATTATTGGGATGTCCAAATTGATTTGACCTCTAAAAGAGGGGGTGGGTTAAAGAGAGCATTCTATGAATGTAAAGAACTAAGCTATGTGACCTTGAACAAGTCCCACTTTACCTTTCCAAGGCTCAGTCTCCTCATCTATAAAATAGGGCTACAGAATGATACAATTTCAGAGTTAAAAGAGAAACCAGAGGCCATTTGAATCCAACTCATGCCTAAATGAAATACCCAAGAAGTGGCCACCTGGATCATGCTTTGCAGGAGGAGAAAGTGAAGTTGGTAACCTTGCACAACCCTTCCTCGTTCAAAACAAAGTCAAGTATAAGTCATGTCCTCATTTCTCTGATGTCATGGTCTTCTTTGAAAATGAAGGACGAAGACAGGCTGAGCAGACAGAGCTGCCTGAGTGGGGACCCAGCTAGTGGGGACTCATCCTTTCCCTTCTGTCTCCCTCTCCCCTTCTTTTGGGGCTTTGGGGTTTACTGGCTAGATGTCCTTCCTTCTTTCTTTCCTTCCTTCCTTCCTTGCTTCTCATTCCCAAAACCTTAAACCCAGTGCCCTCTGAAGACCATGGGCTGGACAGCAATAATGTCTTCCTAAAATGTGCCACTGAGAAATGAAACAATGCTCCAGGTATGGTTTGCCTGGGGCCAGAATGAAATGAGACTATTACCTTCCTCGTCCTGAACACTACACCTCTCAATGCAACCTAAGACTACATTCAATTTTTTGGCTAGAAGAGTAGACTGGATTGCCTTTGGGAAATGGTGTGGTTATTTTTTAATAACCCCAAGCTTCTCCTTGAAACAAAGACCCAACTTTTATACTGCTGTATTCATTCAATGTTGTTGTGTGACTGTAAGTCATGCAACACCACAGTCTCCAAAGAATTGATGGTAAGGCTCAAGCACCAGCTAATAGAGAGCCATGTGGTAGTTGTGAATGAGATAGCACCATAAAAGCAAGGAATGAAGAAGGAAAAGCAATACAAGGGAAGTAATCAAAGAAATGTATGCTTACTGGAAAGACTTACAAATGAACAGTTGCTGAGCGAAGTGAGCAGAACCAGGAGAACACTGTACGCAACAATACCAAACTCCAGGGCCTCTCTTCTCCCATCCCTCAACCCTTTACAAATGAATATAATGCCTCTTTGCTACCCTCTACACACCATACACACCCTTGATCACCCCTGATCTGACCTAGTCTGGAGTACTCTCCCAACTTGAACGGGAATTCAAAGGTTGGGTGCCTTAAAATGTAGCCATTTGCAGGAATCTACAGGAAATTCTACAACATAGTCCTTTACTATAAATACAATAGCTCAGAAACCACCACCAATGTGTTTCCCATTAACAATCAGGCAAAAGACTCAATTATTTTTAAAAATATTTTATTTTTTTCTAATTACATGTAAAACAATATTTCCAAAAATATGTAATTTATTTATTTTTCAGTATTAAACATTCACTTCCACAAGAATTTGAATTCCAAATTTTTTTCCCATCTCTCACCACCCCCCACCTCAGGGCATTTTTAACATTCTTTTTTTAAAATTGTAGTTCCAAATTCTTTCCCTCCTTCCCTTTCTTCCCTCAGTGAGAAGGTGAGACATTTAATATAGATCATACATGTACAGTCATGCAAAATAAATTTCCATGACTCAAATAACTCTTAACAAAGGTATTTATTCAAATATCACAACACATCCCCTCATAAACCTGAATAGCCCTTTCCCATTGTCTGTGGGGGAAGTAGGCACAAAGTACAATGGTAATGGGGCCCACATGTAATGAACAGAGGGTACGAAAGCAACTTATAACTACGGTCCTTTAGGGCCTTGTATTTTTTAATTGACTCCTTATAAAGTTGACTTGGTTGTAGGATCAGGGCTAGAGGAGTCTGGGTTTGCTCCCTATGGCAGACATGGTGCCTCTGCTGAACAGGTCAGTCCACTGGAACCCTGCTGTTTTATGAGCAGCTGGATTCTCGTTAATCTCTGCCTTTGGACACTGCATTCCAAAAATCCCAGAGACCGACTATAAGCCTAGGACTGGAGGAAACCATTCCAGGCCTGCTTTAAGCAATACTTTCTTTTTCAGGTCTGGGTCCTCTTGGAGAGAGATCTCACCTAACTTACAAGGACAGTTCCTAAATCTTAATCACTGCAGGTGAGGCCACAAATAAGTGATGGTCATCTGCCCAAAAATCATCCTATAGCTCTGAGGTTCAAGGCTCTCCAGAGTCTTTTAATTTCTAAAAGTCCTTGGTTGCTCTATGCAAAATAGCTAGAAAGAAAGATACTGACCTGGTGTGGGGGACGTGAGGGGGTTCTCACTGTCTCTGCTGGTCTTTTCATACAGCAATTAGCTATTCAGATCCTTCAGAAGGAGCAAAAAGAGCCTAATCAAAGTTTTACATAATTTTGTCGTTGTTGTGGCTCAGTCGGTCTTCAGTCATGTCCGACTCTTCATGGCCCCATTTGGGGTTTTCTTGGCCAAGATACTGGAGTGGTTTGCCATTTCCTTCTCCAGTTCCTTTTAGACACGAGAAAACTAAGGCAAACAGGGTTAAATGACTTGCTTAGGGTCAACCAGCTAGTAAGACCAGATTTGAACTCAGGTCTTTCTGAGTTCCTTACTCCATGCTGGGCACTCTATCCACTGTGATGCCTAGCTACCCTTTACATGATTTACAAGGGTAGGAGGAGCCACTTACACATACTTCTCCAAGGTAGAAAGGTATACTGAATGGAACATCAACCCATCAATCAATAAACATGTATTAAGCACCTACTGTGCTCTAGGCACTGTTGTCTTACATCTTATTGTCTCTGCATTTGTTTCTTATATCCTCCAAATTTGTTTTCATAATTGGTTTCCACTCAGCTGCCAAAATGATTTTCCTAAAGTATAAGCCTGACCTCATCCTCTCTACTCAATAAACTCCAGTGACTCCCTACAAGCTTTAGGATGAGATGGGAGACTCTTCCGTTGAATAATTAGAGCCCCTTCTGAACTTTCTAGTCTTCTCCTATTTTACTCCCCTTCACACACTCTATGGTCCAGCAATGCTGCTCTATTTGCTGTTTCTCACATACAATCAGCGATGTGCTATAGCCAACTTGGACTCCAAAGAGAGACCATTGTTAAATTTTCAGCAAGCATTTACACCTCAAGAAGTTGTACAAACCAAGGCTTGATTTTACTGTTTTATTGATTGTCTAGAGTTAAGGGAGTGTTCATTATACAAATTAAATGTGTGTCATGGGATTTCAGAGAGCCTGGTTGTTGAACATTTACCAACACACCCCTGTACAACATGTTCCATTTCTCATCTCTAAGTTTTGTACTGGCTTTCCCCTATGTCTAAAATGATATTCCTCCTCATTCCCTACTCTTAGCATCCTTGTTTTCCTTCAAGATTCAGCTGATGTACTGCATCCTACAGGAGAGCTTTCCTCCCTCTCCCCTCATCCCCAGATGCTAGTGTCTTCCTCTAAGATTCTCTCCCATTTACTTTATATTTATCTTCTGTGTTCTGATTTTTGTATGGTATCTTTCCCATTAAAATGTAAGCCTTTTGAGAGCAGAATAACCCCAGGGCTTAACACGGTGTATGACACATGGTAGATGTTTAATAAAATTTTTTTATTGATTGATTTCCAATGCTCACCTGTCCCTGCTAGTTTTTTTTTCTGGGTACCAACAGAACAATTGCAACATCTTTTCCTAGTGATAATCCTGTAGACACTTGAAAATATCTATCACGTTCCTTCTGCCCACCCGACCCCCAGTCCTCTGTTCTTCAAGTTAAGCACCCCAAATTCTAACCCATTCATTTTAGAGATGAAGAAGCTAAGACCAAAAAGCAAAGAGATTTGTCCAAGTCGTATACAATATAGAGGCAGAGGGAGTGCCTGACATATAGTAGATGCTTTATCGAGGGATTAGGTGTCCCGTTTCAATTTTCCATAAATGCTTGATGATTGATTGATTTTTCATCCATTCTTATCTCATTCGATAAGCTTCATAAGGGTAAAACTTGAAGATGTTTGGTTTTTTTAATGATTGTGTCTCCCTCAAGGCTAGCAAAGTTTTCAGTCCAATGCGGGCATTAGCTACCACAGGGCTCCAGAACCTCAGCCTAAACCCAGACCAAGTGGCCCTAAAACCCAGCCACAGGCTTGAGGCTCAATATTGGTTTCTAGAATTGGTCTTCACTTGGCCTCCTCACCACAGTCAATTCTTACTTACCCAAGTCTTCTTAAATTTTATGCCCTTAAGTACATGATTGAGACATAAAGACTGATACTATAAGTAAACTAGAAGAGCAAGGAATAGTTTACCTGTCAGATCTATGAAGAATGAAAGGATTTATGACCAAACAAGAGATAGAGAACATTAGGAAATTCAAAATGGATGACTTTGATTACATTAAATTGAAATTTTTTGCACAAACAAAGCCAATGCAACCAACATTAGGAGGGAAGTAGAAAACTGGGAAACAATCTTTATAGCCAATGTCTCTGATAAAGGCCTCATTTCTAAGATACATATAGAACTGAGTTGAATTTATAAGAATATATTCTTATATAATTCCCCAGTTAAGTGGTCAAAGGATTTGAACAATATATTCCCCAGTTGATAAGTGGTCAAAGGATATGAACAGGAAATTTTCAGGGAAGAAATTTAAGCTATCTATCATCATATGAAAAATTACTCTAAATCACTATTGATGAGAGAAATGCAAATCAAAACAACTCTATGGTACCACATCACAACTATCTGATTGGTTAACATGACAAAATTGGAAAATGATAAATGTTGGAGAAGATGTGGGAAATTCTAAGTCTGTATCCCAAAGAGATCATAAAAATGGGAGAAGGACTCACATGTGCAAAAATATTTATAGCAGCTCTTTTGTGACAGCAAAGAATTGGAAACTGAGGGGATGTCCATCAACTGGAGATGGCTGAAGTTCTGACATATGAATATAATGGAATACTATTGTGCTATAAGAAATGATGAGCAGGTGGACTTCAGAAAAATCTAGAAAGACTTATATGAATTGATGCTGAGTGAGGTGAACAGAACCAGGAGAACACTGTACACAGTAACAGCCACATTCTGTGATGACTAACCCTGATAGATTTAGCTCTTCTTGGCAATGCAAGGATCTATGACAACTGCAAAAGATTCATGAGGGAAAATGCTATCCACATCCAGGAGAAGAACTATTGAGTCTGAATGCAGATGAAAGCAGACTATTTTTTCTCCTTTTCTTTTGTTGTCATTTGTTTCTTTTTTCTCATGGTTCTTGCCATTAGTTCTTTATATCATGACTAAAGTGAAAATATGTTTAATATGGATGTATAAGTAGAGCCAGCATCAGATTGCACGCTGTCTTAGGAAGGCAGAGGAGAGGAAGGAGGAAAAATGTAAGACTCAAAATCTTATGGAAGTAAATGTTGAAAACTAAAAATAAATTAATTAATTATATATAAATTTTAAAAAATTACTCCCATAATCTAGCTACACTGGTCTTCTTGCTGATTCTCACATATAGAACTCTATCTCACATGCTGTCTTGGGAGGGAAGGGGAAGAGAGGAATGAAGGTGGGGGAGAGAGGGGAGGAAATCTAAGATATATGGAAGTGATTGTAGTAAACTGAAAACAAATTAATTAATTAATTTTTTAAAAAATGAACTCCACCTCCCAACTCTGTGCATTTTTACTGGCTATCCCCCATGATCAGTTTTTTCAGAGGAAATAAGTATTTGTTGTTCAGTTATAATCAATTCTTCATGACCCAATTTGGGATTTTCTTAGCAAAGATAATGGAGTGGTTTGCCATTTCCTTGTTATTTGACAGATGAGGAAACTGAGACAAACAAGGTAAAGTGACTTACTGAGGGTCACACAGCTAGTAGGTGTCTGGGACCAGACTTAAACTCAGGTCTTCCTGATTCCAAGCCTGGTGCTCTATCTGCTATGGCACCCCCTAGATGCCCTCTCATGTCTGGCATGCTCTTCTTTCTCTCCTTTGACACTTAGATTCCCTGGCTTCCTTCAAGATTCAGCTCAGATCTCACTTTGTGAAGGATGTCTTTCTCTGTTCGTCCTCCCTTCCCTCTCATTATAAGTGCCTTCCCTTTGAGATGATCTCCCATTTGTACTGTGTATAATAGAATTATGTTTGGTTATCCACATGTCTTCCTCATTAGACTTGGAGCTCCCTTTTGTCTTTCTTTGTATTTCCTACACTTAGCACACTGCCTGACATACAGTAGGTGCTTAATAAATCAGATTGTTTATTGATTGGTGATAGATATGGGGCTTGTGCCCAGCACTATGCTTCCCAATCCCTTTACAGAAGGAACTCCATAACCATCCAAACTCCTCAGCTTGTGTCTTCCCCATCCCTCTGCTTCTCTGTTAAAGCCACTAAGTCATTCTAATGAGAACATACATTGCTAAATTGCATTTCTCCCGTCCTTGTCTCTCGACACAATTCTTCATCTAATACGATTTTCCTCAGCTAACCCTTTCTCACTGCAGTCGAACTAAAAACTCATCTTCTGATCCAGCCATGACTTATGCAAAGTATGGAGAGAGTAGGCGCAAAGCCAGGAGGATTTCTGTCTATTTTTCCACCTCTTTAGGGAGAGCCAGGTAATATAATCAAGCCAGAGACTATTTCCTTGATACCTGCCTAGAGACTAGCTGACAAGGCATTTTCCACGCTAGGATTATAATTGATGAGGTTTCCAACAGAGAAAATGAGAAAGGGAAGCTTTGGCCCCTCCTTCTGCTTGTACCCACTTCTTTTGTCCCTGATATATCACACTACGAACCCATCCCAGTGTGGGTAGATGGCTCAGTGGATGGAGACCCGGACCTCTAGCCAGGAAGACCTGAGTTAAAATCCTACCTTAGACCCTTATTAGTTGTGTGACCCTGGGCACCTCATTTAACCTCTCTCAAGCTTAGTTTTCCTTTCAATAAATGGGAATAATAAGCGTATCTCTTTCACACAGTTGTCATGGAGACCAAATGAGACAACATATGTAAAGGGTTATATAAATGTAGGCTACTATTATTTTTAAGTGTTTATACAATGACTTATTAACATCCCTGGTAGTATTGGGGGACAGTAAGGAGGCGAGCTGGTTCATCTAGATGAATCTGAATATTACTTTCAAATCCCATCAAATACAACCTTTGGATGAATTGGCTCCTGATGAAGATTTGAAAGAGGGGATACTGCATGACCTCATCTAACGAACCTGACATCTTTGTCTGATGGGTTGCCCTGGCTAGTCCATCTGTGGCTGCTAGGTATAGCTCAAGCTGGAGAGAAATGGATTTTTCCCTTTAATCTTGAGTTATATTTAAAGAAGAAAACTTCCCATCCTTTAGTAACTTCATCCACTTGACTTGTCTCTCTAGTGCATGAACTTCAGTGCTCTCCTTCCCAGTGTTTCCATTTGTGAGAGTCGATTTGGTCCTTCTTTCTTTATTTTCATGCTCAGATCTGCGCATGACTTTTAAGAGAAGATAAAGCCTACCCTATGACAATGTTTATGTATTCTTTCCCAGATTGGATGAAACAATACCATCTGATATCTTCCTTTTCCAAAACTTAGACAATAGCCATTCTCTCTTGATCTAATCTCACCTTATTGGCAATGAATACTGGGTACCAGAGACCTAACAAACAATAGCCATTCTCTCTTGATGTAACCTTACCTTATTGGCAATGAATACTGAGTACCAGAGACCTAAAGGGGAAAAGAAAGCACTCTCTCCCTTTATTAGTGAATGCTGGAGACCAGAGACCCAACCAGAAAGAGAAAGGACCTTCTCCCTTTATTAGTGAGTCCTGGGGCAATGAAGGAAAAGGAAAATCAGATTTTGTAGTTGATTATCAGATCACTTCTTAGACCAAAGGGCTGGGATTTGTGTAAAACTGCCAATTCAGCCCTACCTCCCAAATGAGCTAAGAGCAATAGCTCACATTTCTACAGCTCATTATAATAATCCCTCTTAACAATCAGGGTGACTGCATAGAATACCATTGTTCCAAGAGAAACGACAAAAGGGATGGTTTCAGAGAAACCTGAGAAGATGTATAAACTGATGCAAAATGAAATGAACAGAACCAGAGCAATTTATATAATACTAACATTGTAAAGACAACCTTGAAATCCTTAAGAACTTGAATCAACACAATGACCAGTCATGATCCAGAGGACTAAAGAAAAATCCTACCCACCTCCTAACAGAGAAGTGAAAGGTTCAATACATAAATGAGACACCATTTTTGGACCTGACTAGTCAAAAAACATTTACTAAGCACCTACTATGTGCCAGGCACTATGTTAATCTATGGGAATACTAAAAGGAAAAAAAGAAGCAGAAAACAATCCCTGTTCTCAAGAAGCTCACAGCTTGATGGGGGAGAGAGAGCAGAATCAACTATGTTCTAAGGAGACATATACAGTGTTGGGATTAAGAGGGGGACACCAAAAACTGTTGAGGTTTCGTGATCTGTAGTGGTGGAACTATCTCAAAGAATTCAGTCAGACCACCTCTAAACCAAGTACAGGTATTTACTGAGATAGACGCCTCTCACAAAGTTGGTTAAGTTCCAAGAGGAACCAACAATCTCAGAGAAAACAAGATGGGTTTTTATAGGGTAAGGATGCAATTACATAACGGAAATTTAGATAGAAAACAGGAATATGATTAATATTTAAAAAGCAGGAAGAGTTTGCTAAGGGATTAGGTAATGGAGGAGGGGTCCTAGTCACAGTGGAACTGCACATGTGATTATGCACAATGCATACAGAGAAATCCATTTAGGGTTATAAGATAATGATATTATAATAAGCCTCTCTATGTCATAAGTTCACTCTAGGCCATTTCTTTACTATTGCTGGGCAGGTGCCTACATAGGGAAATTCCCTTCTATTGTTTTGGAGTCTACGTCCTGCTTGGACATCCAAGTGCTGCTGCTTTCTGATTGGCTGATTATTGTGGTCCTGTCTAGAACTAGATGGATGTGGATGTGGTTGAGTGCAAGGACACACCTGCTGTTTCTGTGGGAAATATGAAGGATGGGTCTGGGGACGGTGCCTAGGTAGAGGCAGTGGCTGGGATCCCATCACATGGACACACCTGCTGCTTCTGTGAGAACTATGAGTTTTAGGAACACACCTGTTGTTGTAGTGAGCAGTGAGGCAATGTTGGGGACAGGGGGGCCTAAGTACGTACAGTGGGCCTGTAATGAAGTTAAACTATTGGGGCTGGGGGAAGTTCTATTAGGACTCCATCATACAAGATAAATTGGAAATAATTAGCAGAGGGAAGGCACTAAAATGAAGGGGAATCAGGAAAGGCTTCTTGCAGAAAGTGGACCAGTGTAAGAATTTGTTTTGCTCAACTATACCTATTTGAGACAAGGGTTTTGTTTTTCTTTTATTTCCTACTGGGATGGGAGGAAGTAGAAGGAAAAGAAAGTAAATATTTATTCATTCAAAAAATAATGTTTAATTTTTTAAAAAATCAAGGAAAGGGAACCAGCTCTGGAGGCATAGAACTTGAGTTCTCCGTACAAGTAAAACATATTGGTCTCAGAGACAGGATGCCTAGAGACAATGTAAGGATTATAAGTCTCCTAAAAGAACATAAGTCAAAACCAGAACACAAGAAATAATACATGAAAACTGCCCAGAACACAGAAAACAAACTGCCAATCAAAGGAACTAATAGATTGCCTCCAGGGGGAAAAGAAAACAAACAAACCATTATCCAAACTTCAGAACACATAGTGGTTAGATTTAGTAACTTCAACAAATTCTCCATATAACCAGGAGAAAGATCTTCAATTATAAAGGAAAGAAAATTTGAATAACACAAGATTATTTTGTACCCACCAGGAACCACAAGAGGGAATGGAAAAAATGGGTTCCAAAGAGCAAGAGGAGCTAACAACACAACCCAAGGTGATACACCCTGCAATCCTGGGCCTAATCATTAATGGGGAAAAAAAAGAGAGACTTTTTTTAATTTTTAAGATGCATCCTTAGAAGGAAAACCAGTCTTGGACAAATTATTTGCTCTTCATACATCGCAAATGACAGATTTATAAGACAAGTGAACAAGTACCCAACAAGTTAACAATAGAGAGATAATTAAGATATATTTTCCTCTAAAAATACACAAAAAACAAGGCAAAAGCAAAAGTCAAACAGAAGTGATGATGGAAAAGCAATCCTGAAGCTTCCTTGACTACTTTAGGTAATATTTGTGGCCTGGGCTACAACTGGAATTTTCTGTCCTCTGTCTCTTCCTTCTTCAAGGTTCAGAGCTGGAATTAGAGCAAAGTTTAGGAGAATCCAGAACCTCAAGACGGGGAAACAAAGGTCTTCATACCTTTCTCTTCTAAACTCTACTAGGGCAGCTTCTGCAGAAACAATCCCCTCCTTCTCTCCTGGTCCCTCCAGCTAGCACTCTTGTGTTTCTCTTATCAGAGCTGTACACAAAAGATAGAAAATTGTCGCGGTACTTAAAAGCTAATTAATTGGAAGATTTCTTTTAAATTATTGTTATTAGCATTATGAAAAACTTGTGTTTGCTTGATATGTTTCCCTGATTTTATTATTGAAATGAAGCTCTAAATACAGTTTGCAGAGTCACCCTCTAATCAGGGATGAGAAATATGTTCCCTCCCTCTGCACGACTGGATTTTAGAGTCCTAGAATGTTAACACTAGCAGGAATATAGAATGTCAGAGCCTTAGCAAGTAGTAGAGTATCAGTGCTGGAAGGACCATTGGAAGGTAGAATGTCAGAGCTGGGAGGGAGCTTAGAACAGGGAACTTTAGAAAAAGGCAAGACACTTAGATTATAATGTTAGAGCTGAGGGAGATTTTAAAAACTAGATTGTAAGATTTGGAAAGTTTAAAATTCTGTGTACTATGTTCCCAGGTCCCTTTGATCTCTAGCATTCTGTTCTGTCATTCTAAGGTCTCTCCCAGCCCTGACATTCCATGTTCTAAGATCTCTCCAGGCTCTGCTATTCTCTGTTCTAAGGTCTACTCCAGAGCTAACATTTTCCCAGATAGACACTCAGTTTCTCAGGAGCAAGAATGACATCCTTTCTTCCTCAATTTCCCCAGAGTGCCTGGTTAGCAGTCAGCACTCAACATCACAAACACTACCTCTCAGGGCTTCATTTTCCACATCAGCACCATGAGGAATGTGTTCTTCATTACTTTCTTGGACTATGAAAAAGGGACATTAAGGAAAAGTATCACTTGCACAACCATCTTGGGCTCCCATGTTTAGTTTTTCCCAAGGCCTGGTCCCCTGGGATGCTAAGCTGGTGAAAAGCTTTTGAGCCCTTTACGAATGACTTCCTTGGGATCTTGTCATTCATAGAGACAACTACAACACTTTACTGTTTGTCAGTAAGCTGCCAGAAGCAAGGTCCCCTTGGGTCAAAGCAGATTCATGGAGACTTTCCCCAGATAACCACCTATATCACACTCCACCCAAGTACTCATAGGAGTAAAAACCAAGAAGTCTGCTCCCTGCGTTCAGAGAAATTACTGGGCCTAGGTCTTTTCTGCTCCTGCTTAAAGAAACTCTAGCTGAAAGTAGGAGCCCTAACCTCCAAGAGAAGCAGCTTCCTAGGAAAGGAGCACTGGATCTCATGCCTCTAATGCAGAAAACCCGTTCTTCAGCTGAGAAAGTGGAGGCAGCAGAGTCAGATCTGGAGAGCTTTGGGGCAAGACATGGTCTGCTATCCCTGCCCCACTCACACCCACCCAGAAACCTACCTTGCTCCCTGGGTTCTAGTGGGCAGCATTGACCTTCTGTGTATCTCAGCATCATTGTAGGGGAGATGATCATGGAACTGTGGTAAAAACCATCTCCCGTGGTTTGCAATGGATTATTCAACCTACCCTTGGAGCAGAAGAGACACACTTGATGATGACTGGGCTTAGGGCCGACGCCTTAAATTGGCAAGGTTGGCAATGTTCCATCTCCTTTCCTTTCTCTCATCACTCCTCTGCATTCCCTGTATCTTGTCAGCCCAGGCCTCTCCCTGGAGGTCCTTGGTGCTTCTATTGTGGTTAAAGACATTTGACCCAAATAACTCAGACATGGGGAAATAAATACAACCACAAACATTTTTTAATCCTTCTTGAAAGAAGCTAACCTTCTAACAGAGCAGACAAATACATATTAAAGCAAATACAAAGCGAATATACAGAAAATCCATACAAAGTAGCTTCAGTACAAGGCATTTAAGAAAGAAGAACCCAGCAGCTGGAGGAACGGCAAAGGCTTCATGGAGAAGCTGGGCCTCTGACCCAGTGATACCAGCAAGGAGAGCAAATAAAAGGACATATCTGTACATGTGTGTGTATATGAGTGTGTTTGTGTGTGTATGAATATGTATGTGTGTGTGGTATATGTATATGTGTATATGAGTATGTATGTGTGTACGTGTGTGTGTGCATATATACGTATATGTAGGGGGTACATAAGTGTGGTATATGTATATGTGTATATGAGTATGTATGTGTGTACATGTGTGTGTGCATATATACGTATATGTAGGGGGTACATAAGTGTGGTATATGTATATGTGTATATGAGTATGTATGTGTGTACATGTGTGTGTGCATATATACGTATATGTAGGGGGTACATAAGTGTGGTATATGTATATGTGTATATGAGTGTGTATGTGTGTACGTGTGTGTGCATATATACGTATATGTAGGGGTTACATAAGTGTGGTATATGTATATGTGTATATGAGTGTGTATGTGTGTACATGTGTGTGTGCATATATATGTATATGTAGGGGGTACATAAGTGTGGTATATGTATATGTGTATATGAGTGTGTATGTGTGTACATGTGTGTGTGCATATATATGTATATGTAGGGGGTACATAAGTGTGGTATATGTATATGTGTATATGAGTGTGTATGTGTGTACATGTGTGTGTGCATATATACGTATATGTAGGGGGTACATAAGTGTGGTATATGTATATGTGTATATGAGTATGTATGTGTGTACATGTGTGTGTGCATATATACGTATATGTAGGGGGTACATAAGTATGGTATATGTATATGTGTATATGAGTGTGTATGTGTGTATATGTGTGCATGTAGTAGCTCTCTTTGTATATGAAAAGAACTGGAAACTAAGGGTATGCCCAGTAATTAGAGAAAGACCGAATCAAATATGGCATGTGAACATAATGGAATGCTATTATGCATAAAGAATGACAAAAGAAATTATTTCAGAGAAATCTGCAAAACCTTGCAAGAACTGGTACGTTGTGAAGTGAGCAGATGCAGAGTTTGGAGAAGTTATAAGATTACTCTCTTTTCCGAAGAGCCACCTGACTAAAATTGGCACAAAACTACCCCTTTTCCTTCTCTTTTCTGTATCTCCTGATTGTCTCCTAATCCCCTCCAGCCAACCCTCATCCTCACTTCGTTGTCTCCAGATCTCCTCCTCCAATGAGAAACTAGATGACTTAACCCCTTCACCCTGTCTTTTCATTCCCCCCAAACTGTATATTAACTCAGTAAAAACTGAAATTTTGGGTTCTTGGCTACCAAGAGTCCTGAACCTGGTTTCTTTTGCAACCACATACACTGCTAAATAAATTGCTTGTCTGGATGATACAATAATACTGGGTTTTATTATTGAAATGTGATAGAAAGATAGATGGATAGATAGATAGATAGATAGATAGATAGATAGATAGATAGATAGATAGATGATAGAAGAAAGGTTAGATCTAGAACAAGGTTCTTAACCTGGAGTCCACTTGGTTGTTTGGGGTTTTTTTACATTTTGATAACTATTTCAACAAAATTTATTTTCTTTGTAATCCTGTGCATTTTATTTTGTGCATTTAAAAACATATTGAAAAGGGGTCCATAGACCATTCATCAGGCTGCCTAAGGATTCCCTGACACAGAGACAAGTTAAAAGTCCCTGAGGCTTGAGAATCTCTAATGAGCTTTCCTACTCCAAAGCCTATGAACCATAGGTGTACTGTCAGCAATACATTCCCAATGTGTGAATGACTCCCTACCAACTAACTGACTGAACTGGTGATATTAGAATCGGTAGGTTCTGAAGCAAATCTATGCTGGATGAGTGCCATGTTCAAGGTCCTATTTAGCAGCTGGGACAGCTGATGGGAAAGGGTCCAACTCATTTGCACTCTGGCGAAGGAAGCCTGCTGAAGTCCCTTTGGTCCAGCACCCCATTGGATAGCTATCAATCCCAACCTCCAGCTATCTATGTTCTCACAATATCCATCAGCTGGCTGTAGAATAGGTGCTGAGTTGGAACACAGGAATTGAAAGTTCCCCATCTTCTGCCCAGAGATTCAGAAAAGGCCCCCCAACCACCAGCTATAGTTTGCTAAAGCTACTCACTCACTGGGATGTTTCCCCAGGCCTGAGAGCTCCTAAAAGAATCACAAAACCACCATCAAAATGGCATTGACTGGGAGGCAGATTGAGATTAATAGCTAGAGGTTAACTCATCCACTCCTGTCATTTTACAGATTAGACAACTGAGGCACACAGCTAGTCAAGGACAGAGTCCAAATGGTTCTTAGTCTTCAAGTCTCTTTCCACTACTGTAATCTCCCATTTTGGCAGGGAGAGATGTGAGACCCTTAATTCATATATTCCTAGAGAGGGGCTGAGTAAAGGAAGATGAGGGAGGATAAACTCAAATTTGACTTTGAGAAATAAATGCTTCCTTATTCTCTTTGCAAAAGTGGAGGACTACAGGTGTGGGAGATTACATACTGTTAGACTTGGTTGATATGTTGATTAGATATGCTGACTGCTTTTTTTCCTTTCTTTTCATTTTATTCTTTGCCACAATGAATGGCTCCCTGTGTAGACAAGTAGCAGGGATACAGTCATGAAAAAAAAGTGATGTTAAAACAAAAAAAATCAAGATTTTTAAGTGGGTATCCCTTTCAGAATTAGCAAAAACACCCAATAAGAAATCTCACTGCCACCACCCCCCCAACACCCACACAATGCTTTATTTACAGTGAAGAAACCTCAGGCTTCCACAGAGAACCTGAGACCAAAGCAGAATTTATAATAACACATCAAATTTTACAGTACATAAAACTCTACCTTCCTAATAAAAATGTACAAGGAATTGCTTGCTCTTTACATAAATTACTTAAGAATGGCCCCATTTTACACATTATTTTGAAAGGATTTCTGTAACCACAGTTTTGCTGCTCCCGGTGACAAGCTTTGTTGAGGCCTAGGGAACAATTAAAATGGGGAAGGAGAGAAGTCATCATAAAGAACTCCTATAAAAGCTAGACCAAGAAACACCTCCCTCCTGAGAATTCCTGAACCCACGAGATGGGGGATGGAGCCTCTGAGGAGACATAACTAGGGAGAGGTGATCGGGACTGTGACCCAAGATGCTGAAATGTTGAGGTTGAGAACACTCAAGTGTTCAATACGGCCTGCCTGAGTTCCAAATACCTTCACATGAAGCAACTGAAGGTCATAAGTTGATTTGTTTTTTTTAGGAAGTGGCTGTGTTGTCCCCTCAGGTGAGTAAAAACACAGAATCATGAGTCATAGATTTAGGGCTAGAAGGCACCATCTAAAAGAGTCACCTAGGCTAAAATGAGACCTAGTCCCCTTCTCTATAAAATAACAGGGTTAACCTGGATGATCCCTGAGAGTATAAAAGTTTGCAGAAAAAGGGGGAGGGAGTCAGTCAGGAAGATAGGATGTGCCTAGAGTTCAGAGCAAAGACTTACAGGTTTTAGAGAGGCCAATATACTTCTTCAACTATCACATTAAAGCTTGTATTAAGGGACAGATAAAACTACCTCCATGGCAAAAAGATTTAATGACAAGGAAAGGGAAAAAGTATGTATTAAGAGCCTACTGTCCTATGTGCTTTACCATTATTATCCCACTTGATTCTTACAACAACCCTAGGAGGTAGGTTTATCCCCATTTTCCACTTGAGGAAAGTGAGGCAGACAGAGGTTAAGTGACTTGCCCAGGATCGCACAGTTAGTAAGTGTCTGAGGTCAGATTTGAACTCAGGTCTTCTTGACTCCAACTAGCTTCCTAACAACACCCACTATGAAATTACCCCTGCAACGATCACCAGACCAATCATTTAGTTGCAAGTTGGGACACTTGAGTTCTAAGTGGGGCAAGTGACCACAGATTCCATCTCTCAAAAGGAATTACTAGGACCTGAGTCTCCTTGAGAGGAAGCAGCCTCCCACCAGTCATACAGCCAAGAATGTAAATTTGGAGCCAGGACACTAGGATGGAGTCACATGATAGCTGCATGATCTTGTAAAATAAGCCATTCTGATGGAATCCTAATGAAACCACCTCCAGACCCATTCCTCCTATTTCTCACAGAAACAATTGGTGTGTCCATGCATTCAACTACAGCCACATCCATCTAGTCTCAGATAGGACCACAATAGTCAGCCAATCAGAAAGCAGCACCACCAGGATGCCCAAGTAGGATGCACATCCCAAAACAATAGAAGGTTATTTCCCTAAGTAGGCAGCTGTGCAGTAATAGCAAAAGCTATCCTTTAAGTGAACTTCTGATGTGGAGAGGCTTATTATAATATCATTATCATACATTAATGTCCCCCAGTGGGTTTTTCTGTATGCATTGTGAGCAATCGCATGCACAGTTCCACTGAGGCTGGGACCCTTCCCCATTACCTAATCCCTGGATAAACCCCTCCTGACTTTTTAATATTCATCATTTCTGTTGTATAATCAGCATCATTACGCTATAAAATTGCCTGTCTTGTCCTACTAAGTTGCTGGTTCCTCTAGGAACCAGCCCGCTTCTGAGGGGCATCAATCCTCAATAAATGCCTGTACTTGGATGAGAGGTGGTCTGAGTCTGAATTCTTTGAGATGATTCCACACCACACAGTGAAACCACAACAATCGCACCTCCCCTGGCCTCAGTTCCCTTGTCTGTATGTGAAGGGAGAGAATGTTGATCTAGGGAGTTCCCTGATCAATTTGAGAACATTACCAAGAGCCTTGGTTTAGAACTTCTGATTGCCCATGCCTCACCCTGTAGAGTATGGACATACAGAAGTCATTAGGGATTATCCTACACAGTCTCTATAGATGCCACGACATGGTGATTCCACAACAGAAAACCTCTTGTGGACTTCCCATTCTCAGGGTGTTATACAAGGTCTAATGAGAAGAGAATTGCCTTCTGGAGGGAGTCCAAACCACACTATAGGGCTTCAAGCTTGGAGGACTGTGAACGATGCTGCAGAAGAGAATGATTCACCAAACAAATCATGGTATTACTTCACTTCAATTCTCTTCTAAGGAGAGTCCAAACCATAGGGTAGCACCTAGCCAAAAGGACTTGGAGATGCTAGTGGAAAAGTAGGAATCATTAGAAAGGGGAAATTGCTTTGATGGCTTATATCAGCTATTGTGAATCCTTATGTGTTTTCTACATGATACTGCTTTTGTTAACAAGTTCCTGTAGAACCTTGTAGCCTCAGGACTTCAACCAAGTTGAAAGACTCACCCAGCAATCATATCACATCCAGGCTTGAACTTGATGGGACCAACGCTACATAGCAACGAAGCTAAGTTTTGAGTCTAATTTCCAGAGATCAAAGTGGTGTAGAGAAGAGAACACACTAAAGGTATTGATAGAAATGCCTGTACTTTGGATCTTACTATATACTTGAAATAAATATCCCCTTGTAAAAACGGATGTTGAGTGGTTTAGGGATGGGATTGGGAGACTAGTAACTGTCCCTTAACAAAGGGGGAGGGGAGAAATACAGCTCAAGCCAATGATATTAGAGAAGAGATACCTGAAACTCTGAGAGGAGAGGTAGCCTGCCTGGACCTGACATAGTAGCCCCAAAGCATCCTTGTTACATTAAGAGGGAACAAATAAAACTGAGAAATGTCTTTCGGATACCAGGCTCAGATCTGCTTAGATAAAGCAGAGCCGAAAGCTGAGCCCAGACGACAGCCTGGGAGGTCGGCCCCCAAGGCTCTGATTTATGAGGAGCTGAGTATAGGCCCTGCCGCTAGCCCATATATCACCCCACCTTTCATTGATCGCTTATCCATCAGAACCAGCTTTCCATGCGCAAGCCCCTTGACATGTAGGAATTATGGATCTGCTCCACAGGGGAACATAATAATTGTCGTTGCCTTCTCCTCCTCATAGATCCAAAAGAAGGGAGGAGGAAGAGGCAAGGTGGAACTAGGAGCTGTTTGTCACTTGGGTAAAAGTTTAGGGTCTCCTAAAAACATTCTTCTTTGGTAGAAGGAGCCCAGGACTCACAAGACCTGGATTCCCAAATATTCCATCAGCCAGATGTATAATGTTAGGCAAGTTATATCCCCTCTCAGAGACTTAAACCCCTTCCAACTCCATGTTGCATGTTCTAAGACCACTTTTCTCTCCAACTTTCTATGTTCTGGGAATGGCATCCCACTTTCTATATTCCAAGACACCTTTTAGATCTAACATTCTGTATTTTATGTTGTAAGTTGACTACCAGCTCTGACTTTTTCCTCAACTCCCTCCCAATATCGACATTCTCCATTCTCTGGTCCCCACCAGCTCCACCATTCCATGGTCTCAGAAGACAGTACTCCCGAGAAGGTCTGGTCAGCACAGAATGCTGCAGGCCTATCCCCAATCTTGTCCTGGATTCTTTGACTATCAGTGCAATCAAAGAATACATTTGCACAGCTGACCTATGAGCTTGTGGTCCACTAACACCTTCAGAACTTTTTCAAGGAAACCATTAACCACAACACTTTCATTTTACGTGTACTAACACAAGTATAAGATTTTTACATTTATCCCTATTAAATTTCACCTTAGAAAATTTAGCCCAATGTTGTAGCCCAATGAGATCTTTATAGATTCTGACCCTGACACCCAAAAGGTCAGTTATCCATCCTAACTTTGTGATGCACCCCATGATTGAGGGGGGGGGTGTTATAAGCCTCCTAACTGTCAACAGTAGCAACAAAAAAAACCCAACACAAAACATTTAGCTTTTTAACAAAACAAAAAATCAGACAATTTAACAAGCAACACATTAGCCATCATCTGTAATTTTTATCAGCACAGCATCTATAGATTACCAAGTCACAGACAAAAATGTCAGATGGTGCAGAAATGAGGATGGCTCCCTGGGGCACTCCACTGGAGACCTCCTGCCAACTTGAGTATAAACCATCCCTGACTATTCTGGGGGCCTGGCCATTCAAGCAGACCCCAGGCTATCTAATGATACTGCTGGAATATCCACATGGCCCCATCCTTCCCACTAGCAGAACACTCAAGAGACTTAGTCAAATGCTTTACTAAAATCTAGGTGGATCACGTCTATACCTACCAATGTAGTAGCCCCTAAAATGAGATCTCATTGAAAGGGCTGGGGTGGAAATATAAGCAAGATATTGAGAAGCCATACAAGTTATAGCTAGCACTCAGGTAGTGTGCAATGCAGATCTGGGCAAAGCATGAGACCCAGATGCAGATAAGTACAAAAAAACTCTCCAGTCCTTTGCTCTAGTTGTTAGAACGCAGACTGTTAGAGCTGGGAAGGGTCTTAGAACAGGGAATGTCAGGGCTAGGAGGAGCCTCAGAACAGGGGATGTTAGAGCTGGGAGGAGCCTTAGGACAGGGAATGTCAAAGTTCAAAGGGAACATAGAGATACAGACATTCTACAGATAAGGAAACTAAGTCTCAGAAAGAAGAGACTTGCCCTAAGTCAGTGTGCAAATTAGTGACAGAGGGAGGACCCTGGATTTCTCCTGCCCCCGTCCACTGCTGCTGTTTTGTTTACATCTTTGTCTCTGAACTAGGACTCCAGTGAAATGCATTTCCACCTCGGAGAATGGAACGCCTGCTGTTCTCCCTGGCTCAATATCCCCCTGCCTCCTCCAAGAAAGTCATATCGGGTCATTCCAGGATGCCTTGTTTACCTCATTGGTTTTATGGCTTCTTTCCCTGCCTTGGGAGGACAAGCCTGGTCTGGTCCCTTCCCTCTTTCTTGGGAGGACTGATGTGGGTTGTGTGGGCTTGTTCAGAGAGGATGCCCAGAGTCCCACATCCTGGTTAGCAAGTTATAAATATGAGAATTTTGCTCCCCATCCTCCCCATCCCCAAGGAGAGCTGCTCAAAACCCAAAGTGTTGTCAGAAGAGGCAACTGTGTCAATATAACCCTGACTCCAGCTGCCAAAGAAAGCTTTCTGAGAAAAGGCTCCAACCAAGCCTTTCCATGCCTGTAAATGTTGTCGTAAATGTGCTAATGAGAGAGAATCTGATGTCTGTGGAGCTCTCAGGGGACAACAGAGGGAAAGGAAAGGAAAGTCAAGTCAGCAGCTGCCTACAGACATGAGCTGAAACCTTGCCAGATGGGACACACTGGACATCATTTCTTTTCTCTTCTGAAGCTTGTAGAATTTTAGAACTGGATGAAAATTAAGCCATCTAGTCATAGGATTCCAGATTGAGTGTTGGGGAGGAACTCCCAAATCAGTCTTGTTTTGTCAGAGAGGTCAAGGAATTCACCAAGGTCACACAGCTGGTAAAGGGAAGAGACAAACTTCAAATTCAGGCATCCTCCCCTAAATCCCAGGCTTTTTTCACACCATTATTCTCCTTTGGTAGAGTGTGAAATAGAGGCCTAGAAAAGGGAAGAGACTTGCCTGAAATCATGCAGCTAATAGGAAATGGTGAGCAGGACGCAGACCTGAGTGTCTTGATTCTAACACTATGCCTATGGGAGAGAGAGACAGAGACAGAGAGAGACAGAGAGACAGAGACAGAGACAGACAGAGAAGGAGAAGGAAGAGAAGGAGGAGAAGGAGAAGAAGGAGGAGGAGGAGGTGGTGGTGGAGGAGGAGGAAAAGATGAGGGTGAGGTAAATTTTTAAAGAGAAAAGTTGGCACATACAAAACCTAGGGATCCTCAATGTATCCACACTTTTCAGCTTGGATTCATGGTATTGTTGAGGTATTTTTATATTCTTATTCGCTATTCATGAGCCCCCATCAGTGTTTCTCTTACCATGGCAACCAAATGACCATTCATTCAAAGCAAAGACATTTAATGAAATAGAATAACAAGTCAATGATAGGAAATTAAAAAGTTTTAAATGCCCTTGGCACTCCTTTCCAGCACCTATACATAACTTCCAAGCTAGTTTCATCTCTAATTAACCATCAGTCTTCCCAACCCAAAAGGAGGGGAATATGGCAGTAATTCACTGAAGAGTGCAAGGGAAACCTGTCTCTGCTCTAAGATATGCTGAGATTTCTGACTTTGAACTACAGACAGAGGAGAAACACTAGAATTCTTGGCACATGGAGGAGACACTAAAGATCAGAAATATATACAGTGGTTAAATTTCTGTTGCATTACATAACAAAATGTATTATTGTTATTATAGTTACTATTATTACCTATCTCCTAATTTTTTAAGGCAATATAACATGGTCCTTCATTTTATATCCAGAATCTAGAAATATCCCTTTGGATGAGATTCTATAATTTTTAAATGCAGAAAGATAATGCTAAAGATCTAGTTTTATGAAAGCAAAATATGGATTTTAAAAATATAGGAACATGTTAAAAATACAGTTTAATGAGAGCAAAATATTCATTTTAGATGTAAAATTTATCCATTTATCGAGTTTCTATGTACAAGGCACACCAGAGTCCCAGGATAGAGATGACCCAAGTATTATCACCGCCATTTCACAGATGAGGAAAGAAAGAAGCAGAGTTGCTGAACAACCCTCCGTCTGGCAATTGTTTGAGCCCTGGAGGCTAAGCAAGGGTTTCCAAAAATATCTTGTGTTCACCCAGGCTGAGCCTGACCAAAGAGCAGACGGATGCCTGCATCCTGCAGTCTTTTTTTTTTCCCAGTTTCTAACCCTCTCTCTCCCTCCTGTCCCTTTCCTACCCATTGAGAAGGCAAGAAATACAATACCCATTATAAAGATGAAGTCATGCAAAACAAACCCTCTGGCTGTTCTACTACCAAGACACTCTGTCTCTCAGCTGGAGCCATTTTCTCTGACTGTCTCCCATACTGAACTGCTCTCCCTCTGACTATTGACCTTTCCAACTTCCTTTGAGTCCCACCAAAAATCCCACCTTCTACAGGAGCTTTCCCTGACCCCTCTTCATTCCATTGTCTTCCCCGTATTTTCTTTTCATCCTGCCTATGTTCACTTTGTATATATGTTTGCTTGTTGTCTCTGCCATTAGACTGTAAGGTCCTTGAGGACAGGAACTGGCTTTTGCCTCATTGTGTATCCCCAGCATTTAGCACAGTGCCTGGAGTATTGTAGGTGCCTATCATATGTTGACTGATCGATTTTCAATCATAGGACCATAGGACTTTGAGACGGAAAGGACCTTGTAGGATCTTATAGACCTCCCTCATTTTACATCTGGAGTTGCTGGGGCCCAGAGAGGTCAAGTCCTTGGCCAAAGTCATACAGAGAGTACACAAAGCAACTCCAGGGAAATAAATCTAGATTTCCTGACTCCAAATCCCATGTTCTTTGCAATCTAAAAAGAAGGTGGCATTTCAGAGAGACTCCATATTCTGAGATTTCAACTCAGATACACACTGGCTATGCAGATCTAGGCTGACCACTTCACTTCCCAGTGAACTTTCTCTGTGACCATAAGTTATAGATTGGGTATCAATCTGTATTGGTGGAGGGGGGTTTCCATACTGAGAGTTTCTCATACTAGTGAAACAGCAGGTCCAGGCAATGATAAGATTGAGAATAAGAACTGGCTTGCTAAGATTTGTAAAGTGATTGACAGACAAGGTCTTGGTTGGTACAACCCTGTGAAGGCAACAAATCAGGTGTCATTATCCCATTCTATAAATGAGGAAACTGAAATAAAGAGAAGTATGGTGGCTTGCCCATCATGGCTATACAGCTACTTAAGTGACTAAGGAAGGATTTGAACTCAGTTCTCTCCTGACTCCAATCCACAGCTATAGTAGTAATAATAAAGGACTATGTGCCAGACATGGTGCTAAGCTCTTTACAATTATTACCTTTGCCATGAAGAGGACCAGAATGAGAGGCTACCCCCAAGACCAGGTTGGCATTAAAGTCATGCTCCTGGTGGGAATATCAAGGAATAAGAACCAGAAGCTTCAGAAAGACAGCCCCTTTGGAGAGCCCTCTCCCAGAGTTACTCAATGGACAGAAAAAAGATGAGCAAACAAAGATATGGCAGAAAGAGCTTCTTCCCCAACAAATTTCAGCTTTGCACAGATCAGACATTCAAATGAACTAACTTAATTTCATGCCATATGCAAATCTTTGCCAGCTGCCAGCTTTGTAATCACAGGAGACTTAATGTAATAACTAAACAAGGACCTCGGCACCACAAAGCCTGCCTCTGAGAAAGTCCATTTATTGGGGGTTTTATGTTCTGGGAAGTCACAGAGTGTATGCCATTTATTGAGGACATCTGGGGAGGGAGATGTGCCCAAATGCCTGTCATCTCCTCTCTGAATGTCTACAGAGATAATAAATAACATTTAATGGCAGTAACAACCATTACTTACCAGAGATACATCATTTACCCGTGAAATCTCCCTCTGGACACAACAGCTGCTCTTCCATGGTTGGGGTCCAACTCAACCGACCATCTGGGAGCACAATGGAGACCAAGGGACTGTTCTGATTGTCTCGAAACACAGTCTTAGAGACAACCACTGTTGTGCATGACTCACTTAAGTTGTAGTAGCTAGAAATTCATCTTTCTGTCTCTGGTCACGCTGTCCACGCTGGGATAGGCTGAATGGTGGAGCCTTTGAATCAGCCCATAAATGGAGCTCTTGGAGGCGGGTCCTTATTTACAATTATGATCTTTTGTTATCTATTATAATAATTATCTAGAACAGAACATTAGGTCCATGGTAAGCCCTGACATGTCTGTGGCTCACCAGGTTCTCCATTCACTTATATCTCTCCCCTTCCCCGGGTCAGGTCACTCCCATCAAGAGCTCAAGCCTGCTTCTGATCCTTGACACCTGTGTAAGCTAGAGTAACGACAATAATAGCAACAAAAACTAACTTTTATTTAGCCCCTACTCTGTGCCAACCACTGTGCTAGATATTTTGCAATTATAATCTCACTTAATCTCTGCGAGATAGGTGCTGGCATTGTCCCTCATTTTCTAGTTGAGGAAACTGAGGCAGACAGAAGCTAAGGGTCACATAGCTAGTAAGGGTCTGAGGCTGGATTTGAACTCAGGTCTTCTTGACTCCAGGCTCAGCACTCTATGCACAGTATAGTATCTCCTGGGAATCCTTTCCTGATTGACCTCACTCCTGATGTCTTCTCTCTGAGCTACCTTCCATCCACTCTGTGTGTATCCTGTATGTATCTCATTATTTACATTACAATGTAAACTCCTCAAATGCAGAAATTATTTGTAACCTTCTTTATATCCCCAACATTTAGCACATTTAACAATGGCATATAGTAAACACTTAATAAATACTTGTGACTGTAGCCCTAGGATTCCATGGAATTCCAAAAATGAGGGAAGTTCTCACTGTCCCCTTAATTCTATCTCTTCAACCTCCTGACACAGGGGACCTTAAGATGTTTCCTCCAGCAAATTAAGAGAGCATGGAATAGAATGGAATGTCAGATTTACGGATAAGCGAAGAATTTAGGACCAAAGAAGATGTAGAAAAGTAAAATAGATAATTTTGGTTGTATAAAATTTTTTAAATTTTGCACAAACACAGCTAATGCAACCAAAATTATAAGAAAAGAAGAAGACTGGGGGAGGGGGAAATGTTTGCAAAAAGCATCTCTGATAAAGGCCTCATTTCTCAAATATATAGAGAGCTGAGTCAAATATGCAATATGTTTACAAATATATTTATAAAATAAATATATAAATATACATTCATAAATAAATTTAAAAATAAATTTATAAAAATACAAGTCATTGGTCAAAGGATATAAACAGGCAGTTTTCAGACAAAGAAATCAGAGCTATCTATAATCATACAGAAAAATGCTCTAAGTCACTACTGACTAGAGAAATGCAAATTAAAACAATTCTGAAGCACCACCTCATACCTATCAGATTGGCTAATATGACAAAAAAGGAAAATGTTAGATGTTAGAGGAGATGTGGGAAAACTGGGATACCTAATGAACTACTGGAGTTGTGAACTGATCCAACCATTCTGGAGAGCAATTTGGAACTATGCCCAAAGAGCTATAGAACTGTGCATACCTTTTGACCTAGCAATACCACTCACTGTTAGGTCTATATCCCAAAGACATCCAAAAAACGGGGCTAGGGGGAAGGACCCACATGTACAAAAATATTTATAGCAGCTCTTTTTGTGGTAGCTAAGGATTAGAAATCAAAGGGATGCCCATCAATTAGGGAATGGCACATGATTGTAATGGAATATTATTTTGCTATAAGAAATGATAAGCAGGATGATTTCAGAAAAGCCTGGAAAAACTTACATGAACTGATGCATAGTGAAGTGAACAGAACCAGGAGAACACTGTACACAGTAATAGCAACTATTGTTTGATGAGGAACTGTGAATGACTTAACTCTTCTCAGCAATGCAATGATCCAAGACAATCCCAAAGGACGTATGATGAAGCGTGCTGTGCTCCTCCAGAGAAAGAACTGATACTGTTTAATACAGACTGAAGCATGCTATTTTTCACTTTCTTTCATTTTTTTATTCAAATCTTCTTGTACAAAATGACTAATATGGAAATGTTTCACAGGATTGCACATGTGAAACCTATATCTGACTGCTTATCATCTCACAGAGGCAGGAGGGAGGGGGGGATAGAATTTGTAACTCAAAACTTGAAGTAAAAATGTTTTAAAAATTGGAAAAATAAGGATGTTTCCTCCACTTTCAGGACAGGGACCATATACTCCTTAGAGGCTTTATCCACACTTTGGTCTGATTCAGTAATATTTCAGATTCGGATTCCAGGTTACTTTCCATCATCCTTTGTGTCATCTGAAATGGGGAAACAGTGACAATTCCATTTGTTTGACCCTGACAATATTATATATGGCTCTGAGCAGAATGTTCTGGGAAAGATACTGACAAGCTCTAGAGTGTCCAGGGTTAACATCAGGTCCACAGTCCCCTTGCATAGGAAAAAAAATTACATCTTTGTTTTTCACTCACTTCTAACTAGAATTTAGCATTCCCTTTAATTACTTAAAAGCAATACCCTGAGAAGCGACTTCACTAGATTGCCAAAGGGGTCCATGACTCCCCAAAAGGTTAAGAAGCCCTGGTCTAGAGGAGGCCACTCAGACTGGTTAGAGGAACCATGATATAATGGAGATATTTTCCATTCTACCTGTATTTGCCCATTGATCCATTTAATAGATGCAAGGTACCCCTAAAATGTGGTGTACTGAGCATCAATCAACAAGCATTTATTAAATGCTTACTGTATGCTGGTTACTGTGCACTTAGGTACTCAGTTCTGGTCCTCAGTTATTGTTGAGAGAGTGCAAATAGCCCACTCTGTCTACACTGGCTGACCCTAGACCTCAGACCATGATTTGACTCTACACACTACCCAGCCATCTACCCAGGCCCTTTCACCACTGGACTGCCAGTGGGCTCATGCCCTTCTTCCTTTTTGACCTATCTAGAACAAAACTCCTTTCCCTGGTCACCTCCTCTCATACATGTTGTCTTTCCCTCTTAGAATACAAGCTTCTTGAGGACAGGAACTGCCTTTCTCCTTTGTAGAGCTTAGCACAGCACTTGGCATATAGTCAGCTTTCATCCATTCATTTGTTCTAACGAGGACAACCACATGCATATAAAAAGACCACACTCATATATAGAAGACTCATACTGTTGACTGAACCTGGACTTTAGTGCCTAGGCAAGGACCCTCTAGGTCCTCAAGTGCAGCCATCCACAGATTTGAGGCCACAGGCTCCCCACCCCTGGTCTAGACACTGATTCAGGAGTGTTAACAGTTAAGACAGAAATTGAGGTCATAAAAAAAATGTAATGGCATCTTTGGGGAGAGGGCAGGGAGCGAGAGTGAGGAAAGGAGGATTTTTCAGTGACTGTTATAAATCCCTTATCCAAACTCCCAATGAGACTACGGAGATAATGGCTATCTGTAAGGGGACCTGGAGGGAACTGTGGACTTAGAAAAGTACAGATAAGAAGAATTCCCAGCCCTCATTCAAAGCCATGAGAACATATCCAATTCATTTATTAAGTGAGCCTTGAGGGGCTGCAGATTTCTCCCTCCTGCCACCACCCCCAACTTCCTTTTCTCCATTCTTTACCCTCTCAACCAATAAAGCCCAGATTTGGGAGTAGTGGCAACAATTTGTCTCCCCACCTGCCATGTCCCTAAAGCTCCTGGAAAGGGCAAGAACCACCACCAGCTCGTAGCCATTGTTTCTGGTTGATTGTCATCCTTCGTTCTGGAAGGGGACCAAAATGACATCACTATGTTGGAGTCAAGGTGTTGTGTGTCCCACTGAGGCTGATCAGACCAATACGAGCTCAGGAGTCTCTACCACAATCAAGTACAAATAGTCTATATGAACCTTTGGAGTGGAGATGTCTCCAAATCTATGCATCTCATGTTTCTTTTAAGCGACAGTAAATCTGCCATACAATTATTCTATCTATAAAGGGAAGACTGGGAAGCTGTAGTGTGCTGCTACATCTTATGAACGTACTTGAAGATCCTGGCACCACTTGGCACAGACAGCTAGAGTGAGATCTGAAGTGAGATGCATAATTCTCAGAAGCACCAGGAAAAACTTACCTTCACTCTCTGGACCATAGTAATAACAATACTTATATAGTACCTACTGTATGCCAGGCAGTATGCTAAGCACTTTTTGCTTATTCTCTCATTTTATCTTGACAACAACCCTGGGATATAGGTGCTATTATTACCCCCATTTTACAGAGAAGGAAACTGAGGCACGTAGAGGTTAAAGGACTTATCCAGGGTCACACGGCTTTAAGTTGAACTCAAGTCTTCTCTGACTCCAATTCTAGGGCTCTTTCCACGGAACCACCTTATTGACTACTCACTGACTGCCTTTTGTTTTAGGTACTGGGGATACTGGCAAACTTAGCACACAACCCCATTTAGAGAGCATTTGCTACTAGATGGTGGGGAAGAGCTAGGGTGATCAAGCCCTTCTCCATCTAAATATAATCCTCCAGGCCCTGATGGATAGGGAATATGCTGAACTTGAAGAAACTTGAGATTTCTAGAGTGGAGAAAAACCCACTTGGTCGGGGGGAGGGTGCAGATTACAATAATTTTCAAAGTCATGTGAAAGAGAGAGTATGCTGCTAAAGCTTGGCTTCAGAGAACGAAACTGAGACCAAAGGGTAGAAGTTACAAAGAAGCAAATTTGTATTTGAAACAAGGAAAAAATGTCCTAAGAATGTTCTCATTGTTGAGTCATTTCAGTCTTGTCCGACTCTCCATGACCCCATTTGGGGCTGGAAAAGATCCTGGAGTGGTTTGCCATTTCCTTCTCCAGCTCATTTTACAGATGAGGATAGTGGGACCTAAAACTGAAATGGACTATCTTGGGCAAGAGCAAGAGCTCCCCCATTGGAGATCTTCAGCCAAAGGTCCCATCCAACTCTAAATCCTTTATATCCACCTTGAAGGGAAAGACAAGAAAACAAGTATTTATTAAATACATGATGCCAGGCACTGTACTAGGTCTTTACAAATATTACTTAGTATGATCTTTTCAACAAGGCTGGGAGGTAGGTGCTGTGCTTAAGACCATTTTACAGTTGAGGAAGTTGAGGCAGAGGTGGAGTGACTTGCATAGGGTCACTCAGCTAAGATTTGAGCTCTGATCTTCCTGACTAGGCCCAAGGTTCTTTATCCATCGAACCATCTTCTGATCATCATTACACCATGCCAGTCGTGTATATGGACACAATTAAGATGTAGTGATTGACTGGTGATGCACTGATTCCTGGAAAGACAAGCCATGCTGCAGGAAGGGCTGTAAAGAAAAGCTCAGGGGACGGCTTCCAACGCCTTAAGTGCTTTGTGAATGTGCTAATAATGAGCAGCTCTTTCTCCCTGTCAATCTGCAGTTTCCTGGGGGATGAAGGAAAGCCACAGACTTACCTTCCCAAGAAGAGAAATGCTCTGACCAATGCTAGGTCACTTTTTTCAAGCTTTTAGAATATGAGTTAGAAAGGACCCTTAGAACAGGGGATGTCAGAACTGGGGGGGGCCTTAGAACAGAGCTATAAACCAGCATGTCAGGGGACTTAGGTAAGATAATGGATATAAGCATATTACAAACCTCTAAGTGGTATACAAATGCCAATTATTATCATTATCACCCTACAGTCACCAGGCCCCCAGTGAATACTTTCTTCCTATCTACTCACTCCCTTTGAGCTCGTGATATTTATAGGTCAATGGGAGTTTGGGAGGGGGAAGAGAAACAGTTCCAGTAAATGTTTAACTAGGCTCTGGAGTCGGGGAGAGAAATGTACATAAACACTTTTTATATATAATCTATGTTATTAACATCTTCTTAAGTTTATACAATCAACAAAATAAATTAATCAAGCCCTGATTTGTAGTGCTTGCCAATTTCTGATATATAAAACACTCATACTGAAAAATTTAACTATCGGCTCTCAGGAGCCAGTTAGAGCTGGAGAGAGCTGGCTCCAGCACACCTCCAGCTGAAAAGGATTTTAGAACTGAGGATGTCACAGCTTGAAGGCATTTCAAAGATGATCTAGTTCAATGTTTTCATTTTACAAAAAAGACAACTGAGGATCAGAATGAGAGAGGCCCATGGAAGTATGAAGGAATATGGAGGAGAAAACAAGAATAAAAATTTTCAGGGATCAATAAAAATATTATAAAAATTGCTACAGTCAGCCACAGGGTGTTCCTGTGAGCTTAAACTGTAATAATAATTCCTATTTCTATAGCTGTTTAAAGTTTATAGCATTTTTCTCACAACAATCCTGTGAGAGACAGAGTATGAAAGTTAAGAATATGATCATTTTTAATGAAAACACATTATAGAATCTTCTTATTTTGTGCTCCTGGGTTTGAGAATAGGTGGCATATTTTTAAAAATAAGAGACTGGAAATTTCAAATCCTGGTTCTGTCGCTTTCTGTGTGACCCTGGGCAAGTCACAGTTTCTCTGATTTAAACTCCATCTTCTATAAAATGAGAGTCTTGAAACTAGACAATCTCTTTTTCAAAATTATATTTAAAATTTTTTAATTAATAAAAAACTATTTTCTCCCTGACTAATCTCTCTACGCTTCACCATTTGAAAAAAAAATTAAAAACAACCCTTACAGCATATACATCTAAGCAAGTAAAATAAAGTAGCACATGGGCCACGTCCAAAACACGTTCTGCACCATGAGTCTGTCTGGGCTCCCGAAGGAGGTGGGTGCTCAGTGCTTAATCATGGGTACTCTGGAATTGTAGCTGGTCGTTGCACTGATCGGGATAATTCTTAAATCTCTCGAAGCTATTTGACTTTATAATGTTATTTTTTTTTAAGAGTGCCCAGCTCTCCTAAGTTGGAGGTACCCATGTGAGAGATGGCAGGATCCCCTTCTACTTTCCCCTACTGATAAATGGTTCTGCTTCCTTGCGGCATCCAAACTATCCATCTGCCCTGCCCTCTCCCGGCTCTCGGTTATCAATAATCTCCGGCCGGACCTCAGACTTCTAGGTCCTTGCTGTCTCTAAATATTCCCCTATGGACAAAGTGAGGGGCAAGGTAAGTGGGTTTTATCTTTTGACTTCTCAGACTACCCATGGTTCCTTCCCAACATGGAAACATAAAACTGTTATACGTCCCCAGCTCGAGCTGTGACTCCAGCCATGTCCCTCTGCTCCATTCCGATTGGAGGCTATAAAAGGCTGCACGAGAGATTTAGTATTCCCCTTCCCAGCTGTACAGGGTGAAATGGTGAATACTGAAGGTGTTGGTGTCAGCATGGAGGGATGGCGGCAATAGAAAACTGTGGCTGGAAGACCCCCGGGGACGGCTCTCTCAACTCCTTAAGCTT
Organism: Notamacropus eugenii; assembly: GCF_028372415.1. Classification (NCBI taxonomy): domain Eukaryota; kingdom Metazoa; phylum Chordata; class Mammalia; order Diprotodontia; family Macropodidae; genus Notamacropus; species Notamacropus eugenii. The sequence continues at coordinate 23,555,238 of NC_092875.1, read as the reverse complement.
CTCTGGGTTTAGTTATTTCTATCCACGTGGAAAAACTGGGGGATGGGTAGTTGGTGATAAACTAAGGCTAGTGAGGGAGGGTAGTATCTTCATAAAAAACTAACGTGTCTACTACGACAGTACTTCACCATTTCAATCTCCTGTGCGACAGCCCTCCTTCCACTGGTACAGGTCCCGCCCCAGGCAAGTGCTCGCAGCCTGTGCACTTCTATCCCTGCCCAACCATAATTCCTCCGATACACTCAGTGTGGATGGTCCATTTGGGGCTGCATGGGCAGCAAGATAGCTCTCAGACTGTCCATCTGTCATTCCTCACTCTCTACAGGAGCAGTCCACCTCCTTTGCCAAACATATGCATCTCTCTCTCTCTGTCTCTCTCTGTCTCTGTCTCTCTCTCTGTCTCTCTCTGTGTCTCTCTGTCTCTGTCTCTCTCTCTCTGTCTCTCTCTCTGTCTCTCTCTCTCCCCCTCCCTCCCCCCTCTTTGTTTCACTTTCTCTGTCTCAGTCTCCGTTTCTCCTCTCTGTCTCAATCTGTTTCTCCTCTTTGTCTCAGTCTCTGTTTCTCCTTCACTCTGTCTTTGTCTCTTTCTCTCTGTCTGTCTCTATCTCTTTGTCTTTCCCTGTCCCTCTCTGTCTCTCTCCGTCTCTCTCTTTCCCTCTCTTCCCTGCCTCCACACACTCACAAAAACATTCTGAACCTGAATTTGTTTGATATTTTATAGACATCCTCCAGGGTGTGACCAACTTTCCTCAACCAATATAAAAATATTTTCCATGAAACATAATTCCAGTTTACCAAGGACTTTAACCCACTTAAAGGCTTTGATTGATAGAGACATATTCTCCAGTCATTGATGTATCACTTACCTAAAATGGAGTACTGTGATTTGATTTACTCAATCACACTCCACAACCCTTACATATCTAAATACTTTCTTAATAATAACTCACATTTCTATAGTGCTTAAAGGTTTATGATAGCCCTGTGAGGAAGGCAATCCAGAGATTTTTATGCCCATTTTACACATCGATCAAATGTCACAGACATTTTGCGTGTCACAAACTTTTGTGAGAAGTGTTTTATACCAACTATACTACTGAAATAAAAATCCATTTCTAATAGCTGATTAAGTCTGACTAATTGATATGATAATTATGAAAAAGAAACACACTGGTGTGGTTCATGAACTGCAGCATTATTGAAAATCTGCCTCAATTCCTTCAGGCTACTCATAAAATATTGAAGTCATGTAGTAGCTGAACTCTAGAGACCCAACCAGTCCAGTTCAAGTGGAGGCTGGCAGAATGAGTCCCAGAGCATGTATTATGTAAACAATGCCACCTCTTGGTTTAAAATAAATGCTTTTGATAATTTTAAATAAAGAATTTTTCTATGCTTATGCTTTTTAAAAGTTTTTAACAAAAATGAGTGTCATATTTTATCAAATACTTTTTGTACATCTTTTGAAATGATCATTTAGCCTTTATTTTCATACAATTAGTTACAATAATATTTCCCAAATATTGAAACATTCTTGTGTCCCACTATGAATCCAATTTAAGGATAGTGAATTATTTTCCGGATGTATTGCTAATAGTCTCCTTTTAAATTTTATTTAAAATTTTTACACAAAATTCATTAGTGAGATTGGCCTAGAGTTCTTTCTCTGCTTTGTCTCTTCCTGGTTTAGATATCAGAATCATATTTCCTTTCACTAATGTAATCTTATACATTACATTACATTAAGACAGTTTTCTTATTTCAGTGTTTCCAATGGCAGAAGAGGGACTGTGTTGACACAGTCTATAACATCATCACCTGAAACTCGGGACCTGACTACACCAATCACTCAGTTGCCTTGGGCTCCTCTGAAACTCCTTTTCTTCATCTGTAAAATAAGGCTGTAGAGGATATTGGAGAACCTCTATAAGGAGAATCAAAAGACTTGAACTTTAGCTCAGTCTTTAACATAATGTTGTTATGTAACATTAAGCAAATCCCTTCACTTTTCCTTAGGTTTCACTTTCCTCCTCTTAAGGAAAAGGGAGCCTCTAAGTTCCTTCCAGCTCTGGCATTCTGTTTTCTGTGGTGCCTGACAGTTCCAATATTTAATTTTTCTTCCAATTCTGAAATTTATTGTTGTATGGATCAAATAAGATAATAATTGTAAAGCACTTACCACAGTATCTGGCATATAGTAAGCTATATAATGGAATTTTATTATGTAAAGAATAATATATAAACATGTAATGGTTGTGTGACCCTGGGCAAGTCCCCTCATAATAACTGACTTTTCTATGGAGCTTTCAAGTTTGAAAAGCATTTCACAAGTGTAATAGGAACTCCCGATTAATTGAGTCCCTGAATCCACTTGATTAAATTACAGAGCACTTTCAGAGGCCCCACTTACCAGAAACAAGGCTAAGGTAACAAGAGATGAAAGAATACCCTCCTTTCAGAGGCTGAATGGTGAAATTTGCTTGGCATAAAGAGCTTGAGACTAGAATGTACATTTGCATAAGAAAAGGCAAGGAAATTCATTTAAGGCTTGAAAGAGACAATAATCCCATCCCCGAGATAGCCACAGTGAGAATTTTTAGGTGGAGTGCTTGACCTCTTCCCTTGTGCAAAGCAAGGTTGAGGAGAGAATTTCACTCTCCTCCCTCTCTATTCCACTCCCCTCCCTCCCTCAGCAACAGCATCTTGCTGCAGAAGTTCAGGTCAGCATCCTATAAAGGAAGGACCAGTTTTGAATTCTGAGTGGTCCATTTGCATCCTATAAGGGGAACAGACTTTGAGTCTGCACATCTGCATGTGAGATGGTCAGGAAATACAGTTGAGAATTGGCAGGGGCAACTGATGTGCCCTTTGGCAAGAGTCATTTTAAAACCAGAGACTGGTCTCTGATGGAACAAGTCAAGATGATCAATCAGTTCCTAGAGTGCTTTTAGGAAAGGGAAATCAATGGGAGAAGATATTTCTCTCCCCTCCATCCTCTATCTAGCACAGTGCATGGAACTTACTAGGTGCTTAATAAATGTTTGCAATGAGGTGGCACAGTGGATAGAGTACCAGGCCTGGAGTCAGGAAGGTTCCTCACACACGTGACCCTAGGCAAGTCACTTAACCCTGTTTGCCTCAGTTTTCTCATCTGTAAAATGAGCTGGAGCAGGAAATGACAAACCACTCCAGTATTTGTCAAGAAAACCCCAAATGGGGTCACAAAGAGACAGGCATGACTGAATGACTTTACAACAAGGACATTATTGATTGATTAATCTATTGACAATAACAACTTGGAGCAGAAGCAGACAATAAAATAAAACTTTATTATATAAATTTATATAAAAGGACGATACAAAGACGTTGCTTCCTGAGTAGAGAGAAGTTTGAGAAAAGAGAGCTTGGAATCTGGAGTAGAATCCAGCAATTGCATCGTCCAGTTAGCACGAAGGGTGGAGAATGATTTGATGGGTAGGTGGCAGGCTTAAAACCGGTATTCTAGCTGGTCCTAGATTCCTGTTCTTTTCAAAAGAGCATAGCAAGTGTAACAGGTGTCTGGCCACTGCGCCCAGTCCTTACGAGCATGCACAAAGAGCCACAGATTCAATTCCCCATGTGGAAGATGCTGGTGAGCCTGCTTCCAGGAGATTTATGATGGCATGTAATGGAAGGGCCTTCGAGACACTTTGGAGTATGTCTAGATGCTCTATAACTGTTCTGATAGCCACAAGGCACCTAGGAACCCCTTTGATCGGTTGTGATTAAGTAGTTGGAAATGGGAAGCATTCGAAAGTCACTCATCGGCCTCCTTCCCTCTCATCTCGTTGGCTGATTTCTTCCTGGCAGATGGCACACAGTGAGAGATAAGGCTGCCCCCTCCACATCTGCAGCCCAGTGATTACTGGCCTCTGTCCTCTGCCTTATCCATCCTTCCATTTTAGGTGAAGGAGACTACAACGTCGTGCGCATTAAAACTTCAGAAGATAGAGACATCAGAGGTCGCAAGAGTCATAATCCATGCTGGGTTTTTACAGCCAGCCCACCATCGATGCCCTAAAGATGGAAAAGTGACCTTCTGGGATTCAGCTCACCAGTAGCTAAGACAAGGACCCATTGGACATCAATGCTAAATCTAGACGTGAAGTTGGTGGGCCCATGGTCTGTAGAGACTGGGTCAAGTCTGAATCCAGTCTCCCCCCAGCTGAAGTGGAATAGAGGAGAGTGTGCCCCAAAGGTGTTGAGGAGAAATGTTTGTACCTCTGTTCTTGCTGTATTTTTTAAGTAAACTTGTTTATAAAATCTGTTCGTTATTGTTCAGTTGTATCTGACTCTTTGTGACCATTTGGGATTTCTTGGCAGAGATACTGGAGTGGTTGACCATTTCTTTCTCCAGCTCATTTTACAGATGAGGAAATTGAGGCAAACAGAGTAAAGTGACTTCCCAGGGCCACACAACTAGGAAGTGTCTGAGGCTGAATTTGAACTCACGAAGATATGACTGCCTGATTCTACGTTCAATGCCACCTAGTTGCCTCCTATAAAAGCTAATTGATGTTAATTGGCTAAATTGAACTGGAATGTTAGTCACTGGTGGCTAATAGTGGGGAGTCCATAGCAGAATGGAATGGAGGTTCAAGCTTAAAGGCTGTAAAGATACTCCAACTTCTCAGGAGTACCCCTAGAACCCTAAGGTATATGAGATAGTGAGACCAGGGTGTGTTTATGCTACCTCCAAGGCTAGGATGGCAGCTAAGAATACAGCCATCCATTGGAGCTGTGAACCCAGTTCAGGCAAAAGCCAAGGTGGGGTCAGCAGGGTGACCAGCCCACACTCTGTTAAGAGCAGCAAAGAGACCTTATGAGAATGTGGGGTGGGAGATGGGGGCAGGGTGCAACAGTGCCAGAAATGTAACTTGCCTTGACTATATATCCCTCATAAATGTTCCTCTCCACTTGTAAACTCTACGGATGTCCAATCTTAGCACCCTCCTATGTTTATCAGGGAGAGGATATGCCTTGGGTTGAAGGGGAAAGATTTTGTACAATTTTGTACAATGCTGCCATTGTAATGACATAATTCCAGTAAATGTCTACGCTCTGAGCTGATTGTGCTCTCTGGCTAATCACTGAAAGGTGAACATGTCAGTGGGAACTCATGAGTTATGATCTGAGAAGTATTGACTCACAGAATACCTTGAACCTGAGACAGGCTTCCAACAGGATACCCATCCTGGTGAGTGCAAGTTGGGAGGGTAGCCCAAGGAGATAAAACCTAAGTTATCTCTTACAACAACCCTGCAAGGTAGGTTCTATTATCTGCATTTTACAGATGGGGAAACTGAGGTCCAGAAAGTTGAGGAAACTTATTCATGCAGTTATGAGACAGCTAGGTGATCCAGTGGATAGATTTCTGGATCTGGAGTCAGGAAGACCTGAATTCAGATCCTGCCTCAAGCACTTAGCAGATGTTTGACCCTGGACAAGTCACTTAATCTCTACCTGTCTCAGTCTCTTCAACTGTAGAATGGGGATAATAACAACACCTATTTCAGAGGGTTGTTATGTAGGTCAAATGAGATTGTATTTGTAAAGTGACTGAAACATAGTAATGCTATATAAATGCTCATTCCTCTCCCCCACTTCAGTACATTCCTGAGGGACGATATGAACCTGTGTCTTTCCAGTTCCAAATACAGCATTCTATTCACAAAATAAATCACCTCTCAATGCCTCAGTTTCCTCATTTGTATGACCCTGGGCAAATCACTTCACCTTGTTTGACTCAGTTTCCTCATCTGTAAAATGAGCTGGAGAAGGAAATGCATACCACTCCAGTATCTTTGCTAAGAAAACCCCAAATGGGGTTACGGAGAGTTGGACACAACTGAACAATGACTCAACAACCACAAGAGAAGCTGAGTTAATCATTTCTACCTATATCCCAGAGTGACTTTGAGGTTTAACTGAGATACAAAGGCTGTGTAAATATTGGTGATTATTAAGGGACTCCTGTCCCTGCCTCCAAAAACAAAAAACCTCTAACCTTGCTGCTGCTGTTGGAAGAGGAAATTTTTTGGTTTTATTTTGTTTTGTTTTTGTCATTAGGCAGATACATTTATCACCCCATGCAAGCCCTAATGAGGAAGGAACAGGGGTTTTGGGGAAAAATCCAGAAAGAGAGAAAGAAAACTGGAGAGAACAGAAATCCCTAGTGGTTTCACTGCCAAGATGATTTCTCTGGGAGGGAGAGAGAGAGAGAGAGAGAGAGAGAGAGAGAGAGAGAGAGAGAGAGAGAGAGAGAGAGAGAGAGAGAGAGAGAGAGAGAGAGAGAGAGAGAGAGAGAGAGAGAGAGAGATGGTCTCAATGCCACCCAAAGCTCCTAAAACCTCTCTCTGATTATAACTTCCTAATGGAAGGCAATGTGGCAGAATGGGTAGAGCCCTGGACTAGGAACCAGGAAGATCTAGGTTTAAATCCTTTCTCAAACATTTACTATGTGAAAGTGAGAAAGTGACTTAACTGCTGTTTGCCTCAGTTTTTTCATCTGTAAAATAGGTCATTATGCCCTCAGCCCCTATGTCATAGAATTAAACAAGATAATGTGTGTTGCATGGGGGGAGGGGAGAGATGGGGAGAAAATTTGGAACTCAAAATCTGTGTGGAAGCAAATACTGAAAACTAAAATTTTAAAAAATTAAATTAAAATATTTAAATACATTTAAAAAATAAAAGACAATGTGTTATTCCTTCTTCATGCTAATGCTTTCCCTCTATCGATTATCTCTTCTTTTCCCACCTTTAGATTATTTTTACATAGTTGTCTGCCTGCTGTCTCCCTGTTACACTCCTTGAGGACAGAGATAGCATTTTGCTTCTTTTGTAACACCAGCGTTTAGCACAGTGCCTGGCACAAAGCGGGGACCGATAAATTCTTATTGACTGACTTGTAAACATTAAAGCTCTCTATAAATGTCGATTGTTATTGGGTTTTATTTTTGTTTTAAGCATTTCCTGAATATCAGAGACACAGCCTCTGATGTCTGTCCAAAGCCACTTGGGGATTTTGCCTGTTTAAATAAAGCGATGGTTATGGAGAGCTCTGTTCTCCCTGCTACTCAGCACTCATGTTCCTTTCCATCTCTGTGTTACCATGGTGACAGAGCACTTCGACTAACACATTTTTAAGGCTATAAATGCATTTTAAAATCTGGCCTCAACTCTGATCTCCACTTCCACCCACCTCTTTTCCATTCCCAGCAACCTCTCTGGCCCTAGACCAGAAGCTGAGCTGCCTGACCGACAGGTGTGGACCAGACAAGAGCCAGGATGGCCACTGGTTAATACACTGATCCAAGGTGACCATAGCAAGCCCCCTTTTCTCAGCTTCCCCTTGGAAGAGAGTGGGGAAAGACAGTGTAAATCACATCTTTCTGGGCCAGTATTATTAGGTTATAGACTCAGAGCCTCTCCTTTGATATCCGTCCTCCCTGGTTACAAATTCCAGCCAAACTGGAAACTGGATATGCCCTCTCCCGCCTCCAGGCATTGCCACAAGCTGTCCCCCCTGCCTACTCCACAGTGCTATACATGGCTCCTCATTCCTGCCTCTCAGAATCCTTATCTTTTCTTCCAGGCACAGAGAGTGCCGCTATTGCTTTTTCCATAAAACATCACCTCTTCAACCCAGTGGTCAACACTCTCCCACTCCAAATTAGCTTCTTTTACATCCCCCTCTGTTTTTTACCATCCCCCACTATCTCTACCCCCTCCCCGCAGAACCTAAGCTCCTTAAAGAAATTCATAGGATCTTAGACTTATGACCAAAAAGAGCTTTAAAGCTCATCAATTCCAACCCTGTCCCTCATTTTACAGATTAGGAAACTGAGGCACAGATTGATCAAGTGACTTATCCAGGGTCATAAAGCTAGTAAGTGTCAAGGGCAACCTTCAAACCCAGGTCTTTCTGAGCCCAAGACCAGCGATCTATTCATTACTCCAGGCAGCTTCAGGCATCTACTTTGTGCCCAGGACTGAGCATATTAAAGTCCCTGACTAGAGGGAACTTACATGCCTCCAGGATGAAACACCTTGTATGCCTCTAAGTAAATGTGGGGACATCAACAGAAAGCAATTTCAAGGGGGAAGAGACAAAGAGAGCCAACAGCTGGGGTACCAGGAAAGCCTCCCCAGAGGGGCAGGTCTCAGGCTGAGTCTTGGAGATCGCTAGAGAGATTGTGAGAGATGAAGACAGAGAAAGCATCTCAGAAATGGAGCCAGCTGTGGGGAAAAAGAAGGGGGAGAGCATTTATTAAGCACTGATTGTATGCCGGGTGCTGCACCAACCGCTTTACATGTCTTGTCTCATTTCATCCTCATAACCATCCTGGAAGGTGCCCATTTCACAGTTGAAGAAACTGAGGCAGAGAGTGGTTAAGAGATTTGCCCAGGGTCACATAGCCAGGAAGTGTCTGAGGGTGGATTTGAAGGACTGGGTGTTCCTGGCTCCAGGACCAGCCCTCTGTGCATTGTACCCCCTAACAGTAGTGATAATAATAACTAAGGTTTAAATATGTGCCAGACACTCTGCTAAACATTACACAAATATCTCACCTGATCCTCACAAGAACACTGCAAGGTAGGTGCTATTGTTATCACCATTTTATAACTGAGGAAACTGAGGCAGAAAGCTTAAGTGACTTGCCCAGGGTCACACAGCTAGGAAATGTCTGAGAGTGGATCTGAACTCATTTCTTGCTGATTCCAGGCTCAGTACTCTAGCCGCAGGAAGCCACCTAGCTTCCTCTAAGCAGACAGAATGGCATGCCCAGCAGACAGCAGGTAAGCCCACTTGACTGAACAGCGGAGTGCATGTGAAATCAGTCTAGATAGTTATGTTGGAGCTGACTTGCAAGAGGCTTTGAATGCCAGAGTTTATATTTTATCTTGGACCAAAGGGAGCCACTGAAGATTTTTTTTTAAGAGGAAAGATCCGACCACTCTAGGAACGTGATTTTGGCAGCTGAGCAGAAGATGGATTAGAAAGGAAATGGGAAGCTGAAAACAGGGGATGGGTGGTTGTTGCAATAATCCAAGCAAGAAGCTAGTAGAGCTGAATGAGTGAGGGAAGAAGATGAAAGAATGGTTGGGACTTAGCAATGAATTGGCTGAGGGTGATGAGGAAGAGGAAAGAGTCAAGAATGAAGAACAATGTACAAACTTGGGTGAGTGGAAGGGGGGGTGGATATCCTGGGCAAAAGGAGGGAAGTTTGAAGCAGTTGAGTCTGGGAAGTCAAGATAATGACTTCTGTTTTCAACATTTGAGTTTGTAAGATCAATGGGACTTCCAGGTGGAAATACACAGCAGAACTAGAGAACAGGAAAGAAATCATGGGATTAGAGGTCTACACCTGGAAGGGACCTTGAATATTGGTTTCTCCAAACCTCTAGGATTATAGATGGATTAACTGAGGCCAGAGGAGGTTATACGACTTGCCCAAGGTGATGGAGCTGGTAAGTGGCAAAGCCAGGATTTGAACCCAAGTTCTCTGACTTCAAATCTGGTGTTTTCTTTCCTCTGCATCTTGAGATGATGGCTGGATGGGCATAATGGGGAGTCTTCTGCATTGAGACTAACTGAACTCATGGGAGCTGATGCAATGAGAGACAGAGAAAGACATGACAGAGAGAGAGAGAGAGAGAGAGAGAGACATAAAGGCAGACCAACAGAGACAGAGAAACCAAGAAAGAGAGAAAGATGGAGAGAGACATAGAGACAGAAAGAGACAAAGAAAGAGAAATGAAGAGAAACAAAAAAATAATGACATGGACAGACAAAGAAAGAGAGAGAGATGGAGAGAACTGACAGAGAGAGAAACAGAGACATAGAAAGAGAGAGAGAGAGAGATGGAGAAAAACAGAGACAGAGAGACAGAAAGTGAGCATAGAGAGATCACTGAGAGAGAAAAGAGTCCAGGGCAGAGCTCTGGGGAACACCCACAGAGAGATGGGATTCAGCAAAGGAGATGGAGAGGTCAGACAGGTAAGAGGAGAACCAGGAGAGAGTTGCCCGAAAGACCCAGGGAAGAGAGAATTCAGGATAAGAGAAAATCAACAGTATCCAAGGCTGCATGCAGAGAGATCAAGAAGGCTGAAGATGGAGAAAAGCCTGTTGCGTTTATGTGTTAAGCGATGGTGGTAGGTTCTAGGTTTATGGAACTTTGCCTTTACTGTGTCAATGTGTTGACTGGGCTTTTTCTCTAATTCTTTGTTATAGAGAATTGTACTGTGGGAGGGGTGGATAGAGAATTGGGGGTGTCAGTGTATGTATCTATATATATACATACATATATTGTGGAAATGAATGTGATATCAAAACAAGATAAGTGATTTTTTTAAAGAACATGGGTAACTTTGGAGAGAGCAGATTCAGGCAAGAGGGGCCATTGGAGGCAAGAAGTTAGGAATGAGGGGGATGTGCCGAATGAAGGCAATGAGTGTAGACAACTCTTCCAAGGCTGTGGAAGGGAGGATGTCGCTTGAGGGGATACCAGGCTTAAGTGAGGATTTCATTTTCTAAAGATGAAGAAGACCTGGGGGTGTTTGTAGGCATCAAGGAGGGACCCAATGGGTAAAAAGGGATGGAAATTAGGATGAATAAGGGGTGGTCCAGAGAGATCTTTCTAGAGGAAATGGGAGGGGAAAAGATACAGGGTCCAACTGCCCAAGGCTTGGCCTTGGCCAAGGAGAAGATACAACCTTCCTCCCAGACTAGTGAAGGAGGAAGGCTCCAGGGATGAAGGTGAGAGGAACCCAGGACTATACCCAGGAAGAATCTGCTGGCTCAGTGCTCCCACCGTGTCACTTCTGTGCTCTTTATATCACCAGTGCCTATCATAGTATTTGGTATATAGTAGGCACTTAATCATTGCTTGTTGATTAGCTGCTGGGTTGCCATTCTTGCAAGCTCCTTTGGGATGCCCATTCTCATTTTTGACTTTGTCCTCACACCTGGTTCCCCCCTACACAGGAAGTCTCTAGGGAGGGCCACTCCTGGTTCTTTCTCATCTATGGATTCTGGTAGATCCTCCAGGAAGCGCGGTTATCTGGAGGCCATCTTTGTAGGGGCTGGAACTAAGTACTGATTTAATAAAGTTGGGTTGGGTTCAATTGATTTGAACTAAAAGCAGAGATGGGAAGTTAACCTCATCCCAGTTGTGGTACTTTTTGGCTCTGTGACCTTGGCTAAATGTCTAAATCTTTCTGGTTCTGTTTCCCCATCTGTAAACTATCTATAAGGCCCCTCCCTGACATCCTCTGTTCTAAGTCCTCTCCACACACACACCCAAGCTCTAACCTGCTACATTCCTTCTGGATCTAAATTCTATACTCCTAGAATCCCTCTCTGGACCTCAGGGGCCTCTTCTATAAAATGAGACAATTACCCTTAAAGATACGTAAGGTTCCCATCAGCTCCATGATTCTCTGAGGCTCTGAATCCCCATTGTTTAGTCATCTTAGGATCAATCATCCCAGATCAAAGACATAACCAGTCACATCAGCAGTACAGCAGGGAAGAACAGGCAGCCAATGACAAGGCGGGGGCAGGGGAGGGGCTGCAGACACAGGAAACCCCATCTAAAGCCACCAGCTCCAGACCCATCTCTGTGAAAGTCAGCAAGGTGAAGGCAGGGTTGGTCAAGCTACCAGTGATGCTAGGCCTTCAGGCCACAGTGCCCAAGATGCAAATCACTGCATCCCTTCAACCAAGGTGCAGGCAGACATTCTACTGGCTCTTAGGTAAAAGTAGATCCAGTTCTGGGGATAGTCTAATACTAGACAGGGAAATTCCAGAGGGAAAGATTCAGAACTAGAAACCAGCATTTCTCTGAGAAAAAAAAAGGAGAAAGAAAGAATCTGTACAGGCTATTCCTTCATCCCAAAGAGTGTTCACATAAAGGAACACAGAAGTGGAGATCTGGTTATTAGTCCTAGCTCTGCCACAGACTTGCCTTTTGTCTTAAGCTGCCTAAGCCGCAGTTTCCTCATCTGTAAAATGAGGGCTTAAGAAATAGATCAACAAAAATTCATTAAGGTCTTATCATGTACCAGGCTCTTTACTAGGCACTGGGAATAGAATGAGGAAAATGTTATCGTACCTGCCCTCAAGAAGCTTATAATCTATAGGAGGCAAAAGAGACACATATGAATAGATAGATAGATAGATAGATAGATAGATAGATAGATAGACAGACAGACAGATAGATAGATAGATAGATAGACGGATAGATAGACGGATAGATAGACAGGTAGATGAGTAGATGGGTGGACAGGTGGGCAGGTGGACAGATGAGTGGGTAGATGGATAGGTGGGTGGATGGACATACAGGTAGATAGATAGAAAGGTAGATAGATAGATAGATGGATGGATGGATGGATGGATGGATGGATGGATGGATGGATGGATGAATGGATGGACAGATAGATCAATATATACATATGTGTGGGGGGGTGCAATTTGAAGGAGTAATATGTAGTAGCAACTAGGGAAGAAGGGCCACTCAAGAAAGGTTTCATAGAAAAGGAGGCATTTGCAATATGCCCTGAAGGAAAAGAGGAATTCTAAAAGGCAGAAGCAATGGGAGAGTTCCTTACTAACATAGGAGACTGCCGAGGCAAAGGTGTGGAGATGAGAAATGGGTAAAGGAACATCAAGAAAGCCAGTTTGGCTGGACTATAATATGAGTGAAAGATTAATGTATAATCACCCTAGAAAGATAAACTGGATTCAGAAAGGTTATAAGTGACAAACAAAAACATCTCTATTTAGTCCTCAAGGTAGTAGGGACTCATGAGCATTTATTGAGTGAGGGTGTGACATGATCAATCAATGAACATTTATTAAGTGCCTACTATGTACCAGGCACTGTGCTAAACACTGGATCACAAACAGGCTCTAAGGAATGTGCCCTGAGATGGCAGATGGGGGTGAAGAACATTCTAAAACACTAAACCACCTGTGAAATGTAAGACATTTCACAGAGCTCAATCTCATCACTTTTAGTTTTAACCAAGACTGGAGGTCCCCAGCTGGACCCATTAGCCAGCTTTTCCAGAACTGATTCTAAACAACTTGTGACCGATTTTTTAAAATCCCATCCAGCAAAGATGAGAAAGGACACCCACCTTCTGATGGAGAAGTGACAGATCCAATGCATAGAATGAGATATGACCAACGTAAGGATTTGTTTTACTTAACTGGGCATTTTTGCTAGAAGGGTTTTTTCTTTCTCATGGTGAGGGGACTTAGTGGTAGAAGAAAAAATACTTATCAATTGACCAAAAGAATTTTAATTTAAAAGAAAAAATTTTACATTCCCCTTGAAGATAATGTAGTTTTTTCTTCTGGGTTCTGTATAGAGGCTTGAATCTATGTTCAGTCTACAGTACAGTCGACAGAGTGTTGGGTCAAGAAGACCTGAGTTCAAATCCTGCCTTAGACACTAACTGTGTGACCCTGGACAAGTCTCCCAATCTCTGTCTGCCTCAGTTTTCCTACCTGAAAAATGGGATGATAATAATAGCACCTCTCTCCCAGGTGAGAATAAAATGATAGTAAAGCATTTTGCAACCTTAAAGCCTAATATAAAAACTTTTGTTTTGAGATGCTAATCTCGAAACCATTCACCATCACAAGGATCTAGGGAATAAAAGCAGGGGAAAGCAGGGGAGGAGGGAGTCACTGACCAATGTATTTTTCTTCCCTCTGGTGCATGCTACTTGTGTGATCTTGGGCAAATCCCTTCTCAATCTATACCTCAGTTTTCTCATCTGTAAAATAAGAGAATTTAACTAAAGAGCCTCTGAACTGCAGCTAGATGGAGCAGTGGATAGAGTTCAAATCCAGCCTCAGATACTTCCTAACTGTGTGACCCTGGGCAAGTCACTTCACCCTTTTTGCCTCAGTTTCCTCATCTGCAAAAGGAGCTAGAGAAGGAAATGGCAAACCACTCCAGGACCTCTGTCAAGAAAACCTCAAATGGGGTCACAAGTGAAGTAAGTGACCAGCCAAAGAGAGGCTAGCTCTTTGTCCATGCTTCTATGATCCGTGGTGGCATCCATGCCCTACCTTTTTCCACTCCCAGTTGGGGGTGTCACTCTGGTCTGCCCTGTGAGAGACTCATCTCCTGCAAGAAATCTTTCCCAGTCCTCCCCAATCATAATCTTCTCTCTGGCGTTATCTCCACTTTTTCGTGCCTGTATTTTATTTGTACACAGTTATTTACATGTAGTTTCTCCCATTAGACTGTGAGTTCCCTGAGAGCAGGGGCTGCCTCTGGCTTTTCTTTATCTCCCCAGGGCTTGGCACAGTGCCTGGCACACAGTAAGTACTTAATAAATGACTCACTGGTGGACTTCCCTCGTTTGGGCGAATTGTCCTTGTCCCACTGAAAGGGATTGACTGTGTTGCCCTATGACCCTTCTTTTGGGTGTTTCCAGGCAAGTCACATGACCTTTCCTTAAAGATCAGAAAGGGCCATTTGCTTTAAGCCTTGAACAGGGTGATTCTGATTCATCTGCAAAACCTCTTAGTCCCATCAGTGGATGACAAGAATGAATGGGGAGAGGGGAGGTCTCCAGGATCACAGACTTCGAGTTGGAAGGTAGAAATGATTGAATCCAATTCCACCATTTTAGAGTTGAGGAAAATGATACCCAGTGGGACGAAGTAACTTGCCAGATGGTTTTATGTACCAGGGCTGGGATTACAGCTCAGGTCATAAGAAGAGAAGAGGAACTCAAAGTCCGTCCAGCCCAAGTCCCTCGTTTTACAGAAGGTGAAACTGAGGTCTAGGGAAAATAATAGACTTGCCCAAAGTAACAGCTAATAAATATCAGAACTGAGGTTCGAACTCTGGTCACTGACTCCAGGGCCAGCTCTCTTTCTGCTGTTCCACAAAACTTCATTTTATGAATCACATTTAAGTATAACACACTTACTCCATCTCAACTGAGCCTTGTATCAGATCTATGGCTAGGGTATATGGGCATTGTTATCCTCCTCATACAGATGAGGAAGCTGAGGCCAGAGCAACTTGCCCAATGTCAAGCAACTAATTATCAAGCAACCAACATTTCTTCTTAAAAATTTACTTATTTTTGTATTTTAATAGTATTTTATTTTTCCCAATTACATTTAAAGACAATTTTTAACATTCATTTGAGTTCCAAATTTTCTCCCTCCCTCCTCTTCCCTCCCAAGATGATAAGCAATTTGACGTAGGATAATCATGTAAAACATGTTTTCTTATTACTCATGTTTTGAAGAAACAGAACAAAAGGGAAAAAATAATGAAAAAATAAAGTGAAAATAGCATGCTTTAATCTGCATTTCTGAATCCATCAAATCTTTCTCTGAATGTGGATAGAATTTTCCATCATGACTCTTTTGGAGCTGTCTTAGATACTTGTATTGCTAAGAAGAGCTAAGTCTATTAAAGTTAGTTATCACATAATGTTTCTGTTACTGTGTACAATGTTCTCCTGGTTCTGCTCATTTCACTCAGCATCAGTTCATATAAGTCTTTCCAGGTTTTTCTGAAATTCACCTGCTTCTTATTTCTTATAGCACAACAGTATTCTATTACATTCATAGACCACAACTTGTTCAACCATTCCCCAATTGATGGGCATCCCCTAGATTTCCAGTTCTTGGCCACCACAAAAAGAGATGCTGTGAACGTTTTTGTGCATGTGGGTCCTTTTCCCTTTTTTTATGATTTCTTTGGGATACAGACCTAGAAGTGCAACAAGCCTTTCTTAAGCTTCTAGATGTTGCACTAGGCAATAGAGATAAAAGGGCAAAAGGAAGCCTGCCCTTAAGGTACTTATATTCTATTGGGACAACAACGTGTACATGTGTCAATATACAACAATAAAGTCATTTGGAGGAAGGCACCAAAAAGGGGATGGGAAAAGACTTTCTATCAGAGAGGGTATCTGAGGTGAACTTTGAAGGAAAGGATTGATTCCATCTAAGAAGTGAAGGGGAGGAAGAAGAGCATTCCAGGCATGGGACACAATCTATGCAAAGGCATGGAGATGGGAAATGGGAGGTGGAAACATGGAGGACTGTGTGTGAAAAACAGCAAGACGACCAGTTTTCCTGGATAGGGGATGGACAACAATGCTGCAGCCCTAATTGCCTTTGCCTCGTTTTCCTTCTTGACTCCTGAATCAGAGGATTAAGTGCATCTGACCTGAAATTCAAATTCATGTCCTCCTGACTCCCTCTGTACCTTGTCACCTCCCTCCAAGAAGTGGCAGCATGAGACAGAAGAAATAGAGTTGGATTTGGGGAGGGGGGGGCAGAAGCCTGGAATCTGAATCCCAGCTTTGCCATTCAGCCTGTACCTCAGTTTCCTGCATCTTTAAAAATGAGAGAGTTGGACTGGCTGATCTCTGAGGTTTCCCGTGAATTCCAGAGAGCACAAGGAAAAGATTTAGTTTATTTTAAAAATGGATTTTCGCCAAGCCCCAGAGACCTGATGAAGCAGTGGGGACAAATCAGGTTCTTATATGTAGGGTAAGAAAAGTAAGTCAGCTGTCCTTGGGAAGAGGCTAGGGGTGGGAGAGATGCTTAAAGATGCTCCAAGTGTGCCCAGTAATGTGACATATCTCGGCGACAACAAAGGAAACTTTGGGAAATCCCTCCTCCGAAGACTCCAGGGAGGCAATTTCCTGCCAATCTAGGGAGTTTGGGAGGTAAAAGGTGTCTTTTCAACGTTGCTCCCAGGTCTTCTCTCCCACTTTCCACACCTAAGGATGTAGATAAAATCAGGGAGGAAAATTAGAGGGTGATTGATTTGTGCAGAGCGCAGGGAGGTGGAGAGGGAGAAAACCTAGGCAAAGTCTGCCATCTGGTGTCTTCAGCCTGCAAGTGTCCATCTGGGCCACCCCAGGCGTTTGGTAGTTTTCAGTCATATGGGACTCTTCATGACCCCATTTGGAGTTTTCTTGGCAAAGATGCCATTTCCTTCTCCAGCTCATTTTATAGATGGAGAAACTGAGGTAAACTTGGTTAAGTGACTTGTCCAAGGTTACCCAGCTGGTAAGCGTCTGAGGCCAGATTTGAACTCAGGGAGATGAGTCTTGTTGAATGCAGGACAGGTGCTCTATGCAATATGGCACCCCCTGGGTGCCCTTCAGAATAGATGATAGCCTTTTTCTGGTGTTAAATTTTAATTTCCAAACTGTCTTCCACCCCAGACTAGAAAAGGCTACCATTTCACACATACACACTATAGATAGATAGTGTGTATATATGTCTATGTGTATGTGTATATATGTATATATCATGTGTGTATAGGTATATATGTATATGTATGTGCATGTATATATTATGTGTATAAGTGTGTGTATATGTGTGCATATAATGTGTATATGTATATACACATATATACATGCATACTACATGTATACACACATATAATACACATGTGTACATATGAATATTATATAATATATATATAAAACCATACTATGCATACTTCTATTTATCACTTCTTTCTCTAGAGGTGGATAGCATCTTCCTTCACAGGTCCTTGGTAGTTGATTCGAGTACTTATAATACTCAGAATAACTTAGTTGTTCACAGTCATTCTTCAAACTATGTTACTGTCATTTGTATACAACATTCTCTTGGTTCTTCTCATTTCACTTCCTTATGTCATGCAAGTCTTTCCATGTGTTTTTTTTTCTAAAATCAGAAAGCTCATCATTTCTTATAGCACAGTACTATCCAATCACAATCACTTACCACAACTTGTCCAGCCATTCCCCAATTGATGGGCATCCCCTCAACCTCCAGTTCTTTGCCACCACAAAGAGAACTTCTATTAATATTTTCGAACATCTAAGTTCTTCTCTGATCACCTTGTGAATCAGACCTAATAGCGGTATTACTGGATCAAAAGGTATATACTTTTTATAAGTCTTGGGGCATAATTTCAGATTGCTCAACAAAATGGTTCACAGTTCACAGTTCCACCAACAGTATATTAGTGACCCACAATGCCCTTCTTTAAAGTTGGTTGATCCTGTCTGTGGACAGCAGGAACATAGCCCATCACCAGCCTGCGCTCCGAGCCCTTCCTATATAGCTGGACCTTGTGCTTGATGGTATAGCTTTGAAAAACCCAGGATCACCTCCATGCTATAAAGGTTAAAAAGGGAGGTGGTGTACCACTCCCATCTCAATTATTGCAATGGCAGAAAGCCCAGGAGCAAAAAATTAATCACTTGATCAACCAATAGAGTAGTAAATGTTAGGAAATTTCCCTACAACCCCAAAGTGTGTGAATGAGTCCTTAAACAACTCCAGAGGATTACAGTGCTTTTGCCACTGGATAAAAGACACAGGAAACATTTTGTGATTTCCTGAATCAGAAATGCTTTCAGGCATACACACACACACACACACACACACACACACACATATACGTATATATGTGTGTGTGTGTATATGTGTGTGTGTATATATACATTTTTTATATATATATATATATATATATATATATATATATATATATATATATATATATATATATATATATATATATATATATGGCATCCTCTCTATGGTGCTCTCACAACTCCCATTCCCACTGAAAATTTGAATATTCAGAGAGCTACTGACTACTCTCAGGGTAGAAGGGGAATCTTGTTATACTTCTAGCACTATAGCTTCTGAGCCCCCACCAACATGCTTCCCATTAACAATCAATGAGTAGCCAGTCATTTTAGCAAAGGCATTTACTAGAGTAGTATAGTAAAAAACAGTTAGTATAAAATATTACCCCTAAATAAAAGAATGCATCTCCCAGAAATAAACAAAGGTCCATGGGAAGAGTAGGCTGAAATTTAGAGTGCTGTGGTAGTGAGGAACACATATAGAGAAGTACTAGTTCGGGAGGTCGAACCAGAAGTGAAAGAGAAAAAAAGAAGCCCCTAAAAGGGACTTCTTCTCCTCCATTGACTATACCATCAGAGAGACTAGACCTGTAGATGACAATACATCAGAAGAATGGCAGGAAAAATGTCTGCATCAAGAACAGAGATGCACCAAGGACAGACAGATGTGGAGAGAATCAGTCACCCACTTTGCTTGGAGGAGAGAAGCTGCCAGTTAGATTCATGGAATCAGCTGGCCCTTGGAGCTCATTTGAGTGGTCTACCTAGCAGAGAGCTACACCTAAGGGTATTTGTGTTAGTTGGTTGTTGTCCTTTGTCTTTGAAAAGGACCAAAATGACATCACCATTGTAAAGTGAAATTTCAGTGTGTCCAAGTGTGGCTGATCAGACCAATGTGAGCTCGGAATGCTCTACCACAGGCTGGGCACAGACAGTCTGTGTGAACATTTGGGGTGGATATCCCAAATTTGCGCATCCTGTGTTTACTTTGTGCTGTCTCAATTCTGCTTTGTTCAAAGAGTACAGCACCTTTTCTTACGTGGGCACGCCATGCTGAGCGGTCCTGTGCCAGTGTCTCCCATGTTGCACAATAAAATCCAGAGTTCTTTAGAGAGACCTTGAGAGTATCCTTGTATCATTTCTTCTGGCCACCATGTAATCACCTGCCCCATGCAAGTTCTCCATAAAATAGTCTTTTTGGCAAATGTACACTTTGCATTCGAACAACGGGTATTTGCATGAGGGCTATATGAAGGGAGAAAGTACTATGGACTAGTACTGCCATAACAGTTTTATACTGTTTTTTACTATACTACTTTGGCAGTTCACACTATATGTGTTCCTCATTACCACTGCACTCTTTGAACCCACTCTTCCCAAGGATCTTTGTTTATTTCTGGAAGATGCATCCCTAGATTTGGGGAAAATATTTTATATCATTTGCTCTTATCATACTGTCTAAATGCCTGTACTGAACTATACTGGCTGATTGTTAATGGGAAGCACATTGGTGGGGGCTCAGAAGCTACAGTGTTAGAATTATAACAAGATTACCCCTAGAACTGAGAGTAGTTAGTTGTCTTTAGAATATTCAAACTATTAATTGGAATGGGAACTGGAGGAGCACCCCAAAGAGGATGTTATATTTCCATGGAAGAGATTAAGAATTCAATCACAAACTCTGAATTCACGCAAAACTTTCCAAAAACACAGCTATTGTATGAAACAAGGAACACTGCACTCTAAGCAGGAAGCCAAGAACAAGCTGGAGGAGAGCCACTGGCAGATGTGTTGGGAATGAGCCTCGATAGTAGACTAACAAATTCTGGCTGAGACCTGACATTCTGTCATGATAAGCCCAACAAAAGAGTGGTGCTTGTTGGCATTGCTGGTTCACAAAGCAGAATTATTCCAAGAACATTTGCAAAGATAATAAGAAGAGGAAAGAAACTGAAAACTGATCAGCCTCAAAGTTAATTCAATTATTATCTTATCCACTGCAAAGCATTTTAAAGAATTTGGTAGTTCTCATTTTTAGTCATAACTGACTCTTCGAGACTTCAGTTGAGATTTTCTTGGCAAAGATACTGGAATTGTTTGCCATTTCCTTTTCCAGATGAGGAAACTGAGGTAAGCAGAATTAAGTGCGCACAGCTAGTAGATTTGAGCTCGGGTCTTTCTGACTCCAAGACCAGTGTTCTATTCACAATGCCACCTAGCTGTGCATGGTATTCACATATTCAACATTCTATCCAAACTAGACTACCAGCTCCCCATCGTGGCTCCCACCATTCTTTATACCTAAAAACATATATTTGTCTACTGAAGTCCCTTTCTTCCTTCAAGATCTGGCTCACTTGAGTGTTATGGCAACACCTCCCTGATGTCATGGTCTTCTTCAAGAATGAAGACTCAAATGTCAAGCCAACAGGTATTTATTAAACACTTACCATAAACTGAAGAGCCAAAGAAGGCAAAAACCAGTCCCTGTTCTCAAGGACCTCAGTGAAGTCTTGAAGTCTTTCCAGATACCTCAATTCACACATGAACGTGATCCCTCCCTGCTCTAAATGTCATCCATATTTTGCCTCCCCGCCTTTTGTCATGTACTCATCCCATTTTCCCTTGAATTATCATATAATTCCATATTCTGGCCTTACATGGACCCCAAAGTGTCACCATCCATTAATTTCACTTTGTCCCTAGTCAAAGTCATCTCTGCATGAATCATTGCTTTTTTTCTCAGTCCATAGAATTTTTCTTGAAAAGAGTTTTCCTACAGATTTTGCCTCCTACATATTTCTGAAAATGAATGACTTTGTAGTAAACCAAGATCCTAAGATCTTAGATTTGGAACTAGAAGGGACCTCAGAGGCTGCCCAGCCCAACTCTCTCATTATACAAATGAGGTAACTGAGTTTAAGAAAGGTGAAGGGTCACACAGATAGTAGGTATGTGAGGTGAGATTTGAACCTAAGGCTTACTGACTCTTAATACAGAATACCATCCATTCTACCACCCTGTCTTTCAGTCTTACCAGGGAGGTGAAACCACCATAATGAAGTTTAGCTCAGGATACCTCAAGTAAGTGTGAAGTCTCAGAGAATTCATCAAAAGCCTTTAGACTAAGCAGAAAGGGACTTTTCTAGGAAGAGGAGAGCAAGAAACTTGGCCACACCCTAGTAATCTCCCATAAATTACCAAGTGAGTTGGGGGTGGGGGGGGACTCCAGAAATTGGAATCATGTGGAGTGGAGCTGAAACACCTGGGGTTGGGCGGGGAGGAGAGGCCTTGTGCTTAGTCTTGTCCAGATCTCCCCAGCTCCTCTTTAACCAGAGAAGGACTTTGCCAGCTAGGAAGGATCCAGATGTCAAACCTCTCCATCTTCCCGTCCGCTGTGTTCACCTGGCATTCCCTGCATCATCAGGAGTTAAAGACTGGATTCATGACTTGACAACCTATAACCATCATAGTCAAGAGACCACACCATGCCTGAAGGCAACGTTTTGTGCACTTCACACCCCACCCCATGTTCTCAGACCCCAGTGTTCTCATTGTTAATTTAAAAAAAAAAACAGTAATAATGGCTAGCACTCACATGGCATGAGGTTTGCAAAGAGCTTGACAAATGTGATCTCATTTTATCCTCACAGCAAACCTGAGAGGCAGATTCTACGTTACCTCCATCTTACAAATCAGGAAACTGAGGCAGAGGTTAAGTGACTTGCCCAGGGTCACATAGCTAACAAAGATTCAAGATCATATTTGAACCCTTCCTGACTCCCCCAACCAGGGCTCCATCCACTGCCCCTCATAATTTGTTTTGATAAATTATTTTTTATTTATCTCTTAAAATGTTGAGGTTTTTCCCTGTTACCCAATAGAATGTGCATGGGCTTTTTGGTATCTCACTTTGTACCCCAACACAGAGCATAGTGACATGTATATAGTAGGTACTTAGTGTTTCCTTCCAAAAAACTATCTATTTTGTATACACTCAGGAAGAAATCAGTAAAGTAAATAGATAGATAGACAGACAGACAGTTAGACAGACTATAGATGGTTATGGTTGTTGTCCTTCGTCTTCAAAGAGGACCAAAATGACACACAGATAGATTATAGATAGATAGATAGATAGATAGACAGACAGACAGATAGATGATAGATGACAGATGACAGATAGATGATAGATAGATAGATAGATAGATAGATAGATAGATAGATAGATAGATAGATAGATGATAGATAGATAGATAGATAGATAGATAGATAGATAGATGATATAGATGGATGGATGGATGGATGGATGGATGGATGGATGGATGGATGGATGGATGGTGAGAGGAAAGAGGTGGAGAGAAAGGGAGGGAAGGACAGGGAGGAAAAGAGAGAGAAAAGAGACGGTGACAGCGAAGGGGAGAGCGCCCGTGCATTTATTAGGCGCCTTCTGCGTGCCAGGCGAGGAGCCCCACGTCTGCCTGGGGTTTACCCAAGACCACAACGTGAGCCTTTCCCCGGACCTCGAGCAGCGCGGGGCACACAGTAGGCGCTCACTAGATGCCAGCTTATCGAATGATGGATTGATTGGTGGGTAGATGGGAGGGCCGGACGGATGGATGGGAGGTCTTGGCCAGCAGGAGCCCGCATCTGGCTCTGCGTCCCGGAGCAGGAGCGCGGGGCGGGAGGCGAGGGAAGCGAGCGCGTATCTCCGGGGACCAGAAGCGCCAAGAAACAGCCTCGCCTAAACACCCGGGGCGTGGTCGGCTATGGCCTTAGCCCCGCCCCCGACCGGCAAGCCCCCTCTTTGACCAATGGGAGGGTGCGAAAACCACACACACCCCCTTCGAGGCCCCGCCTTTCTCCCCCGACAGTCTCAGGGCCCCAACAGAGTCCCGCCTCCGCTGTGACTATTGGCTGCCGCTGACGGAAGACGGACTGAGGAAACAGCCAATAGGAGCGCCCCACGGAGAGTTTTTCCCGGGGAAGCCCAGCCTGGAGAGTGAAACCGGAAATGGAAGCGACGGAAGGTGGAGACGGCCAACCAGAAACGAGAATGGAGCTCGCGGGGCGGGACCAGGACCGGGCGGACTCGGACTGCGGGGCCAAAACCGGTAGAGGCTAGAGGCTGCTTGCGACGCGGAGAAGCCTGAGGGCCGGCAGCAGCCACAGGTGAGGGGGGAGAGCGATGGGCCGGAGGGTGGGCAGCGGGGGCCGCGCCCCGGGGGCCGGGCCCACGTCCCGCCGTCTGCGGAGCCGGCGCCCTTGGGGAGCTCACTGTGCGCTGGACGCTGATCCGCATTTTACAGACAAGGAAACTGAGGCAGGCCTCCGAGGTGGTGACTGGCCTGGAAGGGTCCGAGGCAGGATTCGAACTTGGGTCTGCCCTTTAGGAGAGGGGGAGGGAGGACGGCGGGGTAGGAACGGGAGGTGCCCCCGGGCCCTGCCCCCGCGTGCCGGTCCTCCCCCGCTTTGTAACCGCTCCCGGGGTCTCCTTGCAGATGCTGAAGCCCCCCGCCCCCAGTGGCCATGTTCGCGGGGTGATCCCGAGCCCCGATGACCTTCACGTCGATGGCCGCGGTGGCGGCGGTGGCGGAGCCCAAATGGGCGTCCCCGGTGTGGGCCCGCTGGCTGTGGGCGCTGGCCCTGCTGGGGCTGCTGCTGGGGTCCCTGCTGGCGCTGCTGCTGCCCCCGGGGGCCGTGGAGGAGCAGTGCTCCACGCTGTGGAGAGGCCTGTCCCTGCTGAGGAGCAAGCTGGAGCGGGGACCCGGGGCCAGGAACCGGCCGAGCGCCCCGAGCACGGGGCTCAGCGTCACGGCCAGAGCCTCCGCAGGTGAGGGTCCGAGCCCCCCGTGAGCCACCGTGGCACGACACGGTCTGGGAAGGGAGGCTCCCGTCCGCCCCAGTCACGCCCTGCCCGGGGTACCAGCTGCTCTCCGAATGATGCCAACGAGCTGAGCTTGTTAGAACAGGGCCGCCTGCGTGGGGACCCTCTGGGCCAACCATGACTTTCCAAACACTTTTCCCTGCCATGTGCTGCGCAGGATGCAGAAACTACTGGCGGGGTTTGCCCTCAGGGGGTGGGACACCGTGGGCATTCACAAGGCTTTGAGGAAGGCACACAGGGCACCAGCCGCATGCCAGGCGTGGAGAGAAGGCTTGAAGGCAGGACGTGGGAGCATGTGAGCTGACCTCAGGTAGCCAAAGTTCAGTCCTTCTGCCTGGCCCCAGAGGGCAGAAGTCAAGAGGGACAGAGGGTTCAAAGAGGCTAACTTGAGCTTGATGTGATGACAGCTATTGCAGAGTGGAGTGGCTGCTTGGGGGAACAGTGGACCTCTGTGACTAGAAGTCTTTCAGTGGGGGCCAGGGGGTCACTTGTTGGGGTATACTTTGGAAAAGGTGACCTCAGAGATTCTCACCGTCCCCCCACGTCCATTCTCCACTAAAGCTTTGTTCTCAGGGAATGTCTACGTCCTTCCTTGACAATCCTGCTTTTGGTGTCTTCTAGATGTTAAGCTTGAAGCCCGAGCAGCCTTGAAGCAGGCCCTGGAAATGAAGCGGCAGGGTAAGCGGGAGAAGGCCCACAGACTCTTCGTGCATGCCCTCAAGATGGATCCTCATTACGTAGATGCACTCAACGAGTTGGGCATCTTTTCTGAAGAGGAGAAAGACATTCTGCAGGCTGATTACTTATATACCAAAGCACTAACCATCTCTCCCTACAATGAGAAAGCTCTGATCAATAGGGACCGGACGTTGCCTCTGGTGGAAGAGATTGACCAGAGGTACTTCAGCATCATTGACAGCAAAGTTAAAAAGGTGATGTCTATTCCCAAGGGGAGCTCAGCCCTGCGGCGGGTCATGGAGGAGTCTTACTACCATCACATTTACCACACTGTCGCCATTGAAGGCAACACCCTCACCCTCTCTGAAATAAGGCACATCATCGAGACCCGCTACGCCGTGCCAGGGAAAAGCCTGGAGGAACAGAACGAGGTCATCGGCATGCACGCCGCCATGAAATATATCAACGCCACCCTCATCTCCAGGATTGGGTCCGTCACCATTAGCGACATGCTGGAGATTCACCGGCGGGTGCTGGGGTATGTGGATCCCGTGGAAGCCGGGAGGTTTAGGACTACACAGGTATTTGTGGGTCATCACATTCCTCCCCATCCTCAAGATGTGGAGAAACAGATGGAAGAGTTCATACAGTGGCTGAACTCGGAGGATGCCATGAATCTACACCCTGTGGAATTTGCTGCACTAGCCCATTACAAACTGGTCTACATCCACCCCTTTATCGATGGTAATGGCAGGACGTCCCGCCTGCTGATGAATCTCATTTTGATGCAGGCAGGCTACCCTCCTATTACAATTCGCAAGGAGCAGAGGTCAGAGTATTACCACGTGTTGGAAGTTGCCAATGAAGGGGATGTGAGACCCTTCATCCGTTTCATTGCCAAGTGTACCGAGACCACCTTAGACATGCTGCTAATTGCAACCACAGACCATGCTGTGGGTTTGCCAGAAGCAAATCCCAACCATTCTGGATGCAAACAGACTATTCCTGTAAAAACTTAAATGTTTGTCCTGTCCAGAAGGGATTATTTTGGAGAAATCACACAGAAGCTCTGAGCATTCCTCCTGGGAAATGAGTCTTCTCACAAAGAAGGCTAGAGAGCTAAATGTTCTTGACCTCAGAATGTTTCTGGGTTTTTTCTTTAAGAAAATAGGTTAAATTAAGCTTTGTCTCTAGGATAATAATTTATAAGCTAAGCCAAATTATTTATTTTGGGTTTGTTCTAAAGCAGGCTAAAAAATGCAACATGGTGTAGCCAAACTCCGGGCTGGGCATTAAGAGCCTCTAGGCTTTTTCCAGAGTATACAGGAAAGTTGCATTGTGGGCATGTGTCCTACAGGTCCCTGTAAATTTCCTCTGCGTTAAGCAACTAAAAGTCTCTTAGACAAAATATGTACCAAATGTGTCTGGGAGGAAAGGAGGCCATTCTGCCAAGTCAGGTTGGGCTACAGGGAAGCTCAAAGTTTGGCGACTTCTGAGGGCGCTGCTCTGGGGGTTATTTTTGCAGATGACAGACAGCTTTCTTTTGGAAGGCCCAGGTATGTCTGCCTAGACTGACTTGGTAATCAACTTCTGCCTAGGAAGCAAACTACTGAGATATTAAATTAGGGTCAGTTTTAACAGTGGGACCTTGGATGCCTCATCTGGCTTTTTTTCAGGAAGCCCCTCTGAGCTGTACTTCTTCTCTTCTCAGTTTTGGTGCCAGAGATCATGTTTTTCTATGATGGGTTATTTTTGTAATTAAGACTATCAGAACGATCACCCTGGTTCCCTCTGTTCTTCCCAGCACCCCCTCCTGGGAAGAAAGCATCTCTGATTAGGGCAGAAGCTGTTTTGATATCAGACCATTCCATCATCTCTCCATCAAGCTGTGAATCCAGGACCATCAGTCTTAAGAATGTCTTCCCTAACAGATCACTCCTAAACACATTCTCTGGAAACAGATTTTCCATAGACATGATGCTGAGAAAGTATCTGGATCTCTGACACAAGAGATCAATCACTGTCCTTCATGCAAACTTTCACACCTCCAGGGCATCTGTTTGGAACCTTCCTCGCTTTGGCCAGTATCTTTGCTTTTCTGTGCAATATCTTCTCCCAAGCCTTTTTCTTCATGATGATTCATGACCATGTCACTCCATAAATGCCCTGTTCCTTTTCAGAGATACCTCATGCTCAGCGTAGGCAGTGGGCCCACAAGATTGAGCTGAGGCCTTCCAAGCCACTAGGAAGGAGACTGACTTTGTTCTAGGTCCCAACACCATGTCAAAGGGGGTCCTGCAGTGGTAGCAGAGACTTTGTCGGCCAGAAAATAAGCAGGGTCCTTTCAGCCTGTTACATCCCTCCCCTCTGTGACCCATCTGCTTTGTCACCATGACCATCTTAGCAGCGTTGGCGCCCAAGTCAAGCTTCTGCCTTTTGAACCACATAAGCACTGGCACAGAGAGGCTGGAAGCCAGTGCTTCCAGCTTTCTTAAAGGCTAGCTTGGCCCCAGCACACAAAATCCAGAGGTTCACAAACCTAGAAATTTTTTAAAGACCACTGCCATGAATTGTTCAATTTCTTAAACCCTAACTATACAGTGGATTTGGTTCTTGTGAACGGACCCCAATGTTAGCTGAACCACTAGACAAAAGCACTTGTTTTATACTACAAAATAAATGAATTTGCACTTTAGCTCTGTGTGAAAGATGTTACGCTAACAAACTACTTATTCTAATAAAGTATTTTATTAAATACACAGTTGGCCTCATCATGTAAAAAGGTGCTATTGCACCACTGCCCTAATAAGCGCATTAGCTGGAACATGATGACCCCTTATTTCAAAGCCCAGAAAGAAGGCCTCAGACAAGGTCTAGGAAGCCATGGCATGCCTTGGATTAGACGGTCTTCTGCCTCCTCTCTCCACCACACGATGCTGCTGCTTCCCCTGACTGGGGAGGTTCAGCCACTCATTTTACAGGCGATAAAACCAAGGCCTACAGAGGCGGGACTTTCTCTCATCAGGCCCTTGCTGGCTCACATCCCCATTAGAGTTGCCTATTTTAACCTTCTGTCACTTTTCCAAACCCATCCTTTGCTTAAGATTACCTCCCCATGGCCCTAAGTTCTTTTACAACCTGAAATCTTCTTTCAAATTTCAGTGAAGGCACTTCTGTTTTAAGATGCAATACAGGCCTGCAACGTGCTTAACTGGTAACAAGTTTTTTAATAGTGGAACGCATGATTTAAAATTGAGTGCAGGATATAAGTATTTTTGAGTCATCAATAACTGATCCAACCTTCAATGAGATCCCAAAAGAAAGTGAGCTACTTGGGAATAGGAAGTGTTCAATTTCTTTTGCTGTTGCATACCCCAGGGCATAGAACCATGCTCAATATACAGGGAGCATGACACCTGGCAGCAGGTGCATAGTGGTGGCACCTACCCACCTCCTGGTTCATGATGCTAATGGTGGAGGAAAGAGAATACGTTGAAACCTAGAGTTGAAGCCTGGAGTGGCAAAGCCAAGTACGCTCACATCGTTATGTTCCAATTTGGGACGTGTTCAATAACCTCCTAAACAGAGCAGCCATATGAATGAAGAAGCGCTACAGGCTGGGGCCCAAAGCGAACTATGAGACTCTCAGGTAACCTCCAACAAGCAAAGCGGGGCAACATGAAACAGCCCAAAACACAAACTGCTGCTAACCCATCTAATCCTTAGATAAACACATCTCCAAAAAAAAAAATGATCCTTTAAGGACCTACAATAGTCATTTCACAATTTTATAGCAAAGTAAGATGAACAAGTCTGAGATCAGATAATAAGATTGTGTTAAGAGTCATGACCTCCATTTTACAGATGAAAACACTAAGACCCCAAAAAGAGCCAGAGCCTTGATTCTGGTCCAGTGTCTCCCACTGCACAGCCTGTGGACAAAATGCTAGACTGGACACAGCCAGCCCTGTGGCTCCGGTCCAGCCTCCGAGACCCAGGCTTAGTCTGAACCTTCACCTGCCTACGTGACTTCATAAGATCATAAAACTTGCCTGCTCGCCTCACGAGGAGGAAAGTATTTTGTGTGTCCATATGTAATATATGCATTATAAGTTACCCTCTTTATGAGATGTCTAAATGACAGCCACTAATTTAATTCAGAAACAGGTGTACCACAATTCCTAACTACATTTTAAAAACTCCAACCTTAAAAAAGATAAATTAGGGGTGATTCTGACACTGTTTTGCTGGAGAATTCTATGAACTAAATTTTATGCAATGAACTGAAGAAGTGACTTAGGATCAGCCAAAGTCGGAGGAGGAGGAGAAATCCTCAAAGCACAAGAGCCGACTGAAGATCAGTTTTCAAAGGGACTTTTTTTAAAATGACCCAAGCTGGGGAAAATGGGATTGGAGGCTAAGCACTCTCTCCAGGCCAGGGCTAGGATACAGATAAAGCAAGGTGCACCGTCTGTGTTGGACTGAAGAGGCGAAGTGAGGAGATTGTGCAAAACCTTGTAAAGATAACTTCAGTTTAATAAGTGAAGTTAAATGGAGAACGTGAGTTTGCATTGACATCATATAAACAAAACCAAGGAGCTGAGGGTCTCAACAAGGGGGAGCACAATTCCTTGGGCAAACAGAGTGGACGTGACCCACAGTGGTAGCACACACAATTCTGAATACAAAACCAACATCTCCAGTCTCCCATCCTCAGGAAACTTAAAAATAAGGGTTTGACGGGTCATTTACAAATACACAATATAAAAACAGAGACCACTCTGAACAGAACCTCAATCCGATCCACTTCGCTCTAACTTCCCTTCCCCTCCCCCTACTAAAATAGGCCATTGTGGTGAATTCTGAGCATCTGCCATTCTGTCTTTGCCAAGAACGATGGGCTGTCTGCTCCGCCGGGTGCCAAAGGAGTCTTCTGTCAGTGGCAGAAGGCTGCCCAAGCAGCTGCCCAGGGGAGTGGAACTCTGCAGGACGGTGCTCCACTTGCACTCCACCTGGGGCCCACACGCCCCCCAGGGCCCACCTCTAAACTGAACATTTCCCTCATGCTGCCTACCCTCAATATGAGGGATCATTTAAAGCCATTTAAACCCACATCAGCATTCTCTGTCTCAGTCAGAACAAAAGAACCCTCTGGCTTGGGACAGCCCCAACCTGTACTGTGATGGACCTAACAGGACAAAGGAGTATTTACAGAGGATGATGGGGGTTCCCCTTGCCAGCAGAAATAAGGACACAAAATGGCTTCCTAAAAGGCATTTTCACATTTCCCACAGAGTTCGCTTCACTTTTTCAGGAGCATCTTGGCAAAGTCAGCATTAGACATCTTGGGTGCCTCTGGGGGTGCTGAAGAGGGTCCAGGTGGAGTCTGGAGTGTCCCATTCTCAGTCTTAGGGCCAGAAATGGTGGGGCGTTGCAGTGCTCGAGGCAAGAGCGAGAGCTGGGTCCTCCCCTTACCTCGCCTAAAAAGGAAACATCTTTATGTACAGACTAAAAACGCTCTAACTCAGCCCTTCTTGTCATCAAACTGGACAGAAAGAGCTTCAGGGTCTTAAGTTACATAAATGACGAATGCACCAAGGAAAACTGCGAAAAGGAGCCAGGTGAATCCAGCAAGGCCAGATGACTTGTCCAAAAGGCCTAAGGGGCAGGGGCAGAGCTTGGCAGCCCAAGGTTTCTTCCCCTATACCTGTCAGCCCAGTTCAGTTGGTCCTGACCCCTCCCTCCCCTACTGCAGAGACCCACGCTCCCCTCAGAGACGAGCACTTACGCGCCGTACACCTGCCGGGGCACCAGGCCCCCCGCCGCTCTCCCTGCCTCAGGCCTGTCGGGAAGCTTCCTTTGAGGAGGGTTGCTGATGGCCACTTTAATGATGTTTTCTTTAATCGCCATCCCATCCATTCTCAGCACAGCCTGGGAAGCCTGAGCCTCATTCTCATATTCTACGTAGGCAAGGCCCTAAAGAGAACAATCACAAGGTAAGAAACACGACAATTCAACCTCAGTTAACTGACTTACATGGCGCCACGCCAAACTGCCAAAGGATTACTTTATCAGACTAGAAAAAAATAACAATTCATCTGGAAGAATAACGTGTCAAAGAATCTCAAGGGAAACAATGGAAAAAAGTGGGAAGGAAGAGGGTACCAAGCAGCACCAGCCCTTAATCTCTACTACAAAACACTATCATCAAAATAATTTTTTACTGGTTAGAAAAAACAGAGATCTGTGGAATAAATGAAGCACGTAACACACCTAAAAACTGAAACCTGCAGCCTCACTCACCAGGCTGAGACCTCTCTCTATCCCAGCCCACCCCAAGAGAAGCTCCCAATGGGCCCACGGTTTACATGTCAGACACATCATAAACAAAAGAAGAAGCCACAAGATCTACAGACAGGGAAGCATTCACTGCCAAGAAAAATAAGACCAAGGAAAATAAAATGGGTAATTCTGACCATGTAAAATTAGAAATTTTGGTACAAACAGCCCAGGACAGCTAAGATTGAAAGAGAAATAGGTAAATGGGGGAGACAGCTCTGCAGCAAGCAAGCACCTCCAAAAAAGGTCTCATTTCCATGAAACAGTAGAAACTGATTCAAACATAATACAAAGAAGCAGATCCATTCCCCAATGGACAGAGTCGGAGAGTCTGAGTGGGCAGTGGTCACATCCATGCTGCCAAGAGCCATAAGAAAGAATGCTCCAAATCACCAGGAGAGAAATCTCCATTAAAGTAGTACAGACAGCACCACTAAAACCCCAACAAATGTGAAATGCAATGGAATCCAGCTATATTCTGAGACATGATGAAGGAGACAATCTCAGAGAAACATGGCAAAACTCTCTGAACTGGCAAAAGACCCAAACAGACCTCTCCGAAAGACTGTTAATGAAAACTTCCTCCACGGAAACATCTCCATGGGCTTTTGTTGTTTATTCCCTCCCTCCCTCTTAACTATGCTTTTTGTCTTCCTATTCTGCTCTTTTTCCTGTTGCCAACACTAATTTCACAGGGTTACACAAAGTTGGCAGTGAAAGGGAACTGAGAAATCACCAAGTCCAACACCCTTATCTCACAAAGGAATAAACTGAGGTCCAGAAGGAGGATGTGACTATGGCAGGCCAGGGGTTCAGACTCCATCCTCCTAAGGCACGTCCAAAGCTCTTGCTCTCTCTTGCTGGCTTCAAAGAACCTAAACTGTCCTTCAAGGCTTCAAGGACAGGTGAGCCTCAGTCATGGTGCCCTCCTAAGGAGCCCTACTCTCCCCCCACCCCCACTCTCAAGCAGGGTGTCTGCACCAGGCTGCAGACCGCATGGCACAGGCTCCAACCCAGAAAGAGCAACAAGACTCTTCACATCACAGCCTGGCTTGGGATCTCACCCACTAGAGAGCTCTCTGCCCAGTATACCTTGGGTTTCCCAGCACGGTTGGTAACTAGCCGGAGGTCTTTCACACTCCCATGCGCTCTGCAGATGTCTTCCAGTTCTTCCTTTGTGCAGGAGAATGGCAAACCAGAGATGAACAATTTGTGCTTTTCCAGGGCCGTGCTATACCTGAACACCTGGGGTGCAAGAGACAAGAGATAGGATAAGGCAGGCCTCACGGTCTCACCCTAGTTTGGGGGCACAGGAGGGGGCCTCTCACGGGTCAAAGCCACCGAAACAACTTTCTGACTTCCAAACTAACCTCCCGAGGGAGGATGGGGACTAGTTCTTCCATCACCCCGCCAAGTACTCTTCCCCAAACGCATACCTTAAAGTCTGGATTCTTGTTCTTGTCCACACAAGGTGAGACAAACATGGGCCTTCCCTCCACAGTCTTACGGTCCAAGCTGAGGGCCTGCAGGGCCGCCTTCTCCTCCTTAAACTCAACGTAGCAGTAGCCCCGGAAGTCCCCACGGTTGCTGAATATGGGACGGATCTCAGTGACCTCCCCACAGGTCTCAAAGAGGGGCCTGAGCTTCACATCAGGTTCTGCCAGGCTGTAGGGCAAGTTGCTGACAAACACAGTGATGCTGTCTTTACTACTGTCGTGAAGCACTTTGGGCATCTCCTTCTTGACTGCAGCTGCTTTCTCCTTCTGTTTGGAAGGGGGGTCTTCCGTCGGGGGAGTCCTCCCAAAGAGCCCCAGCTCCATGCCCATGTACTCCTCCTCTCCAACCAAAGGAAGGCTGCTCCCAGCTCTCGGCCGCTTGCTGGGCTGCTCTAGAGATTTCCAAAACAAGAAGGTGGCAGCTGGGAAGCCCTCCTCCACGAGGAGCCAGCCCCATCCCTGCCATCACAAATGCATCAGCTGCAGGACCTGGGGCAGTACCCACGTGTCCCCAGGCCCTGCTCTCGTCCCCTGGCCCTGGGCGTGTCCACTACAGAAGATCCTGATGAAGGCGTTCCTAAGCCACAGCCCATGTCCTCCTGGTCTGCGCTCCTGCATCTCTCAAAACATCCTTCTGGAGCCTACTTTACATCTGCCATATAAATACCCGCTATGACTCTGACTCACTGGTTAAAAGAACATTGTACTGATTAGCAGTTCCTTCCTGCTTTCTTTCTGCTAACAAATCTGCACTGAAAAATGCCATGGCATAAAGGCAGCACCTTCACTTCCTGCCCTCACTAACACAGGTGATCAACTCTACCTTCTTCTTCATCCCCCCACTCATCATCATCATCTTCATCTGCCTTGCGCTTGTCGCCCGCCTTGGTTTTCTTCATCTTCTTAAAGGCTCTCTTCTCAGCCCGGGCCCTCTTCCGCTGCTCAGTCTTTTCTTCTTCTTGCTGGGCAAGGGCAGCTTCCTTCTCAGCAGCCTGCAAAAGTGGAGATGAGTTAGTGGGAAGGCTACGAAATCCTGATCTGGCTTTCAGCTATATAGAGAGGAGAAAAGGGGCAGAGGCTCAATTATCCATATTTAAGGAACAGCATGCTCTCTTAGCACTACTATCTAAAGGGGAAAAATGAGGAAAGAAGGGGTTGATAAAACCTGCTTCACAACTGCTGGCATGAATCCAAAGCTCCCACTTTAAGGCACCCTAAGACTCTGGTGGTCTGAGTGGTTTATCCCCACCCCCATGAGGCCCTGAGGCCCTTGATGTGGGTGCTCCAAATGCAGCAGCAGCAAGGTCTGTCCCAATGAACGTTACTACCCAAAACACCCACTAAAGATACTTGTTTATTTTTACAATTCCTCACAGGCAGACCTGTACGTGACAGACCTGTTCCAAGAACATCTGTCAGAATGCTGCAAAAGTGTTGCCTCAACTTTTCAACATCAAAATTAGCTAATTTTTCCTCTCTGAGAAGTACATTTTAAAAGAGATTCTTACAAACATTCAAGTAAAACACCCTGCTTAGATAAGGGTCATTATCATCAATTCCTCAGCAATTCACAGAATATCACTACCTTCACTCTCTGCTCATTAACTCGAGCTAATCGACTTTCAGTCTTCTGAACTGCTGAATCCCAATCTTCCAGAGTGCCTAAACAGGAAAAGCAATGAACAAGCTTTGATTTCCTGGGATTTCTGAAAACGTAATAGAGTAAATTAAATCTCAGCCACCTCTCCACACTACCTTAAAGGGAACCAACCACACCGAATCATCATCATCAGAGACACACTACTCTAGTCTAACCCAACACCCGCCCCCACAACTGTCAATCCAGCCAACAGTCCAAAAAGCAAAACTTGTGCCCATCACACACACTGAGGAAGGCACTTTTTGATACCCCGGAGTACTAAGAAATGTTTCCTGAAACAAAGCTCCCCCATTATTTAAAAAAAAGAAAAAAGGTGGGGGGAGGGAGAAGGAATGAGTCAAGTTCGCAGGCTTATTTATTACGACCTGTATGGCTATGGGCAAGTCTCTTAACCAATCTGAGTCTAAGTACTTTCAGCTACAAAAGAAGGGGTTGGGACCAGATGAGTCCTAAAGGATCTCTGATCTCTTCTATATTTAAATATTTCAAAAAATATTCAAGTAGTTTAAGTTTTAAGTTGGAACCATGAACAGTAGTTAAAAATCTCCCCATCGGAAAATTGGCACAACCAACCCCTGAAACGCCAGAACGCAAAACACCCCGATCAGAGCCCACGACAGGCAGAAAGTAAAGGCTACTAACAGCAAGTCACACAGGACATTTGTAATTGATTTAGTTGGTGATCAAGTGTCGGAGAGAAAAGGGTTTCTCGCTCCAAGGGACACCCTTTCCCACAGCATATAAAGGGGTTCTCTGCAGAGGAAGGAGACCGTGGTTCGAAGCGCTGCATACATCAGCAGGCTTAGTTTTTACATTCGCTGGTAGTGCCGATGTGTTTTTTAATTCATTTTTTCTTTTCTTGCAAGGGATGGATTACATATTTTGTCTCAATAATTTATCCTGAAAAACAGAGCTAGATTTTTTTGGGGGGGAGGGAACGTTACAGGTTACAAGAAGGTTTTGTCTAAGAGGCGACTTTACCTTTTTTAAAAGATGAAAATTCAAAAGGGATGGCACATTAGGAAGGGAAAAGATAAATCTGGAAACTAAGGTAATATAAAAAGGAAAGATAGAAACAAACTTTTTTGGAAGGTGTGAGAGCTGGCTCCACAATTCAAAGTATAGAAAACATCTCTAATCAAGTCACACTATCCTAATTTATTATCTTTAAAAATCATGTTATCAACATTTAAAAAAAACCTCAATAACCAGAGCTCTTTACTTAGATAAAGGTACTGGCTAAATAAAATTTTCACTGCCTGTATGAAGTACTATGGCCAAGTTACAAGCTTTAAGAACCTCGATTCCATATCTATAAAATATGGAAAATATTTTCTGTAGCAAGAAAACACCCTTCATTGCAGTTTTTACTGTATGTTGGTAAAAGGTTTTCTTTCTTCCCTACATTTGAAATGAGCCTACACAGGAGAGGAAGCAGTAAGAACAAAGAAGCGGCATGCCTGTGGTCAGTGAGGCCCTTTGCCACAAGGCCCAGAGAATCCAGAAATCAGTCACAGCTGGTTAACCACTGGCCCCCATGACAATCTGCTGGATTTCTAGGGAGAAGAGACAAAGAGCTTCTACTGACAGACTGTCCCTTCACAGGCCAAACAAGCTAAGATACAGGTTAGAGAAAGATCAAACACAGGACTTAGCCGAGACCACCCATTACACCTAAGAAAAGACTTTTCCTACAACAGCCTTTCTCTTACTTTGTGAAAGGGATACCTCCCTCCCCTAGACTTTCATTACTTCTACGGATGACAAACATTTTGGAAAAGGCAAAGCTCTAGAGAAATGCTGCTGCCTTAGCACAGTTATAAAATAATATTTGATCTTCCATATTCTTCCTACTGTTATGCAGTTACAGTTAATTACTACTGAATAGTAACAACTGTAATCCAGCTGGGTGGAAGGATCCCTCTGAGACTAACTACTCAGGTCAATCCACATCTCTGGGTCTCAAGTCTCCTCAGATAATTTAGTTTCTTCACCAACAACATGGGCAAGATTCTAATAGGTGGATAGGACATGAGAATGAATCACAACTTCGGAAGTCAGACTTGAAAGAGGTTACAGAAGAACATACTAATACAAAAAAAGAAAATCCAATATTTGGAGCTGCAGCCTTGTTTTGTCTTACAAAGATCAGAAAAGATGAGCAAGGTCAGTCTGCACGTAAGAGCACCACACGTCCTCACCTTCGATCCTCTCCAGTGTGAGCAGCACCTCACAGACGTGCTCTGGGTAGTCGCTGGTACACTGAACTGCCCGATGCAGAGCCTTCCGACAGTGCTGGGTGTCCCCATGTGCCCTAGAGAACAACAACAAAGAACTAGAGCCTCCAGGAAGCAAAGCAGAAAACGCACAAGAGCAAACACACCACCCCTGATGGGCATCTGCTGAAGTACTAACAATTCAGCTATCTTTGCTGACTATGAGACACACAGGCTGCAGCTTTCATCTATGCAAACCTAAACCAGATGCACAGATAAGGTGCATTCTCAATTAAGTCTGGAGGTCAGTAGGAGAAAGGAGACTGCATGAACTGACAGTCTAAGCCTGGACAGCCTCTTCGGTTTCCTTGGTGTTTAGTATCCACTGACCAGAGTAGTCTCAAGCCAACACTTGGCAAGACAGGAGGGTGCCCAGGGATGAGCTGCAAGCAGGTCAGACATCTAACATTTATATAAGCAATTACTATGTGCTGGGCACTGTCCTAGAAGCTACACAAGCATAATCTAATTTGGTCCTTACAACAACCCTGGGAGCTATTATTATTCCCATTTTACAGATGAGGAAAATACGGCACACACAAGTTGGGTGACTTGTCTAGGGTCACACAACTAATAAGTACCAGGGACCAGATCTGAACTCAGGTCTCCTTGACTCCAGACCTGGCGCTCTATCTACTACGCCACCTAGCTTTTCCTGACCTTAGCTAGTCTAGACTAAATTCAGAAAGACTCAGTTGCTAATAATCTTTTTTGTTCACTATCTTAAAGAGCATCTCCTACAGAGAGATACTGAGCTACACTGGGGAAGACTATCCACACCAGATAATAGAAGCTACAGTAGAAATGACTCTAACTTGCTGAAAAGAATTGGGTGTCACAGTTCTACTGCCCTCTTACTCCTGTGATACTTTGTGGAAGCAAAAACACTGACTTTCCAAAGCAAGTCTTGCCCCCAGAGAGTTATCAGGTGGGCCATGCCTTCCTGAGGAAAGGTCCCAGGCACATGCATTCTCTTTGCATCTCTTTGCATGCAATGCCCAAGAGCTATAAAGGAGATTCAGACCACAGAGCATCCTGGCCTCAAGATGCCCGCTACAATGAAGGAGCCAATCAAGGGGAGCAGCCCTAGTTCTTGTCCTCCAATCAGTAGCCAAAACACACATCTGATCATGTCACTCCTGTGTCCAATAAACTCCCTATTCCTCCTCAAATAAATCGTCGAATCCTGCCCTTGGTAGCGAAGGTCCTTTCCTCTAGGCCTCCACTCTACTCCCCTCTACCCCAGGATTGCCCACCACCCTACACACTCTCACTACCAGCCTCCAACTCTCACAATACCTGGTGCTTTTTTAAACCTCGACTCAAGCACCACCTACTCCAGGAGGCCTTGTCTGGTCCTGCCAGCTGTGAGCACCGCCCCCCATAAGATAACCTTCTGGACAGTCTTGTATTTATCATGTATATTCTGACGCACAAACGTTGCCTCCCCCATTAGAATGCCAGCTTCTTGATGGCTAGGGCAGGTTCGTTTGGTTTTTGCCTTGTGACCACAGCATGTGGCACAGTGCCTGGCAACGTAGGACGAACACAACAGCCTGGCACATATTAAGTCAGCTGATTAACTGATTTTGTCTAACAACTGCATAGTTGTACCACATCTATATGCAAATTTTAGAAAACACTTCTTGCCTTCCGTAGCCCTGATGGCACCATCTGAGGCTCCCATCCACACTAAGCTTTAATTCTCCTACCTCAGTTACTTCAGAAGCCCAATGATTCCCACGGCCCGCTCAGTTACCGTTCCAGGTTGTAGTATTCCAGCCACATGTTGGCATATTTGGCATTTCCTTTTGTCATAATGCTATCCCAGAGTTCTCGAGCTTTCTGCATGTTGTTACAAAGGCGTGCCTAAAAGATAGAAAGGAGAGAGATTACAATGTCAGAGTACTTTGGTTTGAAGGTGTTCAGTGAGTAATCACACGAAAGGTGGAGAAGTCCACAAACAGCTCTGGTCCAACCAATGAGACTCGACAGATGGGACCTGGCTAACACTCCAACAAAATGACAGAGCCAGCATTGGTGCAAAGTCTACAGAAGCACAGAAAATTCGAATATTTTTAATCCAAGGACCTCAAAGATTTTATCATCAGTGGCTGAATCTTGCTTCTCATTTTCATTTGCTTCATAAGCAAGTTCGATCTTTTAACTCATGAAGGTTCATTCATATCTGTAGCTCACATTTCATTTTTTACAAATGAAAACACTAATGCACAATCATCATATGATATAATTCAACTACTCAGAAGAATCTGGATCTTGAGACTCAATTGTTCCAAGTTGCTACTAACTAGACCAAAATCCTAAGACTGGATAAAATCACAAAACTTTCAACACAAACGTACCTCCACTCTTGCCCAGTTCTGCATTATGGTACAGGACGGGTCTCCACTTTCACTGAAACCTTAAAAGGAAACAATTGAAAAAATGAACAAAATGCCTCCAGAGAAAAGCGCCAACCCCAAATGATCCAAGGCCAAGGCAGGAAGTGTCTTACGCTCCTCCACTTCTTGTTTCAAATATTCCAGCGCCCGAGCAAAGGCAGCTCTCAGCTCCTCCAACTCTTTGCTTGAATCTGGAAGACAAGAGGAAAAAATGAAAAGACATCTTAGAATGAGGAAAATTTCAAATGTCTCTCTCCTCCTCAACTATCTTTCACACCTGGTCAATCATCCAATGCTCAGAGAACTCAGCTCCAGGATGTTCTGACATGGAGTAGTACACAGGGTAAAGGGGAGAACAAGGAATTTCAAAGGAATGTCCAAGTTATTTTGTAAAACTAGAATTTACTTTTCTTAGATTGTGATGCAAAGGAAGCTTTGAAATATTCTCCCTAGAGAAATACTTAAACAGTGTGGAAAACTCCCACTGTGCCAACTCCATGTGTACAACTCAAGAGTCTTTGGACTCGCCTCAAAGGTGAAGTGATTTGCCCCAGGTCACACAGCCAAGATGGCTCCAAGGCAGGACTTCCTGGGCCCAAGGCTGGTCGGCCTCTGGCTCTCCAGCCATGCCACTTGCCTCCCTTCACTCCTCTTTGCTCAGCCTCCCCTCCTATCATGATCTCCTTAGTTCTCAGAGGCTTGGTCACCTCTCATCTCTAGGCAGATCAATATATCAAGCCCTAAAAGGTCTCTCCTGAGTGCTAGGCCCACACGTCACCTACTGCCTTCTGATCATGAAGTCCCAACATCCAAAACAGGCATGAAGAGATAGGGCAGATGAAAACCTAACAAACCTTGGACTGCAGGGTGGACAGGATGGGACACGGCACCACAGATATCTGAAGGACTGATATACAGAAGAGGGAACAGACTGGCTTGGCTTGGCACCCCAAAAAGCAGAACTAGGGCAAAGCAATAGGTGGAAAATGCCAAGAAACAACTTTAGTCTTGCTAAAGGGAAAAACTTCCTAAAAGTTAAGAGATGTGCAAAAGGCAGCTGAGAGTCTTTAGGAGGTTAGTTCCCCCTCTTTATAGGTCTCCAAACAAAAGATGAATGAGCAACCACTTGCCTAGGATGCTGTCCACAAAGAAGTCTTTTAGAATATGGACTACATGGTACTGGCTACAGAGAGAAAGATGGGGGGAGGGGTAGAGTTAGAGAAAAGAGGGAATGGAAGAGACAAGAGACAGGGGAGAGAGAAAAGGGGAGGAAGGAGGTACTTAAGGACCCAGCAAAACATTTTTAACACCTCTCTAAGTCCTTGGCATCTCCGTGGGAAGCCTAGGGTTCATCCACGCATTCAGCCACAACTTCCCTCTCACTCTAAGCTTGACTTTTAAAAATACCAACACTGATATAAACGGAGTCCTCTTGAGGTAGGTCAACTCTGCCGTCAGATAAGGAAACCAGCTGAGAGCACCCACTAGTCTGTTAGTGCTCAGTGCTTACAGATTCTTGGTGATTCCTGACACGTTTCAGCCTCTCTTCTACCATCACTCTGGACCACCAAACAGGATCTCAGTCTAGAGGGCACTGGAGGATACCATAGGCATGGCTCTAGATTCAGAGCCTTGCACACTTTCTAGCTGGCTGTGTGACTCTGAAATCCCTTCACCCCTCTAGGACCACAAAGAAGAGCTCCTATTTCCCAGGGCTTCTGTGAGGATCCCCATGACATGACAGATGTAAAGCACTTGGCAAACCTTAATTAAAGGTCTTGATAAACTCCAGTTAGAACTCTTCTCATCATGAGAGGAGTTATCACAGCTCCACAGCTCGTCACATCTATCAATCAGAAGGGTCCTGGGATACACGCACACCCACACCCACACACAAAGACACCCAAGCAGAGACTGATGTAACATAAAGATACCTGAGCTATCCCCATCATTCTACCCAATGGTCACTTCCTTGAGTGCAGAGACCATTTTACTATCTTAGCTCTATCCAAGTGACTAACCCATGTTTTGTATATCACAGGTGTTTGGTAAATGTCCAGTGAGTTGAATATATGTGAAGTATACAATACCTTGTTTAAAATCCACTCTTCTCCTCAGGTAATCAAGGTATGCCTGCCAGATCTCCACATAATCTGTGGCCTGAATAAAGCCAGCATTCAATGCTTTCTCAAAGTTGTCTGTGGTCAGAATTAAAAAGCAAAGTAAGTTTTCACTTTGAAATAATTAAATAACTGACTGCAATGTCTATAACCTCCATTAGATATAAACCGCTTAAAAAACAAATGTTCTGTACCACTCAAATAAGGAGAAAACAGTCCCTGGGAGTGCATCTAAAGAAGCCACAAACCGACGTGCCTGCTCTGCTAAACCTCAGCTAAGCAGGGACGATAACACCCATGCCCTGTGCCCCAGGGACCCACAGTCTGGCCCACTCTCTGAGGAAACTAAAGGCAAGAGCAAAGCATTGCCGTACACACATACACACCAACACATCAACAGCAGCCCCTTCTGAGGTAGCAAAGACCTGGAAAGGAGGTAGAGGCCTGAGACTGAAGACAGCTGAATAACTAGTAGCCTTACAATGGGGAGACGTGTGTTAACTCACACAAAAGGAAGTGAGTGGAAACAGAAAAACCCACTGGATGACAACAAGGTAGCTCCAAAGAACCATCCCTCCCAAAAAACCATAACTGAATGCTGT
Source organism: Notamacropus eugenii (assembly GCF_028372415.1). Taxonomy (NCBI): domain Eukaryota; kingdom Metazoa; phylum Chordata; class Mammalia; order Diprotodontia; family Macropodidae; genus Notamacropus; species Notamacropus eugenii. The sequence goes on along the minus strand of NC_092875.1, from coordinate 23,513,310 downwards.
GAAATGACAAATGACAAGTTTGGACTTGGGGAAGAGACAGGAGAACACAGCTCCCATCAAGGAATGTGGGTGTGGACACGCCACATCTAGCTTTGCTCAATCGTTTTCCCCTTTTCATCCTTAGAAGGAACAGCATTCTGAGAGAGGGAAGGACCTTTTGGGAAATGAAGATGATGTAAAAAGAAAGCACATCAATAAGCACATTTTTTTCATGAACTCACTGAAATGACCATCTTCAGCATTTATCTAGGATGCACACCCTTAAAGCAATCAAAGGCTAGCGGGAGGTAACAACCGTGGAAGTATCAATCATACAAGTAGAGTTCCCACAAAAATATCGTTACCAGAAACTATCTGATGTTCAACTCCATGTCTTTCCATGGCTAAGAGGTACCGATTCCACAGTCCAACTGTCCAGGGACAATTTCTAACGGCACGATCATGGGCAGATAGCACCAGATCCTTCATTTTCAGCTGCCGATCCTAAAACAAATAATTCCATGGTGGAATGGGATAGCGTCCAATTGGGTATTAGTTATAAGATATGTATATATGTAAAAATATGTAAATGCTGCCCGTGCTTAATATCAAATCATTTCTTGCAAGGATGACCAACTGCTTCATTAAGTTTCTTTGTAAGTGTCTAGTACTACTAAAGCATTTTGAAATCATCACTCATATTGATGCATTTAAGCAGGTGAATAAATGTTTTACTTCCAAAATCAGTCAAGGAAAAAAATGACCAACTTAGTACTTTCAGAAACACTTTTAGAAATGAAGAACTAGGCTAGAAAAAAGAAAGAAAAGAAAAGGAAAGGATGAGCAGAGGAACAAAGAATGCAGCAATTTCTCAGTATTCTCTGCAGTATTTTCTTTCAATAAAACTTTTATAATTAAAAAGTAAAAGGAAGAGTGATGCCATATTATTGTGCTTACCAGATACTGATTATAACGGGCCCATAAGTCTGGAACGAGGCAGTTCTCAGCCAGTGCACGCTCAAATATTAACTGAATGCGAGCAGGATCTCCAGCTTTCAACTCAAAATCAATATATGCTTGATACTCGGCAAGTTTTGGCGTCTCTGCTACCAACTAATACAGAAACATTTAGAACAAAACAGGTTTCTCGATATGGTTAAGGAAAACAACCCATTCTGACATCACCCCAGAACTTTAAACGCTAACAGTGACCTGATAATCAGACACACACTAACATGTCTAAAGCTACCTTGGCTGACACAGACCTACAAGGAACTGTCAGAAAGGCTTGTGCCAAGCCTTAGGCAAATTTATTATAAAGTGTTGCCATCTGGGAATACAAACAGCACCCAGCTGTGTGCTTAACAGATAGAAATATTAAGTCTGACACTGTCATGGGCCTTATTGCCAAAAATGATTCAAGAACAGACTCTGGATTGTTGAATCAAAATTAACAGCCCTCAGTAGCCAGTAATCACCTTTACTGAACATTTAGCTAAACTGTTACTAAGAGGAAGAAGTGCACAAGCCAAGGAAAGAAATCTACTGAAACGAAATATAAAATTAAAAAATTCAAGGAAATACATGCTACTGTGACTTGTCAGCGTGTCCCCACCCTTCCTTGGCCCTGCTTTCTCCTCCTACAGGGCAGGGGCAGGTGAAGCTGGGCTCTCATCCTGGATCTCTTCTAGCTCAAAACTTCTAGAATTTGAGGATTTTTCTGAATCAGATGATTGTGTCAATCCAACAATATCAAAGTAAGAGAGGCCAAACGGGGACATGGGACTCAACAAGAAGTTTTTGTTTTATTTTGTTAAAGGTAAAATACAGATTTTTAAAACTCAGAGTATAAACAAGCTTCCAAAAAGTAGGATTTGAGTGTTACTGAAGACCATTTTTTCCCATGTTTTTGTTAATGGTCACTAAGTGTAGAGTAATTTAAGTATATGGTCCCAAATGTACACACACCCACACACACCATACAAAATTGACCAGAATATTTTGTTTCATTTTCTCATTAACTGGGAAATACACATAAAATCTTTCATATTTTCTCTTCACTGAAAATATGAAGCATTTAAGTCCCTTTTTCTACACTAGCAGGGACAAATGCCCCTTTTTTGATCATCCAGAGTTTCCAAATGCTCTAGGGCCCATTTTCCATCTGCCTTTCCTTCTCATTTTCCAATACTTCTCATTCTCTGTCCAACCATGCCACAATCTCAGTTTGTGGCCCAACACCATTCTATCCACTGAAGTACAGACAAGCCTCTTGACCTCTGACCTTCAATCTCATCCTCTGTAAAAACAGGATTGTACTTACAGCACCAACTTCCTCAAGTGGTTATAGGGAGAGAGGACAAAACTTCCAAGATCGTCTGGGGCAAAGAGGGGGTGAGCACTCACCAGGGCCTCCTCGTAGGGTTTACATTTCTCCATTTGCTGTAATGCTTTCTTATAGCTCTGTGTGACAGCCTCTGGTATTGGGTCCTCTGACCACTCCTCATATTCAGCATAGGTGGCTTCCATATCTAGGGCAGATAAATTCAGTTCCATGACTCTGGCTACAAGTTTCCAACCTGATCAAAACTCCACTTATACTCTCAACTTTAACTGAAAACTGAACTCATCATGCTTAACTGCGTATCTCAAACTAAAAAGTGAGTCATGAGGATCAGAGTGTTGGAGCTAGAAGAACTGGAAGGTCATCCAGACCGACTCCTTCATTTTACAGATGAGAAAACTGAGGCATCAGAGAGATAAGGTCACTTATCTAAAGTTACACCAAGAAAAAGCAGTTAAGCCAGGATTCACACCTGGATCCCATCTCCCAAATTCCAATTCCTTCCACTGAACCTCACTGACTCTGTATGGCACTGAAATCAAGACAGGACAAGAAGTCGAGTTTAAGAGTTCAGGGAGAGGATGGCCAGGAAGGAAGGCACAGGGGCAGTGGGAAAGTCGGGCCTGGAGCTGAAGCCTCTCAGTCCCTCAGTGACCTCTCTACCACACAGCAGGGCCTCTCCTACATCTTGTTCTCAACATCCCTGGGCACTCTCCACCTCCAACTGCGGGCACGGCCCCTAGAAAGTCCAGCACAATAACTGGAGGCAAATAGGGACAATGTGAAGCTAGGTCCAAAGAACAAACCTCATCCTTTCAAGCCTCAGTTTCCCCACTTACAAAATATGGAGGCTGACTAGATGATCTCTAGGGTCTTTCTAGTTCTAATCTCTAATTCTATGAAAAAAAGCAGAAGAGAATCAAAATTCCCAACTAAGTATTCCTTTAAGAATTCCCTTCACCACGATTGCTTCTGTCCTTCATTAAAAACAGCCACAAAGCCACAGTATAATCTATTACTTGCTAAAATTTTGCAAATTGAAAAAAAAACCCACCCCAAGTCTAGAGTATTAATACTCTCAAACAGAAACACCTTCAATTAAAAATTGCTCAGTCTTTCTCATTGCTCCCCCAGTGAAAGCACAAATAAGTTTTCTGGTTATTTATGACACAGAAATGCCTGCCTTCCACCTTCTCCCCCACTCTGGGTGAGCTTGCCCCCTTCTGTGAACCAGGCAGTCAGAAACCCTGAGGCTAATTCTATACTCAGCTTTTACACTCACTAGCCATGTGACCTTGAGTGGGGGAAGGTATCTCATCTCCAAAATGGGAATAAAAATGCCTTTTCTCCTGGGAACGCAGGACACAGGAACTCTGGAAAGCCAGAGGGTATCATGTTAATCCTAGATGCCTCACCTAGAAGCGGGACCCCCAGCTGGCGGCGGAAGAGCGTGTGGACTCTCTCGAGCTGCAGAGCCAGGGCCTGCTGCTGCTCAGGGGTCGGGACGCTGCCAGGAGCAGGCTGCAAGAGCACAGCAGGACCAACAGATTATTTCAGCCCACCACAGAATCCATCTTAACCTAACGCCTCCCCATCCTCCCCATCACCAAGAAAAGAGATGCTGAAAACCAAGCTCCAACCCAACCCCATGGCTAGAAGAGTGGACGAGGCTTTGTATTTCTAGTCAGAAACCCAAGGATGCCAAGCAGGGCAACCTCAAACCTCAGCTCCCCCAAGGCCTCAATTTTCTCTGTTGCAAAATGGGGGAAAAGACTATTGCAAAGTTCAAATGAGACAGTGGATGAAAATGCTTTATAAATCTTAACCATTACTGCTAGCTGTAACTTCAGTGCATCCACTTGTTGTAAAAGCCACAAGTCATATACGCTTTAACAGCAAGGATGATATGAACTATAATGTAAACAATACGTAAAGATACAAAGAGATGGTGATGAATTTACTTCCTTCTCAAAGGCCTACTATGACACATATAATTTGGAAGGAAAACCTTCCCAAAATAGCATTGCTCTCAAGCTTCAGAAACCATTAAAGGAACCCAGAGAAGATGGTGTCAAGGCCTAGAGTTGAGCACCTTTCCGAGGCTGGCAAAGAGGCTGGATGACAGGATCACACACTGGGAGCTGAAGTGACCTAGTTCACACTATTCATCCAAAGCGAGGAAAGCAAGGCTCCGAACAGTTTAGTGACTGTGGGGCATATGGTCGCCTCCCCAGAGAATACCAGGAGGCTCAAGATCCAAACCAAGGTTGTCTAACTCCAAGGCATTCACCATGACCCTGTATCTCCTCATGCTGCGTATGGGCAAAAGACCAAGTTAATGTCATTTGTCCTAAAGAAAAACCAAAAAACCACCTACGCCCAAGGGTAGCCAGAGAAGGCCAGGGGACACCAGTGCTCACCTGGGCTGTTTTCAGAATTGCATTTTCAAACTCCCGATATGCTTCCCACATGGCTGCACCTTTGGTCACATGTAAGCCAACAGCAGTAAGGGCTCTTTCAAATATGGAACGAACCTTCTCCATACCACCTTCCTGACCAATCCCACCAATTGAATACTGAGCATACTCCAGCCAAATTTCAGGACCTAAAATAAAGAAAATTGTACTCAGTTCTGGACAAAAGGTACTCAAAGTAAAGAAGTTACAGATGATGTTAATTCCTGGTCAGAAAACAATTCACTTCTTCCATCCCCCTACAAAACAGCTAACTCACAAAACAGGTAACAACTAAAGCAGCATCACCAAGACTGGTGCTCACAACACCAGATATACTCATCCATCCCTAACACTCAAATCTAATCATTTCCTAATAGCCCAGTCTAGAAAGTGTATCTTTTAAAGGAATGTTACAAAATTTCCATCACTTAATAATCTTGGAGCATTAAGACATTGTATTAGAACTACAGAACAAAAGAACAGATTCATACTGTTGAAAAGGACTCTAAAAGGCCCTTTAGTTCAGCAAGTGACAAGCACTCACAGATTTATTCAAAGGATTAAGGTAAAGCACTACAGAAATAGAGCTATTATGATCAGGTCACCCTGACAGGAAGATTTCTGACCAAAGCCGTGGATACTGACACCTCATTCAAGTGCTATTAATATGTAAGGCTGACCTGGTTATCATAAATGCAACAATTATAGTTTTCAAAACAATTCCATATGCACTATCTCATCTGAGACTAAAGATCATTGGGTCTGAAGAATTTCAAAGTCAACATTTAAGATTCTCAAGTTTAACTTTTTAAAAAATATTGAATGACTGCCTGAATAATAGAATCTGGTGATTTTCATCCTTTGGAAAGTCCTAACTCAAGATTTCTGCTGATCCTTCGGTTAATTTAAAGATATGCTAGAACAAGAGAATCCAATGAGAAATAAAGGGAAGAGAAAGAACCTAACAATTCTTTTGATGGTCATAAGGGGCTTTTAAAAGCAAGAGTTTCTGATTTAATGACTTACCAGAAAGAGAGATGCTTGAGTCTCTTTACTATTATTCTATAATAATTTAACCTTCAATGTACCCTACCTTCCACTCACAGAAACAAAGTGAAATACGGAATAAGCTGGTTAATGAACGTTTTAAGATATTCTAAGAGAGAACGGTTCTTTTTAGGAATCTGATTCTCACAATGAACGGCTAAGTTAGGGGATGGGGCCTGATGATATAAATGTCATCCCACACAAGTAGAGAAATAATCCTTTTTTGGAAATTATTTTAGAAAGTCACTTCAAACATTTACATATGTAATTATAGATTATTTAATAGGATAATGACTATGTATTTATATAAAAGAATCACTCTTGATTCTTTTTACCTCGGCTCTCAGTTTCCCAAGTAAAGTAGCAATACCTTTGATGGTGTTTGTTTCCTCTTTTTCCAAGGGGGGAGTGAGGCCTTTCAGTCCAGACTTAACTGCATTTGCCACTTCTGTATCAGGGCTTTTCCATTTTCTCTCATTTCTTTTCAGCTTGTTCTAATAACCATTTCAAATTAGATGTGACACACAGAGCTCTCCATCCCTGCCACTAGAAATCATTTCAGGAGCAGCATCACCCACAAACATCTATGTGAACTTGTCTGTCACCAATCTCTGGACACGTTCCTGCACATCACTTACCGGAGACTCCCAAGAGCTCCTTCTATGCATTTCATCATCACCCTTCCACATAACTTCAATGAGTTCAGTTACAAGATGTGCAGAATTTCTAGGGCTTAGTAAATACAACAAGAACTCTACTTTCACACATCGCTCACTACACTGCGCAGAGGATTAATGATCTTCAACTTCAACCTAAGTATTTGCTTCATAAGCTTAGTATTATCAACACAGTGGACTGTGATGACTCTGGAACAGAGAGCGAGGCTGACAACTTTGAGTAAGTCTGCCTTATTTAAATCCAACTCATCCACGAGTCAAGGCATCACCCCGTGAAATCACTGGTCCTCTTCAAAAAGAAAGAGGAACAGCAATCGCCAATACAATAAATGAGAATATTAACCACTGGTAACTTTTTTATTGTTTTAATAACATCTCTGTCCTTCAGTATGCTATCTGCCATGTGTATTGCAAGGTATACTACAGCATCTGGGATTGCTTCAATCACTTCTGTACTTAGTTTTGGGGGTATGTAGGTGAGAAAGTCCAAGAATATTTCCTATTCCAGTGAATGCTTAATTTTCTGAACCACTGGTATAAGAATCAGTTTCATTTCATCCATAACTGCCTCTAACACTTTTTCCAGACCTGGGTGACTTGCAGGCTTGTAAAGCAGGAATGTATTCCCAATTTCCACAGAGCAACTTCGACCAACATGTTCTATACATTCCATCACAGCCAACACTTCCACACAGCACATCTCCCACATCTGACTTTTACAACTTTGTATCATTTCTGCAATTTGTGTTTTATTTGCTGTACTGTTGTACATGGGAAATTTCTTAACATTTCTGGAATATTTGGCTTCGCTCAATTCACCAATCCATTTCTCTTTTAATTCTCTAAATGCCTCTTTCCTTTGTTCCTCACTCCCACACTGAATGGAACTCTGGGTAATATGGATTGAATCCTGTGCAATCGCAGTATTTTTAATCTTATCTTGAACCAACTTCTGTACTTCACTCACCCCCGGTGTTCTTTTTTGGTCACTTTGTTTCTGGATAAGCATTCTCAAATTTATTTTTGCCCTGAGAACGTGTCATAATTGCTTTTATCACTGAGCTGTCAGCACCACCTTAGCTCTCTCTTTCTTTTTCAAGTCATTCCTTCTGGGCTTCTCAGCAGCTGGCACTTCCCATCTGCCTTCACGTTGGAGCTTTTTTCTTCTCCAACAGATCCTCTCTTCTTCTTCCTTGTTCTTGGACTGTTCCAGGCCAGTTTTCCCAGGCTTTGTGTTACTTCTCTCAACCTTCTTGGAGCTGAATTTTGGGCCACCTCCTTCATCACCCTTACTCAGAACCTTCTTTGAAATCTAGAATCACTCTCCTTCTTCAATCTCTTTTTCCCTTGTGATGTCTTTCTCCGCACCTTTCCGATGAAATAGATTTTACCTTTGCTTCCATAATAGTAATTTTAAGAGATGCGAGTCCTGACAAAGCACTGTTCCTCTCCTTCCCAGCCTAAGCATGCACCACTACCTCAGAATGGTTGACGAGGCCATTTCTGCTGCTGCTCTCTTGGGCCTGCCCTCCCCCTTTTCTCTGCCTACAGTCACAGAAAACAATTTCTAAAACTTTAGAAACTAAACCTTGAAAAACTAAAGACTATGGGGCAGCTAGGTGGCGAAGTGAATAGAGCACTGGCCCTGGAATCGAGGACCTGAGTTCAAATTTGATCTCAGCCACTGGACACTTATCAGCTGTGTGACCTAAGGCAAGTAACAACTCCAACTGCCTTGTCTTCCCAAAAAGAAAAAGGTAATATGTGAATTTTTAAAGAGGAAGAAAAAAAGACAAAAAACATTTTAAGAAACAAAGTTTTAGTTGGGAAACATATTTCAGGGCACCTAGTCCAAATCATTCCACCCACAAATCAACAGCTGCCACCTGGTCTACTTGGCAAGGGGGGCACGGAAGATGGCTGACCCCAAGTGAGAAGTCCTAAAATGAAAGGCACACAAGCCCACCCTTGGAACTTCTCCAGCTCACTGGACCTGCCAAGCTTCAATGCCCTAGAGCAGACCCTCTTCACGGGGGTCCATGAACTTGGTTCTTAAAGTCTTTTAAATAACTAGCTCAATAAAGTAAGTTCCCTTGTGATCCTATGTGTGTCTTCAGGCATTCCAAAGCATTATTCGAAGCAGGGGCCTTCATAGGTTACACTAGACTGACAGAGTCCATGACACCATAAAGGTAAAGAAGCTCTATCCTGGGAAAGCCTGAGGCCCAGGACTGCTTCCATTCCATAATCAGACACTGGAAAAGGATTCAGTAGAAGAGCAGTCACGAGCGACAGACCACACAAGACAGGCCCTCATCTAAACACGCTTACTTATCAGCTCACTTCCCTACTCTCCCAGCGAACAGCACAATAGACACAAATTTAAAAAAAAGCACAATGACAAAAAAAAAAAAAAAAAAAGAAGTGCCCATCAACAATCTAAGCGAAAAAGCACATCAGTCTGGAGACTGACCACAGGGGGCAGAGAACCTCCTTCTACACACCTCACAGCCCCAACAGTCCCAGTCAGGGCAAGTTCAGTGATTAAGTAATTCCATCCATCAGTGTCCATTCTTCACTGCTGCTCTCTGCCTTAGCTCTTCCTGAGTCGAAGTAATCCAAAAAAAAAAAAAAAAAGTCGTCTCACCAACCAGACCCATCCTGGAAGCCAACCTAGCTCAGCAAGCACAGGCCACCACAGGGCAGAGCAAAGATCATGAGGGGAAGGCTGGTACTCAAAAGGATGAGACAGAATCATTTAAAAAAAAAAATTACTGATCAATTCAGTACACTCTAAGAAAACAGAAAAGTACATTTTAGAAAGTTCTTCATCTAAAGCAACTTTTTTCAAATGCTGGCATTTAAATGTGCAATAATTACCTGGAAAATCCACTCCTTAAAAAATGACTTGTAGATCACTACACAAAATTTTAAATCATACTATATTAGTTTCCTCTCTACGAAAAGTGCTTCTCTTTTTATTTTAAAATTTCTTCTTTAATCAAGTCACAAAACCAATAGTATAAACCCAAACAATGAATTCAAGTCTAACACTGTTGATTTGGCATCACAATAGCAGTAGCTGTTTGAGCAGATTAAAAGGGTAAAACCCAAGAAAGAAGACAGAGTGTTTTACTATATTGTCTTACAAGGATTTTTAAACGTATACAGAAAGAACGTTTAGAAACTTACAAATATAATCTTTTACAGCTCGCTCAAAGAGTTCATACACTTTCTCCCGATCTGAGCCATCGGATGCAATCTTGATCTCATCCTTCAACCAATCCAGCCAGATTTCTGAAAGAAAAGTTCCTCTTTGGATTATCTTCAATCCTAAACATTTATTAAGTACCTACTATATACCAAGCACTGTGCTAAGCCCTGCGGATAAAAAAAGAGACAAAAGACAATCCCTGCCTTCAAGGACCTCATAGCCTAACGGGAGAGACAAATAAATATATATAAGCAAGCTCTATACAGGAAGAACAGGAAAGAATCAAAAGAGGAAAGGCATCAGATGCTGGGATGAAGAGGGGCTGCAGTAGGTTTCATGTAGAGAATAGGATTTCAACTGGGACTAAAAGGAAGCCAGGAAAGCCAGAAGAGAGACATAAGGAAGTTCATTCCAGGTGTGGGGGACCGCCACAGAGAACACCCAGAGTGAGAAGATGCAGTGTCTTGTTTGTGGAACAGCCGGGAGGCCAGTGTCACTGTCACTCTATGGAAGAGTACGTGGTGAGGAGTGAGGTATAAAAAGACTGGAAAGCTAGAAGGGAGCTAGGTTATGAAGGGCTTTGAACACCAAATGGATAACTGTGAATTTGATCCTGGAGGCAATGGGGGTGGGGGGAGGTATACCATGATCAGAGCTGTGCTTTGAGAAATTCACCTTAGTGGCTGAATAAAAGATGGACCAGAGTGGGGAGAAACCTAAAGCAGGCAACCCCATCAGTAGCTCTTGCAATAGTCCAGGTGCGAGGTGGTGAGGGCTGCACCAGGGTAGGGGCAGTGTCAGAGGAGAAGAGGGGGAGTATTCAAAAGAGGCCACAGAGATGGAGGTTGACAGGCCATGGCAAAAGGCTAGAGATGAGCGGGCGAGACGTACTGAGGAGTCCAGGATGACATCTAAGTTGTAAACATGAGAAACTGCAACAGTGGGGATGCCCTCAAATGGAATAGGGAAATTTAGAAAGGGAGAGGAGTTAGGGGAAAAGAATGAGGTTTTTTTTTGGATATGTTGAGTTTAATATGTCTACTAGACATCAAATTCAAGATTTCTGAAAAACATGTGAAGATGTAAGACTGCAAAAAGGTTAGAGCAGGATAAGTAGATTTGAAAATCATCCACATGACTATGCCCAAAGGGCTACAAAAATGTGCATACCCTTTGACCCAGCAATATCGCTACTAGGATTGTATCCCCAAGAGATCATAAAAATGGGAAAGGGTCCCACATGTACAAAAATATTTATAGCAGCACTTTTTGTAGTTGCCAAAAACTGGAAGTCAAGGGGATGTCCATCAATTGGGGAATGGCTGAATAAATTATGGTATATGAATGTAATGGAGTACTATTGTGCCATAAGAAATGATGAACAAGAAGACTTCAGAGAGGCCTGGAAGGACTTATATGACCTGATGCTGAGTGAAAGGAGCAGAACCAGGAGAACTTTGTGCACAGCAACGACCACAGTGTGCGAGAGTTTTTTCTGGTAGACTTGGAATTTCGTAATAACGCAAGAACTTCTTAAAAAAAAAAAAATCCCAATGGTGGTTCTCAAGGCAAAATGCCTTCCACACTCAGAGAAAGAAATATGGAAGTCATTCGCAAAATGTAGCAGATCATGTTTGTGTATGTGTATGTTTTTGTGTATCATGTTTTGATTTGTTATATGATTTCTTTCATTTATTTTAGTCTGACTACATAGCATGACTGTAGTGAAAATATACTCAATAGGAAAGTATATGTAGAACCTATACAGAATTGTATGCAGTCGTGGGGAGGGAGGGGGGTAGGTGTGAGGGGGATAAAATCTCAATTGTATGGCAGTGATTGTTAAACATTAAAAAATAATAAAATAAAATTAAAAAAAAAAAAGAAAATCATCCACATGGAAGAGGGTAATTAAATCCCTGGGGGCAGATGAGATCACTAAGCGAAACAGTAGAGAAGAGGGCGTAGGGACACCCTGAGGGTTAAAGAGCATGATCTGGATAAGGATCCAGCAAAGGAGACATAGAGAAGGAATGGTCAGATAAGGAAGAGGAGAACTGAGAGAGACAAAGAGAGAAAGAAAACATAAAGACAAACAGAGAAAGAAAGACAGAGACAGAGACAGAGAGAGAGAGAAGTGTCATGGAAATCCAGAGAAGAGACTATCAAGGAGGAGAAGGTGATCAAGTGTCAAAGGATGTAGAGAGGTCAAGAAGAATAAGGATTAAGAAAAGGCCACTGGATGTGGCAATCAAGAGATAACTGGTAACTCTGAGAAGAGCAGTTTTGGTGGAATAAGCTTAGAAGTCAGACTGTAAGGGATTAAGAAGAGAGTGAGAGAAAATGGAGGCATGTACAGCAGACAGCCTTTTCAAAGAAATTAGCCATAAAGGGCAAAAGAGACATTTTGTTTGTTGTTGAGTTCTTGCAGTCCTGACCCCATTTGGGGTTCTCTTGGCAGAGACACTGGAGTGGTTGGCCATTTCCTTCTCCAGCTCATCTGACAGATGAGGAAACAACGCAAACAGGATCACACAATTACTAAGTGTTTGAGGCTGGATTTGAAATCACAAAGTCTCCCAAGCCCAGTGCTCTATTCACTGCACCACCCAGCTGCCCAGAATAGATATAGGATGATAGTTAGCTAGGGTGGAAAGATCAAGTGAGGGTTTTTTCAGGATCAGAGAATTATTACCAAAGATAAAATGTAAAAGTGCAGAACAAACACTCTAAGAATAAAATTTTGCTATGGGACTTATATAAAATATCTCTAATCTATAACAATCTGATAGGATTTAAAACAGTAAATTTTTAAATTACAAAGTTAAATTCATTGATAGCTTTATACATTTAAAAAATAATTTTAAAAATAATGCTTCATACATGTAAAGCATTCTTATATTTTGAAAATACTTTAGTATCCATTTCTCTTAATCCTAACACAGAAGACTAACCATCAGAATTCTCCATTTAATGACAAAGAATAAAGGCTTAGCTCCAATCTATCTCCAGAGAACCTATGACGAAGCCCATCTGCACCCTTCTCCAGAGAGCACTGTGATGGGCACAAGGTGCAGACAGTATGGACAGTGTGGACATCTCAGACTATGCTTATTTGATGGGGGAAAGGGGTTCTTTCTCTCAAATTTTTAACTGGGACTGGGGCTGTTAGCAAATAGTAATGCCCAAAAAGAGAGAACTACTGTAATATATTTTTTTAATGCACAGAAAAAATACATAGGAAATTCAGAAGGAAGCACAAACAAATCAAAGAGTTTTGAAACAAAGACTTGGAACACTTTATGTCTATTTTTCAAGCAAGCAGGAAATTTCATATACAATCAATCCTCTTTTTGTGTTCTACTTCCTATATAGAAATGTCCTTTCTTAGTGTTTAATTCAGAATTTTTGTGGGAAAAGTCTTTTAAAAATAAGGCATTAGAATTGGGCCTGCTTTATCCCAGGCCCCAAAGCTCAGTCATTAGAGTGAGAATGGGTGGGATCTAGTCCAGGGTTCTTGATACCTAAAGCACTGCTCCCTCTTCAAAACTAACGATCAAAAACAAACCAGCAACTTACTGTCACGTTACAGAGCCCACAGGCTACCACCTGACAGTACCGTAATACTCTAAAAGACTCAAATCAGAATATAATTCAGACATTTCAACCTACTACTCAGAAGAAGTTCGTTAAAATGGCAAAGCAGTTTAACAAGCAGTAAACAGAACAGGAGGCAAGGACTGCAAAGACAGGTGGGGGGTGGGGGGGATTAGAGAGGAAAACAGATAAAAATGTCCATATCCAGGATGCTTAAAATAATTAAATGGAAAATTTAAGAGAAAAGTGATCCATTCCTTATACAGACTGATGTAAAATTCAAAGAAAGAAAAAAGAGAGAAAGAAAAGAGGATGACCTGGGGCTAATGACAGGATGAGGATGATCTGAAAATGAGAGCCTCCCCAAACTAGTCCCTGCAGCCTCAGAGGGATCACTGAAATCCACAGGATAATCCCTCACACAGATGGGAAATTTAATTAAATCTATTCCAGGGAATTACATTAGAATACTGCCAGACAATTCAGAAGCTCACAGACCAGCATCTGAACCATTACACAATTTTTGATGGCTAGCAAAGAAATTTCCAAGAAGAAGGTATGCTAACATTAACATCTTTTGTATAGAACAATGCTGGTAGTGATCATGGCTTGTAGTGTACATAGATATGCACAGACATTAAGAGGTTCTTGGTATTTTCCAATGGAATTAGTGTTTTAAATGCGTGTCTTACTAGCAAGACATCATCATTAATACCATAACTACTACCGTCAGTCAACTAACACTGATTAAGGGGCTACAACGTGCAAGTACTGGGGATATAAAGAAAAGCAAAGACAGTCCCTGCTCTAAGATGCTCCAGGTCTAATGAGGGAGAGGAGCAAACAACGGGGCAAACCAAGTACAGCCTACGGACAATCAGCAGAAGGATGGCCTCTCCATCTGTTTTCACAAGACGTTCAGCCCAAAAACTCAAGAGATCTGACCATTAAACTGTCATGCCAGACAAATTCTTACTAGAATAAAGCATTTAGCTGATCACTTACAGCAAATGTTCCCTTGGATCAAGAACTGAGAGCTTCCTCAACTTTCTGGCTGCTCTTCCCTGAAAAGTAAAAAGGACTCTGGACGCCTAAACACATTCACAGTTTAAATTTAAACAGGCCCAGTTTTACCTTCGGTGAGAGGAAAAAGTTCACTCATTTTCTGGCGAGCCCGTCTCAGCTTGGTAAGTTCCCCTTCTTGCCGAAGCAGCTTTATCAGGTCCACATGGCAATTGTAGTCAAAGGCATTGATGGAAAGCTTTAACAGAAAGATATTTTAAAAGTGAATTTAAATGCAAACTAAAAAAAGGGTCAGAAACCAAGTGATGGCCTTCAACCACTACATTTTAAAGAGCTCCTCTTTATGTACAAGCAAAATAAATCATATTTTCATAACCTGACACAGAACCAGGAGAACAATGTCTAGAAGCACAATAATGCAAAAGAAAGCAACCCTAAGAAGCCTCCCTCCTCTGACTACTGTGGTGAACTCTCCTGACTCCTGAGGACTCACGCTGCCCATGTGGCCAAAATGATGAGGCTTTACTGAACTGCACCTATTTGTTAAGAAGGATAGTTCTACTGGATAGCAGGTGTACTGGAAATAACAGTGATGCTAAAAATAAAAAGCATCAATAGAATTTTTTAAATGGGGAAAAAATTCATCGAATAATAATCCCACATTTTTCAACACTGTCTCTCAGGGAAAGGGCAGGTGCATAATGAAAAGGAACCCAGGGGAAGTACCTTATATGAACAAGAAGTGTTAATACCTGTTCAAATCACCTTCTGCTCCCCCTTTCCTAAGACAAGCGGACAAGAAGACTGACCATTCCTGTCTCACAATTTTCACTGACCCACACCCAAGTTATCAAGGTCTCTACCATCTGCTGATCTATTTCAACAATCAATTTCCATCCACAAGTGACAGTACAAATTCTATTAATAAAACAAAAAACACTGGAGCTTTAAAAACAAAAACAAAAAAAACAACTGGCCTGGAACTAACCAGAGTTCCTTTACAAAGAATAAAAGTAAAAGTTTTCAGAGTAACAAGCATCAGGAACAACTTCTAGGGGAGAGCTTTTAACTTCAAATTAAAAATCATATGGTTATCATTATAATTAAAAAAGCACATTGCAGCCAGGGGGAAGAACCAACATATCATGGTATTCATTATAATGACCACATGATAACATTTGGGAAAAATGAGCCCTACCCAGCTTGACCTTGTTGAACCTAAAAAAGCAGCCTGGCTGTCAGCGAGGCCACAGCAGGGAGGATTAGGAAAGACCAGCTCAGTCTGCCTATGCAGCACTGGTCAGATTATGGGACCTCTCAGTGTTAAAGGCTCCTCAATTCTAGAGGGATGGAAATATGACAGGGTTCTTTAAAAAGGTGCTGTACAAATATAAACTGATGTTTCTCACTGAAAGATACAGCAACAAAGCCATGGCTCGTAAGGACAAAATCAGAAGTGTTTTTATAAAGCAATAATTTTTTTAATCACACCTCTACTTAATTTTCTCCTGATGGGATACACAAAAACTTAGAAATAAAACTTAAAATAGTAACATTTCAGAGCCAGTTACAATCGCAGTCCTCTGGAGGTCATTTAGTGCCATCTTCTTGCTTTGCAGACAGCTGTGGCCCAGAGTAAAGTGCCTTAGCCAAGGCTGCACAGATACTCAGAGCAGAGCTGGGATCGGAAACCAGATGTTCAGGGCTCAAAAATCCAGAGCTTCTTCGGGGTCCACTACAGAGAGGAGACTCACCAGCTCAGTGTGGTGACAGAATTCAATCTCAGTCTTCTAGTCCACAGTCATTTTCATTTCACTATATAATGGGATGGGGAGGTGGTATATGAGGTGCACTCCTGTATGACTGGGGAGGTCCTTGGATCTACCACCACCTTGTTATGTATGCAGACAGATATACACATACGGCCTTAGGAAAATCACCAATAGACTCAATTTTTCTCATTCCTAAAATTTCAGGTCTCTTTAAATTAATTACAACATCTATGACTATTTTAGAGCAAGAAAGGTCTCTGTGTAGATGGACATGACAAGTGACAGTGTGGTCCAATGGTCACATCCTGGCTCTGCTCCTTCCTCCCTGGGTCCCTCCTCCCCTGCAAAACAAGGTTGGCTGGACCACATTCCCTTGGAGATCCCTCCCTTCCACATCTGGGATGCTGTGTTGATGCGATGAGAGATGGCCATCTTGAGATTCATTAAAATGAGGCACCATGATCACACCACACACATCAACATCTAACTAGTAAGCACATGTACATTCTCCTTGGACCTCCTCATGCCATGTCAACAGCCAAACTAAAGCCATGGGAAGGTAAGAATTAGCCAACGGGTGAGAGAATTCTGACCAAGCTAGTTCCTGCTCAAGCCTGAGAGGAGAGGGACAGTACCCTGGAACTCTAGGAAGGAAACATCTCATTGGTCCAACCAACTCATCAAGAGGGCAGGGAGGTCAGACAGCCAAGGGCAATAAGGCTGCTGACTGCGCTGGGCTGGATTCGCACGCCGCTGGAACACTGCCAGGTTTGTTACTCTCCGCAAACACCGACGTGCTCCTTCGGTAACATGTAACAAACGAGAACAGATGAATGATGAGGTCTCGTCCAGCTCCCCCAGTCTGTCAGGAAGCCTGTCCCGGAGTGTCTGATCGCGGTCTACTGTCTTCAGAGACGGGAAGGACCAGAGGAGTGGAGAGCTAGGAAGGCAAAGCCCGGAGCACACAGACTAGAGGCCCAAGGCTACCTGGATAAAAGGGCAGGTAAGCGCAGCCTGGGGCGGAGGGAGAGCCCTGCACGGGCCAGCGGCTTCGGACGTGGCAGGCCTCCCATGCAGGGTCAGCTCCCCATCAACTCAACTCGCTTCATAATGTAAATCTACTGGTCCGAGACCAGTCACCCAACGGTTAGGAGCGTTGGAATGGCCAGGTTTGACCTTGGAAGGGCTGAGATGCAGGCTGCACGGTGGCCGGCCTTCTTCCAGCCTGCTGGAGGAGGGGCAGGTAGGCGAGGTGAGGAGGACGAGGGCGTGTTCAGAGACAGAGGACGCAAAAGCAACAACAATGCCCTGCAGGGGACACAGCGCGAGCCTCCAGCGCCTGGTGGCTTCTACATTCACACTGGACGGCCCCCACGTCTTCACTTCCTCCCTGGGCCAAAGAGGCCGAGGCCGTGGGAGTGCCCCGACCCCGAGCACACCAGCCTTCTAAAGAGCCGAGCCGCAGGGAGTGTGGGGCTGCTGGGACTAGAACTTGGAACATTACCGACCCCTAGGCTGGTAAACCTGGCCCCTTCCTGCCTTTCCAGTCTTCTTACTGGATGATGTTCCATCATCACCCAAGACCCTCCTCCCGACTCCAGGCCTGCCCTCCGGCCGTGCCCCCTACCAGGCCTGCCCTCCCTTTTTCCCCCTCGTCTCCGATAGGTCGTTCTCGTCCCGCTGATCCCAAGGGTATGCGGTTTGGTCCCCCCACCGGAGGAGGAGCTCCTCGAGGGCGGGGACCCCGTTTCTGCCCGCCCCTCCCCACGTCCTTCGCCTAGAAGGTCTGTCGCACGTGGGTCTGGAGCGCGCGGGCGCGCGGGGCCCACTGCGCGTGCGCGAGGCTCCGGAGCAACAGTCCCACAACGGCCGCCGCACCACCCCCTCCCCAGCCCCCGCCCCTCCCCCGCGGCGCACCTGCTCCTCCAGCCGCTGGATCTCCGCCTCGTTCTCCTTCTCCTCGTCATCGTCGTCCTCCTCCGCCGACGAGCAGCCCAGGTCCTCGTCCTCGTCCTCGTCGCCGCCGTCGCCGCCCCCGCCCGAGTCCTCCGACTGCGCCTCGGGCTCGGGACGCCCGCGCGCCGCCGCCACGGCCAAGGCCGCCGCCGTCTCCTCGTCCTCCGCCTCCTCCGCCGCCGCGGCCCCCGCCCCCGCCGCCGGGGCCTTCGCCCGGGGCCCAGAAGCGGCCGCCGCTGCTGCTGCCGCCGCCATCTTGCGCCGCCCGCGTCTCTTCCCCGCGAGCCCGACGCCTACGACGCCGTGACGTCAGCGCTGACGCCGAGGCTGCCCGGGCCGCGCCGGGTCACCGTCCGGCCAGGCCGGGCTGTGAAGCTGCCGAGGGGCTGGGCGGCCTCGGTGGGGCGCTTCACCCAGCCAGCCTCCTCTCGGGCGAGAAGGGACCCCTGCTCTCCGCGTCCGTCCCGGCGCGACGAGGGGCAGGCTTCCGGGGTCCTTTGGACAGGAAGTGGGGGCCATAGAGGAGGTCGGGACGGCGGAGGGGGCGGGACGTGCAGGGGCGGGCGCCATCTTGGGAAGGACAAGGGCGGTTTACCTCCTGGTCCCTAGACCTGCGTGGGGCGCGTGCTGCCGCAGGTGCGCCCTGGAGCCCGAGCCCGCGCTGCCCCTCTGACGCGCGTGCGCGCCGGCCCGTGCTCCGCGCCGCCGGCTGGTCCTAGTGCCGACCCGGGGCCTGGTGCGGGGGAAACTGCCCAGCCCGAGCCCCGTGACCAGGAACGAGTCAAGTCCCCACCCCACCTGTCCTCGTTAATTAAAATGACTAGTCCTTAGAGACTCAGTACGGCCCGCGTCCGGAACCGTGGGGCTGCTTGCTGGAAGGGGCCTGGTGGCTGTCCGCGTCTCCCATCTCCGCACCTTTGCACCGACCTTCCTCCGTGCCTGGCATGCCTGCCGTCCTCACTTCTTCCTTAGAAGTTCAGTGCGAATGCGGCAGGGCAGCGAGGGCTGTTCCCTTTTAATGTGGAAAGTGCTGCGTTTGACCCTTTTGATGCCTGGTGTCACCTGCCAGGTCAGGGAATGGAGGGACCGTGATTAAAGACCAGGCTGACCCAGCCAGACGCAGGGCGCTTCCTCTTACAAAGAAAGGCCAAGGCCATGCAGGGGACCAAATACACCTTCTCAGTTTATCGCCTGCCTCGGGAAGCTTTTAAGTTTTCTTGGAAGCAGCCAGGGTTAAGTGACTTGCCCAGGGTCACACAGCTGGTGTCAAGTGTCTGAGGCCAGATTTGAACTCAGGTCCTGATCTCAGGGCTGGTGCTCTATCCATTGCTCCACCTAGCTCTTGATGTACACGCACACACTACTCTCTTTCCCACTCTATACATGTATATATGTATGTACATGTGTATATAAATGTATTTATATATACACACATATGTACATATACAAATGCACATACATGTGTAAGGAGGATTGGTCAGGACATTTCCCTAAACTCAGGTCATGTTTAGTCAAAGAAAGTAAAGGGCAGATAACTGAGGTAGTGAAGTGTTAATATTAATTTAAACTAAATGGAAAAAAAAGCCTATCTACTGCTCTGTTGCCACTTAGGAAGTATGAAAAAGTTTCCCTAGTTGAATTGGAAAGGAAGCTTGGCATTGACTGCAGAAAGCTAGGCCAAGCCCCTGGCAGCCCTAAAAAGAAAGAATCCACCAGGCCTGCCTATCAACGGAAGGGGAACTCCAGTTCCATGAGAGCCATAGGAAGCTACAAAATGCAAGAGTATTTAGGCATCACTTTACTAAAGCACACAAAAGACTTGGTATAAATAGCTCCGATTACAAAGTGCTCCTTGAAATAAAAACTTAAGTAACTGGAGAAATATTCAATGCTCATGGCTGGACCATGTCAATGTGATAAAAATGACAGTAATACAAAAATTAATTTACAATTTTCATGTTAATCAAATTATCAAAAGAACACTTTACAGAACCTGATAAAATAACAATATAATATCAAGGGAAATCAAAGAGTTAAGGATGAAGAGCCAATCTATTTTATAAAGCAGCAGTCATCAAAACCATCTGGTACTGATGGAAAAATAGACAAAGGAGAATCGGAAACTATAACCCAGGGTTCAATAAACTGGAAAACATAAATTAGTTCAGAAAAAACTCCCTCATCAACAAAAACTGCAAACTGTCAGGCATAAACTGAAAGTGTGACTTTAATATTAAAGATCATATTGGAAAGAACTTAGAAGAAAACGGATCATAGACCTTTTCCAGCTAAAGATGTCTTCTCAATTGACAGAAGGAATCAAAAACGTTAATGTTATATAAAATTGAAAACCTGCACAAACAAAATATATCTAAGTTAAGTGGTAAAACAGGAAAATATGTGGCATCCAAGATACTTAGACAACACACATATACACGTACGCTATTCCACAAGTCATGGTAGTATTAACAAGCTGGTAAAGCTTCTGGCTCTAAACATAACAGAGATGCTAAAGCTTAAAACTGCAGCAAGATTTGTGAGACAGCCCTCTCCAACAGAAAAGTGATTAAATGATAGGAAGAGTTCTCAAAAGAAGAACAAACTATTACTAACGACCTGAAAGAATGCTCTAGATCACTAGGAATAAGAAAGGCAAATCAAGACAACTGAAGGTTCGCTTCCCACTCGACAGACTGGCAGAGGACCAAAGTTGGGAAGAGTCGATGCTGGAGGGGTTTCAGGACAACCGGTACTTTAGTGCATTATTGAAGCTGCAAATCCATGCCACCAGTCTGGAATTAAGCAAATGAAGTTACTAAAATGCCCAGAGATTCTTCCATAACGGCAGCCATCCCACCGGGAAAGTCTCCACACACCCCAAAATATTGACATCAGCATTTGGGGGTTAGCACAAAGCTGCAAAGTAGATGTTCATCATCTGGACAATGGCTCAACAAATTGTGCTATGTGAATGTAAATGAAAAGAATGGGCCATAATAAATGATTCCCTCGGGACGCCCCTAGCTCTTCCCTCTGCACATGAGGGCTGTTTCCAGGAAGTCACTTTGACTTATGTCTGATGGAGGAGAAGACATACGGATGACCAAGTATCTACCATAACACAGGCAAAGCAGGGAAAGGGTCTCAGAGGGACCCTTAAAGCATTAAAGTGCTAAACACAGGCACTGCTCATGTGAGTATATTTATTGGAAGAGAAGAACATTCCTGGATGAGAGAGTTTTAAAAATGAGTGTTTGGAAAAGCATTGTACCTTGATAGGGGCTTGGAGGGGTGAAGGGAAGGGAGAAAGAGGAGAAAAAGGATGGAGAGAGATAGAAATAGAAAGAGAGGAGGGGAAGAGGGACAGAAGCAGAATTAGAGATTCATTTGTTACACCTCACCAGAATATAAAGAAAAGGTTTATACCAGGAAACCCATCTAGGCAATGAGTCAGTAAGGAGATTCACAGTGGCAGCAGAGGACAGGGGATAGTGTTGGACCTAGGATGACCCAGGTTTAAATCTTGCCTCAGACACTTGCTGGTTGACCCTGAGCAACTCAGTTAACCTCTCTGAGCCTGTTTCTTCATCTATAAAATTAGGGGGCTGGACTTGACCTCTAAAGGCCCACTCTAACCCTGCTCACTGCTCCCCACCACCACCACCACCACTGCTACATACATACTATAGAGTTTTCCCCAACAGAAATTTCTTGAGGACAGAAAATGTTTGGTTTGACTTTGCATCCCCAGTGTCTAGCACAGTGGCTGGCACACAGTAAGTATGTAATATACACTTAATGATTGGCTCACCTTAGAAATCAAACAGTTTATGAGGTTCTTAACCTGAGGTTCCTGAACTTTTATATATGTATGTATGTATGTATATATGTATACATACACATATACATATATATTTCAATATAATTGACTTACTTTGTAATCACGAATATGATGTTATGCACTAAAAAACATTCTGAGAAGGGATCCATAGCTTTTACCAGACTCATTGCCAATGGGGTCCATGCCACAAAGAAAGTTAAGAGCCCCTGGCATAGTCCATGGACATCTTATATTTTACAGAGGAGGAAACTGAGACACAGAGAGAAGAAGTGGTCTGCTTGAGTGAGGTCAGACTCAGAATCTGACCCAAGTCCTTGGACTCCAAATCAAGTTTTCTTTTTCCAGGAGAAAAGATCTAGAGCTGCAAGGGCCGTTGGAGGCTGCCTGCTCCAACTCCCTCTTTTTTTGCAGATGGAGAAACAGAGAGCCAAAGACTGAGTGACTCTCCACCCTGTTGGGTCACCACAGCCTGGCACAACAGAAAGGTACTGGGATTTGAGCCTGAAGCCCAGTCCTCACATTTCCTGGTTGGTGACCTAGGACAAGCCATTCCCACTGATGGCCCTACTTTCCTCCTCTGTAAAACATGAAGGTTGGGCTACAGGAGCTGGGAGGTCCCTTCTTGTTCTGAATGTGTTTGCTCCATCAATCACATGCCAGAGTGAAGGACTGGGGACAGAAACATAGAGCAAAATACCAGACAAGATAAGGACTAATGGATTTCAGAGAAGAAAGAATGTGCAAATGTAAAATATTTGGGGGTCTACCTGCCAAGACAAACCCAGGAACACAATTGAATACAATTACAAAACACTTCACACAAATAAAGTCAGATTTAAACAACTGGAAAAATATCACTTGCTCATGGATAGGCTGAGCTAATATAATAAAAATGACAATTCTGTCTAAATTAACTTAATTTTTCAGTGCTATGCCAATCAAACCACAAAAAAATTATTTTATAGAACTAGAAAAAAATAACAAAATTTATCTGGAAGAACATATGAAGAGAATTAATGGGGGAAAAATGCAAAGGAAGGTGGCCTTGCTGCACCAGATCTAAAACTGTATTATAAAGCAGAATCATCCAAACTATTTGATAGTGACTAAGAAATAGAGTAGGGGATCAGTGGGATAAGTTAGGTACAGACGACATAGCAGTAAATGATGACAGTAACCTGCTGATGATAAACCTAAAACTGCAGCTTCCAAAATAAGAACTCACTATTTGATAAAAAGTGCTGAGAAAACTGGAAAACAGTATGGCAGAAATTAGGCAAAAACCAACACCTCACACCCTCTACCAAGATAAGGTTGAAATGTGTACATGATTTAGAAATAAAGGATGATACCATAAGCAAATTAGGAGAACAAGGAATAGTTTACTTGTTAGATCTACGGAGAAGGGAATAATTTATGACCAAACAAGAGATAGAAAACATTATGAAATGCAAAATGGATAATTTTGATTAAGTTAAAAAGGTTGTGCACAAACAAAGCACAAACAAGATTAGAAGGGAAGCAGAAAGCTGGGAAACAATTTTTACAGCCAGTATCTCTAATAAAGGCTTCATTTTTAAAATATACAGAGAACTGAGTCAAATTTATAAGAATGCAAGTCATTCTCCAATTGACAAATGGTCAAAGGATTATGAACAGGCAGTATTGTGATGCAGAAATTAGAGCTATTTTTAGTCATGTGAAAAAAACGCTCTAAATCACTGCTAATTAGGGAAATGCAGATTAAAACATCACTGAGATACCACATCACACCTATCAAATTGGCCAATATAACAAAACAGGAAAAGAATAGATGTTGGAAAAGTGAATTTTGAAAACTAAAAATGAGTTTAATGGGGAGGGGGAGAAGAGGAAAAATAAATAACAGCCCATTCTGGTTTTATTAAAGAACCTTTTGTAACAGTTACATTGTTATCTGCCTCAGAGAGTGGTTTTGAGGAAAGGCTCAGCCAACCTTCTGTTGTTAAGAGAAACAAGTTAAGTGCAATTGTTATGATGTCACTACTTCGAGAATTTGTGATTTCACTGATGTGGACAGATGACCCCACGATAATGATGGGAGTGCTTGGGTGCCTGTGCTTGGACCCCAGTCCTAAAATCACTTGTCTCTAAAAATCACATTTCTCCCTAGCCTCAAAATACAGGCAGTTTCTCCCCAGTCCAAGGACAGCCTACCCTAGATCTTTCTTCCTGATACAGTAGCCAGCTTTACAATAGAATTTATTAGTTTGAACCAACTGTGTACTGGGAACTGGCTGTGTACTGGGTCACAACGACATTTACTACTCATTGATCAATCATATGTATCCTAGATTTAGATATACGTATATTCCCTTACGTTTATCTTGTCTAACAAGACATTGATGAGAGCAGCCTGGGTATTTCTCAGTCAGCTCTGACCGTTAGGGGACTTAATGTCATTTCAGGGCTCCTCAGCCATCACCATCTTGAGTACAGGCGGAAGTGCCCTTTCTCAAGAAAGCTGAATAAATATCTTTCTTTTTCACTCTAATTTTATTAAGGGGGTCATCCCACACACCACCAAGATGTGACCTTGGGCAGGTCGTTTACCGCCCACAGCCTCAGACCCATCTATAAAAAGAAGAGGTTGAATGATGGACGCTCAAGTCCCTTACATCTCTAGCTCTGTGACAAAAGAAAATACAGCCATTTTCTGAAGTCTTATGATAAGCAAATATAGAAATGAGAAAACAGATCTGATACAACTGCCATTCCCTTCAACATCTGCAGCACCAGGTGGCTCCCATGTCTCTTTCCAACTTTACTTCCTATGATTCTCCTCCTCTGCATGCTCTGTTCCACTTAAATGGAAATACTAGCTCTTCTCTCAGCATTAAGTTCAATGGCAAGGCAGCATGGTACAATGAAGCGATGAACTCAGAATAACAGGTCCTGAAATTAAATCCCAACTTTGCCATTTATTACTTTTGACAATTGTTCAGAAAATTGACGCTGACTGTAATATGGACTGTGCTACAACCTCCTAGTCAGCCTGACAATGTCAAAATTCCAGTAATGTCCTTACATTCCTACCCTTAAGATAGAGATTAAGTTGAGGTGAATCAAGACTTTTAAGTCCTGTCCTGAGATCTTGCCTTGTAGGGATCAAGGTGGATCTAGGCCTTTGATGTCCTAGCCCCCTTCCATTGGAATTCATGTCATGGAAGGTAAAACAGCCGGAATGAAGTGATTCTCCTTGCCCAGAAGGCCAGGGCAGGTGGGATCTCACGATCAGGCCTTGCTACCTCATGCTGCCTCCTCCCCCTTATGTCCTAACAATATAAAAGACTTTTTCATGGGCCTCTAGTTTGAGAAATCCACTGGACATCCCCCAGGGTAGCAGATTTGCTACCCAGTTATCTCAATTAAAGAAGCTTTACTCCTCAATGCATGGCTTTTGAGTTATTTCAGGACTTGACACTTTGAATAAGCCATTTCATCTCGTGGATCCCCAGTTTCCTTGACTATAAAATGGTGTAATGTTAATAAGATCTTCCTCACCCATTAATAGGCCTAAGTGCCCAGCTGGGGTCCTGAATCACACAGAGCCCATGGGGGAAGAATTTGCTTAAAGAGAAGCTTGCTTGTAGCAAGGCTTTCTCACCAATTGATACTAACCTAATTAGGCACTGAGTCATGAGGGTTAAGATGCCTTCTGGCTCAGAGAAGTGTATAAATATTCTGAATTGGTATTTTGCTTTTGGGATTTGCTTATGAGGACCGTTTGATTCCCTGGTCACTCTGAGTAGCCACATGTTCAGACCCCCGACTACTCAGAAGTAAAGGCTCTCGATCCAGTGGTCTAAGTAAAATGTATAGCAGTACTGCTTTGATTCAAGCAGAGTCCTATCTGTTGGTCTTTGTGCTAATTTTTCTGCCTGTATTTTCTCTGATGTTCGGGGTGCTGACTTTTCCCCTGAACTAGTGAATATAATTTAAAAAGATTGTTGACCCCTTAAAAATTGCTTTCCTTTCAGAAAAGCAGACTCAAGAACCTGTGCTAGCAGACCTCCTGGGGGTTTCAGGGCACTTGCTGCTACAAATGGGGGTGGGGGCTGACCTAGATGAGCTTCTAAGGTCTCTTCCTGCTCCTGATGGAAGACTGTCTGATCTCCCACCTCCATGCCTTACATAGAGATGGCTAGAAGGCACTCCCTCCTCACTGCCTCTTAGAATTCTTAGCTTCCTTCCAAACCCAGCTGGAGGGACACCTCAGCCCCAGCCTTTCTTAATCACTCCAGTGGTTACTAAACTTTCTTTGAAATTACTGTATTCATTTGTGCATATGTTTTCTCTCCCAATAGAATAAAATTCCCTTGAGAGCAGGGATTCTGTATCCCCAATGCCTACCCCTGTCCAGCTCAAATGGTTATTGAATTGAATTGACCAGTGGGAAGATTGGACTAAAGGCTCCTAAAAGTTCCATTGTGCATAAACTGCAGAACAGTCCCAAGAGTAAGGTTGGCTTTCCCATTTTCCTTTCCTTTGGGTGGCTCAGTAAAAGGCAAGGGTGTCCCTATTACTCTCGTTTTCTTAATGACCACTGCTCTGCTCCCAACAAAAGAAAAAAAAATGCCATTAGGGACCTGTTAGTTAAGGCCTGCTCTCTGGAGGTAAAGATGCTCTTATCTGTCAACATTCTATTTCTTACCCCTGAGGGTCACAGAGGCCACAGGTCACATTCTCGGGAAGGGAAGAGTCCTCCAATTCCTTTCAACAGATAAGTGTATTAAGCAACTCTTATGTACAAAATGCTGTGCTGAGGCTAAGGACCAAAATCATCTCTGAGCTCCAGAGTTCACATTCTACCTGCACAGATAAAGCAGCACAGAGTAATTCAAGGAAAAGGAGAAATAGAGCCAATCAGGGGAGGCTTCTTTGAAGAGGTGACATCAGTGCTGAGCCTTGAAGGAAAAAAACTGTCTAAGAGGCAAAAGGAACATGGAGAACAGCTTGTGTGAAAGGAAGAGTAAAAAGTTGTACATAGGTACTTTTAAATGAAGCTGGAAAAGTGGGGGAGAGGGGTTCTTGTGCAGGCCAAGCTAAGGAATACATCACTGGCCCTCTAGGCAACAGGGACCATTGAAGGTTTGGAAGAACTACCATCAGAGAAGGTGCTGGGCGAGCTGATGATCGGCTCTTTAACCCGGGAAAGCTGGTCTGGGGAGTGAGGCAGGACCAGGGATCAGCAGAAAGGACGGATGGAAAAAGAAAAGACATTAGTAAATTCCATTGTTAAACCTGGTCAGAATTCTGCAATAATAAAAGCTCCTTTGGATGGTGCTTAATATGCATGAGCTCATGTGTTCTCCTCAACAATCCTGGGAGGGAAATGCCACAGCCATTGTCACTTCACTGTACTAATGACACCACGGAGAATGACATACTAAATGATTTGCTCCAGAGTCACAGGATGCCACTGCAGGATTGAATCCCCAGACTTCTGGCCACAAGCCCTCCTGATGTGACACTCTAGCTGCTGTCACAATCATCATCGAGGCAAAAGATAATCAGAGCCTCAAGCAAGGTGGTGGCCATGCAAAGGAAGAGAAAGGGATGGATGGATGCATGGAGAAAGAGAGAGAGAGAGAGAGAGAGAGAGAGAAAGAGAGAGAGAGAGAGAGAGAGAGAGAGAGAGAGAGAGAGAGAGAGATGGATACATGAGACACTGAGAAAGAGCAGAGAAGAGAGGGAGAGAGATGAAAAAACAGAATGAGAGAGACTGAGAGATGGAGAGAATGGGAAGGAGAGAAAGACAGAGAGAGATGGGGAGAAAGACAAAGACAGACAGAAAGAGAGATAGATAGAGATGATATAGATGAGATATATGGATGGATGGATACATGAGATAGGTAGATAGATATAGATAGGCAAGATATATTATATTGATTAGACTAGATAGATATAGATAATAGATAAGACAGATAGATAGAAGTGAGATATAGATGATGCGTGAGATCACTATACGGATGAAACAGACAGGTAGATAGATAGATGGCAAGATGAGGTGGATCATTTAAAGGGTTTTACCATGTGCCAGACTTTGTGCTAAAGGCTGGGAATGTAAATACAAGCCAGACAGTCCCTGCACTCAAAGCTCAAAGCTGATGGGGAAGCGTCTTATCTGCAGCCACTCACTCCCAGCCAGGCCGGCCTCTCCACCCCTCCAGCACAGGCTCTTCCTGCACAAGGGGACAACAGATAATTCATTAAGAGCAAATATCAGTAAAATCCATCTGTGATTATTCACTGCAAGGGGAATTTAAAATCAGGTCATTTGAATAAGTGAAAAAGCTTTATGAAGCACATCTTGTGTGCCAAGCACCGTGCTAATCAGAGACAGTAGCTCACATTCTAAGCAAGGAGCTCACACACAAGAGAATTCAATGCAGGGCAAGAACTGCAGGCCCTTGGGTTGCAAATATTTTTCACTCACACAGACCTTTTTGCTTCCCAGTGATGATATTTAGTATCATTTTTGGACTTTAATAAGGGCCAGAGCTTGAATTAATCAATCAGAAGAAGAGCCTGGACCTAACAGTCTCTTTGTTCTCTGAAGTAAACTCAGAGAATACCTCTTCTTATGCCAAGGATAGATGAGGCTGACTTTGCACACTTTATGAGACCCTTAATCCAGGACACTATCTTGAATAATGAGACTTTTTCCATATCTTAATATTTTGTGGACATATATTATGTTATGGCATGTTAATGGTAAAGAAAACACAGATATCCTGGGTCGTAATTTCAATCCAAATTTTGTCAACTCTGTTATCTTATTGTATTTACAACCTATTCAGTTAAGAAAATTCCTTTCTCATGGAATAGTTAAACACATATAGAGGCCACAAATCTGAGGGACACAGACACCCTTGGATTGTCCTAAAACAGACTTAAGCTTGGTCATTCTTGTATTGGTCAGTCAGAGATTTCCTTCTGTCTTCACAGTCATGTAACCACTATGTTTAAGGGAATAAACAGTATGCGTTTAGCCTGTTTGCCTTTTTTAACCAAACTTTCAGGTCAAGTCAGTCACAGTTTTGTTCCTAATGAAAGGAATGTAAAATCCAGAAAGAGAAGTCCTGTTACAAAAAGGGGTTACAATCCTGATTTTTGAGGCCACCATCTTGGGCCTCCACAGAGACCCGTCATGGCCTGGGCTGTAGCAGGAGAACACAAGTTCTGAAAAGGCCAAGTAAGGGATCTGTTTCTGTAGGGCAGGCCCGGAGGGTCTTCACCACGGTAAACACAAGGTGATAAATAACCAGCCCCCAGAGTCATGGCAGAGGTAAGTAAGCACTCTGCAACCCTTGGAGTCCGCTAGAAATCTGAGTGATTGCCATTATTACGGTCCACAACCCCTCTAAATTTAACGGATTTTCTTTGTAATTTGCTGCAGTCAAAAAAAAAAATGCTTTGCTTGGTGGGAGGCCTTCTGCCTTCTGGTCACTGTGACAGCACAAAGACAGGCTGACGGGTCAGGGAGGCTTTAGTCAAGGTCAAAGCCATGGAGAGCCTGGTCACCACCCCATTCTGAGAGGCACTGGGTTTCGCTGGGCCTCATGTTCCTTCTCTGTAGAGTCAGTGCTTGGTGTGAAGCCGCTGAAGACCGCAGGCTTTGAGGACCTGGGTGGGAATCCATACAAGACTGTTGGTGTTATAGCTAGCTTATCCCTTGCTTTTCCCCTGGTGCCTAAGGAGCACAGCACCTGCACACCACAGGCACAAAATGTTGACAGATTTATTAACAGGCACAGATCAGGGGCCTTACTTAGCCCTGCCCAGACCCCTCTGGCATGGGGCACAGCCCACAGACCCTTCTCAGAACAATGCTGCCTGCTCTCCTAACTCAAAGCAAAGCCACATGTTTTAGGAGTTAGCGACAATAAGACTTGCTTTTCCATCCACATTCATGACCTGGGGCATCGTATGTTATAATGATGACACAGTGCTTGGAGCACGTCTCAGTTTGCAAAGCACTTCTTACATGCTAGCACTTTGGATTCTCACAACTGCCCCCACCCCTGAAGCAGGTGCATATTATCTCCATTTCACAGATGAAGAAAGGGCGGAGGTGGGTGACCTGCCTAGGTCACACACCAGGTGTCTGGGGCGGGATTCCACTGTCAAAGGCACCAGACCAGCCCCTACTTTGTGAGTGCTTTCAGCGCTAAGGATGATGGTTACTGCATACATTAAAGATACAGCACATAATGAAAGGCTCTTAATGACTCCTATGGTCACGTGACCAGCTACCAAGCGTCAGTTTCCCCATCCGCAGAATGGGTCATCGCCCAGATCAGCACGCTTCTCTCCTCCCTGGCAACTCAAGCACCCTTGCCCCGCCCCGCCCCGCCCCCCCAGGACTTTCCCCGCGGGCGTTGCTGGGAGATAAAGGGGCGTGGCCAGGAGGACAAAACCCGGCTGGGCGCCAGCGAGGGCGCAGTCACGTGAGGAGCGCTGGGCGGGGCGGGGCCACAAGTGCTCACCTCCCAATTTCCCCGCCCCTCCCCTTCCATTTCCCCTCCCCGACTCTGCCCCCTCGCTGAAGCCCCGCCCTCCCTTCCTCCTCCCCCCCCCCCTCCTCCTCCTCCTCTCCGCCCCGCGCTCCCTCCCCTTTCCCTCGGCCTCGCTCCGCCCCAGATAGGCCCCGCCCCCTCCATCTCAGCACCGCCCCTCCCTCTCTCCGGAGACCTACCGTCCTGGGTCCTGCCCCCTCCATCTCCCCACCCCCTCTCCTTCAGCCCCACCCTCCCGGCCTGGGCCCCGCCCCCTCGGTCTCGCCCCCTCGGTCTGAGCTCCGCCCCCCAGATCGTCGGCCGCGGCCCCGCCTCCTCAGTGGTTCAGCCTTCCGACACAACATGGCAGCGGCAGCGGCGAAGGCCGGCCTGGCAGGGTTGAGGCGGGCGGCCTCGGTGATGTGCCTGGGCACTCGGCGGCCTCCCCTCCGGGAGCTCTCGGCTCCGGCCCGGCTGTACCACAAGAAGGTAGGGCCGCGGAGCGCCTGGGCCGGGGAGGCGGGGACGTTGGAGACCCTGGGTGACGCCGTTAGAAAGAAGCGGCCACTGCGCCTGCGCGTGCGCCCCTCCCCCTGCGTGCGCGTGCGCGTCGTCCGCGTGTCCGCCGAGCAGGCCGAGTCCTAGGAGGGGCCATCTCCTAGGACGCCGCCGGGTCAAGTAGAGGAAACGGGCATTTAATAAGCTCCTATGTATGCCAGGCCCTGGGCGAGGGGCAGCTTTGGGCCTGATGTCGGGTAAACTGGGGTGGGGACCGAGGCCGGGGGGAACTCCCGGGTGAGGAAGCCCCTCCGCCAGTGCCCTCTTCCGTGAAAGCCCGGAGGTCGGCGGGAAGCCCGCCCGAGGTCAGCAGCCTTCCCCAAGACCCGCCCCTGAGAACGGGGAAGAAAAAGCGGGCCCCCTGCTGTGGCAGGGGAGGCCGGGGTCCTTCCCCCCACCTTTCTGACGGTGGAGGAAACTGAGGTTCAGAGAAGCCCCCTCTTGGAGCTGGCAGAAACGTGGGCGCCTAGTTTATGCTCAGAGCCACGGAGAGCCCCGAAGAGCTTTAAAAAAATAGGGGTGATATTATTGTGCACCGTGTGACAAATTAAAACGCCTAAGTTTTTAAAGTATTCGTTTAATTATAATCTCATGTCATCCTAACATACTTTTTACAAAAGAAAATAACTTTCCCAAAACAAAAGAAATTAGGCAGAAAAGTGGCCTTGTTTTACACGTACTTGCCCATCTCTTTAATGTCCAGTTGAGTCCAAGTCTGTTGCAAAGTGTTAAAATATATGAAGAAAACCTGACCTAAGGGGCGTAAGTGGTTGTATTTTAGAGCACCTTGGTGCTGTTACAGAACCCGTAAGAAGGAATTGTAAGACCTTTAGGGAGACCTGCTGACCTCCATCAGCCCCCACATGATACCCTGGAGGAAACAGAGACCTGGAGAGCTAAAGTCACTTGATGAGTGGGCCCCACTCCCACTCCCACTCCCAGTAAACGTCGGGAGTGGAATTTGAACTTGGGGTCTTTCCGACCCCGAATCCACCATTACACCCGCTGCCTGCCCTTGGGATAGCTGATATCCACACTAGAGGGCACCTCAGAGAACATCTACCCATCCCCTCATTTTACAAAAGAGGAAACGGGGCGGAGAGGACACAAGGTCTTCCATGAAGTAAATGTCAGAGCTGGACTTAACCTCTTCCCTCCAGTTAAATCAGAATGCTTTACTGTGTCATTTGAGGGTCTAGAGTTATACACATTAAACAGAAAATACTTCAAATACCTTGTGGTTTCATCACAGCACAAGTTCTCCTTTTCCCAGTGCCAGATGACAGTCCTTTCATGCTTTAATAAACAGTCTTTGACAGGTAAAGGTCGTGGTAACTTTTGTCCAAGCTAGTGGTGAGTTTCTGTGCCCAGAACATGGTGCACAGTTGGCTCTTAATGTTGACTTGCACTTAGTTAGGTTGACCTTTAGACAATAGGCTCCTTCTCCAAGCCTTTCCACTATGCAGGACCTGCTGGCATAACCAACAAGGGCCCAGGGTCACCCTGGGCCATGAAAAGGAGCTGCCTAAAGGAATTATTACAGTTCTGCTTTATAAAGTACTTTGCTATGAGGTCAGCAGTACCAGGATTATTATCCCCATTTTACAGATGAGAAACCTGGTATCTAGAAACAGGAATTGGCTTGGGGTGGAAGTCGATGGAGGCCCAAGACCCAGCAGTCACAGTCTCCAGGCTCAGAGGCAGGATTTGACCCAGGCTTCTCCATTCTGAATCCAGGGCTCCTTTCCACTGTATCAGCAGGAAGGATTCTGAGCAGATCATCCCTAAGTACCCTCCTGGTCTAGATGAGCCAGCACTGCCTCCCAACAGGCCAGTTTGGCCTTAAAGCAGAAAGCTCTGCTGCAGCTGGTGATGAGTCCTGCTGAATCAATCTGTAGCCTCCAGGGAAGTCAGACTGTCAGGAAGCCGGGACTCAGATTGGGAAGGGGACTTGCTGTCAGCTTGGATCTCCTCACTTCCCACTTCGTCCTTCCATTTCAGGCCCACCAGTCTCTGGTATGTTGGTGCTGGGGGGCTGGGGAAACCTCCAGGTGAGAAGCCAGGAAAACAGGGACAGGTCACAACCCCCCCCCCCCAGTACTCACTGATCAGCCCCTGGGCAGGCAGGGCAAGCCAATCACTTCCTCAGTGAAATCACATCCTCCTTTACAGGAGATTGTCAGGAAGGCCCAGCAACTTTTGCATGGAGGGTGCTGTTCCTCTTTGGGCCCTGCCTTAAGGTCATTTTGTTTTTTTCTTAAGAAAACAAACGGTGTGCCTGTGAAACCATAGTGTCAGATATTAGGGTGGGCTCAGATGAGCCCTAAGGCCCCTTCTAGCTCTCAGGTTCCCGTGAGTGATACGGAGCATTGATACAGCATGTTCAAGCTGGCGAAGCTTTTGACTGCTCTCATCTGCTTTGACCCTCACAAGAACATCTGATCCACTGATGTCCAGTCCCCAGATGTGTTGGAGATATTGTGACCGAGTCCACTCCTCAGCCACATGATATATGTCATGACCTATTCCAAACAAGGCCTGGAAGTCTGCTTAGCAGGCTCGTTGGAGTCTTTGCTGGCAGATGGTAAAGCAACCTCAAGCCTGCCTCAGAAGAAGCAGGGCATCTGTGACTGGGTTTTCCTGTTTTTCCTGAATCTGGGGATTCATTCCCCTACCCCTAAGATGGTTTTTGTTGCCCTGGAGCTGGCTCAGCAGCCAGAGTCTGCGATAAGGAAGTAAGTCCCTCTTGCTCTGGGCTGTGACACAGAAAATGGTAGGGAGTCTGACATTGTAAGTAACCTGTGCAGGGTAGGCCAGAGATATTAAAGCAAATTCCACCTTTAGTCTTACAATGCACCTCCTTGCTGGGGTCTTCTCTTTGGAAAGAACCACCAGGACCAGACAGCTCCGTAACAAAGCTCTGTGTTCTCAAGGTAGCGGGTTTGCCCTCGGGGAGCAGCCAGAAGTTGTTCTGAGGTGTCTTGGGGACATGAAGATTCACCTGGCCAGAAGATGGGGTTGTGACAGACAACTGAGGAGGAAATGATTTTTTCCCCATGTGCCTCCTGACCTGGAGGTTCCCAGAGCATCCTGGCCAGGCCCACCTGCCAGGCCCCGCTGTGCCGCAGTTACCTGGGGGCCAGGCTTCAGCAGACAGCAGGCACAGGGCCCAGCTAGGGGGCTGTGTACTTGTTTAGGGGGTTAGGATTCTGTGGTTGCACCTCGTGGGCCTCTCTTGGGACCCGTGCAGGTAAGGGTGGGGGGACCCTTCTGGGAGTCCCTGCATGTGCCCTCACCTCCCAGGTGCATTGGGGAAGACTTTGGCCAACTTCTGCTTCTGATCAGAATCACCTGAGATGATAATTGCTCTTTGTACGTCAGGGGACCCATGATGTCATCAGCACCTCCTGATCCCTGTGATTCGCATGCCTTTATTTCCTTCATTCTTCACCGGGGGGATCTGTTCAGCGCGCTCACCAGCTTCTGTGGCTTCTAGTGCCAGACATTCTGTACCATTGCCCCAAGCCCTGCATACAGGGCACCCATGAGAGATGGACAGCCCTAGGGGTAGGCCTTGGGCCAGGGTGTCAGAGGACCCACAGCACCCCATAGAAATACAATCAGATAATATCCCACTTTACAATGAAGGCATTTTGTGGCCACGGACCATTCCTGTTTGAGTTAGACTCCACTGCTTTAGGCAGATCTCTAAGAGTGGCAAATAAGGTGCCAACCCACATTGGTAGAGGGAGTTCCCTAGACCAGTGAAGTTGAATTTCCAATCCCCATCCCTCTGGTGACCAGCGAATCAGATAAAAGTGGTGGTGCTGCCTTTGGGTTGTGGGGGCATCAGAAGATACTGAGAATCACATGGGTCTTTGTGCCCCAAGTAAGGCAGTAGCCAGCGGAGGGACTGAAGCCCATCAGTCTTGATGAAACCAGAGACTAAAAAGTGGCTGCTCAGTTTGAGGGGGGGAGGTAATCTCTCATGGAGAGTTGGCTTCATGTTATGGTCCCAAGTTAACAAGCAGCCGCATTTCACAGAGGCCTTGGATCCCTCTCCTCCCGTATGGGAAGGAAATTCTTCGTTAGAGCTAGAAAATTTATTATTTTACAATTTTCTCATTTCAGGTGGTTGACCATTATGAGAATCCCAGAAATGTAGGATCCCTTGACAAGAAATCCAAAAACGTTGGCACTGGATTGGTGGGGGCTCCAGCTTGTGGAGATGTTATGAAATTACAGGTACGAGTGGGTTTCGTCTTTCTGAAAAGTCACAGTGACTTGACACCATTCCTCCTCTCTTTTTTTTTCTTTTAATAAGTTTATTATACTGGTAAACCAGAGAAATGCTATAGTTTCAGTGTATCTGGATTTTAGCAAAGCATTTACCATGCTTTATTTTTTGGTCGAGAGAGATAACACGTATTTGGACAAGGTAGTCCAGTTAGGAAGATTCAGAAACATGTGAAAGATGGGACTTTGCTAGTCATAATTGCCTAATTAGTCAGTGGCTGTTTATAGAGAAGGGTCTTAAGTTTAATGCTCCAGGATTCTCTCCTTGATCCTGTTATGTTCAACATTTTTCTCAGTGCCTTAGTTGAAATTTTAGATGGTATGTTTATCAGATTTTTTTCTTAAATATTCCTTCTCTCTCTTATCAACTAGAATTCTGTTTCCACTTAATTCATGAACTCATAAGTTCATTAGCAGAGTGTAAGGTATGACCCGAATTGGGGGAGGGTAGTGTTGAACAAGATGACCCCTAAAGCTAGGATCCTATGAACCTAATTTTAATTATTAGATACATTAACACAGTTGGTATTTTTGTTGGAATAAATCCTAATTTAGCCACCTTGGGGGAGGATGCACTCTTCAGAGTTGTGACATCCCTTTGTGGCTGGTGACCTCAGCCTGGGCTCTTATTGACCTTAGAGAACCCTGTCTCACTTGGTTGTTTTTGAGTTTGGCTTGGTCAACAATTGCCTCATCGTGGTGGGGAGGGAGGCGGCTTATCTGCCTGCCAGAGGTTTTCAGTCTTATCTTGGAGTACAGAAATAAGTTGGCAGGACACAAGAAAAAACCATAACCCGAAATTGGAACCATAGCTAACTACTGCAGTCTCCCAGCGTTGAGGAGACTGTTCTGGTAGGGGTTAGAGAGTGGATCAGCAATGGTCTGCACAAATCCTTCTCAGGCCAGCCTGGTGTTGACCGACGCCTTCTCACACACAACTTTGGAATGAAATTGAGTTTATCATTAAGTTCCTAAAATGGGGTAGAAGGCAGATGAGCACACCCAGATGGGCCCTAGGGACCCCCAGTCACCCCAGGATACAGACCCTGAGATGTGGTACAAGGAGCCCAGACCAGTTTTATTTTTCTAGATCCAAGTGGATGAAAAAGGGAAGATTGTAGATGCCCGATTCAAGACATTTGGCTGTGGCTCGGCCATCGCTTCGAGCTCCCTGGCCACAGAGTGGGTTAAAGGAAAAACGGTAAGGCCGGTGACAGACTCCCTATAATGAGCTCTTCTTCCCACAGGCTCTGCTCTCATTGGGAATTTTTGTCAGAAGTTTTAATTTGTTTTTGGGGGTGGGGGGTGGGGGGACTATTGCATTTGGCCTTTGACATTTTTCTTGTTTCACATCTATTTAACATACTTGCCATACCAGTCAGCAGTCTGGCATCTCTTCTAAAGAAGGCAGCAACTGGTCCCAGGCCCTGGCACGTGCACCATAGCTTGCCATCAGTCTGGGGCAAAAGCCAGAGTCTCTGCCTTCAGAAGCTCTTGGATCCTCTCAGAGGCGAGGGAAGAATCAGAGATGTCCCAGTCATTGTTGAGACCCGGCCTGACGCCAGGCAGACTCCTGACTTTATCAAGCTGCAGTACCTGACCAGCATGGGTCTGATTTGGGACCCCACCCCCTGAGTGTTGTATAATAGGGGAGTGGCAATCACTCTGCTTGGAGAATTTTAAGTTCCTCCTGAAGAATTAGGAGGCATTGTATTTTACTAAAATTAGATTGGAAATCTTGGTGACGATTCCTAACCTTGGTTTTTCCTAAATTCACAAATTTGTGTGTGTATATATGTATACGTATGCATGTACACAATACATTCTGACGTCTGGTTTTGGCCAATGCTCACAGTGCCTGGTTCTTAATAAACGCTGTTAGCGTGTCTTGCTCCGTATGAGGGTCAGCATGGTAGAGCGGGAAATCCACCTACCTGACTTTTGTTATCATTTCTTCTTTCGGGTCTCAGTTTCCCTTATGTAAAATCTAAATTGGAGGCTGATCTTTAAGAGTAGGTGGCTAGGTGGCACCAGAGTGCACAGAGCTCTAGGCCTGGAGTCAGCATGACTCATCTTCCTGAGGTCAAATCTGGCCTCAGACACTTCCTAGCTGTGTGCAAGTCACTTCACCCTGTTTGCCTCAGTTTTCTCATCTATAAAATGAGCTGGAGAAGGAAATGGCAAACCACTCCAGGATCTCTGCCAAGGGAACCCCACAGTGGGGCCAGTTAAGATGACTGAACAATCATAGATCTCAAAGAGTGCTCTCAGTTCTCATCTTTGGCTCTTTATATAAAATGCTGAATTTAAAGAGATCCATATTCATCTAATTTCCTTCCACGGTACTTGGAATTGCTGACCAAAAAGAGCTTTTGCTTATTTGAAAACCCTAGCAGAGAGTGTGAAAGAGACAGACTAGGAACACTTAACATGGATTAATTGTACCTTGCCCTTCATAGTCCTTTGGGACTGTCCTGGTTTGTTTGTTTTTTTGGTACTAAGCAAAAACCTCACAACTTCATTATAGAGAGTAATGCTGGGGTTGGGAGAAGGGGGTAGAAATGAAGCTGATTTGGAAACAAATTGTGTCCATTAAAAAATGAGGCCTGCGTAGGAGCTTGGTCCTTTTTTTTTCATTTTTCACATGGTCTGTAAGAGAAGACGAGTCCTTCACCACATCTGATGCTCATGCCTTTTCATTTACAACTCTCAGGTGGAAGAGGCCTTAACCATCAAAAATACCGATATTGCCAAGGAGTTGTGCCTCCCTCCAGTTAAGCTGCACTGCTCCAGTAAGTCATGGCTCGGCAGAAATGCCGCTGACCTTGTGTCTTGTGTGACATCTGATGACATGGCCTCCACATGTAGCCAGAAGGGAGAGGGGACAGAGAGGCCTTGGTTGGGAGTTTGAGTCACGGTGTCTGATGGCTGTCAGGGTTGGGGAGAGGGGGTTGAGAGGTGGACCCAGCAGCTCCTACTGCCTGTCTCCATTGAAGGGGAAACTCAGAAGCTGTGAGCGGTCCCAGGTCTCCACAGCCTACTCTGCCTGGTGAGATCACAGTTTTCCAGCAGTGTGTCTATCTCAGCTCTGTGGGCTGTTTTTTTTAAACAAGATTTACAGGTCAGCTTTTGTGCTTTGATCCCATGTCCTGTTTCTCATCACTTTTTGCCCAGATACCCTTTGGGTTGTTGGCCTCCATGTTTGGGAGTTCAGCCATGTTCGTGTCTCATTCCCATACACGGCTTCTCCCTTGGAGGAGACCTTTTTTTAGTCAGGTCTACGTGACTTTCCAGTTCACCCCTGGTAGTAAATCACTGCTTCTTCCATCCTCCCTCCTCTCAAAGTTCTGGGAGTGAGCGAGGCCCATGCTGCTGTTCAGCTGGACACTGAGGTTCTAGTTTCCACCTTAGTAAGAGTGGAAAGGGCCCATGAGAAAGGAAAGGCAGTGTCTGGGCCTTGAAAAAGGAAGACCTTTTGTTGAGACCAGAGAGCATTAAAGCTGCCAACCTCAGGGCAGTGTCCTTTTGTTTACCATTCTTTCTGTTAACTGTTCCCCTCTGGACTGATGCTGACTGTGGCTTTTGGGCGACTGACTTAGGATCTATTAACTCCCTTAGGCTTGAATGCTGTGTCACAGAGACCTTTCCAAAACCCAGCCCAGGGCTTCTTGCCCCATCACAAGGGATTTCAGAAGGCACCTGATCCAGCTCAAAGGGGAGTGGGAGGCCTCTCTCTAGCCCCATCTTCTGGAGGCCTTTACATTCTGGGCCCCCTGCCTCCCTCTTCGGGCCATCCTGGGCCCTCGCTTCAAGTTCTGGGTTGAGGCACGCAAAGGACCTGCCCTCCATTTTGCACCTACATTTTAAGTACAGGGACTGTTGAGCCATAGCGGGGTACTCCACAAGAGTTTGAAGAGTCCATGTGTGAAGGGGGGCTGGGCTAGGCCTGCTTGGGCTCAGAGGAAGAACAAGGAACCGTAGATGAAGGGACAGAAGCAGATTCGAGGTCACGAGAAAGAGACACTGGGAACAGTTAGGGTCCTCCAGGCATGGAGCAGACTGACTCCATCATGAGGTGGGATGCTCTGATGGGCCATCAACAAGGACATAAATCAGTGTAGACAGATTGGGAAGGGCTCCTAGGGGCCTCTGGAAGCAGGGCACCAGCAGTAGAGGAATCCAGAAAGGCTGCCTCGTGTAGGTGGTGGTTAAGCCGCATCCTGTAGTAAGAGAGGGACTCTGAGGGAGCACAGCTCCCCCAGCTCAGGCCCAGGCCCTGTGGAGGGAGGAGGTGTGGGATGCAGTGATCTGCGCCAGGGGCAGAGAATGCCAGTGTGGCAGCATTGTATGGTGTGGAAGGAGGAGCAGCCAGCTGGCAAAGGCTTTTAAAGCTAAATAGAGCTTGTATTTGATCCTGGCGGCAGTAGGGAGCCATGGAATTAATGAAGTAGGGATCTGCTCCTACGGGAGATGGCTTTGGCAACTGTGTGGAGGCCAGACTGATTGCTTTTGTGTCGTCTGGCTGTGAAGTGGCAAGGACCCAGGAGAGAACATGGAAGGTTCCGAGGTCTCCCGA
Organism: Notamacropus eugenii; assembly: GCF_028372415.1. NCBI lineage: Eukaryota > Metazoa > Chordata > Mammalia > Diprotodontia > Macropodidae > Notamacropus > Notamacropus eugenii. Next base: position 23,473,434 of record NC_092875.1, on the reverse strand, counting down.
CAGAAGCCAAATGGTCACTTCATGGGGAGGTCCCAGAGAGAGCTCTCCTCAGCTGCAGGTCTGTCTGGGCCAGGTGTGAAAGTCTCCCGAGTCCAGACCTTCTTCCTTTGATATCCTGACATCTTCCCCCTGAGGGCCTTCAGGTGCCACAAGCTCAGCCCCCTTTTTATAGACCAGGAAGTGAGATCATCAGATTAGAGGTCAGAGTGAGGAATCAAAGGACATTCAGCTCTCTGTTCCTTTTCATGCTTGAAGAAGCTGCATCCCCCTAAAGGCTTCTCTCCTGCAGACTGAACAGATATCTCCCTTGGCCTCTCCTTTCTAAATGCCCTCTATGCCCTCTGCCCTATGAAGAATGGGGACTGAGCCCCAGGACTGCAGTAGCCTCTTGGAACTGGGCCCTCCTCTGGACCCTGCCTTGTAGGGCAATCTGAGATTGGGGTTGGGGGCTGCCATGCCCAGGTGGCTCAGGCTGAGCCCTAACTCCCCAGGGGTGGGGAATCTGCAGCCTTGAGACCACACGTGGCCCTCTAGGTCCTCCAGTGCGGCCCTCTGACTGAATCCAAACTTCACAGAACAAATCCTTTTCATAAAAGGATTTGTTCTATAAAACTTGGACTCAGAAGGCCACACCCAAGAACCTACAAGGCCTCCCCACCCCTGCAAGACCGTTAGATCTTCATTCGAACTATCTGGCCACATGTGCTCCCAAGTGAGTTTGTGAAATGATTCCTTAACCAGAGTTTATGACTTGATGTCTTTATCACGTTTTGTCCCAATTGGTTTCATCTTGTCAGTGTTTGGGGAGCCTGACTTTTTGTCCAGTGTATAAGCTTCCCCCCCTCCCCCGACTGTGTGTCTTCTGCAGACGTGATGGGTATGCTATCCAGAGTAAATGGGAAATATCAAAATGGTAAATAAAAATAGTGACCAGCATAGGGCCAAGGACAGAGCAGTCCTGAGGATACGTCACTGCTGGTCTCCATTCAAAGTGACTATTGGTGAGCTCTGATTGCCCCTAACAGACCACGCTCCATCGTCCAGCCCCTAGCTCTTCCCTTTGTCCACCCCGAGGCAGTACAAGAAGCTTGGCTCAAGGCTCAAGGCAGAGGTGCTAGCTTCATTCCCCAAGGCACCCTTCCTAAATGTTTATTGAGTGAATGAATGATTGAGGTGGACACTAATCATCAGAACAGTGAGTGGAAGTCTCAGAGCTGGGCCTGTGGCCTGAGGGAGATTGTATGAAACTGACCCAGACATTTGAAATTGGAAAGTCAAAAAAGTGAGACCCCCCCAACTGAGACAGGGCCAGCTGGGCAGTAACGAAGTGGTTGGCACCTCTTGGCTGTTGATTCATCACACTTGCTACCCTCTGGTGTTTTTATAGGGTCCAGAGTCTTGTATTAAGACAGATTTGCCCAGGTTTCTGATAGTTTCAAAATGTCAGCCTTCATCTCCTTTCCCTCCATCCTTCCTTTCCTTCCTACCCTCCCTCCTCCCTTCCCTCCTTTTCTCCCTTCCTTCCCTTCTCTCCTGCCTTCTTTCCTAGTGCTTGCTGAAGATGCCATCAAGGCTGCCCTGGCAGACTACAAACTGAAGCAGGACACTGCTAAGAAAGAGGAGGGCAAGCAAGAGGAGGAGAAGTGACTTCGGCTGCCCCTTCCCCTCCCAGTGCAATCGATCGCACCTTAGAGGATAGGAAGCTCTTACTCCCCAATAAAAGAGCCATGTGATAATCACGCACAATGTCCTGTTCTCATAGAAGCTCGCAGCTCCTGTTTTCTGTTTTGGGGTTTATTTCTGCCTCCCATCATTCCCCTCGAGGCCTGATGTTGCTGGAGATTGTGAATTGTGTGACCTGCATTACCTCATCTGTTCCCAAGGTGGAAACAAAAGATGGAACCTCAGAATAGCTCTCATCTGGAGGGGTGACTTTCATTTAGCACTTAATTGCACCTGAGTTGGGTTTGGGGAAAAGAGTTATTGTTACAGATTGCCTTGGTATAAATGTTGGAGAGAACTATTATTGTACATAAAGCAGATCTTCTATGTATATATACGTGTACACACATCTGCACATATATGAATAATAAAACTCCTGTGAGAACTCATCTGCCCTCAGTCAGCTCTGTCTCTTGGGTCATTCACTCCTACTCCCTACCCTCAAAGGTCCTGGCCACTTTGCTGCATTCACTGGCCAGGGACACACCTTGTATTCCCTGCCCTGGGTGGAAAGGTTGCTAGCATGCAGATAGGAGGCACTTAATAGATGTTTGATTCATCTAACGAAGTGGAAGATGCAATGGGATTGGTTTTTTTTCTTAGTGCGTGTCATTTTGAAATACACAAGACCCTTTCAGAACTCTGACACCTCACTCCAGATGCTACTGAACGCGGCCCAAACAGTCTCATAAGGTCATGGTGGTCTCTCTCCTCCTTCAAAAATTCCCCAGATATTTTCCTGAGCTTTCAGTCTTTTCAATCCAGGATCTCAGGAAGAAGGTTCACATATCCCCCTTAAAGACTTCAAGACTCCGTGGAGAAAGCCTCAGTTTGTAGGGGGAACTGCCCTTCCATGCAGCCTCCAGTAACCTTGGGTTTACTTTCATTTTTACTGATGGGTGGAGAAGTGTATTTAATGCAGCATCCTGCCCCAGGACCTTCTTTGGTGTCACTGGTGAGGAAGGAGACATCATTACTTGCTCTCTGGAAAAAATGAAATCTCACCCTGGTGCCTTCTTGGCTCTGCTGGTTTCTGCCCAGAGAATTCTGAAGGATCCCAAGTTGGATCCTTGTTTTAAACAGACCCATCTCTGACTCTTAGAGAAAAACTGAGCAAATGTACTTTAGGTTGTTGAATTCTTAGCGGTGCTGGAAGTGCTTTATCTCAAGAGCATCTACCAAGAGATGGGACATTCAGGCTGCAGGCTGCAGGTCCGAGTTTCTGGGAGACCATGCTCAGCACCATTCTATTTGGCCACTTGGGGGCATCCATCTATCAAGCAGGAGATGGGCTTCCGGGCCAAGGACATTTATTCCCACGCAGCCTTGAAATTGAGATTCATTTCTCCAAGGGAGAGGTCCGTTTAAAGATAAACTCTCTGAAACAGGGTGAGAGGTGAAAGGCTGAAACTTGGTGCCCTTGAAAGAACACGATGTGGAATCAAAGGATTGGAGATTCAAGGGCCAACTCTGCTAATATTATTAATATTAACGATAACTGATCTTTATATAGGACTTCACAGTTTAGATAGGAATTGATGTATGGGATCTCCTTTGAGTCTCACAACAACTCTAAGGAGGGTTCTCCAGGCATTCTCTACATCTTGTACCGATACAAATGGCAGGCTCACTGTGCTGCTGGAGAGTTTGGGATTAGCTCTGTCTATACATCCAGCAGGCCTCAAGTCTCCCAAGTCCAACAAACACTATTTTCTATCCATGCTGCCTTGCACATAGTGAATGCTTGATAAATAATTTTTTTAATTAGTCATTACAGAAATTCAACCGAATATAAGGTTAGGTATTAACATAGGGGAAGTTTTGCTAACAATTAGAGCTGTCCAGAAGTCATATAGACTGTCTCTGTAGGTGACAAGTTCCCCACCACTGGTCTTCAAGCAGAGGCCGAATGTCCATTTTCAGGGTCTGTTTTAGTTTTAGTGAAGAGTCCTTTCAGTTATGGGTTGGGTTGGATGACCAATATCCTTCCAACTCTGAAATCCTATGATTCTGTGGAATTTTGTAGGGTTCTCTGTTGAGTTCACTCCATGTTTCAGCTATGAAATCAAACTAGACAAGATTTTTCCTTGGCCAAGAAATCTCTGCGGACCATGAACTGTTTAGATTTCCAACACTTTTGAGATGATGTCAGATATCCCATGAGGGAGAGTGCTTGCTCTTAGTGAAAAATAAGGCCTATGAAACAATTATCCCCCCACTCCATCTGGGGACCCAGGGATTGCCCATTTTGGATGCTGGGGATGCAGGTCCAGGCACAGTGCCTGGCACATTTAATAAACACCATCCCATTGGGTTCTCACTACAAAGTAGCCAAGCTCTAGGGAAGGAGGGGAGGATCTTGCTTTGCTATGTCCATTTGAAAAGACTTTCAGTGCTATGCCCATCTCCAGCTTCTGGGTCAAAGCCTCTTCTTTTACTACCCCAATCACTGCCATCCTGTGGTGTGAACAGCCACTCTTCCCCCACCCCTGAGCCTCCACTCCTCTTAGAGACACCCCCACTCCATTTCAATAACCCCTCAGCTCCAGCATCCTGTCTATGCTCACACTGATCTGGCTTCTACTAAGTCAGTGACTAGTCTCTCCCTGACCCAGCTAGGGCTCCCAAGGGACCCCCCTACTCTTCAATACAAACTCTGAGATACCTCCTGACCCTGTTGACAGAAGGCTGGGAAGTTGGGGAGAGGAGGGGGGGGCAAATGGGTTGTACTTCCCTTTTCTAGGCAAGGAGAGAAGGGAAAGGGAGCCAGACACCATAAGTCAGCCAAGTGCAGTACATCAGAGTAAGCTAAGAGCTCAGAAGCCCTCTAGATCAACCCCCTGCTTTTACAGAGGAGGAAACCAACCCCAGATCTAGCCTCAGGCTCTGAGCTCCCAGAGTAGCAGCTAGAGTTAGCAACTTGGAAGGAAGAAAACCTGCATTCAAATCCTGAAGCTTGCTAGCTGGGTGACTCTGGGCAAGTCATTGCACTTCCGTGAGAGCCTAGTTTTCTTGGCTGTATTTCATCCTGGCTCTCTTAGCCATCTGGACCCTGCCTGAGATGCACGGCTATATTAAAGTGATCCGGGGCATCATTTGGGTCCTAGATCTGGGCCTGGAAGGGACTTAGAGGTCACCTTGCCCAACCTGCTCGTTTGTACAAAGGATTCTGAGGCCAGAGGAGCCAAGCGATACTCCAAGGACACAGGTAGTCAGAGTTGAGATTTGAACCCAGATCCTCTGACTCTAAATCCAGGGCTTTTTAATGCAGCTTAGAGGAAAATATTGACCAACAAAGAAAGGTCCTTCCCAGCTTTGTGGGGGAAAAAGAGCATTTGTCATTATATATCAGTATTGTGACCATCCTATACATGGTGATCGGAAGGAAGGGGAAGAGAAGATGCATTTATTACAGGCCTACTGTATTCCAGGCCCTGTCTATGACCTTACATGTACTATGGCTTTGACAGCCTCTCTCCCCTAAGATCATCCTGGCTGCCTCTCACAGGGCCTGAAATTCCACTCCTCAAGATTCATTCCTTTAGACAGTCAAGGCCTTTCAGTGTGCAAGATTTCTTAGGAAAAGATAAATCCCCTCAGGGGGCTTAGAAGCTTCAGCTAGAATTGCTGAGGATTTATTTCACTGAGCTGACCCAGAGCAAGGCCTATTGGGAATGAGAGCTAGCAGAACGTGACGCAGTGAAAAGGACACCGGGCTGGAGTTAGGAGAGCTGGCTTAGGGTTCCACCTCTCTTCTCCGTTGGCCTTCCAGGTTTAGGCAAACCAATCCCCTTCTCAAGGCCACGGCTTTCTACAGTGCAAAGGGAAGAGGTTAAATGACAAAATTATTTATATACCAATTAATTGTATTAATTATATTATTATATAATTATATTAACAAAATTAATGTAGTCAATTGTATTATATTAACCGATGTAATTAATTGCACCAATGCAATCAATTCTATTGTTTATATGAATGTGATTGATTGCATTAATGTGATCAATTGTATTAGTGTAATCAATTATGTTAATCAATGCAATTAATTGTATTGGTCAGTACAATAAATTAATATAATTATTACTATTAAGACGAATTTAGGACTAGAACCGGAAGATGTCTTAGACTAGCTGGTCCAGCTGCTTCCTTTTAGAGATAAGCTGAGCCCTAGAGAGAGGAAGTGACCTGTTGCCAGTCACATAGGTAGGCGCACAGGATTTGAATCCTGGACCCCTGGCCTCTGCTCACATTTTTGGTACCCTGTGGTCTGCCAGCTATGATTGTGTGAGTTTTGGACTTTACAAAACAGTTTCTCCTATGTTCTCTCCTTGATTCTGCAATATGGCTAATACGCAAACTATAATCTGTATTTTACAGAGAAGGAAACTGAGGCCCTGAATCAAAAACTTTTTTTTTTAAGTCCAAAAAAATCATAGGAGTCAGAAATGAAAGGGGCTTTAGGGATTCAATGGTCCAACACCCTCATGTTACAGAGATGGAAACAGGCCCAGAAGAGGGAAGTGGCATCGTGAACAGAACACACATCCTGGAATCAGGAGGCCTGGGTTTGAATCCTGACTCAGTCACCCTGGATTGCTTGTTTCTTTCTGGGCTTCAGTTTCCTCATCCATAAAATGAGGGTGCTGGACTCCATGTCCTACAAGGTCTCTGGTTCCAGTTCTATGATCCTATCACTTGCCCACGGTCATATGGCTTAATAAGTAAGGAGCCAGACCTGGACCCCAAGGTTTCTTAGACCTTTGAATCCCAGAAGACAGAGGTGTGATGGCCTTTCCACCAGACATGGGGTTCTTAACCTTTCTGTGTCCTGGCCCCTTTGGGCAGTCAGTCTGGTGAAGCCTGTGGAACCCTTTTCAGAATCATGTTTTTAAAGGACTGAATGAAATGTTAAATTTCAGTTAGAGGTTTGTGAAAATAATGATCTGTCCTCATATCCAAGTTCATGGACCCTCGCAATCTCCCCATGGAACCCCTGTCAGTCCCTGGTCCCTGGTTAAGGACTCCTTTGCCACAGCATGGTAGATGGGCATCAGGGCTGGGGAGGGGAGTTAGTGCAGCAAGGCCAGGAAGCAGAGTATGGGGTAGGGAGAGAGGATGTCAAAGCTGCACTCTGCTGATGTCACCACTTTGCAGAGAGCCAGCCCTGCTATGGGTCCCTGAGCCAATAAATGAGTCACAATTGTTTGTTCAACCTAGCAACCAGCCTTCACCACCACCACCCCTCAAATAACAATCCCATCTCCAGTCCCGCAGCCCCCACTGGCTGCCCCAGCCCTTGGAACTTCCCCTTGCTTGCCTGTGGCCACATCCTTAACCCAATCAGGTTGTCTCAGCTCTGAGGCGACTGGAACAAAAATAAGATACAACTGGCCGTTTCCAATATGTCTCTCCCGGGATTAAAACAGGAAATAGTCAGCATAGCTCCAGCAGTCACAGGGAACTCTGCTGACAGAGCAGAGCTGAGATCCGGCTCGCTTGCATGGTGTTTTTTTCTCTTCTCGGCTGATTTGGGGAGGCAGATGCTCCAGTGTGGGAGGAAGAGGGCCCAAAAGGTGAAAGAATCAGGGTCTAGAACAAAGGATGGATGGAGGCTCTGGGATCTTGGCCAAGTCCCCTGTCTGGGACTCAGTTTCCCCCTCTGTCAAATAAAGGAAGTGGGATAGAACACGCATTCTTTAGCCTCTCTGTGTCATGGAATACTTGGGATTACAAAAGAAACCAATTAAAAACTATTATCAAAATATTTTTTTAAAAACACAGTTTTTTAAAAGGCATTGAATATGAACCTTTCAGAAACAAACAGGAAGACACCATCGGAATCACTGGTGCTGGCTGTGGCCGAAAACCACTTCCCTCGGTCTTCTAACTATCAAATATAGAGGGAGATCCAGTGAATCTGACTTGTAAACAGAAGGTCACTGACTTACAAGGCCTTCCTTTTAACCTCATCATTAGTTCTGCCCTTCAGAATTATAACCAGGAATTTTTGCACTTGGGGAAAGTATCACAAACTGTTCCCAGGGAAAGTTGAGCTGGGGTGGAAGTGATGAAGGACGTAGCCCACAATTTGATAGCTTCCTGTTTTGACTAATTATTGATACTAACTCTAGGCTCAGCCCTGTAGTTTCTTTGTTCCTAAAGGATTGTAACTATTGTCAGCACCTTTTAAATTTATTACCCCAGGATAAAGCCCCAGTTGTCCCACCCTAGTTACATTATCTGCTGCCCTGCTTATTATGTCCAGCTTTCCATTTTATCCCAAATTTCTTATCTCTTAAATCTCTGTCTCAGGAAGTAGGTCAAACTCCAGGTATTTCATTAAGAATCCTTTTATAATCATAAGATTATGGGATTTAGAGCTGAAAAGAACCTTTGAGATCATTCTAAAAGAGGGTCAAGGCAGCCAAAGTAGAGCTCATTTTCTTTCTATCCAAATCTATCCCTCTTCCAAACTTCTGTTACTATCTGTTACTTCCAGTTCATAACCTCAGCATTATTCAGCCTTGAAGATAAAATATAAACTCTTTGCTTTGGTATTGAAAACTCTTCCCAATCGGGCCTCTTCCTAGCTCTCCAACTTCATCAAACCTTCTTCCCCTTCCTGCACTTGATAATTCAGTCAAAATGACATTCTCACTGTTCTTCACATACGGCCCTCCATCTACTGTCTCCATGCCTCTGCTGCAGCCATCCCTCATGCCTAGAATGCCATCCTTCCTCATCCTCTCCTCGTAGATTCTCTAGTTTTCCTCAGCTCAGCTCAGGCACTGGCTTCTACACCAAGGCCTTCCCTGAGCCCCCCCACCAGCCTCTGGTACCCTCCCTCCCACAGCTACCCTATATTTTTGGGAACATACATATATCTACACACATGTAACATGCTATGTTTATACTTGTATACCTATAGTTATACATATGTTTTTATATTTGTATATCACAATTCATCATTTGCATATATACGTAAGCTCACATGTACACATATATGTGTAATATGTGTATGTAATATGTAGCATGTGTATATAATGTATTATATTTATATGTCGATTACAATACGTCATAGAATACTGAACACGTGCTTACATGCATTATATGTTCCATTTCTATATATCACAGCTCATTTAATAAGTATACATATGCTTACATGTGTGTAATATGTGTGTGCTATACCACGCGTATGCACACATGTAAGACACATCCCTTTGTATATGCATGTGTGCAGACCGCTAGACGCTCGTACATCTAAATGACATCTCAGAGGCTTTCCTAGCCGGGAACAAGGCTGGTTGGCATCCCAACACTGCTGTCAGTTAGACTGGAACAGTCACCTCCATTTAGTGAGTAAGGGAAACTGTCGCCAAGGGAGGTAGAAGAACTGCCTTGTCCAACCCTCTCCTCAAGAGATCAGAGGTCTAGTACATACCAAAATCGTCATACCAATGCCTGCTTTCTACACTAGCAAGATATGGCAACAGAGCGAGTACCCACTGACTGGGGAAAGGCCTGGAATAATTCCGGTGTATAAATATAATGGAATATAACTGTACTGTAAGAAATGAGGACACAAGAGAATTTCAGAGAACCTGGGTGCACATGTATGAACAGATTCAGGGTGAAATAATCAGAAACCAAAGAATGAAATACACAACGACTGCAACTGTGTATGTGAAAAAATCCCTAAAGGAAGCCAAACACTAAATAATTGATTTAAAATAGTATTCCCAGAGAACACATCATAACTAAAACAAAGCATTTATATAGGGAGCACCTTAAGATTCACAAAATACTTTACAATTACTACCTCATTTGAGCCTTACAACAACCCTGGGAAGTATGATTATCATCCCCTTTTCAGAGATGACTAAACTGAGGCATACAGAGATTAAATGACTTGCCTAGGGTTGCACAGCTATTAGGTGTCTGAAGCTGGATTTGAACTCAGGTCTTCTAGCCGTCAAGCTAAGATAATGCACCATCCTTTCACCTTAGAAACTGGGGTCTTCCACAGCAGAATGTTATATGCCCTATCAACTGTGGTCACTTTGTCAGGTACTTTTCCTTAAATACTTTATTTTGTTCTAAAGGAGAGTTCAGTTTCAAGGTAAGTGTGTGTGTGTGTATGTGTGTGTGTGTGTGTGTGTGTGTGTGTGTGTGTGTGTGTGTGTGTGTGTGCATGTTGCAGGACTGGTATTTCTAAAAATGACTGATGTAAAAATAAAAGTCATCAACAAAACTTTTTTTAAATAATAAAATAAAATCACTTGACCAAGATCATACCATGGCAGAAAGGGGGAGGGGGGGCAGGGCTTGGGGTCCACTACAATCCTGTCCTTTACCCAGGCAAAGGCAAACATCTCAGACGCAGGTTTGGTTCATGGGATTAAAAGTAGAAGGAACCTCTGAGATCTTCTCATCAGAGTCCTAGATGTAGCCCTGGAAGACGTCTGAGAGGCTATCCATTTCAACCCCTCTTGTTTTATAGATGAGGATACTGAGACACACCCAGGTTAAGTGACTTGCCCAAGTTCACACAGCTTACATATGATGGAGTTGGGATTGGAGTTTAGAGCTTCCTGAATCCTATGCTGCCTCATATTTCACCCCCCCCTCTCCCTTTGTGGTTTGTCCTTCTTCTCAAAAAGGACCATGGCATTAGGAGGGTGATGCCATGACTTGCAAGTGAATTGGGTTTAAGTGAGGCAGGGATGTGCAAAATCACCAGCCTCACTTTCTCCTCCAGAACCATCTGAATCCAGTGGTCAGATATACATCAGGATGACTGGAGATGGCCCAGTCCCCTCTCCCTTATTTGTTAAAGGAAAAAACTGAGGAAAGGACAGCAACTCAGCCACAGCTAAAATTTAGTGGCAGAGTGGAGAATCAGACCTACATCTTCTGACTCCAAATGTTTTCTCTTAGCATTTTGTCATAGTTTCTGACAAGAAAGGAAGGAAACTGGCCAAGTGTTTGGGTTTCCACACCTGTGGTTTTCTTAGCATTGCCTGGCTGTGGTCCAGACCCCCTCCACATTCTCCCCTCCAAAATAAAGGACGATGCTACAGGACCACCCAGGAGGGCCTGAGCTCTAACCTCATCTCAGCAGCCATTCGGCACCCACCTCCTGGCCCAACAAATAGACAGCATTGGGTCTCATAGCTGATGTCACCAGGGACAGGGAACAGCTGTGGCTCACTCCCTTTCCCTGCCCACCTCCGAAAAACAACAAATCCCTCCAGAGGGAAGACTGGGTTATGGCCAGTTTGGGTCTATATTTTCAGCCCTGATATAGGATGCTATGTTTGAACCTGACTTCAGACACTTAATAGGTGTGGGACCCTGGGCAAGTCACTTAATTCTGTCTGCCTCAGTTTCCTCATCTGTAAAATGAGCTGCAGAGTCTCCATTAGAGTTCTAACCCTTGACCAGAGGTAGACTCTCAGGTATAAGAGGGCAAGGTTGTGACTCTTTGTATAAACATGTCTCCAGAGCAGACCAGTGCTGCTGCCATGCCCTTATCCCTCCCCTTCCTGTCATAGGATATAGATGTGAAATGGACCTTAGAACTCAACTAGTTTAGCCCCTTCATTTTACAGAGAAGGAAACAGAGGTAGGGACTTGCCCAAGGTTATAGAGGTTGCAAAGAGCATCTCAACTGTAGAGCTGGAAAAGACAGAGAACATCTAGTTCAACACCCTTATTTTACAAATGAGAAAACTGAAGCCTAAGGAGTTGAGTTGCCTTTCCCAAGGTCACCCAGCTAGTCAAAGTTTGAGGCAGGATTTTAATCCAGTACTTCATCAGCTTACAGATATAGGGCTAGAAGTTTCTCTAGTTCAACTCCATTTTACAGATGAGAAAACTGAGACCCAGAGAGGTAAAAGGATTTGCAAGGTGACACACATTAGAGGCGGGCAAAACCAAGATTCATACTCTGGTCTTTGACTGCAAAGCTGATGCTTTCCTACATTCTACGTACACCTCTCTCTCTCTGTCTCCACCATGCTATATTGTCCTGGGATGGTCCATTCACTGAGAGGCATCCCCACTGATGTGTCTTCCCAGAGCCCTCCCCAAGAAGGGATCCTGGCTGAGATGAGCCATTCCGAACCCAACCCAGCCCCTAGTCCCCACCATCATCTCCAGAACTGTGTCTGGAAGGACACCCTGACCCTGGTCATTGAAGCTGGTATCCGGTGGCAGCAGCAACTGCAGCTAATAGCAGGAACCAATTTACTAGAGGCTATTTTATTTTATATAGTGCAGCTGCTGCTATAAAGCCTCCCCTGCCCAGGAGGACAGAGCTAGCAGCTGCAGGGGAATTTGTGAAGGCAACCTGAGCTGGGCCAAATCCCACCCCCCAATCCCCCAGCAGCAACAGCAAGGAAAGAGAAGAGAAGAAAGGAGATGCTTATTTATGGTGGGGAGTGGCTGAGAGAGGCTCCTCAGACCCAGGGCTTCCATGCTACCACAGTTGCTGACTTCTGTTCACAGAGCTCCACCTAAGGGGAGGCAGCTAGAGCATTGTCCTAGGGCACTGAGATTTAGACAGTGTTCCTCTTCCTCTAAGGCAGAAACAGTGAGTATGATACAATGACGAATCAAACTAGGGAGCTGTTATATTGGATTCCTCCCCTTAACCTGCTACATATACATACATACATACACATACATACATACATACATACACATACATACATATATATATATTGCTATACTCCAGTCCATGGCACTGCTATGTACCACTGTATTCCCTCCTTTGGCAGTAATTTAAAGACAGGGGTATCCTGGTAAATGTTTAACAACCCGCCCTCTGGATGCAGGAAAGGGGAACTTGTCCCTATGATACTCTTTTAAGTTAAATCTGCATTCTCAACATTTTCACCATAACTTTATTGAATCTAGAAAATTTAAAAAAATATAATAGATCAAGCCCTGATTTTATATAACATCTGCTATTTTCCTAGGTGTAAATGCAGGAAATTTAACAATTGGCTCTCACAAGCTGTTGGAGCTAGCTCCAGCACTCCCCCTACAAGGCATCCTAGGGTCTTAGTGGCTCTCCTCACAGGGTTGTTTTGCCATACCCACAGAGTCCAACATCTCTCCCCCAACTACTCCTAAATTTGTCTTTAAAAGTTGATTTGAGGGCTGCTTTCCTGCCACTCAGCCCAGGCATCATATTTACTAGTTCTTTGCCCTTCAAAACACTCTCTGGGAACCAGGGTGGGACTTCTTCCAAGCAGCCGGGGCAAATTCCCAGATGATTGGATGAGACCCTCTCCCCAGCTCCTTAGAAAAGCACAGACAGGGCTGATTTTCCCTCTCCTAGGGGACCTGTGGCCTAAGTGATAAGTGACTTCCAGGGGAAGTGTGTCCAGAGAGGGGGGCAACCTGGTAGGTGAAGGGGCCTGAGAAAGGTGTCACATGAGGATGGATGAAAGGATCTGGGGGTGTTCATCTAGGAGAAGAAGACTCATGAGGATGCCCTCCTTCTTTAGGTCTCTTCTAGTCTGGATCTTCCAATTCTTTGACATTCATTCATTCACTCAGAATTTTCTTTTTTTTCTTTTTCTTTTTTTTTTGCAGTAAGATGTAATATACTTTATTTTTTTCATATTCAACTTGTTTTTTTCAATTTATTTATTTTTGGTTTTCAACGTTCACTTCCATAAGTTTAAATTTTCTCCCCTTCCCTCCCCTACTTCCCCAAGATGGCATACAATATGATATGGGTTCTAAACATACATTCCTATTAAACATATTTTCACATTAGTCATGTTGCATAGAAGAATTATAACAAATGTCACCACTGTTTTCTAAGCACCATGAGAGGTGATGCCCGGATTGGGTGACCCTGGGTAAACTATTTAATTTCTCAGTTACCTGAGGTTCCCTGAGGGTTTAAGGTACAGAGAAGGCCCTGATATACATTGGTTGAATGAAAAATGCATCCTTAAGTTCTATTGGGAAGGGAAATAGGTGGGTAGGGGGCATCTGAAGGGCTATTATAGGAAAGAAGGAACAGAGTTTTGCCTGGCCCCAGAGAGCGGAACTAGGACCAGTGGGCTAAGTTACTTATTTTGGCTCATAAAAAAGGAAGAATCCCCTATTAATGGTTGTTGTTCAGTCATTTCAACTCTTCATGACCCTATTTGGGATTTTCTTGGCAAAGATACTGGAACGGTTTGCCCTTTCCTTCTGCGGTTCATTCTCAGATAAGGAAACTGAGGCAAACAGGATGAAGTAACTCGCCCAGGGCCGCACAACTAGTAAGTGTCTGAGGGTACATTTGAACTCAGGTTTTCCTGACTCCAGGCCCAACACTCTATTCATTGTGTCACCTAGCTTCTCTATTAATCAGCACTGTCCAAAAATGAAATAGCTGTTTCTAAAGATAGTAAGGTCCACGAGTATTCAAGAGAGTATTCAAGCAGAGGCTGAACAAGCAGGTGTTGGGAACTGCTGTAGAGCAGAGGTGTCAAATATGAGATGCTCATGCCTCTTACAACATTCCCTAGTAGGGCCAGAACCAGATTAAAATATAACTGGGAAGTATTCAACAAAATAAGTAAAAATACGATAAAATATAGACAATGTTAATATGTGGTTTTCTAACTTGATATGTATCTGCAAGGATCCTTCTGAACAGTTTTATGGCCCTGTTTCTATTTCAGTTTGAGGACATCCTTGCATGGGAAGGCAGGACCAGATGATTCCAAACATGGCTTTTAAACTTTTGGGTAGAGCCAGGAAAGGCCTGAGGGTGGAGGGGAGTAGGAAGGGGAAGAGGAGGAGGAGAAGGAAGAGGAGAAAGAGGAGAGGTAGGGGAAGGAGGGGAAGGGGGAAGAGGACCACCTTTCTGGCTGGTAGCCCTTGGCCCTTGATTCCCACATCCCTAGGTTCCTCACTTCCGCAGCCTGGGTTTTATTGGTGGCTGAGGGCTTTTCTTCCCCACCATTAGGACAGAGGAAAATGTTGGCAGGGAAACAGCCTCCATCCCAGCCCTCAGCCCTGAAGCCGCCTCCCCATCTCCTGGGGGCAGATGTGAGTTTTATTTGGCACATCTCAGGACATTTTTACAAGCAGGAGACAGTAGAAGAACTGTTCAGCCATTGGCAGGGACCCCAGTGATCCTAACAATGGTCTCCTAGGTCCACCTCTCTTCCTCCTCCAAGTTCCAGCTGGATAGGGAGACTTCCAAGTGATTTCTCCTACCAGTTCTTAGGGGGAGCAAAGGTGGTGACCCCTAGAGAAGAGAACCACATTCTCAGCAAAGTTCAACTTACCAAGCTGGTTGACCTTGGACAACTTGCTTTAACTGATCTGGGTCTCAGTTTCCCTATTGGTAAAATGAAGGTCCTGGACTAGATATTCAATTCAACAGACATTTATTAACCCTTGGAGACAAAGAAGCATAAATCAAGCAGTCTCTGGAGGGGCAGGAGGAAGGATAAAGGGAGGATAGAAGATACATTTGCACAGGTCAGTGAATAAAAAGCACTGACCTTTGGGAGGAATGGGAAAGGCTTTCTGAGCTGAGCTTTGAAAGAAGCCAAGGGGGCTGAGTTCCCAAGTCCCTTCTGAATCCTTACCTCCTAGCACATTGCTTCCTCTAATGCCATCTCCCTGCCTTCAAATCACACCTTTAGGTTGGGTCTCCTATGGTCACATAGGCAAATCACTTCACTTTTTGGAGACTCAGTTACCTCATCTGGAAAAGGAGAGGGTTGGACCTGAAGATCCTGGACTTGGAGTTAGGATGGCCTGAGTTCAAATACTACTCACTTATTTACTATCTGTGTGACCCTGGGCAAGTCACCTCATGTCGATTTCATCTATAAAATGAAGAGACTGGACTAGCTGCCCCCAAACAGTCTCTTCCACTTCTAAATCTCTGGTCCTGCTGCAGTACATATGAAAGTTGGGTTTATTCTCCCCAAACCACTATCAGGTTAGATCCCCAGAGTAAGGTCACTGTTTCTGCTCTCCTTGGGGTTCCCCCTAGAACCTTGAGAAGTTTTCTAGAACTAGGACCCCCATTTAGTGTATTTATTGCCCAGTTTACACCTCCTTAATATTCTTTTGACCAGTTGACTTTCCTTCAGTATCAACGAACTGATTAACATCATTTAGTTTTTACAAAGGGTGATGGGCTGAGAAGGTATATCAAGATCCAAACTACCTCATAGACATCCCAAACTTAAAAGTGGTGATCACTCGACTGTCCCCAGATAAATTCACTTCCGAGTGGGGCACCCAATGGATAGATCATTCCTTTGCTTGCAGGACATCTCAGTGGCACTGGATCCAGCAGTATCCCCCTCAGGGCTGACTTCTTACCGGGTTTGGGGGCTTCCTGTTGCTGCTGGAAGATCCTGCTATGGATTCTAGCTGTGCTGCCCACAGATGGCTTCTTTGACCCCTTTAAGCTCACAGGGTCATCTCCTGATTTGTTCTGTCTCTAATACTCAATCACTTAAGATCAGCACAGAGAGGCCAGCAGTCATGGCCACATGGCAGCTGGTGAGAAAGTGGACTCCTGCCTTCTCCCCTGCAAGAAACCCCATAGTAGTCCTTTCTCCACCTCCAAAAGCAAGTAAGGAAGAGAGATACATTTTATCTGTTTGTGCCTTTTGTTGCACACTTACCTAACCTAAACACTTTTGGTTACTATGTAACAAATCAACTGGAAACATTCATAGAAGGCCTGTTAGATATGCCCCAGCCCAGGGAGGGAAAAAGCCTCAGTCTCTCCATCACACATGTTGAAAGCAGGTTCACTGAGCCTCTATCTGGCAGACAGAATACTGTGTAAGCTCTACAGGCTGAGCCCCTGTTGGCCAGGATGGACCCCTATTATGCTGTATTTCTATGTTCCTATGATTTTAGAGGTCCTTCCAGATACAAATCTAGGATGCAATGATTCCCAGTGTGCCCAAAGGTCTTCATGGGAGTAATGTTTTTGTTTATTAATACACATTTCTAGGTCCACACCCCAGCTTTGTTACTGACTAGATGAGTGATCTCAGGCCAATCTGTAAAAGGAGGGGGCTGAGTTATCACAGGATGCTCCTGCTATTCCAGATGTCTGCAGAACTAAACCAGATGGGAGGGAATCCAGTCATCAGCTGCCATCCCATCATCCTCCAATTTCCCTCCAAGGGGCCAGCCAGAGACTCCTCCAGGAGTTTCAAATCTCCCTCTCTGCAGCCTCCATCTTTGCCTCTTGCTCTGGCCTGTGGGGCCAAGCAGACAAAGACTGACTGCCTCCTACAAAAAAAGAGAGAGATGAAGAAGACTTCGTTTTCTTGGCCCGCTCTCTTCCTCCCCAGGGGTCTTTGGTCCTGCCATACTTCATGCAAGTAACATAAAACCCCCATGAGGGCCCAGGGCCGGGCAGAGCTCACAGCTGCCTTCCTCCCCTCTGCTGCATGTTGATGGGGAAAACCAAAAATGGGGAGGTTTAGATGAGAAAATTCATGTCCTCTGGTAGAGAGAGAGAGTTTTCCCCACAACAACCAGGGACTGGCTTCTGGACGCCATCCCAGGCTAGAAAACTACTCAGCTCAGAATGCTTGAGACCTAGTCTGTCTGTCCAGCTTCTCCAGGAAGCTGAGCAGGAGCAGGAGGCTGCCTTGATTTCCTGCAGAGTAGAGGCAGGGGAGAAGAAGCCCACTGTGCTGGACAGAGGACACTGTGTCATGTTGGCCAGACCCAGGGTCCAAGGGAGTCATGTGATCTCAGCGAGAGCTGCTGTCCGCTCCCTTCCCTCCTATGTCCCAAACTGGATTGCCACAAGGCTCCCTACACATTCTCTTTGACATGCCCAACACATCTGGGCCTCATATGTAGCTTTTCAGCAATCCCCAAAGGAAGGGAGAAGCTGGAGGCAGAGAATCATTCAGAGGACAGCAGGCCTGCTTGGGAGTCTATAGACTCCTAAGCAGGACCCCACAGAGGGTGTAGGAGTGGGCTCTCCCTTAGCTGGGTATCATGGGAAAAAACACTGGATTTGGAGATGAAGGATCTGGGTCTATCCCTTATTACTCAGAGACCCTAGCCAAGTCACCTAACTACTCTGAGCATGTTTATTCATCTGTAAAGTGGAAAAGTTGATTTCTGAGGGCCCTTCTAGCTCTCAATCAATGATTCTATCTCCCAAAACAGCCAAATCTACTTGGATAATTCTAAATCTTAGGACATTTTTCCATCAGCCAACTTTAAATATTCCTCTTGGGACCCACCTTTTCTCCCTTTGGCTCCATGCCCCAAACTCTATGCAGTCTATGGCTGGGTCTGCCAGTCAAACCCCACCACAGACTGAGAAGGTCTCCTTGCTTTCTCCCTTCTTCCCTCCCTCCCTTCCAGGCTTCACACCCTACCCTTCCCTACCACCCCTCCTAGGCTTTTGAAAGATAAGAATCCAAAGAAAGCCAGCCTCACAAGGTGGATCATACCAGACCAAAGTTTTATTAGAATTTATCATTATTATCATTGCTAGGTGGAGTAGCATACTCCATCTTGTCCTTCCCAGTAGGGTACCAGAGATGGGGACCTAGGGGTTGCTGGTATAGATGGGTTCCTGCTCCCCACCCCCGAAGCAGGTCATCCCACTATCTGGCCCTAATCCAAGAATCATCAAGGACATTGGCAGTGAAGCTCTAATTGTTGGGTATGGGGAATTCAGTGCCCCATCCTGCCCCTGATTCTCAAAAGTCACGGGACAAAATGAGATTGGCTGGAAAAGGAAGAGACCCTTCACTCTGCCTTCTCTAGTTTAAACGGAGGAGATGTTCCCCGTCAGGTCATACTTTAGTCTTAAACTAGCCAGACCAGTCATATCTTTGGGGAGGAGGGAAGAGGGGAAGGTCACTAAAACCTATTCTGAGGCTTGAGTCTGGGTACCCAGTTCCGGCTATCCTCAGACCCTCCCTCAGGTGGTTTCCTGAGCCAGAGACCCATATCTCTCTTCTCTCTATAACTGTCCTCCAAGTTCAGGGTCTGGTCCTGCTTCCTCCAGACTGTAAGCCTAAAGGGAAATTAAGGAATCCCTGATCCAATAGGGCTGGTATTCTCCTGTCCTCCCCCTCCATTCAAGGGAAGTATCAGAAAGGCCCTGGGTTCATAACAGAACAAAATTTCTAGCCCCTTATGGCAGTGCCAAGGGCTACTTCCTATTTGGAGGAAAAGCGAAGAAAGGGGCCAGCAGAAGATCATTCCACTTTGCTCTCCATTTCTCATGCACTGTCCCCCACAGGAAGATTTAACCCTTAAGTTAAGGGATCAAAGCTGGTGGCAAGCTACCTGTGGGTTTAGTGGAAGCAGAAAGAGTCTTTAGAAAAGAGGTTGGACCTTTACATCATCAGGGGACTCTGACTCAGCACAGTCTGGCTCCGGGAGGGGGATGTCTGGGGAAGCCAGAGGAGAAAAAAGTCCTGAGATTTCTGGGGGCTACTTGGTTAGAAGTCGAGTGGGGAGAGAGCTGGGCCCCCAGTCAGTCAGGCCTGGACAGTTTGGGTTGGGATGTTCAAGGCTCTAAAGGAACAGTCCAATGTAACCAGGTCACCTGAGAGTACAGGCAACATGTCCACGTCCCATGAGCCCTAGATAGACTCAGTGAGTCAACCCTTCTGCCTGGGTCTCTCTGGCCAGGGGAGAATGAGTGAGTCTCTGGAGGCCAGCTAGTTAACAGAGCTGTGCTTCAGTCTGGAAGAGTGAGTGGCCCTGGTTCACTGAAGGCAATCAGCTTGTTCCACCACTTGAGAGAAACCACTGCATGCACAAGGACCCTCAGGGATGGGGACACTGGCAGACTCCCTAGCTTCTTGCAGCAATGAGGGAGAGCCCTCCTGCTCACCATGGTCTGTCCCAATTACTGGTGACTCCTCTGCCCTGGTCTCAGCCCCTGATGGACAACTCAACTCTAAAGCCTCCCCTGAGGGGGCCTCGGGTATCTCTTTAAGGTTACCCTGACTTCCAAATTCCTCCTCAACCTTCTCAGCCTCCTCATCCTTCTTCCTTCCCTCCTTCTCCTCCATTTTGACTCCATCTCCATTGACCAGGGGCCCCTTGGTTGGAGACTTGAGATTCTGAGTAGCAGCCAGTATATCAGCCTGGAGCTGGCGGGAGGAGTCCACGGCTGTGTCTTCTGGGTGGGCATTGGGGGCCTTGTCAGGGACCTCACTGAAGGCCTGGGTGCCTCCGGTCCTGTCATTCTGGTCGACATATTTCTTCTTGGGGAAGGAAGATGGGTAGTAAGCTGAGGCCTTGTGCTTCTGTTGGACGATGACTGCCGCGCATATGATGAAGAGAAGAAGGAAAACCAGGGACCCCACCACGGCAATGAGCAGCATGTACTCCCGGAAGAAATCCACAATCCCATCCAGGAAGTTGGTTGGGGGTGAGGGACCTGCCAGAGGAGTGGGTTGAGGCCCTGCCAAGGTGGGGCTGAGGGCTGGGGTCCGGGGCGGGGAGAGACTGGGGGAAGAAGCTGAAGAACCTTCCATCTCTCCACTGCCTCCATTGTCCTCCAGGAGGGAAGCCTGGACCAGCACAGAGTGGGCAGTGGTGGGCGGGGCCCTCATGAGGGCCAGGAGCAATAGAAGGACATTGGCCACCAGCAGGGCCATTTTTCACCAGGCCTGGTGAGGAGATCTGCAGGAAATAAGAGAGGAGTTGGATCAGGAACATCTAGAATACATTCAATTCACTTAATTCAAGATGTATCATGGCCCTGGGAAAAGGGTGCTGGATTCAGAGGCAGGGACCTGAGTTCAAATACCGTATCTGCTACTTACTAGCTCAGCAAGTCATTTTCCCTGCCTAGACTTTACAACTTCATAGACACGGCTTGAGTTCAAATCCAACCTTAGACATTTACTCGATGTGTGACCGTAGACCTCTCTCTGCTTCATCAATAGAATGCAGAACAATAGTACCTCCCTCTCAGGAATGTGGTGAAGATCAAATGAGATATTTATAAAGCACTTTGTAAACCTTCAAAAGCTTTATAAATTCTAACCATGATTACTATTATTATAATTCAGATCTCCTGATTGCAAATCCAGTTTTCTCTCTGGGAAGAGGAAGAAAGAACAGATTCCTTGTAGATGAGTGGAGTCTTCTATATCAACCCCTGAGAGGAAGCATTTGGTCAGAGGTAGAGCAATGGCTGGAGTGGTGGGCCTATACTCATCATCCTGAGTTCCAATTCAGCCTCAGACACTTTCTAGCTGTGTGAACTTGGGGAAGTTGCTTAGCCCTCTTTGCTTCAGTTTCCTCCTTGCCCAGAGGCAAGAAGACCTGGGTTTAAAACCTGCCTCAGGTTTTAAACACAAGATGTGTGACTCTGGGCCAACTATTTCACCTCCCTGAGCCTCAGTTTCCTCATGTGTAAAATAGCTTGACTTGGAAATCTCCATATACCCTGAGTTTGATCTTCACATTGTGTGATATAAACACAGAGACTGATACTTAGGAGGAGCCCAATAAATCCATGTGGGTTGACTGATGGATGGCTTACGTGGACACACATGGAATCATCGTGTGTAAAGATGGCTTACAAACCCAGTCGTATTTGAAATGCTCTGGGCTGGGGCTAGATAGGTGGTGAGTTCTATATATAAGGGAAACCTGTCATGAAATCACGCTGAGAATAATGAGTCCATAGTTTGTCAGTATTTCAGGAAGCAGATAGGGCAGGAAAATGAAAAATTGAGAGGCCCCTGGGGCCTGGATTCTTGTCCCAGCTCTGTCCCTAATTCACTGGGTGACAGTGGGCAAGTCATTGCCTCCAGCTGGGCCTCAGTTTTCTTATCAGTGAAACAGCTATAGATAACACCTCCAGCCATTCAGATGACATCAAGTGAATGTTTTAACACAGAGAGAAAAGTCCCTCCTTGTCCCCTGTGCTCTGGAGAGGGACACTGGTGGGCGAGCAAGGAGGTAGCCCAAGGGGGCAGTCTTTTCTGGCTCGAGTCGGCCCACCCACCAGGGGAAGAGAACTGCCCATTTAGCAGGCCTGGCTCCAAGGGGTTGCCAGCCAGAACTATACCCTGGAATTTGACCACAACCCAAAGCTTCAAAAGGCACAGTCAGCCCTTTTGAAGGAGATAGATCTTCAGTTGTGGAGTGCTGCCTCCCCCACCCTGGGCTCTCTGGATCCTCACCCCACCTACCATACGCTGACTAGGTGGGTACTGAGGCTATTCAGAAAACTGGGCCTCAACATGAGGGAGCTAGCGGGACAGACAGGATTTCAAGTTAGGGACAGACCTCAATGTCAAGAACGACAGGAAATCTTAGAATAGACATTGTCAGAGCTGGGAGGGGCCTTAGAACAGAGAATGTCAGAGCTGGGAGGGGGTTTAGAACAGGGGATGTCAGGGCTAGGAGGGGCCTTAGAACAGGGAACACATACATTCTGGGACATCCTCCCTTGGAAATGCACCCAAATAGCCCAGCCCTCCATCATCACCCTCCTCTGAACTTCCACCCAATGTATGGACCACCCAATTCAACCCTTGTTCATTCTCTGTCTTGTTCTGTTTACTAATGACTCCCTGTGAACATACCTTGTTTCCTCAACTAGACCATAAGCTCCCTGAGGCTAAGACACTTTTTCTGCTTCACCCCCAGCAATGGGCACATGATGTCTGTTCAGGGGATACTTGTCAGATAATTTGACTGAAAGATAACTGTGTCAGAGTTCTTCTGTTTTAATCTCTTGCAAAAGATTCAAAACTAATTCTATTTTTAACCCCCTCCCCCTTTGGGCTCCACCTCCTTCCCTAGGAACTGAAACTTTGGCCAAGCCAGTCACCCCCCCCCCCAACCCCGAAACCCTTCTGGGGTGAGATTCCTGTGTGTGGGCTGAGGACCCTGGGCCCTGTCTCTGTCCTTGCCCCACCCCCAGCCTCCAACCTCAGCCATCCCCGTCAAGATCTGAAGTCCGTGCTTTCCTCTCCGGAGTCTCCCTTCTGAAAATAATTTTGTTGGAGACAAAAAGAGCCAAAAGGCTCTTCTGCTCCAGGGTGATTGGAGAACGTTTCTCCTCTCCCTCCCCAAAAAAATGACGTAGCCTCGGAGAAGATGAGAACCAGATGACCTGGCTGCTAGCTCCCGCCCACGCAGCCGTCCAGATAGGCTGCTCTCGGCATGAACCCCCAGATGCCAAGACCCCATCTGGCGCAGATTGGCGAGGCTGATTAATAAATTCCTGACAGCCCAGTATGGGGATGGAAACTTTGACATGGATTTCCAAGAGCCTGGTCTGCCTGGGGCCCAAGGTGAGAGGGAAGACACCAGATTCGTAGAGGGGCCAGCCTATACTGTCGGACAAGGATAGATGAAATGACTACTCTAGGGCTTCTGAGATCCTGTGATTCAAGAATTCCAAGATTTCGTGATTTCCAGGTTTCTATGATTCAGAGTCCGGGGCAGCTAGGTGCCACAGTGTGTAGAGTACTGGGTCTGGAATCAGAAACACCTGAGTTCAAATCTGGTCTCAAACCCTTTATTATTGGGCAAGTCATTTCATGCTGTTTGCCTCAGTTTCCTCGTCTGTAAAATGAGCTGGAGAAGAAAATGGCAAATCATTCCATTATCTCTGCCAAGAGAACATTAACTGCTTGATCCTGGGCAAGTCACTTCACCCTGTTGGCCTCGGTTTCCTCATCTGTAAAATGAGCTGCAGAAGGAAATGGCAAACTACTCCAGTATCTCTGCCAAGAAAACCCCAAATTGGGTCACAGAGATTTGGACATGACTATACAACAACATTTTCTAATTTAGTGATTGTATCCAAGACTCCAGCTTTCATTGTAAGAATCTATAGCTCCATGACTCTCTAACTCAGCAAATGTATGGTCTTGATTCTTAAAAAAATATGATTCTAATATTTTCTAATTACCCAATTGGAGGATTCTAAAATAACAAAGTCAGCAATGTTATTCCCTAATCCAATGACCGTCTGATCTCGAAGATTCTAAGATTTCGTGATTCTAAGACTCATGAATTCATTGACTGCGTGACTCTAAGACTCTCTGATTCCAAGATCCTCTAATGTGATGTTTCTATGAGTCTCAGAATCTTTGGCTCTAAGAGTCTGTTATTCGGTAATTCAATGATTCCTGGACTGCATGATTCTACGGGAGGCCTTGTGTTGCAATGGGCAGAGCTCTGGATTTGGACTATGAACTTTAAACCCAGCTCTGTGATTTTACAATCTGTGTAACTTGAAGCAAGCAACTCTGGGCCTCAGTTTCCTCAGTTGTAAAATGAGAAATTTAGGCTCAAGGATTTCCAAGCTCTAAGCCTGTGATCCCAGGATTCAAAGAGTGGTTTAAGGGTGGCCCTTAACAGTTCTGTGATTCTTTGAGGCAGGGCCCCTGGCACAAGCTGCTCTTTCATCTGGGCAGAGAACTCTCTTGGCCAGGGCCCTCTCACTGTCCAACTTCTCCTCATCACTATCACTATGCCCCTGTGTACGTGTATGCACACACACACTCTCTCACATATGAAGTCTACCATTAGCAGCCATCCAGGGAGATGGACCCTGGGAGACAATGTCATTTTCATTAGTCACTGGAAAAATGCTCACATCTGTATTAAAAGTAACTTGGTTCTCACCTGCTGCTGAAATATCCTGAGCAAAGAAAGAATATGGTTTGTTTTAAAAGCAAGGGAGCCCCTGGCCAAGGAGGCAGTGAGAGTGGTTGTGCTGAGGGCTTCTCTTGATGCAAGGAGGGGATCTGGACAGACTCAGGGTAGAGAGTGGAGAGGAAGCTCTGACATTCCCTGTTCCAAGACCATCTTAGCCCTGACATCCCCTGTTCTGAGGTCCCTCCCGGCTCTAACATCTCCATGTTCTAAGGCCCCTCCTAGCTCTGACATTCTCTGTTCTAAGGCTCCTCCCAGCTCTGACATTCCCTGTTGTAAGATTCCTCCCAGCTCTGACATTCCCTGTTGTAAGATTCCTCCCAGCTCTGACATTCCCTGTTCTAGGTTCCCTCCCAGCTCTCCAGGTTCTGTGAATCTTTAGACAGGAGCCTCTTCTGAACAGGAGATCAAGGGTCACTTCTGCAGTGACTAAGGGGAATGGTTGCTGAGGTACCAAATGTGGGGAGGAGAATGAGAAGAACTAGCTAGCCCTTTTCTCATCTCTTAGCTGAGGATCCACATACTGCCATCCTCCAATCCCAAGCTTCCACTCACCCCTAAATAATCATTGTCAAACTTTCCAACATCATCCTCTTTGCTCCTTCCTCCTTCGTGAGTTTGGCCAAATCACTGCCCGTCCCTTGGCCTCAGTTTCTCCAGCTGCCAAAGATGCTGTTGAGCCAGATATCCTTCTGTGGGTCTTCCCAACCTAAAAGTCCAGTGATTCCCTGAGAGCACAGGGCAGACTGTAACTAACTCAATCTGCTTTCTCCAGCTTCTTACAGCCTCTGGGAGATGGATTTTTTTCCCCCAAGGTCAGCTCCAATCTCGATCAATTTCAGTAACACTCCTAGGGGAAATTCAACCCCTGCCCTATGGACAGGGGGTGGGGAGAGCCACCAACTCCCCTGAGAAGGCAGGATGGCTGGCCCATTCCCTCACTGGGGGTTCTGGCTCTTGGTCTCTGTGCCTCGGTCAGGGCAGCCTGACTTCTGCCCCCATCCCCTAGATACAAACAGCTTTCAAAGCCCTTGGGGTCATAGGATGTAAA
Organism: Notamacropus eugenii; assembly: GCF_028372415.1. Lineage (NCBI taxonomy): Eukaryota > Metazoa > Chordata > Mammalia > Diprotodontia > Macropodidae > Notamacropus > Notamacropus eugenii. The sequence goes on along the minus strand of NC_092875.1, from coordinate 23,447,984 downwards.
GCTAGAAGCTTCTATGGTACCTAGTCCAATCCCCATTAACTTCATGAGGATGGAACCAAGCCCTAGAGAGGTCTTACCTAGACTTACCCAAGGTCAGACAGGAAATTAAAAAACTGAGACCCAGTCCTAGCACTCTTTCCCCATCATCCCCCTATCCCTCGCTTTAGGGGTCCTCCCAGGCTAGGACCCCTCTACAGTCTGATCTTTCTCCATGTTCTTAGACTGTTCTTAAAGTCTGCCTCGGTGGTTTTATCCAAATCAAGCAGCCTGTTTGATTTGGGGTTTGACCTGTTCACATGTGACATGTCTGTCTCTGCTCCCTCCTCCACACAGCGGCCAAATGGATATCCCTGCGGTATAGTTCTGACCCTCACTCTCTGGCTCAAGAAACTGGCTCACTATTGCCTCAAACATGCAAATGACAACCCCCTCCTTCCCCCAAGGTTGGCATTTAAAGTTCTTTCCAATTTAACTCTGGCTCACCTTTCCAGGTTGGTTCGTCATTACCTTCCCTCAAGGTTCCAATCATACTGACTGCCTTACTGTCCTCTCTATGTCCCATCTCCCAGTTCCCACCTCCAAACTTTTGCCTGGGCTATCCAGCCAGGAATGCACCCCCTTCCCAAGCCAAGACCTCTTAGAATCAATCCCTAGCTTTCTTCATAGTTCAGCTCAGTGATGTTTTCTGATGTTATCCTTTTTAGCCCGCCCTCCAATTGCTTTGTATATTTTCTGTGTATACCCCCTACCCTTATCAATAAGCTCTTTAAGACAGGGCCTTTCCCTTTGCCCAGCACAGAGCCTGGAATATAATCGGCTACTTTAACAACAATAACATTTGCATATTTAATAAATGCTTGTTGAATGAATAAATTACTGGGAATGCAGATTACACAAATGTGCCCCTTCCCCTTCCAGGAGAGATCCCCATAGGTCCTTTGGTACCCTGGAAAACAGAGTCCTCCCCTTGTCTGAGAGGGGTCCTTTTAGGCCACTGGGCAGGTGGGTGGAGACACAGGGAGAAGGAGACAAGGAAGGGGGCCCACACACAGAAAACCTGGTTTCGATTAAAGGAAAAAGCAATGGACAAGTTCGATGGCGGGACTGAAACTGCAGACTGAAAAGCCCCCCGGCCCCCCCCCCCCCCCAGCCCCCCGCTCTGGGGCTTTCTGACCTTTTCCTCTTCCCTCTCTGGCCCAGGGCTTTGAGATCCGGCCTCCCTACCCCCATCCTCATAGACACACCCGTTACCGGTGGCAAGGAGGTTGGAGGGGGCATTCTCCCAGAAGAAAGAAAACTAAGGTAAAAGGTTCCCAGTGCCCCCACCGGACAGGCAGTCCTGGCCCGACCATGAGGGACCAACGAAGCCTGGTTTCCCAATGCCCCCAAAGGCCCCAGTTAGCACAACCACTGTGGACATTCCTGACATCCAAAGATGTACCCTGACCCCCACGCACATCTGTATCATGACATGCTCAACATACTGGCACACACAGCAGACACATTCACACAGAGACACACATATACCCATATACAGAGAGACACACTGACCCACATTGACCCACATGCAGACACACATTGATCCATATAGATTCACAGACAGCCCCAGAGAAGACACACACAGATACACGCAGTGATCCACACACAGATCAGTCATACACACACATAGAAACAGTCACACAAATTTGGGGGTCTGAAGGGCTGCAGGGAGTGAGGACAGGCAAAAGCCTGAGATTATAGGGAGCAGGAGAATGGAATGCCAAGTAAGCGTACAGTCCCATGAATGCACATTGACCTGAATCCCCTTCCACATAGAAACCTCTAGCAGCCACTGTGAATCCCACACCCGACACACATGTACACATACACATGCACACACAAATACATCCCACAAACAGACACAATCCTAACAACTGCCTTCATCTCCCATACTTAGGCCAGCTCCCCAGACCCACATGTGCAGGCAGACACCAGACACACTCTGTACAGTCAGGACCCAGGCTGGCACTGCTGGGGGCACCTGGCTGGTCTTAGCTACCTAAACGCACTCAGAATTGAGGCTCCCAATTGGAAAAGCCAGGAAATTGGGAAGGTGTGAGTGGGTCAAGGCTGGTCCAAGTTCAGTCTGCTAGTCCCAGGACAGGTCAAGCCAGAACTGGGGAGCCTGGGCTGATGGAGAGGAGGGGAGGAGATAGAGAAAGTGACAGGGCAATGTTTGGACAGGTCGGAGGAGGTTAGCCTCTAGCCCTGGGAGCCTCAGAGAGAACAGGAGACCCTCAGAGCTCCTCTTCCACCCCCGACCTGGACCTCCCTGCCCAGGGAAGCCCAGACTCACCAGAGGAGTTGCAAAGGGAGATTTCAGGATGCCTGGATTCCCCCGACTGAGGCTGGATGGGGTCCCACAGCCCAGTAGCCAGGGATGGGGGACCTTCTGGAGTCTAGCCTAGGAGCGGGGTGCTGCCCCTCTGCCTCCCTGCCCTCCTGCCCGCCTCCCCTTCCTCCAGCCAGCCAGTCAGTCAGCCAGCCAGTCAGCCAGCCTCAAGCTCACCAACTGAGAGAGGCGAGCCCCACCAGCTTGCTTTCATTAAAGGAGTTTCAAGTGGGGATAGGCAGGGCTGGGGGAGGGGAGGGGGCAAAGGGATGGGAGGGACTGACAGAGGGAGGGACTAAGGGCTGAGCTCCACCAGGGGCCACACACACATACACACACACACACACACACACACACACACACACACACACACACACACACACACACACACGCATTTGGGGTGGGTGGGAGGAGGGGCTGGTGTCCTCCAGCTGGAGGACTTCGCTCTTTCCTCTCTTCTGAACTTTGCTGGAAAGCAAAGTTTCCCTGAGTCAGGGGGTCCGAAGGAAAGCAGGAGAGAGAGGCAGGGAAGAAGAAGGAGGGAGAAAGGAAGAGGACCTTGTCACTAGGAAGGTGGGTAAGAATGAGGGGATCTTGGGAGCCAGAGTGAAGAAGGAAAAATCACCCATTCTGGTCTTGACTCAGTGTTTCCATGGTGGGAGGGGAGAGGCAAGACTCCGTGGAATGTGAGAGATTGAGTGTACAAAAAGAGAGAGGAGAAAAGGGATGGAGGACGTGAAAGCACCCACGCACCCACTGGAACCCCCAGGCATCCTCATCAAAGAGACATTCTAGCAAACAAATGCTCCCCCCCACCCCAGCTCCTTCCTCTTCAGAGCCAGGGGCACATTATGAGATCAGGGTCCCCAACACTCCCAACTGATGGGCGTTATCTCAGGCTTTGAATTGTCTGAGACAGGAGGGTCCAGAGGAAACAACAGACAAAACTCAATCCTTGGATGTCTGGGCTCTCGAGAATATAACCATAGAACTTAAAACATAGGACATAGAACAATCTCTCTTAAAGGGATCTGACTTAGAATATAGAAAACCAAGTGTGAATGATGGAAGGGCCTCAGAACAGGTGATGTCAGTGCTGGGAGGGGCCTCAGAAGCAATTCAGTCCAACCAATACCTGACTAAGAATCCCCTTTATAACATAATTGAGAAGCAGTCATCTAACCTGTAATAGGCCCTCAAGACACTACAATGACAGCTCGTGGGGGAGGGGGTCATCTCCCAGATTTAAATCTCTCCCCACTCCTATCCATCCTCCACAGCTGCCAGAGTGATTTTCCTAAAGCACAGGTCCCACCGAGTCACCTCCTCATTCAATAAACTCCAGTGGCTTCAGGTTAAAAAAAAAAACCAAACCCTCTGGCTTTTAAAATCCTTCATAACTCAGCCCCTCCTACCTTTCCAGTCTTCTTACACCTTCCTCCATCCCACTTGCTCCACAATCAAATGATCCTGTCCTCCTTTCTGTTCCTTCAAAAAGACCCTTCATCTCCTGACTTGAGCTGTTTGCCCTGACTGTCCCCCATGCCTAGAAGTCCCTCCCACCTCATCTCTTCCCTTGGTTACCTTGGTTTCCTATGGGTCCCAACTAAAATCCCACTTCCTACAGAAAGCCTTTTCCTTACTTCTAGTGTCGTCCCTCTGTCAACTATCTCCAGTTTAGCCTACATGTGATTTGCTTGTTTCTATCTATTTGCATGTTTTCTCCTCATTTAGGCTGTGAGCTTCATGATGTCCAGGATAGTCTTTTGCCTTTCTTTGAATCACCAGTGTTTACAGCATCCAGCATAGAGTAGGGCCTAAATTAATGCTTGATGCAAGATAGACCTCCAACCTCAGCACCCACTACCTCCAGGGGCCCTGGGATCTATTCCATTTTGAGAGATCATGAGTTTTTAGGAAATTTCTCTTACCATCGATCCTAAATCTGCCTCCTCACTAAGGCCTTGTTCTGCCCTCTGGGGCCAAAGAGAGTCAAAAAAAAAATCCCTATTTGAGGGATTAGTTTAATCACTTAAAAAAAGTTGAAGACAGCATTTTGGCTCATCCTCCCTTCCCCCAAATCTCCTCTCCTCCAGGCTAAACATCTCCAGACATCCTAAGACACCGACTCGAGGTCCTTCATCATCCTCACTGACCTCCCAGTTGGACACTCTCCCATTTGCCTGTTCTAATCTGGGAGCCCAGACCTGAATGAACTCCATGTTCTAGTTATGATCTGACCAAGATGGAATCTGCTTTCTTGACTGTTGTTGTGACTCCATACTTTATATCGATTCATATCGAGCTTGGAGTCTTCTTTTTCAGAAAAAAGTACTATTTGTCCAAGCCTGTACAAAAGTCCTAACAATCACCATAATAATATCATACCCATAATACTGTACCTTCAAGATCTATGAAATGTGTATCTCACAAAAGCCTATGAGGCAAGCAATGCATGAATCATTACCCTCATTTTACAGATGAGGAAACTGAGTCATGGAAAAGTGAAATGATTTATCCAAGGTCATTGCACTACTAAGTGGCAGATCTAAGAGTAGAAAGAACCGAAACCCCCTGACTTCAGAAGGAGCCCCCTTTCCACTGCTGATAAAGGGGAGCCCAGAGATCTGAGGTGGGGTGTGGGAGTGGGCTGCTCCTGACAGAGAGACAAAGGATGACTCTACCCTCACTGACCAGACCTAAAGCATATCTGAGATTGTCTTTATAATGGTGGTGATGGTCAAGGTGATCTGAAAAGTACAATATGACCCCATTTGGGGTTTTCTTGGCAAAGACACTGGAGTCTTTGCCATTTCCTTCTTCAGCTCATTTTAAAGATGAGGAAACTGAGGCAAACAAAGGTTAAGTGACTTGCCCAAGGTTACATAGCTAGTTAGTACCTGAGGCCACATTTGAATTCAGGTCTTCCTGTGTTCAGGTCTGGCACTTTATCTACTGTACTATCTAGCTACCACTGAAGAGGGCAGTATAAAGAAGAAAAAAGAACACAGGGCCTGGATGTAAAAGAGGTGAGTTCTAGACAAGGCAAGTCATTTTACTCCAGGAACCTCGGTTCTCCCTTCTATAACATGAGAGTTGGACCAGATGACTTCTAGGGTCCCTTCCACCTCTGACAATCCATGAATCCTAAGGTCTCCTCCTTGTTTTAATGTCCGCAATGAAGATAAAATCGGGCTTCACGAATATTGTGGGAAGCTACCCTTGGGACCGTCCTTGAAAAGAGGTCTCAATGGGGATCAACATAAAGTCACGGGTTTGGATTTAAAAAGTCAACTTTCCTAGTCCAAGATGGCAAAGCGTTGGCTAGTGTGCCACCCAAAAAGATCAGAGAGTCAACAGTGTGAAATGTGATCATTTCATCTTAAGTTGAATTTCGAGAGACATGCCCTCCAAAGCAGGGAAGGGATGGGCCCACTGTCCAGAATGGATTCCATTCTTCTTGAATCACCCAGATGCCAGCATTCAGTTCTTGGCGTCACGTGTTAGGGAAAGACACTGATAAAATAAAAGACAGAGGATGACAACTGGGATAGTGGAGGGTCTTAAAGGGGAGGAAGGGAAGATATGACTTCTGTTTTAAAATATTTAAAGGGTTGAAGTAGAGAAGAGGGATTAGTCTTGCTCTACCTGGTCCCAGAGAACAGAACTAGGAGCAATGAGAGGGAAGTAGCATATAGGTAAACTGAGGCATACTGAGGCAGCCTTCCTGAGGATTACAACTGCCCCTTAATGGAACAGACTAATTTGACAGGTCATGGCTTCCCCTCCCTTCAAGCAAAGGCTGACTGGCCTCTGGTTGCAAATGCTGTAAGGGAATTCTGATCCATGTAGGGTTATACCTGATGGTCACTGAGGGCTTTTACTGACCTGAGATTCTTTGATTCTGTATCTCGCCTTCTGGGCCCAGGCCATTTCCCTCAGAGATTGGGGGATGGAGGGACTTGGAGAGAAGCCCATGGGTGGGGTGGGTCTGCCCATCCTTTAGGCACAGGGAATGGTAGTTTGAGGCCAGTCTCTTGCCTCCCAGTAGCAGATGCTCAACAGGGCAGGGCTGAGGATTGGCAAATTACATGGTAGGAAAGGGGTTGGGTTTCTGAGCAACTGCCTGGGGGGACTGCTCAGCTCCATGTTCCATCTCCCTGAAATTACATAGTTGGAACCTAGCTGCCTCCCACCCTGCCCTACTCTGTCCTAGGCCACAGGGCCAGCCCTGGGCCTCCCGCTGGTCAGAGGGCCTTGGGGCAGGGCTGAATGTAAGCTGGTGATCAGGGTGGACCAGGAGAAAAGATACCTTAATACAGAATGTAGAATATGGGATGGCTGAATAGAAAAGGCCCCTTAGAAAGAGAATATTGGAGCTGAGAATGGAGGTGCTTGGAAAAGAAACGGTCAGAACTGGGAGGGGCCTTAGAACAGGGGTGTCAGAGCTGGGAGGGATCTTAGAACAGGCAATATTAGAACTGAAGTACATTAGAGAGATCATCCAACCCTGTGGTCCCCAGATAGATTTCAGTGGGAACTTGAATGGGAAAAAAAATAGATCTTTATTTTCACTAAAATTTAGCTGAACTTCAGTGTTTCCTTAAGTTATGAATTTAAAAAACCAAATTTTCTTTTGAGAAGGGGTCCTGGCACTTCCCCAGACTGTCAAAAGTGAAGCATCTCTGATATGAATCCAATCCCCCATTTATAGAGAAATGGACTGAGACAAAGAGGGTCAGTTACTTAGCCAAGGTTCAACACAATTTAACTCAGTTGTTATGCACCTACTATGTGTCAGGCCTCATCTCTAGGGCACTGAGAATACAAAGACAAAAATGAAGGAATCCCTGTTTTATTTCTTATATCCTACCGGAGGAAGGGCAGGGGATGTGATGGTGGGAGGGACACACACACACTATAATAACAATTGCAAAAAACTTCAAAGAACAAGAAGGAAGGGAAAAGAGTTACTAATGGAGGGAAGGGGAGAGGAGAAGTCATGAGGGAAGGCTTCCCGAAGCAGACAACCACTCAGATGAACTTTGCATGACAACCGGAGTTCTGAAGGAAGGTGAAGACAGAGGATATACGGGAGCAGGAAGCTCCCAGTGCATACAGCCATGAGCAGGAGCACAGCCTGATGGGGAAACGGAGTTTGTCAAGGAGAGCAAATGAAACACACAGGAGAAGAGGGAGGGCTGAAGAGGGGACCTGGATAGGTACAAGTAGAGAAAAAAGGAGCAGTGCAATCTGGGGCCTTGGGCAAATCACTTTCCCACTCTGACCCTCAGTTTTGTCCTCTGATAAGTGAAGTGGTTACACTAGATGCCCTTGGACATCCCTTCTAGTTCAAACGTTCTATGTTCTAAAATCTTTTCTGCTCTAACATTCCCTGTTCTAGGGTCCCTCCCAGCTCTGACATTTTGTGTCCTAAGGCCCTTCCCAGCTCTGACATCCCTTTTTCTAGTGCCCCTCCCAGATCTAACATCCCCTATTCTAGGGTCCCTCCTAGATCTGACATTACCTATCCTAAGGCCCTTCCCAGATCTGATATTCCCATGTTCTAAGGTCTCTCCCAACTCTGATATTCTGTGTTCTAAGATCCCTCCTGGATCTATCATCCTCTGTTCCAAGACTCCTCCCAGGTCTGGATTTCTAGGAACTTTTCTGACTCCTTGCTAGAGGTCCAGGGGTGCAGAATCTAAAGCTGTTGGCCAACTGGCCCTGGCTGACACAGTAGATGCTTGCTGCCTCAGTGAGCTCAGGGTCCTGAGTATGCACTCGTGTGTGTGTGTGTCTGTGTGCCTGTGTATCATGTCCCACGTCCCATGTATAGACCACATTAGTATCTCCTGCCTCAGTGCCTTTCCAATCCTTCTTTCTGACCTCAGGGTCTGATATCCAGCCCCTGGACAAGCTGAGAATGAGAAGCCCCTATCCCTTCCTCCTCTGATCCCCTCGTGGCGTCTCTAGGTTGATCCTGGGTCTAAAAGAGGCGAACACAAGTGAGGCGCGGGGGCCTAGCCCCTCCCAGCACACCTGCTGTCTGGCCACATTAGAGCCCAGGAGATCTTAGCAGGGAGACCAGGGTCGGGGGAGGATCACAATTGGGGTGAGGGACAGATACAATTGTCCTGTTCTATGTCTATTCTCTTGGAAAGAGAGGCAGCGGGGAATGCTGGGCTCAGGCATGTGGGGTGCATTACATGTAGACACGTGCATATATACGTATGCATGAAGTTGCAGATAGACATACAGCCTTCTGCTTACAAGTGTATGTTTACCTATACTGATATGAAAATACCCCTGTACCTGCATGTGAGAGGCAGTGTGGTATGTTAGCAAGAACACCTTATTTACCGTCAGGGTCCTGGTTTCAAATTCCAGCTTTTCCACCTATGGAATGTTCCTAGGGAAGTGATATCTCTTTGCGCCTCCATTTCCTTACCTGTGACATGAGAGTTTTGAACTCAATGACTGCTAAGGTCCTTCTCATCTCTAGTTTTTGTGATCAAATTGATGATTTAAATATTTAAATTTATGTATATAAATATGATCTATGAATTTACATAGCTATGTATTTAAATTGGGGAAGGATGGATGTGAAGGTCTGGGATTAAGAGAAGGAAGCTGAAGGTGTGTGGGTTGGGGAGGAGCAGATCTGGAGCCGAAAGCGACCTTAGAAGCCAGGAAGTCCAAACCCCTTACTTTACAGATAAGGAAACTGAGGCCCAGAGAGTTTCAAGTCTTACACACAGTAAATGGCTGAGTTCAACAGAAGATGCTGTTTTCACTGGGCTACACTGCTTAAAGGTGAAAAGAAAACAGAAAGGGCAGACTGTGTTAGCCAAACCCACCTCTACCACACAATATCTTTCTGATCCTAGGCAAATCACTTCTTTTCCAAGCTCACTTTTCTCAATTATAGAATGGGAGTAAGAAGCAGTTAGAGTAGAGAGAGCCAGTCTTGGACACAGAAAGGCCTTCCTCTAACCCTTAATCTCTTTGTGACCGTACGTAAGTCACTTGGACTCAGTTTCTCTATCTGTAAAATGAAGGGATTGGGCTAGATGACCTCTAAGGTTTTACATAGCTCTAAATTGGTACACTATATAAATACTAACTATTGTTGCCAGGTCTAGAGCCAGGAAGACTCATCTCCTTGAGTTCAAATCCAGCCTCAGACACTTACTAGTTGTGTGACCTTGGGCAAGTCATTTAACCCTGTTTGCCTCAGTTTTCTCATCTGTCAAATGGGCTAGAGAAGGAAATGGCAAACAGCTCCAGGAACTCTGCCAAGAAAACCCCAAATGGAGTCACCAAGAGTCAAACCCAACTGAATAACAACCCAACGACAACAGACCTCCCCAAAATGTTTGTTGATAGTTAGCCAATAAACCTTTATCAAGTGCCTACTATGTGTCAGATACTGGCCCTGTAGATGTAGATAAACATTCCTAGAGTATTTATGTCTCTGAGTTAGTGTGAGGCTCACATGTGATAATGTATTTAAAATAGTTTGCTATATTAATAGTAGTCATTATTCTCGTGATGATGATGAGGCTGGCTTCCCCACCTCCAGACCAGCTTGGACTCATTCTTGCTGCAGAAGAGGACCAGGCAGAGATGTTATGCCCTGTCTGGACAACCTTTTGGATCTTGTAGGTTAGGGAGCAGAGGAGGGGTCTGGACACCCACACTGAGGTCTATGCCTGAGCTTAGCTTCTCAGTGGGGAAGGAGGCAGTTCTGGGAATGAAACAGCAGCTTACTACCCTCCCCCAACCCTCTCCAGGGCCCTCTGGAATGTCTCTGATGTGTCCAAGGAGCTGAAACCAGGCTTTAATTATACCAACCAAACTGTGGGGACAAGTCTCTGAATTTAGCCTGCTTTGGGGTAAGAAGAGTTCTAATTACCCAGCATTCAGTCTTTCATGTGGACCAAAAGGCCTGGGCTTTAGAGAGGGAGGGAAGAAAGCAGCCGCCCCTGTCCCAAGCAGTCAAACTAGAAGAGAAAATCTCATAGAACATAGAATAAGTCTTCAACTTGGAGTCAGAAACTCTGAGGTTGAATTTCAGCTCTGCCATTCACCAGTTGTATGGTCATTGGCTAGTCACAGAATCTCAGAGGCCCCTGAATGTAAGGCAGAATAGACCAGCATCACCTCTATAGCATTCTTAACAATGGTCTTTCAGTACAGACTTCCAGTGCTGGGAAGCTCACCACCTTCCAAAGAGCATAACATTTGGGAATAACTCAAGGTGTTAACAAAGCTTCTTTCTCATATCCATCGTAAATGGACCTTCCATCTGTTGTTCCTCTTCTACCTGTCAGGGTTCAAACAGAAGCTGTCTTCTCTTTCTTCCTCAGCACAGCCCTTCAAGGATTTTAAAAGTACATTATCTCCTTCCCTATCACCTTGCTCTCCCCCAGTCTTCTCTTTTCCAAGCTCAACATCCCCAATCCTTCATTCAGTTCCCCTATCCCATGGTCTTTAGTCCTCTCACTGCAGCTAGGTGATGCAGTGGATAGAGCACCAGTGCAGGAGTCAGGAGGACCTGAGTTCAAATCTCTCCTCAGACACTTGACACTCACTAGCTGTGTGACCTTGGGCAAGTCACTTAACCCCAATTGCCTCATCCTGGGTCCTCTCCAGTCATCCTGATGTATATCTGGTCACTGGATTGAGATGACTCTGGAGAAGAAGTGAGGCTGGTGACCTGCACAGCCCTCCCTCACTCAAAACAAAGTCAAGTGCAAGTCATATCATCATTTCTCTGATGGCATGGTCTTCTTTGGCAACGAAGGATGAACACACACACACACACACACACACAGAGTCCTCTCACCATTCTGGTTGTCTTCTTCTGCATAGCCCCCAGTATATCAAGGTCCTTCCTAAAACATCATGGCCAGCACTCAGTACAGATATGGTTTGACTGGGGCCAAGTAGATACACTTTCTAGATACACTTTCTCCCTTGCTAGAGCCTAAAATCTTTTTAGCTTTCCTAGCTGCCTTGTCTTACCAGTAATTTGTATTGACTGAGATTGCAGTCAACTAAAACTCTCTAATATTTTCCTCAAAATATGCTGTCCTTATTATGCTATAAGAAATGACAAGCAGGATGATTTCAGAAAGACCTACGTGAACTGATGCAAAGTGAAGTGAGCAGCACCAAGGGAACAGCCTAGCTTAGTGAGAAAAGCACAGCATCTGATGGTTCCCTTTGAGTGGATGATTATTTGCTTGGGGTTTTTTTCCAGTTCATTCCTATACAACTAATGAGTCACCTATTCCTTCTCTGTTTATTAAGGCCTTTTCTTTCCTCTCATTCACATAACAAAGGCAATGGGTTATAGTAGAAAGAAGGGACCTGGGCTGGAATCCTGTTGCTCCTGATTAACTGGGTCACTCTGAGAAGGAATGATAAAGTTAGGAAGACTCTCGAGGGCCCTCTAAATGGTAAGCTCCTGAAGAATAGGGATTGCTGGGGGCAGAGTCAAGATGACTGAGTAAAAGTAGGAACTTCCCTGAGCTCTCCCCCAAAGCCTTCCAAATGCCTGTAAAAAATGACTCTAAACAAATTCTAGAGTTACAGAACCCACAAAATGACAAAGCAAAACAAATCCCCAACCCAAAACAACCTGGAAAGTTGTCAGGAAAGGTCTTTCACGCCAGGTGGGAGTGCAACACAGTCCAGAGTGGGCTGCACCAGCCTAGGCAGGTCAGAGCAGGCCTGGGGGACTGAATCATTGGCAGCTGTGGCAGTTTCCAGACTTCTCAACCCACAAATGCCAAAAAGGTCAGTGGGAAAACTCTGGGTAAAAAAGGATCAGGGGTCTGGCCTGAGTGGGCCCCAGTCCCAGGGCAGTGGGGGTGGTGGCAGCGATGGCCATTGAGGCAGTAGCAACAGTGGCGGCGGTGGTGGCAGAGGCTGCTTCCAGAGCTCTGGGCCCACAGACAATGGGGAATTGAGCAACTGATACAAAATCCCTGAATCTTAGGACAGTACACCCTCCCCCACTGCCACCTCCACTGGAAACTGAGTTCTGCCTTGACAAAGAGTTAGAAAGTCAAGCATTTGGCTGTGAAGATGAGTAAACATCATAAAAGAACTCAGACTATAGAATCTTACTTTGGTGACAAGGAAGATCAGGGCATACAACCAGAGGAGGACAGCAGAGTCAAAGTTCCTACACTAAAAGCCTCCAAGAGGAATATGAATTGGTTACAGGCTATGGTAGAGCTCAAAAATGATTTTGAAAATCAAGTGAAAGAAGTAAAGGGAAACTGTGGAGAGAAATGAGAGTAATACAAGAAAATCATGAAAACTGAGTCACCAGATTGCTAGGAGACCCCCCAAAATACTGAAGAAAATAACATCTTAAAAATAGACTAGCCCAAATGACAAAATGACAAAAGACATCCAAAAATCCAAAGAGGAGAAGAATGCCTTAAAAAGCAGAACTGGCCAAATGGAAAAGGAGGTTCAAAAACTCACTGAAGAAAATAATTCTTTCAAATTTAGAATGGAGATGGAAGCTAATGACATTATGAGAAAACAAGAAATTATAAAATAGAACAAAAAGAATGAAAAAATAGAAGACAATATGAAATATTTCATTGGAAAAACCACTGACTTGGAAAATAGATCAAGGAGAAATAATTTAAAAATTATGAGATTACCTGAAAGCCATGATCAAAAAAAAGAGTCTAGACATCCTCTTTCAAGAAGTGATCAAGGAAAACTGCCCTGATATTCTAGAATCAGAGGGTAAAATAGAAATTGAAAGAATCCACCAATCACCTCTAGAAGAGATACTAAAAGGAAAACTCCTAGGAATATTGTAGCCAAATTCCAGGATTCTCAGGTCAAGGAGAAAATATTGCAAGCATCCAGAAAGAAATAATTTGAGTATTATGGAAATACAATTAGGATAACCAAGATCTAGCAGCTTTTATATTAAGGGATCAAAAGACTTGAAATATGATACTCCAGAAGTCAGAGGAGCTAGAATTAAAAAAAAGAATCACCTACCTAGCAAAACTGAGTATAATCTTTCAGCAAAAAAAGTGAACATTCAATGAAATAGAGGATTTTCAAGCATTCTTAATGAAAAGACCAGAGCTGAATAGAAAATTTATCTTTCAAATACAAGAATCAAGAGAAGCATGAAAAGGTAAACAGGAAAGAGAATGTATAAGAGACTTATTAAAGTTGAATTGTTTACATTCCTATGTGGGAAAATTATATTTATAACTAATGAGACCTTTCTCAGTATTAGGATAGTTGGAGGAAATAGATAGACAGACAGACAGACAGGCAGGCAGGCAGACAGACAGATAGATGATAGATAGATAGATAGATAGATAGATAGATAGATAGATAGATAGATAGATAGATAGATAGATAGATAGATGGCACAAGGTGAGTTGAATATGAAAGGATGATATCTAAAAAATAAAATTAAGGGATGAGAGGGGAGTATGTTGGGAAAAGGAGAAAGGAGGAGATAGAATGGGGTAAATTATTTCACATAAAAGAGACAAGAAAAAGATTTCACAATGAAGGGGTAGAAAGGGGAAGTGAGAAGAAAAGAGTGAACCTTACTCTCATCAGACTTGGCTTAAGAAGGGAGTAACATACACACTCAATTGGGTATCTTACCCTACAGGAAAGTAGGGGGGAAGGGAATAAGGAGGGGATGACAGAAGGGAGAACAGATTGGGGGAGGGGGTAGTCAGAAGCAAACACTTTAGAAAAGGGACAGGCTTAAAGGAGGAAATAGAATAATTGGGGGCGGGCGGGATAGGATGGAGGGAAATATAGTTAGTCTTTCACAACATGACCATTATGGAAGTTTTTTGCATAACTACGCATGCATAACCTATAGTGAATTGCTTGCCTTCTCAATGAGGGTGGGTGGGGAATGGAAGAAGGGAGAGAATTTGGAACTCAAAGTTTCAAAAACAAATGTTAAAAATTTGTTTTTACATGCAACTGGAAAATAAGATATACAGGCAATGGGGTATAGAAATCTATCTTGTCCTTCAAGAAAGTAAAGGGGAAGAGGATAAGGGGGGTGGGATGATAAAAAGGAGGGCAGACTGGGGGAAGGGTAATCAGAATGCATGCCATCTTGAGTGGAGGAGGAGAAATGTAGGGAGAAAATTTGGAACTCAAAATCTTGTGGAAATGAATGTTGAAAACTAAAAATAAATAATTAAGTTTAAATCTTAAAAAAAAAAAAATAGAATAGTGATTGTTGGGGCACCCAGGTGTCACAGTGAATAGAGAACCAGCCCTGGAATCAGAAGGACCTGAGTTCAAATTCGACCTCAGACACTCAACACTTACTAGCTGTGTGACCCTGAGTAAGTAACTGAACCCTGATTGCCTCATCTCCCCCGTCCTGGATAAGGATTGTCTTTTATCTTTTTCTATATCCCTAGTGTTTAGCATACTGCCTAGTACATAGTTTAATAGAGACTTAATTAGAGGAACTAGAGGCACAGTGGATAAAGAGGTGGGCCTAGCTCAGGAAGATCTGAGTTCAAATTGAGCCTCAGATATTTGCTACAATTCTAGCTCCTGGATAAGGCATTTGATTTCTTCAACTGTCAAATAGTGATAATATTGGCACCCACATCATAGGGTTGTTGTGAGGCTCAAATGAGATAACATTTTAAAATATAATTATATATATAATTTATTTATATATCAAATATTTGTATATAATTATATAATAATAATTAAAATATTAAATAAAATGTTGTGAGGATCAAATGAGATAATACTTTTAAAGCATTTACAGGGGTGGGGAACCTTAGGCCACATGTGGCCTCAAGGCTGCAGGTTCCCTACCCCCTGGTTTAGAATGTGGCAGGCATTTAATAAATGCTTGTTCCTTTCTTTTCCCCTTTATAAATAATTGTTGATCAACTTGTTAGCTGAATGTCTCTAGTTAAATCAGTTCCTCTACTACCTCTCTGACAAGTGACCATAGAATAAGTGTAGAAAAGTTGCAATCTGCACAGGAGGATGGAATAGGCACATGGAGGAAATTATAACCCTTGAAGTAAGTATAAAGGGAAAACCTCTTGATTCGTGGGAAAAGTTGTTCTCCAGAAGGCTGTAACTCCATTTCAAACATCACATCTTTCTTGGGGTCTTTCTGGATGCTCACAGCTGCCAGTACCTCCCCTTTCAAAATTGTCTTATATATATATATATATTTTTTCTGTTTATATATGTGCACGTCACAATAGAATGGAGTCATCTTGAGGGCAGGGATCATTCTATTTTTGTCTTTGTATACCCCTCACTCATCCCAGTGCCTGGAAAACAGTAGGCACTTAATGAAGGCTTCCTAACTGATACAATCTCCAAGAATCCAAGAGAATCCTAAGATCGTAGATTTAGAACCATGCATTTACAGGACGTTGGGTCTACACCCCTCATTCTAACAGCTGAAAAAATGAGACAGGTAGTAGTTATGTGACTTGCCCAAGGGTCACACAGATGGTAAATATCAAAAGCATAACGAACTCAGAGCTCTTCCTGACTCCAGGCCAGCACTCGCTGCCTTGGTGTAAATGTGGGAGCAGAGAAAGCTTTAGTGTAAATGGGGAAAACAGCTGATTCATTACCTGTTATTGCTGGGGCGTGGAGTGGGAAGGGGATCACTCAATGATTCAATTATTCAATCAATAAATATTAAACACCTACTGTGTGCCAGGGAACAATGGGGTGTTTGCTTATTCAGGGATGCCCATCATTCCTATAGCTTTCACACCACCTCCCAGAAGGCTCAGAAATCCAAGTCATCTTTGCTGAGAATTCCAAGGCTTTCCTTTCTCCGACTTTGCTGCAGGGTCCAATTCTTGTGGATCCTCCCCATTCTTGTGGTCACTGGCCCCTCCAGATGCTGGTCCACTTATAAACATTTACATCCACTGGAATGAAGGCAGATGAGAACTTATTTTATTAGGGCCAAATGGAAAAATCTCTCTAAGCAAGCCAGGAATGTAAACATGGCAACATGGCACCAATAAATGCCACGTTTCAGCAGCCACTAGGCCAGCCTCCTCTTGGAGCTGGTAGCTGTAGGGATCAGGACAGGGGGCCTGGCTTTGGAAGGCTACTACATCCCTCTTTGCCAGGCTTCCCTTAGTTCCTCTGAGGCCAAGTAATTGGAGAAGAATTAGAATGAGAGGAATCATTGCTCTCAGGACCAGTAAGACAACATTCAAACTATTCTTAGCCCACTGGAGGTCTTCAATCCAAGACTAAGGGGTCACTTGTGGGGACATTCTAGACATAACAAATACCTTCTGACCTCCCTTCCCCAGAATAAAGCCTTCTTTGTATAACCTCTCAGGGTCCTAGAGTGTCTTCTTCTAGGAAGTGGCTCAAGCCCCTATCAGCTGTGTTTGCTCTCACTGTTGGCCACCAAGCATCAACGTCGGTAAAATGACTACTCTGTGCTAAGCACTAGGGATACAAATAAGAGAAAAGAAGACAGATGCTTCTTGACTGACTGACTCTAGTCCAATCCATCCATCCCTCTCCTACCTCCCCAACAAGAAGCCATCTAATAAAGGTGGAAAGATTGCAGTCTTCAGTGGTGGATGGAGTACGCAAACTGAGGAAATCACAACCTCTGAAGGAAGTGTAAGTAAGTCAGGAAAAGTCAGATTTCCAGAAGGATACTATTATAAACTCCTCAATGATCATCTCATCCAGCCTGAGTTATAACTGCCCCCAAAAAACCTAATGTGTGTCCCTGTCCCAGATGTATTTATATTTTCAAAGAGAAAGGCTTAAGTCGAAAGAATGAATCTCTAATGGTGGAAATTGAATCCATCAAAGTGAGAGATGGAGGAGAAAGACATTTTGCCTACAGCTAAGTCTAATCCTGACTAGAGAAGGCCTAATTAACGTGTGATTATAAGTCAGTATTATGAAATAATATGATGAAAGTATAGCAATGGAGTCACAAAGAGGTAGTTTGGGGACACAGTTCAAATATGTCCCAAGACTTCAACTCTCAAATGCATTAGTTAACTTGTCCTTACCACGTACACTAAGGCCCTCTCTCCTTGTTCCATTTGCATTTAGACCTTTTCTTTTTCCATTTATATCGCAACTTTCCCCTCCCTTCCATTTATACTAAGTCCTCCTGCCCCTCATTATACTGAGATATTGTAGAAAGAACACTGGATTAGAAGTCCCAAGAACTTGGGTTTGAATCCCAGCCTTGCTATGTATTAACTACATTGACCTTAGACACATTTCTTTAACTCTCTGGTCCTCAGTTTCTCCATCTGTAAAATTAAGGGTTTGGAAAGAAATCAAAAAAAGGGGAAAGGACCCACATGTACAAACGTAGTCATAGCAGCTCTTTTTGTGGTGGCAAAGAATTGGAAATTGAGGGGATTTCCATCAATTGGGGAATGGCTGAACAAGTTGCGGTCTATGAAATGGTGAGCAGGAGGACTTCAAAAAACCTAGAAAGATTTGCTTGAACTGACTTGAGTGAAGTGAGCAGAACCAGGAGAACACTGTACACAGTAACAGCAACGTTGCATGATTATCAGCTATGATAGTCTTAGCTCTTCTCAGCAATGAAATGATCTAAGACAGTTCCAAAAGACTCATGATGGAAAATGCTGTCCACATCCAGAGAAAGAACTATGGAGTCCGAATGAAGATCGAAGCATATCATTTTTCACTTTATCATTCTTGGGTGTTGTTTTGTCTTGAGGAGGAGGGAGGGAAGAGAGGGGGAAATTTAGAATTCAAAATTTTATGAAAGCAAGTGTTGAAAATTAAAAATAAATTAGTTTTAAAAATAAAAATAACTATATTTGAATATGTAAAAAAAATTAGGGGATTGGAGTAAATGATTTCTAATGTGCCGTCTAGTTCTAAATTCTATGATCACTCAGCCCTCCTCTTCTCAGTTTATATCAAGGACTCCTTCCCTTCTTTCCCCCATTTACACCAAAGCTGTCCAGCACTTAGAACAGAGCCTGGCGCATTGTAACATTGTAACACTTAACAAATGCTTGCTGACTGATTGTCTTCCCTTTTTTTAGACCCTGTTTTTACTTAAGGCTCTGTTTCACACACATCTTTCTGTATCCTTTTCTTATGGGCACCAAGTTCTTTCCTTTCCAAAATCTAGGGTCAGAGAAAGGTCTTCATGTGATCCAAGAGCTCTTAATCTTTTGGATGTCTCAGATCCCTTGGGTTGTCAGTCTGGCAACGTCTATGGACCCCTTCTCAGAATCATGTTTTTAAATGCATAATATGAAATAGGTGGTACAGCAGAGAGAGCCCTGGGCTGGAGTCAGGAGGACTTGAGTTCAAATTCAGCCTCAGATACTTTCTAGCTGTGACTCAGCAAATCACTTAACCTCTGCCTCAGTTTCTTCAACTATAAAATGGGGATAATAATGGCATTTACCTTCCAAGGGTCATACTTATAAATGGGATCGTACTTGTAAAATGTTCAGCACAATAGCACATAGTAGGCCCACATATATACTTATTGTTATCATTAGGATTACAAAGGAAACTAATTACACTGAAATAAAGAAGTGATTTTTTTTTTTGCCCCACCCAAGTACATAGACCACAGAAGGGTTCCCAGGTTAATAACTCCTGATTTAGATCAGATACTCTCAGAGAGCAGGAACCCTCAGTCTGGTGAAGGCCTGATGACTCTCACTGTCCTCTGGTTTCTAGCTTATAGACTTTATTATTTAACTGTGGTCAAAAGCTAGGTCCATTTCAGAGCCAATTTTCCTGGAGAAGCAATATTTGCGTGCTGGACAAGACCTCAGAAGCCTTTTCTCTGGTCTGTGCTGATCCCCATGCTTGCTTCCTGACTGCAACTCTTGTAAATCAAATGTCCAACAGTTTATCCTAAACAGAAGTGAGAGGAGCTCAACCCTGGCTCCAGGTGTTTCTGAGGGAGAAAGGAGGTTGGAGGAGGGGGACATGGCCAGGCCAAAGTGGGGAGAAATGCTTGGAGACTCGAAGCAAAACTCTGGTCCCATCTTGAGTTTGAATGCTAACCCCTGCCCTGGATCAGAAGGACATCAAGTCTCCTTTTCCAAAGAAAGAAACTGAAACACAGGAATGTTAACTGACTTGCTTCAAAGTCACAGGTAATAAGCAGAAGAAGGATTTTGACCCAGGTCTTCTGACTTCAAATCCCCTAGGATGTAAGTCCCTCCACAACCCGGTCTGGTCTAACCAGTTTCCCTCTTTCTCCTACTTTCAACTGTAGCCAGGCCAGCTTCCTCTTCCCTTATACCCACCAAGTTCTTTCTTATCTCTGCACTCTTGCTCATGCAGGGCCTCTCACCTGGAATACAGTCCACTCTGCCAAGTCAAATCCATCCTAGTTTTCACCATCCAGCTCAATTCCCAACTCCACTGGTGTACTCCAGCCCAGGGTGACCTCTCTCTCCTTAGAGCTAGTTCTCATAGCATTCACTGTCTAGTCTTCATGCTTGAATCTATGGTATCTTACATTGGTGCAGTGGGTAGAGCACCAGACCTGTAGTCAGGAAGACCTAAATTCTAATCTGGCCTCAGACACTTACTTGACCCTGAGCAAATCACTTAACCCTGTTTGCCTCAGTTTCCTCATCTGTAAAAAGAGCTGGAGAAGAAAATGGCAAACTACTCCAGAATCCTAGCCAAGTCCCAAATGGGGTCATGAAGAGTCAGACACAACTGAACAACAGTTTCATGTGTGTAAATCTTGCCTCTCCAACTAAATAGAAGCTTTAAAAGACGAGGGTCATGTCTGCTTTATTCACTTTCCCCTCCTAGGACCTAAAACAAGAGGGAGTATACAGTAAAGCTTAGCAACCTAGAATAGTT
Source organism: Notamacropus eugenii (assembly GCF_028372415.1). NCBI lineage: Eukaryota > Metazoa > Chordata > Mammalia > Diprotodontia > Macropodidae > Notamacropus > Notamacropus eugenii. The sequence goes on along the minus strand of NC_092875.1, from coordinate 23,427,706 downwards.
TAAAGAATACTGGATTTGGACTCAGGCAGCCTCAGGGTTTGGGTCTGTTCTTTGCCACTTAGTATGTGCATGATTTTGCTATGGTAGGAAGAGCACTGAATTTGGAACAAGAAGAGGACTTGAGTTCCAATCCTGCCTTTGACTCCTGTGTGACCTTGGTAAGTCACTCTCACTCGCAGAGCCTCAGGTTCCTCTTCTGTAAAATGAGGGATTTGGATAAGATTCCCCTCGGAGGCCCCTTCTGGCTCTTAATCACCAGTCCCTGGGGACGTCCCTTCTTATCTCTTGACCTCAGGTTTCATTTGCAAAATCAGATGGTCCAATGAGAAGATCTCGTAGGTCCCTTTCATCTTTCAGCACTATCTTTTAGCTTAACCAAGACCTGCCCTTAGAAGGAGAGAGCTAACCTAGGTCCTGCTGATTCTCCTTCATAGCCCTGGGATCTCCCTCCTAGGCCTGAAATTCCCCCAGCTCCTCACAGCATTGGCTGACTGACCTCCAGTCCTTGCTCACTGGCCTGCAGCGCCTTCTGAGATTCCTCAGCAATGATACTCTGTCCCAACTGAGTCCAAGGTCAATTTGCCAGCCCCTAGCCCTCCACCCTAGAACCCAGCTGCCAGATGGGCCCTTGGAAAGAAACTGGAGGAGAAGGAATGAGCTGTAAATGGATAGGATGGCCCCCTCTATCTGACCCTAAACCAAAGAAGGGGAGACCAGAAGGCAAGTTGGTGGCCAAACAGTCTGAGGCAGCCCTTCTCTGGCCCTTTGAAGTGTATGTACACTGAGAGTTGGGAGGGAAGTCCAGATCCCCACTCCCAACGACCCGCATCTCTGAATCTCCACAAGCTCCTGCTTAGACCCAAGTCGTAAAAAGAGCAGATTTATCTCAATCAAGAGTCCCAACCACATGGAGCCATGTGTCCACTTGGGAAGAGTTTCTGGCACAACCTAGGCTGGGGTGGGAGGGGAAGGCCAAACAGCTGCAAACATCTGGTTTGAATTGTCCATGGCAACTGTGCGCCAAGGAATCCCAATGGCTGATTTGAAGCTGAGAGAGAGGAGGCTCAGTCTGCCTTAGCCCGGTTCCCCATGCTCTGGGTCAGGTTTGGGCAGGATCAGGCTAGGGCCCAAGGAGATTCCCCACACATGGCCAAAGTGCCTACATGTGGATGGGAAACTTTTCCTTCTTTTTAGTTCCAAAGCAACAAAGCCACTGAGGTTTGTGCTAGCCAAGAGGGAGAGCAAAAGACAGACAATTAGGACTCAGGGAGACATCAGGATTTAGGCATGAAGGCATAGAGACATCATCCACCCAGCAGAAATTAAAAGGAATTTTCTAACTTCTTGGTCTGGGACTAAGAACCTTGAGTCGCCACTCTAATAACTCATAGCAGGGATGTGACAGTAAATGTTTAACAACTGACTTGCATGATCTCTCAGAAAAAGACACATTTTCAAGTTGAATCTGCATTAATATTTCCTCCATCACTTTCTTAATTCTAAACAATCATCCAAACAACAAATCAAGACCTGATTTGTAGCTTTGTCCATTCATTTAACAATCTGCTTCTAGCACAGCTTGGCCATAGCCTTTGTCTATGCCCCAAGACCACATTGGCTGGCCCTTGTCAGAGAGAGGCTTACTAATCCTTGCTCCTCAAGATGTGGGAGCAGAAGGGGAGCAGACTACCCTGAACATATGAAACAGCTGAACAGAGGCTCTTAGAAAGAAGCCTGTCAACTCCAGGACCAGCAGAGACAATAAGGCAGAGAGGAGATTATATTCCAAGGTCTTCCCTGATGCTTACAACATGGGCATAAGAACTGAGAGTATGGAATTCCATAGAGTGTTGTTTTACCTAATGTCACTTTTTTGTAGAGCCAATTAATGATGCCTAACCAAGCCAATAAACCTTTGTTAAGCATCTGCCATGTGCCAGGAACTGTACTAAGCACTAAGGATGTAATTAATAAAAGAAAGTCCTTGCCCTCAAGAACTTACAGTCTAAAGGTGGGAATAATACACAAAGGGAGAGAAGTCAGGAAGATAGGACAGCAGGTGGTATTCAGCATCAGGGGGCATCTTGTTCCATGGAGCTGAAACCAGGTAAGGCAGCAGATGCAAAGTGAAATGAGCTGAAAGGCCAGTTTCTGCCCTCTATGAAGGAAAGCACTGGGAGGAGTTTGAACTACATCCTCCAGCCCTCCAATCAGAGGAGAGAGGAGACCAAGGGAGGTGATGTCTATCAAGGGGTTGAGTTAACAGAATGGTGGTGAGTTTAGAAATGATGAACTTATCCTGGGAGGGACATTTTGTTCCATGGAGTTGAAAGCAGGCAGTACAGCAGTGCAAAGTGGACTAGGTTGAGAACAGCCTGGAATTCTAGACTTGGGAGTTTGGACTTGTAGGTACTAGGAAATGACCGAAAGTCCAAGATGAATGACATGGTCAGACATCATCAAGTCATAGATTACTTTTTTATTTACTTCTAATGTGAAAGTCATATCAGAATTAATTACGTATGCTGCCAGATCAGCATCAAAATCAGCTAGAAGAAAGGATAAAGACATAATTGTGATAGCTTTACCTTGACCTATTAAAAACAGTTTTTGATGTCCCCAAAAACAGGAAATGGAAAAAGAAAAAACATTGACCTTGATTATCACTCAGTCTCCTGTAGTACCTTCAGAGATATAAAATAATTGCTACAACAAGTAGGCTGTAAACAGTGCAGAAACTACCTGAGTCAGTAAACACTTCATCTACTTGTGAAGCAGAGAGAAATGGTAGCTAAGGGCAAAGTCAGTTTAGAATGCACACTCATTTGTTAAACACTAGGAAGGACTAAAAGCAAAAACAAGTCTAAATAAAAGACTTGGCATGAGACCCAGCTGGACACATCATTTCAAAGGCATTCATAGATGGAACTGGCTGGCAGACTCTGAATAGGCAGAAAATAGAGCAAATTCATTGGCATTTCCATTACAATCTATTTTCATCATCAGTGATAATGGCACTACCCCTTGGGACCATTAACACCTCAGTCCCTCTGGGCTATATGAGCAAGCCAGAAAGGTACTTCAGATGAAGTTGGAGCAAAGAGCTGGAAACACAGGAGATGCCCACTGATTGGGGAGTGGCTAAACCACTTGTGGTATATGAATGGGATGGAATGTTACTATGCTATAAGAAATGAGAAAGAGGATGAATACAGAGAAGTGTGGAGAGATTTATATGAACTGACTCAAAGTAAAGTAAGCAGAACCAGGAAAACAATATACAAAAAAAACCAGTGTAAATAGAAAAAATAGCCATCATGAAATAATTGAAAATAAATGTTGCAAAATTGCAAAGAACAATGTGTCCCCAAAGAAAAGATAAAACATCCTCCCCCAACTCCTTTGGGGAAGGTGAGGGTCCACGGATGTAGAATATTGCATATGATATCAGATTTTTCCCCATATGTTGGTTGATTTTGCTGATTTTTTCCTTCTTTTTTAAAAAAGTAAGATTCTTTGTTATAAGGGATGACTCTAGTGGCAGGGTGTATGGGGAAAATGTAGGCGATGTTAAAAGATATCAATAAAAAGTCTATTTTTAAAAATACCACAGAGAAGGCTGGCCACATAAAATGGCAAAAAGCAGTAGAAACAAAAATAAATCTAAAAAAAACTTGGCATGAGATGAGACCCAGCTAAGCCACATCATCTCCTGAGCATTCATAGATGGAACTAAATGACAGGCTACAAATAGCCAGAAAATGGAACACATTTGTTGGCATTTCAACAATGATCTATTTTCATCGTCAAGGATAATGGAACCACAGTCAACAAGAATTGGTCAACAAGTATTTATTAAATACCTACTATGTGCTGGGCACTGTGTCAAGTGTTGGGAATACAAAGGAAGGGAAAAGACAGTACTTGCTCTCAAGGAGCTTATAGTCTAATCAGGGAGCTACACTATACAAACAACTGTGTTCACACAAGATATAAATAGGATAAATTAGAGATAATCACCCAGCACACTACTTCATAACAATTTAGAAGATGCACTAGACTGAATATTTATCAGAAAAAAGAAAAAGTCACTGGGAGTTATTTTTCCAACCCAAAGAAGCTTAGGAAGACAGACAGAGAGGTCTGTGGACACTGGGGAAGGGGCTGGCCAAGAATGCAGCAGCAATAGCTGCCCCAGTAGGAAGCATTCCGGCATCTAGGGATGGTAAGAGGGCTGACAGTCAAGATCAGGGCAGGAAACACCAGGGCAGAAAGAGATCCCAGGGAAGCACTGGAGGACCAGGAGTCAGATGACAGCTTTGTCACCTTCTTCTCATTTCCTAGTCATGTTTCCAGAATGGAAAGCAGTGGTTGCAGGTACAAGGGAGCAGGGCCCTGTGTACAGAGCAAGGAACAAGTTCCCAAAACTTAACTGTGTAGCTCTGAGAACAAGAGCAGAAGGGAGACCCGGTTCTAACCTTTAGATCCAAACATAAGCCCATAAGAACACAAATTAGCTCATTTGATCCTTATAATAACCTTGCAACATAGATGCTCTTATTATCCCCATTTTACAATTAAGGAAATTGAGGCAAACAGAGGTTAAGTGACTTTCTCAGGGTCACATGCCTAGTAAATGTCTGAGACTGGAGTTGAACACAGATCTTCTTGACTTCAGGTCCAGTTCTCTACCCACTGAGCTACCTATCTGACGTTTAATTGAAAACCAAATAACCTAATCCTAAAGAGTGGATGGGTCAAAGAATAAATCATAGAAACAATAAATAATTTCATCAGAAAAGATGACAGTAAGGAGACATCACGCAAAAATGTGTAGGATACAGCCAAGGCAGCACTTGGGGAAAATTTATATTGAGGGAGGGGGAGAGAGAGAGAGACAGAGACAGAGAGACAGAGAGACAGAGACAAAGACAGAGAGAGAGAGACAGAGACAGAGAGACAGAGACAGAGAGACAGAGACAGAGACAGAGAGACAGAGACAGAGAGAGAGAGACAGAGAGAGACAGAGACAGACAGAGACAGAGAGACAGAGACAGAGAGAGACAGAGAGAGACAGAGAGACAGAGAGAGACAGAGAGAGACAGAGAGAGAGAGAGAGAGAGAGACAGAGACAGAGACAGAGAGACAGAGACAGAGAGACAGAGACAGAGAGAAGGAAGAGGAGGAAGAAGAGGAGAAGAGGGAGGAGGAAGAGGAGGAGAAGATGAGGAGGAGGAGAAGGAAAGGAAGAAAGAAAGAGAGAGGGGGAGAGAGAGGGAGGAAGGAAGGAAGGAAATAGAAAGAGAGAAAAGAAGGAAAGAAAGAAAGAAAAAGAAATCTTAAAAAGAAGATTACTGAGACATTTTAATGCAGTTAAGAGAGCAGAAAGAATCCTAAATGAGGAAATTGTGGCCCAGAGAGGGATGATGCCAGGAATAGAACCCAGACTTTCTGGCTCTCAGCGCCCCGTTCTTCCTGCCATTTCAGACCATCTTTTCTTCTCCAGATCCCAAGAGACTCTAGAGTGTCCCAGGGGGTAGCTGGACCCTGATGAGGGGATGTGCCCATGTGGGGGCCTCCTAGGATTTCACTGCCCTCTCAGCTGGCTGGGGTCCTCCTGAGCATCCTAGAGTCTGTAAGGAAGCTGCTTCCCCAGCATTTGACTGGACATTCCACCTCAGGACTTGGCTTTGAGTACTGGAGGTTTTAGAAGAGACACCAGGCCTTTGTGGAAGAGGAAGAGGGAGGCTCCTCTGAGGCTGATGGAGAAGACACTGGGTCATACCTTCCTAGGGCAGAATGACTTGGAGAGTCTGACTCTAGGACTTAACCAAGATCTCTCTTGGTTCTGTCACAGCTCAGTTCCATGGCACTCAGTAAATCCCTTCCCTTTCTCTGGGCTTCAGACTCCCTCCTCAACTATAAAATGAGGGAATTCAATTCAATTCAATGAGCATTGATGTCTTTCCTGTGCCAGGAGCTGGAGATATAAAGACAAAAGTGAAACAGTTCCTGCCATCAAGAAGCTCCCATTGTATCCTCAATTGGCAATCATTTATTAAACTTTATTTGCCAGATGCTGGGCTAGAAGCTGGGGGTCCAAAGACACCAATGAATAAGTGCCTGACCTCCTTGCCCTTCCATGGGATGAGGGTGTTGAGGTTTAGGGGTGCTGGGACCCCAAAATAGCAACACACAGGTCCTGCCCGAATGAACTCTACCCAAACCTTCTTTCAGCCAAAGAAAAACAAAATTTTTAAAAATCCGCCATCCTGGCCAGACTCTTAAGAAATCTCAGCGTTGGCTAGACTCAAGGAATGGGGACATTTGTAACGCTAATGTAAGCTGGCCAGATTGAATCTGAGAGCTTTCATGGAAACAAGATGGATCTTATATACAGAAGAAAGGATCAGAGAAGGGGTCTGTATGGAATTAAGGAGTGGCAGTCTAGGATGGGGCCAGGTGCAGACAATGAAAGGGCAGTTAATTAACTGGGAAGGGATGATTGCCCCAGGTGGACTCTAGGAACCTGGGCCTTGTGGAAAAGTCCAGGGGCTTTTCCTTTTTGGGGTCCAGATTCCAAAGACATGGTCTTTTCCTTTTAGGTGTTTAGATCCCATTCCCACTATTCCCCCTCAAACAAATGGGACTCCAATTCTTTTGGGGTAAGGGCAAAGGTCTCAGCTTCTGAAACTGTTTCCTGCTGTCAAGGGATATAGAACTGACCCTGCCACAAGGGAGTCCCAAAGAGGAGATTGACTGGAAACAAGCACAGGCTGCATCCAGAGGATGATGGGGGGATGTTGGCTGGTACCCACTGTTTGTTACCTACTCTAGGTGAATGACCTGTAGTCTGGAAGACACAAATCTGACAAGCAAGTCTACAGGGCCCAAATATAGGGAGAAGTAAAAGTGGAAGAGCCCCATTAAAATCATTTACATTTGACCTGTAGGATTATTTGATGTTATTACTCTCAAAAGTTTAAGTAACACTTTTGCAGGTAGAAGTTTTCCACCCTTGGCCAGGGACTGACTTTTACTCCAATTTTAACAAAAGACTAGGGAGGTTACTTAGGTAATGATTAGATCAAATAGGTTAGTTACCTCCCTCAAAGAAAAGTGCACTGAAATTCTCTTCCCCAAACCAAACTGAAGATGTTTATGATTTAATTTCAGTTGTTTGGGGTACGAAATGAGTATACATTCACGTCAAAACAGCAAGATCTCACACACTTGTGTTGTGCTTATATATCTCTGACCACTTGTTCTGATTATAGAAATTTGCTATAAAAGGATAAAACAGGGACAAGAATTATACAGGATTAAACATCCTTAGAATTCAGATAATTCACAGTTTTTCAATCATACAGTTATCAATTCCACTCCAAAACCAGACTCAGGAATAGCCAGGTGGGTAACATTCTTTTTTAAAGGAAGACACTGGGGAAACTGAACTAGGAGGATCCCATCTTAGACTGAGGCTAAAATTGTCCTCTCAGCTTTTCCCAGATGCAGATCTTCCACCTACCTGTATCACATTTTCTCTGAATAGCTTGTGGCATGTCTCTCTGACGGTGGATTATAGGTTATTGACTATTGATGGATTACTATCATCCATCAGAAAACTTAAAATCAGTTACAGTCCCAGGAGCTTTTACCTCAAACAGCGAGTTTCAGTAATCACATCTTAGGGAAAACTTTTCCAGAATTTACATCTCAAATTTTAAATTTGCCCTGGTGTAAAAGTCAGTGGTTAGAGATTATTTCTATGTATTTGCAAATTCTCATTGTTTAGGAAGTTCATAACCCAAAACAAATATTTTGGGAAGTCTACACATTAAAACAATAACCAGCAATCTTACAATTTTCATAAGTGATAGTCAAATTGTTTCAGTTGTAACCAAATTATGAAAAGTTGCTTGATAGAACTGATAAAAAAAAAAGTTTACCAATCTGAAACTTAAAACCAACCCATTACCTTTTAGGCGACTTCAATTTTGTTGTCCCAGGTGAATGTCAGAGACCTGGGTCTCATGGAAAAGTCCGGGGGCTTTTCCTTTTGGGGGTTCAGATCCCAACCCCATCAGGGGGAGAAAGACACAACAAGCACTTGGATACAGAAATACAAAATACCTTTTATTTTTAAATGGTCCTGTGGTTTCCTTCATGTTATAGAAATTCCATAAGCGAACTCCCTCTATCACTACAGGTGGAAGTTCTGTAACTAAATCTTAGAGGATTTCTTGGGGCACTTAACCCTTCTGGGGCTGCACAGCCAGTATGAGTTAGAACTTGAACCCAGATCTTTCTGACTCCAAGGTTGACTCCAATGCTTAACTCTCTGCACCTCAGTTTCCCTATATGTAAAATGAAGTGTTTGGATTACATATCCCCTGAGGTCCCTTATAAATATAATCATTTAGACCACAGGGTTTTAAAACTGAAAAGATCCTCAGAGCTCATCTAAGACCACTCCACTCATTTCTTACATGTGGGAAAAAGAAGTCCCAGAGGAGAGAATTCACTTGCTCGACTGTGAATTAGTAGCAGAGCCTTGAAAGTAGAATTTCCCGCTGAGTGTTCTTTCCATGACTTAGGATCACAGGCTCTTAAGTCTAGAGCTGGAGGGGATCACAGAGGCCAGGCAGTCCACTCTCACTTAATTCACAGATGGGGAAACTGAGACATCAAAGAATTCATGAAGTGACTTGGTCACAAGTGACAAGATTGCAAGGTAGGAAGTGACAGACCCAGGACTTGAACCCAGATCCTCCAAGTAAGCAGAGGTCAGGCTCCAGAGCTGGAGGTACTAGTCTGACCCAGATCATCAGTGCAACCGAATTAGCTTCAGATCTGGGGCCTCTTTTGATCACGTGAAACAACCCTCTTAAGAAGGAGTGGAGAGACAGGCTAGGAGCCAAAAGCAACAGCCACTCTCTGGAAGAAGACGGATTTCCCACTAAAAGCTTGTCAGCAAAGGTCTGCTCTCCTTCCATAAACACATCCCTGTTATCTAAACAAAGCAGAGGGGTTGGGGGAGAGGTTCTTAAGTGAGCTTCAGAGCTGGTGAGCTTTGGCACCAATCCCAGGCAGGCAGCTGAGGGGTAAGGAGGGAGTGGGAGGAGAGACAAAGAAGGAGAGGAAGAGGAGTAAGGGACGAGGAGTGAGAGCAGGAACAGAGGACTCAGAGTGGTCAGGGACCTGAGAGAGCTCTGATCAACCCTTCACTTTTGTAGAGGAAGACGCAGAGCAGAGAGGATAAATGATTTATCCAAAGCTAAACAGGAGTGAAAATCTAGGTCCTCTGAGTTGAGAGTCCTTGATCTAGTGAGCAAGAATTGTTTATTAAAAGCTTAATAAATGAGCACCTACTATGTGCTCAGCACTGTGCTGTGCTAGGGATACAAAAAGAAGCAAAAGGGGCAGCTAGGTGGAGCAGTGGATAGAGCACTGACTCTGGAGTCAGGAGGACCTGAGTTCAAATGTGGCCCCAGACACTTGATACTTACTAGCTGTGTGACCCTGGGCAAGTCACTTACCCCGGATTGCCTTGCAATAAACAAACGAAAAAGTAAATAAAACAAAAAGAGGAAAAGCCAATCCCAAGCTGATAGAGGAAACAACATATAAACAAATATATACAAGCCCTATACAGGAGAAATAGGAAATAATTAACAGAGAGAAGGCACTGGAACTAAGGAAGGTTGACCTTTCTATCATACCAAAGGCCGAGTCAGAAAAGGATAACAATAGCTAGCATTTAGATAACACTTTAAGGTTTGCAAGGTGCTTTAAAAGTTATTTTATTTGATCCTCACAACCACCCTGGGAAGTAGGTGCTGTTATTTTCCCCATTTTCCATATGAGGAAACTGAGGCAAAATGACTTGGCAAGGGCCAGACTTGCCAAGGCTGGCTTTGAACTCAGGTCTTCCTAACCGAAAGTCATTGTGAAGGGATGGCCAGGTTTCAGCAAAGCAGAATCATAGAAACCCTGTGGCTGAGGGCCATCCAATCCACTCATATCCAAACAAGAATTCTCTCCATGACATATTCTTCTCCTGATGGAACCAGGTAGATTTTACTTGGAGACATATAATGATGGCAGTTCCCTATCCCCCAAGGCAGCCCATTCTACGTTGGGATAGCTCTTGTTGTTTAAAAAAAAAAAGCCATCTTTTTAGAGCAGCTACGTGGTACATGGATAGAGCATTAGCCTTGAGTCATGAGGACCTGAGCTCAGATCTAACCACAGACACTTTCTAGCTGTGTGACCATAGGCAAGTCACTTAACCCCGATTGCCTCCAAAAAAGAAAAGTTTTCTTTTCATAGAGCTGAAATCTGTCTCTGGAAACTTCTACCTGCTTATCCCTAGTTCTGTCTTCAGAGGCCAAGCAGAATACCCACTACTATTTAGATACTTGAAGACAGTTTCTGTGTTCCCCAGAGTCTTCTGTTCTCCAGATCTGAACTAATCCTTTAACTGATCCTCAGTAGTGAGAGTCTGAGACCCTTCACCATCCTGGATACTCTCCCCTGGCCTATCTCCAAGTTATCATTTGGTTGTGTTCAGTCAGTTTCAGTTGTGTCTGACTCTTCATGACCAACATGGAATTTTCTTGGCAAAGATACTGGAGTGGTTTGCCATTTCCTTCCCTAGCTCATTTGACAGATGAGGAAACTGAGGTAAACAAGGTTAAGTGACTTGCTTGGGGTCATGCAGCTAGTAAATATCTGAAGCTGGATTTTAACTCATGAAGATGAGTCTTCCTGACTCCAAGCCCAGCACTCTATCCATTGCATCACCTAGCTATCATCACCCTTTCAAAAAGTGAACACAATACTTTAAAAGTTGTCATAAAATCGTAGGATCATAAATTTAGAACTGGAAAGAAACTTTGGGGCAGGTGGGAATAAGGAGAAAGAAGAGAGGAAGAGAAAAAAGAATAGAAAGAGGGAGATCCAAAGGTAACCTTATTCCTCTTTCATTTTACAGATGAGCAAAGTGAGGCCAAGAATGGTTCTGAATGCTAGCTATTATTACCCTTTCCCACCTCAGCCTTTAGGATGATGGAAAGGTCAAACCTACTTAATTCCAGTGCCTTCTGTCAATTATTTCCTACTTCTCCTATATAGGGCTTGCTTTGTATTTATTTGTTTGCATGTTGTCTTCTCCATCAGCTTATAGAAGGGCTAGATGGCTCAGTGGATAGAACACGGGCCCTGAAATAAGAGAACCTGAATTCAAATTTGACCTCAGACACTGACTAGCCATGTGACCCTGGGCAAGTTACTTAATCCTCATTGCCTCAAAAAAAGAGAGGGAGAGGGAGAGAGAGAAGAGGGGAGGGAGTTCAGGGACTTGTCCGAGGTCACGTAGTCAATAAGCAAGGATTCCGGGTGTTAACCTCACGTACAGTGTACATTCAATCCTTACTCAAGGGTAGAATCGATGCCAGAGTAATGAAAGTGAAGGGTGGTAAAGCCAATTTGGCTAAGGGTTGGGTTAAGAGGAGCTGAGATAATTAAGGGCAAAGGGACAGGTTGGAGTTGGGGTGCAGAGGACTGAGAATGCTAAGCTGAGAAGCTGGGAGGAGTGGGATGGCTAGGTCTCCTGGCTGCTCAGAGACCAAGTTGGGCTCAAGACTCAAGCAAAGAAAGATTCCTGAAAAAATTTGACTTAAGATTCCTCAAAAGTAGCTACAGTCCCTTTTGGAGAAAATTTGTCCTGTAAACCCAGTTGGAATTTGCTGCCATGCTCAGGGTTCCCCAAGGGGACATGAGAATGACACACCTTACTGACCCCTCCAAACACATTCACTCACACCTTAAAGATGGTCTTGATGGTAGGATCCAGGACAGGGGAAACAACTCAAAGACCTAGTGTTCTAGGCTTCCTGGCCCCTTCAAGGTTGATGACTCCCCACACAAAAAACATGTACATACTAAGACCCATAGATGCTCTAATCATTCCCATGTATTAGGGCCTTAGAGAATGTCAGAGGTGGGAGGCCCTTAGCAATCACTTGGTCTCCTTGCACAATTGAGGAAACTGAGGTTTAGAGAAGAGACTTGACAATGTCCCACTTTGGGTCAGTGACCAAGCTGGGGCCAGATGGGACACCTGGTAGTTCCCAGGTCAGAGTTTCTGCCGCAGGCTGCCACCTCTCCCTAAACAGCCTGGTTCCATTGTCTTTGCTGCCTTCATGAACTGCATGTGCAAGCAGCTGAGAAGATGAGGGCTGAGGTCTGCCCTAGAAAGACTGGAGGGTGCTAGAAAGCTTGCTGCCTGAAGACCCCAGAAAGTGGGAGTGCGCGCCCTCTGGTGGTCTGCACAGACCAGCACTTGTGATACGAGCTCTCCTCAGGGATAGAGATGATGCCTAAGAGGCATCCAGTCCAAGCCCCCCCCCACCAAGAATCCCCCCTGCGCCATTCTGGTAAGGGGTCATCCAGCCTCTGCTTGGAGTCCTCCCCTGAGAGGCCACCCTCCGCCTTCCAAGGCAGCCCATTCCACTCTGCGATGCCTCTCATTAACAGGGAGGGTTTCCTAACATCTAGCCCCAATTCTTACCCTCATTCACCCATCGCTGCTGGTCTGGTTAAACAGAAAAAGGCTAATACTGTTCCCCTCTCCAACCTGATAATCCTTCAAACCCTCAAAGGCAACTCTCTTTTCCACTCCCCAGTCTTCACTTTCTTCAGCAGATCCTCATAGACTTCCATCCCAAGGCCTTGATCACCTTCCTGGCAAGCTCCTCAATGTCCTTTCCGAATATGGTGCCCAAGCCAGGGTCTGAGCAAGACACAGAGCAGGGAGACTGTCTGTCCCTTAATCCTGGATGCCATGGCTATCTTCGACAGGGACTAGTGTGTCCAACCAGTCTTCCCAAGGCACGAACTCATGTGGCATGAACAGCTTCATCTTGGTGACCCTCTGGGCCTCTCCAGCTTCTGAATATCATTTATAAACTATGGCCCCCAGAATCAAATTCAGTACTCCAGGTTGGGCATAGCCAGGGCAGAGGATGAAATAACTATCACCTTCCTTTCCTAGAAATTAAGTCCTTCTTAATGAGCCTAAGAACCCATGAATTTTGGAGGTGCTGTGTCACAAAACTGACTTCTGTTGTGCTTATGATTGGCTAAACCCTCTCCACGCCACAGATCTTTCTCTGATGAAAGACTGCTGCCTGGTCCTGCCTCTCCCATCTTATACTTACGAAGATGATTTTATTGAACCGAAGCTTTAAAAATATGTATTTTCCCCTAAGTTTCAACTTGTCATTTGAAGTCCCAACTGTCATGGAATATGTTCTATCTCTTCTTCTGCTTTATGTCATCATTCTGTGTTGTTTTCCCCTATTAGGTTGTAAGTTCCTTGAGGACAGGTGCTGGTTTTCTTTTTTTATTTGTATCCCCAGAGCTTAGTATGGTGCCTGGCACAAAGTAGGCACTTTCCAAATGTTTATCAACTGACTGACTCATGGGCAAATTTAACAAGTAAACTTTTATGCAAGGCATTTATTAAAATGTTATACAGCGCTTTTATGTGTTGCCTTCTCCCATTAGAATATAAACTCCTTGAAGAACGGCTAGAGGGGACCAACTCACGGTGAATTCTGCACCCAGAGGCCATGGAATATTGGAGCGAGGGAGATTTCTGTTCCAGAGAGACCTGCAAACCTCTCGCGGGGGGTCCTTCGCGCTGTGGACTGGGTGCCGGGACTGGGAGCAGAGGGCAGCCCTGCAGCGGCCACGACACTGTGAGGAAAAGATCCGAGCGGGCTACGGGGACGGGATCTCCAGCAGCCACGTGGGTGCCTCCACCCACAGAGGGACCTGCAAACCTCTCGCAAAAGGTCCATCGCACTGCAGACGTGGAGCCCAGCCCAGACCTGCAGCGGCCGCGGCTCCGAGAGGTACAGATCCGAGCAGGCTTCAGGGACGGGATCTCCAGCGGCGGCACAAGTCCTGCCACCCACAGGTGACGGGGGTCGGTGAGAGAGTCTCTTTGGCAGGTCGAGAGGGGCGTGGGGTGCCCCCATGGCTCGGGCCCCCCCGGGAGATAGAAACTGAGAGGCGG